>NC_073696.1:92162258-93362258 GCF_029784165.1 Wyeomyia smithii
TGCCAATCCCAATCCCAATCCCAATCCCAATCCCAATCCCAATCCCAATCCCAATCCCAATCCCAATCCCAATCCCAATCCCAATCCCAATCCCAATCCCAATCCCAATCCCAATCCCAATCCCAATGCCAATGCCAATGCCATTCCCAATCCCAATCCCAATCCCAATCCCAATCCCAATCCCAATTCCAATCTTAATCCCAATCCCAATCCCAATGCCAATGCCAATGCCAATGCCAATGCCAATGCCAATGCCAATGCCAATCCCAATCCCAATCCCAATCCCAATCCCAATCCCAATCCTAATCCCAATCCCAATCCCGATGCCAATTTCAAACCCGATCCGATCCCAATCCCAACACCAATTCCAATTCTTATCCCAATTCTGATCCAAAGCACAATCACATTCTCAATCCTGATCCCGATTCCGATCTCAATCTCAATCTTAATCCCAATTCTGATCTTGATTCCAATCCCAATTCCAAAACTAATCCCATTCCTAAGCCCAGTCTCAAACCCAATTCCAATCGTAGTCTGAAATAAAAAAACCAATACCAATTCCAGTACTAATCCCAATCTCAATTTCGGTACAGTCCCATTTTATTTACAATTCTTTTTGGAATGGAATGGTGAATTGGGTCACGGATTTCTGATTTTTAATTCAATTTTTTGAGCAAAACGTGTTTTCCAATTAATTGGCTTCATGTACATTTGTCCCGAAATAGTGAACTAAAGTCGCTTTTACGCGGGGGATACGTGCCGCATAAAAAACCGCGTAAATTCCGGAATCTGCGCAAATAAACTTGTAAATTCCGGAATCCGCGTGAAAAAAACGCGTAAATTCTGCAACCCGAGTGAAGAGAAACCGAAATCCGTGTAAAAAAATTACCATGTAAATTCCGGAATCCGCGTAAAAAAACCGCGTAAGAAACCTGCGTAAAAGGCGACGTTAGTGTATTTGTTTAAAACAAGTACTGGTATAAACTCAAGTAAAATAATTATGGCAATTGGTGAAATTTCTATTTTTTACCTTATGAAATAAATTCCAGAGTTCTATAAGCTATTATGAGATAAATCGGGGTGAAACTGATCAATGAAATTCATTCATGTTATATGCTATATTTCAATATGTTCATGTTGAATGAATTCCTGAAATGAAAATTATCAATTAAAGCTAGTTTGGAAACGAAAATAACGATATTTCAGGCTTAATTTTTTTCATGATGGTTCACGAGATGCAGTTTACTAAATTTACTCTCATTCGATAATCGTTAGACAGATTTCGGTTTGTTGCAGAAAATCAAAAACGAAATCTGTAATTGAATTTTTTGTAATTTCCTGCGGAATTATCAGTATTACATCAATGGTTTGGTATGGAATAATCATTGTTGAAAATAATATTTTTTGAGCTTTTACCAAACTTCACTCACTTCTCCAAATTCAACGTAATGTAACCTTAATTGAGATTACTTTGTTCAGTATCTTTTGTTCAGTAATTTAAATTGCGAATTTCTAGGTGATCACCTTTACCTCACTGATTAATTTCACTCGATTCCACGGTACTTACCCCAATTTAAATCCAAGTTCTAATAGTTATTCTAATACTGATCACAATTACAATTTCTCTTTCATTATTAATCCCAATGTGAAGCACAATTCCAATCCCAGTGTCAATCCTTTCTCATCTTAATCTTAATCTTAATCCCGGTTCCAATCTGAATATCAATCCCAATCCAAATTCCTAATTAACAAATTACAATTTTATTTCCAATCATGATTAACTAAGTCCCAACTCGTGTCAGACGTGCGAAAAAAGGTAAAAAAATTTACGTAAAAATAATACTTCATAGATTGTTTAGCTATTCCAAAGTTGTTTGTTTTTTCTGAAAAAAAAAACAGTAACAACAAATTGACCTAATGACTATTCAGTAGGTGTGACATAACAAAAATCCACTTCATGGTTTATATGAAGAAACAATTTTTACTTTTTTTTTCGAACCTAAGCAAAGTCATGCTATTTTTAATTTTAGTTTTAAAGCCATATTTAGAGTTCCAAGCGAAGTGCTTGAGAACTGGCAACGCTGTTACCGGTCAATGGTTGGTGTGCCTGTTCCTTCCAGTTTTTAGTTCAAAAGTGGTTGTTTCACGAAAAGAAAACGGTTTTGAGTGTGTGAAAAGAGTGACAACGTCAACTACTGGACGTAAAGAGTGAAGTAAAGACCTTTCGGAGGTGCATCAGACGGTTTGGAAAGTGTTTGGATTCCCGGCTGTATATACTCGAAGCTAAGTTCAATATTTCTCAAGGGGGGCGTTCGTGTTTTTTTTTTTCATTGCAGTAACAACCATGCTATAGGTATTACAATTGCATAACCGTTAATCCCAACAACAGTGGTCAATATACCCACAAATTCAATTATGAATAATTTCAAGTCATAAAATAAGCATACCAAACTTATGTTTATGACATAAAGATAGCTAAAAACTACATTTTGGAATCATCATATTTGGCACACAATCTCTAATTACCGAAAGAAAATAATTGTTGAGCCCCCCAACGAATAACGAAATTTGCACTTCTCATTAGGGTTGCATTTGAATAGATAATACCGTGAGACTTATCGTTTCGATTACTAAAATCGATTCTGATTATCGAATACATTGATGATGCCGTGTGTTCGCTTTGCGTTGCGTTTAGTGCATGTTGACTGTATTCAAATACAAAATAAGAGCTGATATCGTTTCGTGACGGTGCAGTGTTCACGAATCGATAAATGTGCTGTGTACAATCGCAAAGGTGCTTTCAATAAAGTACATCGATACCAGATATAATGTCGGGATAGGAAGAATCGATTTTTTATATCGATTGATGAAGGTCGCAGTCATCGACGTTTATCTGTTTACTTTTTTCAATTGAACTAGATAGTTTAAATGAATTTGGATAGGAGTCTAATATAGAATTTATCTAAAACTGCTCATTAATATGTTGCTGTGAGTATAACGTGTTTTAGCGGCTCAAGTATCTAGCTTGTTAATAGCTGGGATATACATACAATTTCTTGAAAGGTGTCTAGCTCACAATAAAACTTCTTTGTGTCTCTAGTAAGAATTCCAATGAATAAGTTAATTGTTGGTATAAAATTTGTGTTTGAAATACTTCACTTCTAGCGGAACGCTTTGCCTTGTAGAAAGTGAAGTGATTGATCTCAGGTATTTTCATAAAATAGCTTCTATGAGAGCCAGTTATCAATGATACCAAACATAATTTATTACTTTGAATGAAATCTTTTTCTTTTTTGCTGTGCTAATTCTAACCAGTCCTGATACATCAGCGCTTCGTATAGCCCCATATTGTGCCTTATAGTGTCCCTCCAAGCAAATGAAGGTCTACATCGACGTAAATGTTTAGCTTGCAGACGAGTGGCAGCCTTAAATGGGTGTGATCTCCCGCGTCGTCGTACTTCATTTCACGGGTATTCACGGATCTTGCCATTTGTCCAGCATCTGAAGCACGGCATAAGCTAGCCATCCCACAAATAACTGCTTTTGATAGTCGCGAATCGAAAGGCGGCTATATTTAGTCAATACCGTCACCTGAGTTCCGTATATTATGGCAGGTGCAATCATTGTCTCATATATATCACGGGTAACTTCTCAGGTTGGTTTATATTTTTTTTTTAGAAATCGCATCACCGCTTTAGCAACTCGGACAGAATTCCTGCACCGCGTGCGTACTTTCATTGGTCGATCCAATTTCAAACTGAGATTAACACCTAGATAACGCAACGGGTCGGTAGTAGTATGCTAATATTCCACTAATATTTTTTTCCTGCAGTGTCACCTCTCGCTCTCGAACCAGTGCCTTGCACTCTTTGTCATTTAATTTTAATCATACATAGTTTAATCATTCTGTTAGCTTGGTCAGGATTAATTCAAAATCTTCAATGTTTTCTGCAATCAAAATTAAATCATCGGCAAAAGCCAAAACCATGGGGAGAGTAATGCGGTCCTACTAATTAAGACGTAACGTAGGTACTTCATCTTGAACGGATTACAGAATAGATTCCATGATAAAATTAAAATAAAAGGTAACAGAGGGCACACTTGTCCGCGAATTCGTTCAAACTGCTCTTCTAACAATTTGTTGTTGCTGTTGAAGTAGCAACGTTTATTTTAGCTGCGGTAAGTCAAAATTGTTTGACCTGAAATATTCAAGTGAGCTTCGCCAGAACAACGGCCGCTGCTCCACTAACTTTTTCACTCAATTTGCGCCAGTTTTGATTCCACGGGTGAAACTTGATTTCATTTTATGATTTTCCTAGCTTTTGGATAGATATTTCTGTATATGTTTTCCAAACAATAATTTACAAACTTACTTTGATTGTGATTGGTTTGGCAATTTTCAAATAAACTTAGAATTCTGTTCGGGTTTTAATAACTACATTTATGCATATTGTTTTGGCGAACATGTGTATCTGCATTTTTTTAATTCTTATGGCTTTGAATGCATGGAACTTTGCCAGTTTTTTCTACTCAATAGGAAACTTGCAACGAGAGATAGATTTCATCAGAAAGATCGCTTCACTCGGACGGCTGCGACCATTTTGCTCGGTTTTATATTTTCAGCTTTGATGTTTTGAGCTTTGGATTCATGGAATTTCGCCGATTCCCTTTTAGATTTATTTTTATTATTATTATTATTTTTTTTTAACAAAGCGTGTGTTTTGGCTTTTCCGTCATACCAGTGGTCGGCACGCTCTTGTTTGCTTTCGGAGAGGGTAGTTCAGTTTCGCACGCGGTATTTTGACTGCACTCAGTGTGACTATCTTAATACGACGGTTTCGAAGTTCAATGACTACGCATCAATGACCATTACATCGTACTATGCTCGGGTGTGCCTCGTGGTGGCTTTCTGGTCAGAGACTGTGCTCGCGAAGGTTTTTTTCCTTACTTGTTCTATCGGTTATTTGAGCGCATTATCCATTTTTCCATCATGCCACAAATCAACGCGGTATGATCACTGGTACCAGTAGTTAGCGTTGTTAGCGTTCGGCGTGCGGTTGTTGCGTTTTACAAAATCCATTCGTTTCTAGGTAAATTTAAAAAGTTCACGGGATAAAACGCGAAGTTTGCTATGATACAGACTGTTAACGATTGGTAGGTTGCCGAAGACAACTATAAACTCCGATTCTCCTGTATACCGATACAGCGTTCATGGCGCGGTTCTATTTATATCGTCTCCTGGTGGCCGGTTGCCCAGAGACCGAGAAGTAACCATATCGTGCGCGAATTTGTGTAGAAAAGATCGCACCATTAACCGCGATGGATCCAGATCAATTCCTTTCCACTTACACTTATTCCTTCCTTTGATACTTGTGGACGATGCAGAGGATTCCTCGGTCTCTAGTAGCAACAAGTATTAAACTAACACTCCCGATATCTCTTCCTCTATTGATCTGCATTGGGCGTGGCCAGCTACGTTATTGACCAGTGAAAAGAGAGATCACCAGGAGTTGTACACTGAAAATGGCTTGCTACTCCTAGGCACCATTTTGACGGTTCTTTGTGCAATTTCAGCTGATTCTGGTCAATCGCGGGCAACACACGGGCGATCAAATATGCTATGCTATGCTATGCATATTTAGAGTTCCAAGCGAAGTGAAAATCTCATACAAAATGTTCATTTTTTCACGCTCGTGAAAAATGCAACCTGCAAAAATTTCACTTCGCTTGGAACTGTAAACAAATTCGATCCAGCGAAATCGAAGGTTGTGGATCTCATCTTTTTCACTGGGGTTTACTTTTTTCACGCATGCAAACGGTAGTGAAAAAATCACAGGAGGGTTGTGTGCAAGGCCACGACCGCAAGGTTGAAGTAGAATACTTTTACACAGCTCTACTTACGGCTGTAAATTAACCTACGGCCGGCGTATCGGTTCGCGCCGCTTATCGCGTTTAGCCTGGCAGAGGCCTTATGCGCACGGCCAACACCATAGAAAGGTGTTTTCACATTGAAAATTAGACACGGCTTTACTGGAGTAAGTGAAATGCATCTACCGCTAATACCGCCGCTATCGTACGAAAAATGACGCGCGTCTAAGAACACCCGAACTGTTTCGCCGTGCCGCTTCCATTTACTTCCTTATTACATCGGCCTTAGGGAAGTACCGGCTGCACCTACCGCTGAGGCTGTTACCATACTGCTACTGGTACCCAAAGCTATTAACTCTTCAAATTAAGTGTTTTATTTGTCCTCAAAAGAACAATTGTTCAATTCCATATCGGATATGATGCAATCGCATCTCTGTAATATTACCAACAGTAATATTCTTCTAAACAAAATGATCCTACTTTTCCATTAGAGAAAATGCCGGCTGATGTACCGCAAAAATCTCGCCCGATCGCTCGCGTTGGCGTTCAGCCTGGCAGAGGTCTGAGACGTGGTGACCAACCACAGGGCAAGTGATTTGTTTAAGTTGAAGGCAGCCACAGGCGCGACCCGCTGCTATGGTCTGTTCCTGCTGAGTGCCGATATCTGCTGCTACTGCTGTCAACGTTGTGGACGGTCCATTCAGTTCACCTTCCGACTAATGAATGTAGCTAGTTTTCACAGAAACACTCTTTTATAGCCGAAGGGTGCTACGTAATAGGCCACGCCTTTCAGTTCAGGTTTACCATTTCCTTATGTTCTTCAGACGAGTTATTCCACAATTCGCATTTGATTTTTGTATCCAGCGAATAAACACCGATGGTGCTCTCACACACGCAACGGTTTTAACCCGTATCTTATTGCGGTTCGTAACATCAAGCGATTTCGTTTGCTCGTTGTTGCGTGTTGCATCATGTTGCAACTTGGCAGCTGGGAGACGACGAAATTCTGTTTATGCTGATTGATTGAATCGACTTCATGTTAGCTCTGCATAGTCGAACTAACTGCTTTTGTGAATGCGTTCTAACAGGGCAGTTTATTATTCAATGTCGGTTATGCTGATCGCAGCCTTTGCGTTGCCCCTACAGTGGGGGGTTTACTAAATAAAGTGAAAATTAGACAACTACAACAGAATTTGATTGCATCCCGCACAGAATGTCTGCTTGTGTTGATGCCAGAAAATTATTAACCTTCAATTGTTTTTTTATTTGCCCTGAAAAAAGCATGTTGCGGTTCAAAATCGGTTGCTAATTACAACCTTTGAGCTGCCCTAACATTGGAGGAATTAAGATACACGGACAACATGCTCTGTGGAAGCTATTTCACATTCGGTCAATTAGACGGGTGCGACAAATTTAAATTGCTAGGATGCAACACAGAATGCTTGCTTGCGTTGACAAAAATTATTTACATTAAATGACTTGTTTATTTGCCTTGAAAAAGGCATTTTGATTTCCGAAATTGGATTTCCTGATGGCAATCTTCATGCTGCCCCAACACGGGGGGAATAATGGTTGTCTGGCGACACACGCTGAGAAAAACCGCGCTGCTCCTGAGACGTGGTGACCAACCACAGGGCAAGTGCTGCTGCTAAGGAAGGACGACTGCTGTTGTCGCTGTCTAGAACTATTATGAGCGGCTCCGGCTGAAACACGCTTTTATATAGGCCAAATAGCATGTTTTCAATTGCAAGGTATATGATCCTGTCGACCGTGCTTGGGAAGCAAGCATATAACGACCAATCAGAGGTCGAATTTTTCGTTTTGACAAGGCTTGACTATTTTAAATAGTACAATAGTGTGAGTAATAAAATTACAATTATATTATTTTGGGAAGAATCTTAGAAGATTTTCCAATCTATTGCTGCAAGAACGAAGGAAATCCATCGAATACTAACCGATTTATTAGCATTTGAAATTGGACATATTTTTCACTTTTTTCGGTTTTAGATTTTCATTTCACATCCCTATGTGCCGAACTTCCTGAGAGAAGTATTCTACTTCAAAAGCAACAGCAAGCAGAAACTTGCGTGCGTTTATATTCTGTCAATTGCAGCCAAATTTCATTTCGCTCGGAATGTAAACTCGTGAATTTCGCTTCACTTAAACTGTAAACTGCTGACTGGAGAACTACCTGCGTGTTCCACAAACGGGTTTTCACGACAGATTTCGCTAGCGAAAATTTACGCTTTTTCACTTGTCAAATTTTTCACTTCGCTTGGAACTGTTAACTATGCTTAAGGAGTAAATGTAGTAATGAAGATAGAAATGGTCCCACCTGCTGAACTAAATTTTTTGTAGTTTTTTCAATCATATTTTCAGTTAGTTAAATTTTCTATCTTCATTACTACATTTACTCCTTAAAACTAAA
Source organism: Wyeomyia smithii (assembly GCF_029784165.1). Classification (NCBI taxonomy): domain Eukaryota; kingdom Metazoa; phylum Arthropoda; class Insecta; order Diptera; family Culicidae; genus Wyeomyia; species Wyeomyia smithii. The sequence continues at coordinate 92,170,555 of NC_073696.1, forward strand.
ATTGAAAAAAAAAAAAACAATATAAACAAATAATAATAGTCAATATGACTCCCTTTGGCCTCGATAACCAACTGACAACGCTTTGGCGTACCCTCAACGAGGTTCCGGAGGTTTTGGAGGTTCAGCTCATACCAAGTCTTCTTCAATGCTGCAACATTGGGATTGGGATTGAGTTTGCTTTTTCATAACGTCAGTTTTGTCCACCTTGTTTCCAAAATTGTCCACATATTGGAAGGTGTAGATGTCCTCCAGCCCCATTTGTAGCGTGGAATTTGTCAGGTTATTGTACAAGTTTTCGATGTAACCATCGCAGTTATAATATCGTTGATCTGTTTTTCACTCTAACTCACGAAAAATAGCCTCACACCTTTACTTTTCCAGCAGCGTACATCATAGTTGGTTGTAAATGCTGGTTTAGGAAACCGTCGCGCTCTTCCGTCACACTCGGAGTCGTCTTTTTTTTTGTTAAACAGCTGGAACTGGGCCTCATCCGATGAAATGACACGCTTCCAGAAATCCAGCAGCTTGTTGACACCGCCCCTAATAACTAAAGTTCAGTTTATTAATGGTATTGCTGATCATCAGTCGCTTTTCGGCGAAGTAACTCTTCAGGTCCGTCCCGCCAAGCGTCGCACAGTGCGTTGAATGTATGGGAACGCGGAACAAAAATCAAAACAGCCATTCTAGTATTTTTTTCAATTAGTGTGACACGAAAAATGTTCAGTACCGATGAGAGCTACTAATTTCATGATTGACGAATATCAAATACGTCATCGCAAAAATGTCCCAAACGCCATTTTTTTTGTACAGAAGCATAGAATGATAATTTCCAAGAATATTATCCATTTCGAGATAACAGGCCTGAAAAGCATATTAAAATAATTTCTAGGCGATGAAAAAGTGACCTAAACGCCATCACATTCAGTTTTTATGATTATTTCTATTTAATTCTCTTTTAATTGTGTTTATTTACGGTTTATTGTTGCAAAACATCTAGACATTGTTAATTCAGGAATCTTTTATGTGTTTTGACCATAAATTACGTGTTATACATAAAAATAAGGGACAGAATAACTAGGAATTGCTCACTCTTGGTTCCAGAGGTATCATTTGCAAACGCGAATTTCGGTTGAAAGAGCAAATTTGAGCAATGGCAATCACTTCCAAAGTTTGAAAAACATTCCAAATAAGAGGAAAAAGTGAAATTCAGAGAGGTACTTTTTTTGACAATCGCTTTTAAATCGAAAGTGTCTTTTTTCTCTACGCATAAATAAGCATGACTAAGAAGCCTTTAACTTCCAAGTGCGCTACGTTATGTCTCAATAGTAACATGTGAAATGTAGTAGTTACATGCCTCTACCGTTGCCATTTTGGTTTTAACATAAAAAGATATAAAGTACTAAACTAAGAAAATTTTTTAAAAATAACGTGTCACTTGAATAGTTGAAACCACTTCGCAGTAGATGCGTGCCATAATCGTCTGAGTGAACTTGGGAAATTGATGATATCATTACAGTATGTCTCAAACATGTATAAAACATACCAGCATATAGAATTGGTTCAATAAGGAATTCACTTTTTTGATTTTTGTCTATGGAACGTTGCACTGTGCGTCGTCAAGTGGTGCGATTGAAACAATCCAATGGTCGTTCGTGAGTTTCCTTCACTTTCCGGATAATATGCGTGTCCATCTTAACTTCCGATCCTTTTCCCGGCGAAGCTGCCGAGTGTCTGATGATTCCGAATAACCCGCTAGACTGCACAGCTTACCTCATACTTCTCAGCAATGTTTTGAAGAGATTTTTTACGCTGGAAGTCACGCACACTTAAATTTTGAACCTGTGTTGAGATTTGCTTTACGTTACGTTACTACACGTTACTATGCACGAAAAGTTGATTAAAGAACTATGAAAATATGTTTGTGTCAGATGTAAACAACCAGTTGTCAATACCGGAGGGTGCATGCGTGTTTTTTGTTTCTCTAAAAAATAATTCAACGATACTGAAATGGAAAATCGCTGTACCAGTTGCTTCCTACTTTCTCGTAGTATTGATTAAAATGCCGAAAAAATTAGAAAAATTCTATATTAGCCTGCTTTAATTTCAAGTTTGGGGTGATTCTTTCATTGCGCCCATCAGTGTAGTTTTATGTTAAAATTCATGAATTTTCAACAGCGAATTTTTGTCTCAAAAATCGTATTGAAATTGGAAAAATACATGAGAAATGTTACAGAAATTGATCAAATTCATTGTTTTGAATACCATTGCTATACGTTATCTTATTTTCCTTTCAAACGAATTAAACCATTAAAAATAGTGTACAATTCATTATACAACTTAAAAATCGTGTTAAAGATTGCGGAGCTCTCAACATCTTTAAATAATGCACAAATTATTAATCCAAAATAAAAATTTTTCGTTTCCCACCATGAACCTGTACCATTAACTGGGAAACGAAACCACAACCAGAAAAGTCAACCCTCATAAAACTGAATTGAATTAGCATGTAAACACGCGAAATGACTTCAACTTATTCTGCGTTCTAATTGCTGCCACAATTACACAGAGTTACTGCCGTTCGCACGTAACCGGCTGTGACGACGGTTTAGTGCTCTTCGCAGTTATGCAGTTTCACAGTTAATGATTACAGACTAAACGCCGCCATATTGGAAAATTTATGTTCACTATGCGCCCTCAACTTACTTCTTAATCCATAATGGAAATTTCCAATCTACAGCAGAAGTATAAACTTTTCTGAGCTGTTTTATTTTTTAGGTATTTTATTACCTTTCAGCAGAATAAATGCTCAGCTACCCAAGCAAGCTATGTAAGTTTGAGCGAAAAAAGTCACTCCAAGTTTTTTTTTCGGCCAAAGCAGAAGCAAAATTCAAGTGATAACTGTTAAGAAAATCGATAAGTTCGAAATGCCTTGTTCACCGTGTAGAATCAGCTGCCGTCGTCCATTGGTAACTTCCAGCAAGATTGTCAATAGTTAATGCAATTAGTTTTTTTTTTAAATTTTTCACCCATAGATTAAATTTCGCTGTGCACCCCGGTGTGGACCATGTGTCTCGCCACCGTGCGCCATGCTGTGCCCTTGCGCTCCTTGTGTACCTTGTTCTCCCTGTGGGCCCTGCTCGACATACACCCCGTACGGTCCTTGCTGGGGACCAAACGGACCGTGCGCCCGCATCGAGTACTACGACCGGTAATCAAGATTTCAAAACCTGAAGTTCATCAACACTTACCTCATCAGCTCAAAGCTGATACAGAGATGATTCCGAAAGTAGAAATAGTCCAGCATGTGTATCACATTGTACGACCCATCCGCATCCTTCTTTCGCAGCTCGTCTAGTATCCTCACCTCGACCAGCGCCTGATGGTGGAAGCGTTTCTTGTTGCGGATGATTTTGATTGCGACGTGTTGATTGGTTTTGTGGTCCAGGGCTCGAATCACCTGCCCGAAGCTTCCCTTGCCGATGACTTCGAGGATTTCATACCGGTAGCAGATGTGATCGTGGATAACCTGATCCCAGCAAAGGAAGTGAATTATGTTCAGTGTTGGGTAAAATAAATTCATTATGACTGTACTGTACCTTATTGTAGCTGCCATTGTCATCATCGTAACCCGAGTTGATTGCACTGCCCGGTTTGGCATTAACTTTGCAGGCATCAAGTCCTAGGTAGTAAATTTCCGGGTACTTCTCGATTTCCTGCTTTTCGTAGTCTGTCAATCCAGTGCCGTGGTATTTGAGTGCCTCTGTAAATAAACGTGAAATTCAGAAATTTTTATTAAAAACCCATTAGAATATGCGATTTTTTTTAAACAAAACGGGATGAACGAGTAAAATATCACTTAATTTTTTTTCTAAAATATTTTACTATCTACCCATGATCCGAGCACATCCTTTTCATATTTTACTTAATGTAAAAGCGCCATTTCCGAACAGCAAGGTACATTAGAATATACCAAGCACAGAGTCACTGACAAGTCTATGGCATCTGTTTTGAGTAATGATCAGCCGCCAACGTAAAGTACGCTCCTGGGAGAGTCTAACCCTAGCTCGAATCTGCCTACAGACGTCAATTTTCACCGTGAAAGCATCCATTTTTCAGTGTCCCTTCCGCGCCAGCAACGGACCAGTTTTTCACCCCGTTCGGAGCGGTAGCGCACCGTACCACGTTTTAACGACTTGGGTGGAAATTCCGCTCCATGGTTTATAAAGAAATTCTGAAGAGTTGTAAACCGGCGCTGGCCTCCCTAGCAGATGCCGCATTCGTGCTAGAAAATCATGAATTATAAACACAATCAAACACGAAAGTTATTTCCTCTCGGTTTCCGCATCCGCGCGTTTAGTTGCTCTACAGGCTTTATTTGCTAGCTATTTTATTCCAGCAGAAGTTTCCGAAACGTTGTTGGAAGGTGTGGAAACATCTCTCCGGTGGCAAAAGGCTGTACGACTATGACGGCGACGACGACTTACGGTGATCCCGCTGTTATTGAGCCGCAACAAGACAAACCTCCACCGGTCCGACGGTTGGCGAAGAAACGGTAATTTAATATTTCCTCTATTTACAAGCATGCTCTCTTCCGTTGGCATCTAATTTGCTGGCAGCGCATCGTTAGTGAGCGTCAGGTCCTGTGGAGGGAAATTGCTTTCCCGCCCGACGAAGATCGCGGAATGCAAAGAACCTACATTGCCTTGATACAGTCATTATTGGGCGTTGAAACGGTACAGTCACGCGTGCACAGGGTTTGATGGGCTGGGAAAAAGTTACTGGAAATGTTGACTGCTGCTGCTGCAGTAATAAGACAAATTGTTGTTTGTTTCTTCTCGACAGCGAGCGATGAAGCAAATGTTCGAGAAAGTCACTCACGTGCCATTGCTTTTTGACTCTGTTGCTGAGTCGAAAGATGAATGGAGGCGGAAGTGGTTTGTCATTGGGAGGAAAATTTATAGTTGTATGCTTCACTGCGCGCTGCCTGCTATTAGGCGTTTGTACATGAGTAGCTGTACTCTTGCGAGTGAGCTCGCCTGAATGTAGGCAAAGATGTGTTATTTTTTAAGTAAACTTATAATTTTGATGGAAACGCACAGTTGTTTACCTACCAGACCTCATTATGACTAGTACCTTAAGATGAAAATATCTCTTAGAATTTTTCGTTTTCTAATTTTATTTTTGTATTTCCAGTGCCTTGGTTAAATTGGCAAATGTAACATCTGCCCAAAGATAGTTTGGATCGTAGCACATCATAGTTCACATTTCCAATATATGAAAGGAAACTTTAAACATAAATTTGAGTTCTGGTTAAACCGGTGACCGGTGACGAATTTATAGGAATAACCAGCTGAATAAATAAATTAATATATATTAAAGCTCTGAAATTTGTACAGTTGGTTCAATAAACTTCAATAAAATTCTGTTGCGAATCTGATAAATTCCCACACCAAAACACGAGAAATTCGACAGCCTTGTGAGACCCGCCCATAATTCAACCATACGCAGCGGACACTGGTGCGATAGTGGCAACAAATCTCTTGTTTCGGGAAGAAATCTGTGGATTACGCCTGCTATTCTCATCGAAGAAAAAGCCACTGGCGAAGTATACTGTTCTTAATAAAGTGAAAACGTGATCGAATTTCTTTTGGATTACTCTTGGGTTATGGTGTCTGCCGCAAAAATATTGACGGTTTTCTGTTTTGGTATTTTGCCATAAATTTATAATCGTGAGTGCAGCCGAGGTACTCGAAGCAACATTATTTATGATTAAAAATTAACTAAGCAGTTTGAGTTATAGCGATTACAATGAGTGCTGTTCAAAGATTATGAAATTTATGAGCAATTTTACTTCCTTAACCCTCTAGTGCCCAGTGCCGCCTCTAGACGGTCTTCAGTTGAACCTCTAAAAAGCTTCAATAAGAACTTAAAAAATGTTTATAAAGCTTCATAGTGATTTTTTCGAAGTCCGTCTAAAAACTAATTTGGGCACTAGAGGGTTAATAATTCCACTACTCAACTGCACAGTGTAAGTGGTTAGAAATGATCTAATAAATGAAGGGTTTCCTATTGAAGCCATCTTTCGAGCAATCAATTCCATGCGATCTGTTAAAGTAGTTATCCCTTGTAGATTTACTAACTCCGGATAGCTCAATCTTTTATTTGAATATTTTTATTTGAAATATTTTGGTATTGAAAAAAAAAAAACCCACAAGGTATAAAGCCTTAGAGGTTTTACGAAATGGTGGACTAAACAGTGTAGAGTGCTTTTCAGCTGCAAATCTTGATAGGAGCAGGCTATTTGTCCAGTGAATACTGTCTTCATGATACATTGTACAATACCCGAATACATTTTCTTCACAGTCTTCGATATTGTGCTTTTCGGGGTTGTTAAATGTGCACCAGAGTGAGAGCACTAGCTAGAAAACCAAAAACAAAAAAGTGTATTTCTAGTGTACCTACATCACAAACACAATTATGATTTAATACACGCTAAGATCTGCTGTTAAATTATGAAAGGTAATTATGTTAGCTTACTTGAAAAAAAAAATTCTACGTCCTTGCGAGTGGCATGGTGCCATGACGGACGAAAACATGCATGTAGGCATGTTTTTGAGTTCTTTCTTCGTTTTATTTATCAATTCCTCCTCAGTTTTTGCGACAAAATATGGAGTAGATCTTACACTTCATGTTTGCCGAGAAATCCTCGATGGGACGACACTTGGGGACGTTGGGCGGTTTCGCCAACTTGGGTACAACATCGATATTCAGCCGCTCCATCGTCTCCAACGATCGCTCCGAGTAATGGCTGAAGTTAGATCCTGCCAAAAAAACGCGTGTGGCCGACATAGTATTTCTTGATGAACGACGCAACTTCCCGCAGGCACTTTGTACTATAAATTCCCCGTTCACGGCTATTCCGGAGCGAAAAAAACTACTTTGCCATCTTTTTTTCGCTTGGTGTGTGAAATGAATTTCACCTAAGTGCTCACTTCCTCCGTGGTGGAAGTAAAATACAAAGCGCCCTGCCAGTCGTTGCCATCCAGGGTGAGACAGGTCTCGTCGTCCATTACCAATGCCACGTCGCGATTTGCTGGGAAAATCGACTTTACCATCTTATTCAGGCGCTGCCGCTACATCATTGCCTGCAACTTTAAGACCAGTGGACGGGACTGCTGTTTCCTGGCATGTATGTCCATGTTCGACAGGTACTTTTGCACTGTTTGGCCGGTTGCACCGTGCTCCCCGCCAAGCGCACGTCGCGTTGTAGCCACTTTTCCCTCGGTCTTCTCTTTAGAGCTTCTTGTCGCTCAGGGTCGTCGGCCGTCCGGAACTTTCAATGCTCTGATTGTTGTCCAATTTTGCCAAGATGTGTCCACGAACTACCACACGATGTACGTTTCTTTAAACACGCACACTTCTGAACGGAGTAGCTTCACTGCTTTCGCCATAACGGTTAGAGTTCGACTGATAGGGCTGTCATATTTTTCAGCTGACTCATGGGTTACTATGATTAATGCTGTATAGGTAGTTTCGTCAGTGCGTGTGAAGATAAACCCATGAAAAATCGGCAATTTGTGTCCTTTTTCCTACCCCAAACGTTATTTACGAAGTGTAAAATAGCAAACGAAAATCGCGGAGCCGCTCCACGCTTCATGTAACTGTTGAAAAGGCCCAAAAAAGAGATATTCGCTCTGTGGTGCTGTTCTTAATTCGTTGTGTGCGGTCCAAAGACGAGCATCAAGCACCAAGTGCATGTTAGATAAAAGCAAGAGCTACACTTTGGCTCTGCCTGCAATGCATTGCGTATCAGCTTTTCTGTTGCCTTTACCAGTATGACGAACACAGATGATGTTTTCTTTTAACGTGGTGGGAAATCTGCTAACAGACACCTGAGATGATAACTCAGTGAGTGGGGTTGGGTTCGCTAGACCCCCAGTCTCCAGTCCTAATATTGTATGCTCCCTGGACCTACCGTTAGGTATTACTTCAGAGAACCGGTTTTTGTGTTTCAATGGAGCGTTTGTTCAGCTACAATTCAGTATATATTCAGCCAATGTAGAACTGTTTATGAAATAAACTGGAAATAGATGTACGGCCTAAATCGATACGTATGCGTGTATGTTAAGATAGATGTATCGGCAACGCGTTCTACCAGCAACCTCATGAGCATGAGTTAGAGATTCTAGACTGGCAGTTAAGTAATTGGATACTAAAAATACTAAATTTTTACTAACAATTATATTAAAATAAACGATGAAAAATACACACAAAGGTGCAAAAAATCGAAAGATTTAGATGTTGTCTAATTCTAGAGAAACATTTCAAAAGGTCCTATCTGCTTCGATCGATTTTTTGATCGATCACTTTCATTCAATCACCACAACTTATTAAACACCTCTTATGCACGTTACTTGCACAGGTTGATAGCGGAGGGATCACTCTAGCCTTCTGAACGAAAACCACGCTTGGGAGAGTTACTAAAGCTGAACCATTACCAAAATGAAAAGTCGCTCCGGAAAAACAATAAAAGCAGATAGGACCTTTTGAAATGTTTAGCTAGAATTAGTACGAATACATATTTTGAATTATCTTTATCGTAGCTGTAACATATTTGAAAAACCGCTTTTTCAGAAAGACAGAATGTACAATTTTTGCCATGGAATTGTCATATAGGCGCTTTTTTAGACTATAAGACTATAAGTTTTTCTACAAGCTGTACAAAGAATGAATCGCTTCTACAGAATCGATCAGCATATATAAAAGTTGTTCAAATGACTGAGTTATTTCTTAATATACCCTTGAACGGCTATTTAGGAAGCCGATTGTGACAAGTAGCTGATTTAGTTCTCCAAAACCGATTGATTAAAAGCTGATTAAACAGTTAGAAATACATTGTCCGATTTATGTTCAGCCGTCAGCTGGATAAGATTAGTTATAAAAGCGCCTAATCAGCCAAAAAATGTTTCTTGGGTGTGTATAACTTCCAGCGATCAACGATAATTCGCCAGGGAGGTAGTGGCAGACCGGCCAAAGTAATGGACAAAAAAGGATTTCATGCTTCTTGTCTGAACCATAGACCATCTCACCGAATCTCTTTAACCTCACTTTTCTGACAGTTAGTGGTAACTTTGTTTACATTTTGGACTTTGTGTTTTTTTCTGGCGGAGCAATCGTGTGCGTAGTGAATCAGCTGCTCAATTTATACACCCAACGCAAACGGGGAACATTTTATTACTTTAGGGCAATTTTTTATTACTTATTGTGTCTTATGACTGCGCATTATAAAAAATTATGACGGCCACACGCTTGTATGTGTTTCTGGAGGAGAACATACAGCCAAGCACCGCAATGCATGTGTTAGCAAGACTTCACTCGCTGCATTTGTATTGATGCAACTCTCTGGTTAATTTTTGTCCCCTTCATCCACACATAATCAGAATCTCAACCGTCAACCTCAAATGTCTAATTAGAAACACTTTCGTTTCGTCCCCCAGTGTTTACTTGAAATGGAAATATGTAATACTGTCTGACCAGAGTTGCCGAAGTTGCAAATATTGTCTGGTTAGGCACGAGTATTGTATTTTCAAACAGGTGCCAATGAGTTTCCATGTACCAATGAGTATGTGTTTTAGATATCTTGCAGGAAAGCGAATGTTTTTGTTTTTCTCTAACGCAGTTTACAGATCGTGATGTCATTTCAAGACGCATTTCAAGTCTTTGAAATCATCAACGTTTGCATACTCTATGACGGGGAAAATGCTGCTTGGCAGCTCTTGTCATATTTTTTCTCTACTCCGTATGCGAACTAATACACGCACACCGGATGAATTGGAGATTGAAGAAACTTGTAACATGTGCAACATATGCGACGGTGTGTGATTTTTTTTTTTGCTTGAGATGGGAAGGGAGCAGTTTTCGACAGAAAAAATCTTGCATGTGGTTGAAACGACCATTATGAGATAGTCGTACTCCCGTAACACGTGCTAAATATATGGCAGTATGTGTTGTTACTTGACTGGGGAAGAATTTTATTGCCTTTAAAGTAATAGGTTTGTAACCCAAAAGGCAATTTTGCGCTATTGCTTCTAAAGTAATAAGGAAAAGTTTTGCGTGTAGTTGTTCTTAATGTACTGGCACGTCACGCACAACATTTAAAGGGCATTTTGCTTACAATTGAAATGGTTTGCTATAATTGAGAGCAAAACTGCATCGCCCGAAGGTAAACAAAGCTACAAGCATCAGATGCGTGACGTCACCGTGCGATGGTCTATAGTTTAAGCCCAGTAGTTTGGCTATCAATCAAAAACAAATTTTTGAAGAAAATTTTTATTCCATTTTTTCGAAAACACTATGCCGTACGGTATCACCTGGCAATTAAATTTATATAACAGCAACGCTAAAATTCAGTTTACGACTTGCTGATTTCGCTAATTTTTGAGCTGATTAGCGGTCGTCACTAAAATTATGGTCCTCAAAACGCTAATCTTTTAATTTGAAGGGAAGCGGTAGTCTTAAAATAAAGAATAAAATTAGTTTGTGAAGTAGTTCTTGGCAAAATAAAACTATTTACAAAAACTGTGAGTTGCTGATGGCGTAAATAAATTGCTTACAAATGAATAAAGCTTGATTGCGAAAGTTAAAATACGCGAAAGTTATAATTTTGTGCCAATTGTGCATGTAGTTAAAAAAACTGGGGTGACATTGCGCATTTCGTTTCGAGCAACTCGAACAAAACTAAATGATCCCTGGGGGGCGTTATGTTTCGTTTTTCGTATTTTTTTCGACATTGCGGGTTAGATGAGCCGCAGGACAAATGACAATGACAGCTCCTTTTCAGCTTAAAGCATTTTATGGTTCCTGATTTTACGAGACAAGTGCAAGTCTGACTTTTACTTTAAAATAAGACATTAGGAATTTCTAAAAAAAAATTGTAAAGAACAAGTTTGAGCCAAACTAGGTTGAAAATTTTGACACAAAAAAATAGTGTGGGCAACACTACTTTTCGAAGTAAACAATCAATCCTTTTTCAACTCGTGAATAAAATTCATTTTAGTGATGTAAAAAGGACTACGGAATCACGTATGATGGTGATTTTTTAAGCCCCTGCTACTGAAAATAAGTAGAGTGCATAGACAGCAAGCAGTCTGATTGAATTCAAAAGAAACGTCAAGAAATAACAAATGAGGTTAATGAAGAGGCTTTCATGAAAGCTTGTAAGCAAGGCTGCGTGGCAAACAGTGCTGCTTTTTCCACCGTAAAAGTTGCAAAAGCAGTAGAAATAAATATCTTTTTTTCTTCATTGTTAATTGTGCACTAACTAAATAGTCGGCGTGCGACCAGCTTTAACCAAGCGCCCTTTTTTTTTAAATTACAATTTTAACCTTCATTGAACCCTTGTGTGGAAAACCACACAAATGAATTTTGTTTTGATTTTTTTCGGAAACTTATCGATCGATTTTGATGAAATTTCTTGACATTTCCTAAACCATCAATCTTACACAAAATACATTTTCTCCAAGGGAAAAATATTTTTGGTTGAAGAGGTATTTAAAAACTTACGTTGTGTACCCTGGTGTGTGGATTTCCACACATACAACATTCGAATTTAAATTTTTTTAAACGCTAATGCTCAACATTTACACAGTTTTATGTCTACTGCAAGACAAGTATACTCGCACTTTTAGGTATATTGAAATAAATTTAGAATGGATCTCCTGAGGTGGTTTAACAAGCCAGTCGTCGTGGGTTCGAATCTCGGCTCGGGAGAAACTGTTAGTGTTAGTAGGATCGTAGCGCTAACCCTGCAATTGTCCTTTTTACTAAACATTTGACTGCGAAGTCTGTGTATAATGAACGAATCGGAATGTAGCACCAAAGCTTTGCTTACTTTGCTTAGCATAGATTTCAGAATATTCTTACGAACATTTGCTTCATTTGGTCAAACCGATGTTAGGACTTTTTTTTGTTCAACTGCTATCATAGCTTGTTTAATTGGTCTCATATCATGTAAACACGTTTTGTTTTGTAACTTTTGCATGAACCATCGGATCAAACAAATGTCCGATGATGACCTAATGGCCTTCAGGCCCTTCCAATTGCAGCCAAGGAAATCAAATCAATACATCCATTGCTGAGATAATCCAAATGTATTTTTCAAGATTGTTTTTGTACACTACGCATAATATTCTTCAATTGGTTTCCTCCAAAATACTGCAATGTACTAGGCGTTTCCACAAGTTTTGTTTTGTTTTTTTTTTCAACGTACCTTTGGAAATTATCATTTAATTTTAAGTACATCTTTGAATAAAAATCTATCCTCCAAATCCTAACAAACGCATCTAGCACCAAAAGGACTCAAATCAGTCAAACCGCTGAAAGAAAAAATCGGTTAGTTCATCAGTTCCTAAATAAGCTGACTACATTTCGTTACGTCATTTCTGAATGAACCTTCGGATCAAAACGATATTTTTCGTCAAATAACTAGACTTTTAGCTCTTTCAAACGCGACTAAGAACAATCGAATCGGTTCAGCCGTTGCTGAGAAAATCGAGATATGATGGTCGTAAGAATGAAAATATTCACAGATACACATACTTTCGCACACATACATACCTCATTCGATTTTCGAAACAGGATTATTTGGTACCTATAGCTTCAGGTATGTATGAACTCAATGAAAAAAATAAGTTTGGGGCAAAATTAAGTTGTTTCTTGTCCAAAACAAATGCAAATGTTGTATGTGTGGAAAACCACACACCAGGGTAAACAACGTAAGTTTTTTTTAGGATGCAATGAAGGTTAACACCAGTGGTTGTTAGTGGTTGGTTGTTGATAATCAGTCTTTTATGAAAAAACAAAATCATTTGAACAGTTAATAATGGTATAATAACAAAATTTCTCTGCAGCAGCTTGCAAAAAACATACGGGATGGTTAAACTTTGATCGAGAATTACTCGAAATAATTTTTGAGGCGCACGGTTCGGCCTGGTCGCACACCGACCAAATTTTTAGTTTTAAATTTATAATTATTATAACTGTTGATTTAATTTTCTCAATGTTGCATTTGCAAGACTGATTCATTTAATTATTTATTCCTGGCTTTTTGTCCCTTTTCCACTTTTTCATTCAGAAAATAAAACATGATATGATCATTAAATACGGGTCAATTTATTTGATACGGATGCATCAAATGAATTGAAGGTCTGAAAATAGTGATAGAATCCAGAAGATGCTAATACACAGGGGTCGCTTTTTACGCGGGTTGTTTTTATGCGTTTTTTTGAACGGGATATTTTTACAATAACGCGGATTATTTTTACTCGATTCGGAAGATGGTTTGTACGGGGTATCAAATAAGTGTAGTATGAATATATCTAATCTAATCTTTTAAATGCCAACTGCGTAAAAAGCAACCCCAATGTACTATTTTGAGGTGGGGCTAACCAAATGGAGTATGACTCCGCAATATACTGCAAGAACTCTGTCAGTCTGTAACGGGTCTTTGATTAGGTCGGTATAACTAATAACTTCTAGTTCTGAAAAATAAGATAATTGTAAAAATAAATGATAGCTGCAACTCTCTCCTTTTAATAATATCATTTATATACGTATTTCGTTCAGATTACAAACAACAATGTTTTTCCCAAAAAATCAGGTTTTTGAATGCTATAAGCCGTTATAATAGCAATGAAAATATCTTTCGATTTTTTGATACCCTTGCGTCTCCATTCAAAAAAGATGCTAATTATCAAACCACACGGAATATTCTCGCTGGAGCATGTTTATGTCTTATAGTGCCAGTAATTATTTGAATCGACACTTGAAACAGAATTTAGTAGCTAAGAAGTGTGCTAGTTTTGACAATACACAACGGATGCATTTTGATGGACACCGAAATCCACACGAAAAAGTTTAAGCCTTGACAAACCTATTTAAATTTATCAAAAAACGCACAACGATTGCTCTGACTTTGCACATAAAATTTGTGAAATGCATAACGTAAAAGATTTACAATGAATACATTGCGAAGATTGAAATCGGAATATATGTCACATACACAAAAATCGTGATGTTTCAGTAAACTTCGGTTTTGGGCGAACGATCAGTTTTGGGGCGCTCAAAAAACGTTGTTTACTCTCGTGAGCCGGTGAGTATCAGCGTCTCGTGCATCCCTCATTCGGGACTGACGAAGCTGCTGATATTTGTTTGGTTTTTCGCATAAAAGAGTATAGGAACGAAATATTTTTGCTTTTGTTGTTTGTGCTTACTCTGACAATCTATACGAGTGTTTACGTGAGTGTGAACAGCCTTCAAAATCTTTTTGAGCTTCGTAGTCGCGAATTACCGTCAGCAACCGTAATAGCCAATAGCTAGCCTTGTTGCAACAGGATTTACTGACGCTAATGTCAGTAACGTGGAACCGAATACATATGAACCCAATGTCTTTTTTAATTGTTATTGATTCGATGATGTTTTTTAATAACCCCGTTCATTATATTGAATCGATCTCTTAATATTTGCGTTAATCTAGTCAGTACCAACTTTTGAAAAATGTTACCAATGCCATGTTTGTTGACAAATTCGCAAAGAAGGCCATGATCTGGTAAGAAGATACTGTGGGCTGAAGACTGAACCTTTTACCGCTTCCTAATGACATAGAGTGTTTAAAATGGATCTTCCTATCGCTAGCAGAACGTTTATTAGTGTTTAACCTAAAATTCGTAAGAAAATCAAACGAATAATCGTAACTGGCATCTTCCAAAACAATGTCGTACGTCATACACAGTCAACTTATATTTTCTGCTAGTGAAACATGGAATACAATTATTATTGCAACAGAATTCACACTTCAATGACGACAAAAAACGCCAAACTATATTCATTCCTCATTCACGGCAATTTCAAGCAACCATTCACCAGCACAAACAAAACCAAACACGAGATGTGTGCGTCACAACTACCTAATCCGAAATCCGATTGCCGGTCCGAGCCATACGTGCAGTACGGTGTGTCACGTTTCGTGACATCCTGGACGCCCACTCGCCGGAAAAGGTGTTTATTAATCTATTTCCAATATCCAGAGTACTGTCACCTGTGGACAACGCGTACGAAAGCGAAGAATTTAGGACTCACGTTGTTGTCCGCTCGGATAGGCAGACAGACAGTGTCAGACAGGACTGCGGCAAGTTTTTTTTCCTGCTTGTCATTGAAATTCAGGTTGCAGACGATGCAGTTATTTTCGACTGCAACTGAAACTGCAACGTGAGATCCGGGTAATGCCTTTTTGCATGCCTTTTTTTCTAAGTTTGCTGTTTTTTCTGCAACATTCCCGTTTTGCCCCGATTTAAGATTATGCTCTAT
Source organism: Wyeomyia smithii (assembly GCF_029784165.1). NCBI lineage: Eukaryota > Metazoa > Arthropoda > Insecta > Diptera > Culicidae > Wyeomyia > Wyeomyia smithii. The sequence goes on from NC_073696.1 coordinate 92,185,918, forward strand.
GCCTGTGCAAACCCACCACTTCAACATTGTAAAGAAATTTGGGAAATACAAAAACCGCCGGTCGCCAACGTTGTTGCCAGTACGGGGAATATCCCGTGCGCTGATGCATCTTGATTCGTTTAGGACGTATACACGAAGTTCTGTTTCTATTATGAATTCCAAGTAGCTCTTTGTCGATAAAGAACAAGTCAAAGTTGTCCTTTGAACAGAACTTGAGTACAGGATGGGGGGCGAAACCGCGTTGTTAGGAGAACAGTTGTTATTTGCCGCTAACCGAACCGCCGCTGGTTGCTAGAGGCGGGTGGCGGCCGGCGGTGGTTGAATAGGATCGGAAAATTCAACGGCCCATAATTGGATTTACTCAAGGGAGAATGCGGTATGATTTATGATATTTAGTTAGTGGTTGCCCAATTCAACGTTTAGGCTCCGGACAAATTGGTGTTTCTGTCTGCTGTGCCGAGGTTTTGAACGGTTGGAGCAAATTTGGAAACTATTCACCGGCACGTTCCTCCCCTTGGTGTGTTGCTCTCGAAACATGAAATTTTCATTTTATTACCATTGTGGGTATTTTGATTGCCAGGGTTTTGTTGATTTGCTTAACGAACCAAAACAGTGCAATTATAGTGTTGAAATTGTTGTGGAGCAGGAATTGAACCACGTGTTCATTAGGATAGAAATTTCATTCACTCGGATTTAATAGAAGAAATTAAATTAACCCATGTTCTGGCTTGATAGTTGAACTTTAACACACATAATTCAACACAGGCCCATAAAAAGCCGCGCAAACGTTCTTCGGCTGTCTAGACACAGTTGCCGCATTTCCGGAAACTCTCCAGGAAACCACGAAACCGGCCAAGTCTGTCATAAAGCAACCCAGAACTCGCGCGGGGAGAATTCTGTAAAGTCAAAAACCACAACGACCGAACGACAACCGAACCGAACAAAACCGCCCATGTGCGATTGGCGTAACAAATTTTGATAAATGCTGCAGCGGCGTTGCTTTTGGACTTTGTTTCGGTGGCGGAAAATTCTTCATGTGGTTGTTTTTTTTTTTTTTGTATCCTATGAGGCCTGGGCGAAAGTGAGAAACCGAGAATACGAAACTTCCGAAAGCACGTTTGTTCGGTGCCGTTTAGGGAGCTAGGGCTTTGCTGCTAGATTGAGTAACATACTACCCACCGCGGAAGCGCCTGCAATGCCAAATATTGCTTCTTCGTGATTTGATTTTTTTTATTTCGATCTCGATGTCAATTCAATTCAATTCAATTATTTTTATCGGTTCCGTATATGCATATTAGCGGTGGGCGAATCCATCGAACTCGGTCGGTGGCTGGTTTAGTACGACGTTTTTATTTTTATTTCTCTCTGGAAGTGTAATCCTTACCGACTGCCGCCGGTACGTAGATTAAAAAAATAAACGGACGTTTTGCGTGTCGTTTAACTTTTTTTCACTCTATCGTCTTTTGTAACTTATTTTTCCGCGGTTGTACGTTTATGTGTGTCGCATTGATTGGGGCTTGCAGACTGAATCGTGATTCTGGTCGTCATTGTTAACGCTGTCGTCATCGTTAATACACGGAAAGAGGAAGCGAAACTTGTGACGTACAAGTGAGGTATGATTCAATATTTTCTTGTAATGGACTTTGCTTCAAGTTTCAGCTTTGTGCGTTAATGACACGCAACAGCTTTCCGTACACAGCAAACAAGATTTATCCTTGCGACGAACGTCAAAAGACATCAGTTGATGTTCACCGAAAAAGTCAGTCGTCATCACTGAGGTGGACAAGTGAGCCAGTGACGACGAAAGTAAAAGCATGACAAAACATACACATAGGATTAAATTGCTTTTCTGCTCACTGGGTTACACGCGAGTTTTCTCCTCGTGTTTTTTTTCGACGGATAGGATCACGTTACGTGTCTACGAAAAAACGCTGATGACACTTGATGTGATTTCTTTTATGCATTAGGAAATTGACAACCGGCGGCAGGCGAATTGGCAATAATTCTGCCTGCACGGCACAAACACGCTCGACCGATGTAAGTTGATGTATAAATCGAGAATAAATTTGGCATCTTGTATACATAGATGATATCAGCGAAGCAGAAGCAGGGGATTTGTTGGAGTGTCAGAGATATCTATTCTTATCTGCGTTAACGAAGTTGCAAATCTGTTTTGATAGTATTAGTTAATGTGACCTGATTTCATTTCTCACAACCAAATAATGTGAACAATCTGATACTTTGTTCATAAGTTCGTAAGCAACTCATTTGGTACACCCAAGCAATGACCTTAATCATATTTTTCAATCATATTGTCGAAGCATCGATAAAAAATTTTCACTTTTCCTACTTGCACCAGTACCACGAGAAAAAAATACTTGGTCTGTCACATTTTTGCTGATTTTCGCACTTATGGAAATAAAAATCACTATTAATATTTGTCAGTCTCATTAAAACATACCTATTTAAATTCTCAAAATTCGAGTAAATAACTATTTTCAGCATTCGAACGGAAGAATTTTTATTCTATAATCGAAAATGAAATCGCTGCGACATAAATAGAAGACAAAAGGCAGTTGAATTATTTTAAGAAGATTGATTTTTTTATTAAATCGAATGATTTAGATAGAAATGCAAGTAAATTTAAATAATATATCCATTAAAAATATTTCAGTTTCTCGTGTGAATATGACCACAACAAACACTAACAACATGCTATTCCGTGGTACGACACAAATTAGAGCCACAACCCTAGCACGAACAAACAGACGATGACGATTTCATCGACCAGCAAAATAACGATTATTTTGAAATTTTGCTTAGTGGGCAATAATGCCGCTAGTGTCGCTATAAACAAGCGCGCACACCCATTAGCAAAGACAAAAACCGTTTTATGAAAATAAGTTAGTAGGCAAAAAGCTCACATGGTGGCGCATGAGTGTAATGTTCCGAATAAGGACGAAGATTTTTCAGGATTATTCCTCGAAGAGGCACGTCTGTTTGTCTGTGACTTTAGCATGACTGTGTGAAAAATCAATCATGTTTAATGCCTTGAGGTGCTGTCGCAACGGTTGGGACAAAATGGTGCTTCGCGATGATGCTGCTTTGGAGTCCACAGATAAATCGTCTTTTTGATAAAGACGATATTTTTTTTAAATGAAGTTGGACATGTGTTCTAATGTAAATTCTGTATTTTCAGCAGAACATAACCAGTAATGAGAATGGCCTGAGATTGGTGAACTTCGCTGCAACCAGAGGTATGGCAATCTATAGCACATATTTTGCACAAAAAGATATTTGAAAACATACATGGCAAAAAAACCCGACAAGGTCATTTTCAATTGGCAATTATTCGGTTATACTGACGCTGTGATCCGTCGCCTTGAATTTTGTTTCATTTTCGAGCACTTTATGAATTGAATGAATACTATTCGAATGCTCTTGTTTTGTTTCTGACAGCTGGAAGGCTCGAAAAGAAAATAAATGATTCTCAGTTGAAAGCGGAGATTAACAACGTCACTACTAGTTGACGATAGTCAATTGCAAAAGACAATTAGCGCTGACGCAGACAGGGAGTTTCCATACAGTACTTAACGCATACAGAGGAGAGAGGGAGCTAAAAAATCGTCACGATATGAAACGAAAGACGCTAATACCAGTTCAAAAAACATAAGTGACTACCGCGCATCAGTGATCAAAAGCAGAAATTTTTTTTCGAAATATTGATCGGAACTTGCGTGACGTATTCATTGGATGCCATTGCCGTTTTAACTGCGGCTTGCGGTATTAGAAAACTATCATCAAACGACGCGATGCGGTGCTAAATAATTTCAATTGACACGCTGAAGGAAAGTGAAGAGTCTTTCTCTCCGTTAATCTATCCTTCAATTAGAGCAGTCATCAGTTTCATTTGAAATAATTCAATGAACACCAGGCGGGGAAAGACGTGATCAAATCTATTTAACAGTGAGAACGTTCATCATGTTTCGATGACAGAAGCCGGAAAAAATCACCTGAAAATGAAACTTTTCGAATCGAAGAGACGAAATTTTTTGTTTCATTGTTATGTTTATAAAATGTAGAGCCCAGCACGGCAACACTCGAATGGCAATGCTTGCTTTCAGATCAATCATATTCTGGTTGGCAGTCGGTATTTCTCAGACGTCTTTCCTTCCGAGGCCCAAACGTTGACTCAGATCACCATCTCGCGGTAGGAATTATTCGCGCCCGGCTGGCCAACGTATACAAGTCGAGCACTTGGAGAAGGATATATGTTGGACATCCAGAGATAGTCAGCTGACGGAGTTACTACTGAGTACGCTCGGAAAGTTGATTGGAGACACATCCATGAAATGGTCCGCAAAGCCATGCGAGAGGTGGTGGGCACGATAGTAGAAACAACAACGTGTTGCGTTGGTTCGATGCGAAGTGTCAAAAGATGACGTACGAGAAAAACAGTGCCCGTGTTCGCACGATGGTGGCAGCAAATTGTGTGACACGCCAGATGAGGGAGAATTATCGCAAGGCTAGAACGGCCGAAAAGAGACCCCATCAACGCAAGAAACGCGAGCACTTATTCAGGCGCGACATTAGAAGTTTCTGTAAAGTGTTAAGCGGAATCAGAAACCGGACTGTGCCAATCCCTGCCATGTGCAACGACAGACAATACATCGACTTATTTTAAAAGTTTGGGCCAAAGACAAATTACCAGCGGACTAGTTGGATGGAGTCATTCTTCCAGTCTATCAAAAGGATCGCCGACTCGATTGCAGTTATAAGGCATAACACTCCTCGATTCTGCTCAGGATCCATCCACATACCACATGGACAGCTTTGGAGGGGGGTAAGTGTAATGTCCACGGTCCATACAAAATTTTTAGAATTTATATGAGCAGTTGTCCACGGAGGAGGGGGGTCAAAATCGTTTAAAATCTGTCCACGTGGTATGTGGATGGCCCCTTATAAGATTCTCTGCCACGTCCTGGTTTATAGACTGAGACCTTTGTTGGAAACTAACATGGAAGGGTGATCTACAACGGACCAAATGTTCATCTTGCATCAAATCAGACTCATAACCTGTTTATTGACTTCAAGACAGCATACGATTCAATTAAGCGCAACGGGTTATGACAGATTATGCTTGACCACGGCTTTCCAATATATCTTTGACGAGCTTTCATCATGCATCAAGATAGTAGGCGAAATTTTGGACTCATTCGTGACGTTAAATGGTCTGAGGCAATGTGACGGGTTCTCGAACCTACCGAACCTGGCGTGCAAAGAAGCGGTACTATTATCTCGAAGTCTCGCTTGACTTTGCGGATGATATTAATATCGTCGGTATTAACCACAGAACAGCGGAAGAGGCATTCGTGGCTTCTATGAAGCAGTGAGAATCGGCCTTACAGTCATAGTGGCTGGTAGAGAGGGTGGAAGTGCGTCAAGTCTTGGTACTGAATTAGTAATAGATCGGGGTTCCTATGAAGTAGTCGACGAATTTGTTTACCTTGGAACTCACTTGGCGTGTGACAACGACGTTAGCCGCGAATTGAAGAAATGCCGCAAACAGGATCTTTTAGGGTTTTCGTAGCCAGCTGAGTAAGCATGTCCGCACGAGTTTTGTGCTCTACAGAACGCGGCTCCCCGGGCACATGTTGAATAAGTAAAGAAACTGCATTTCCCCTCGTTAACTATGAATCAATTTTTTTTGGACCCTTCGTTTTTCGTCGAAACTTAGCTCACCAAAATTGCTTTAGCTCTTGAATTTATTTATAGAATTAGTCAAATCAAATTTGTTTTATGCATTCGAAAAATCATCAAATATCGAAGTTGGTGGTCGTCAAATTGATTTCATACACGATATTGGTTACTTTCGGAAAAATTGAATTTTCAATAGGTGCTCACCCGCCTACCTTGAATTTGTTTTATGCATTCGAAAGACCATGCTTTTTTACATAAAACAAGAATTATATTAATATTACCGAAACATGTACGATTCGACCGTTCGGCTTTTCGGTCAATATTACCTCAATAAGATTGCTGTAATACATGCTGTTCATCATAGAACATCTCCATTCGACCCATCGTTTGAAAGGGGATGAAACCGACATTCAATTGAAAATTGTCAGGCGATAGTGACGCTGTTAACTTTCGTTTTCAATCAAAAATGTTTTGTTTCATTTTTCACAACCATGTTTTTAAATGATCCGACGGCAAAAAATCACATATTTTGTTTTTGTTAGCCAATTTTTCTGGTATCCATTCGAAGTGCAGTCAATCATTACCATTCCCCGCCCTTGAGATCTAATTCCGTTTCTCTGCTGACTCGGGATCGTTTACATTCAGAAATCCTGATTTTCTGTTGCTGCTTCTCCTTATCTCCGACGAACCCTGAACCATTCAAGTCATGCGGGGTGTTTTTTTTTCTGGATTGCCTATAACCTATAGGATAACTTTGAGCTTTGACTTGGACAGACAAAGATGAACTCAGACAAACGCTAACGAACAAGGAGCAGTTTCTTGAAAAAAGTCCTTACGTCTTCTCCATGAGCGCTCATCAAAAATGCTCGTAATATAAACTTAAAAATGATGAACAGGGGGGCACCAAATCTGTTTTTGCCTGCAAATCAAATCACCCTTCGTTCGCCCCTGATTGCAAGTGTGGTGTGGATGAGGACGCCCGATCGGCGGGTTTTAAGGGCGATTAGAGAAGACTTGTTCTAGATCGAGTGACGTGGAAACGTATTCTGGATTCGGTAGTGGATTGTCAACGACCTGTCGCCATAAAAGTATATTAGGTTAGTGAACTTTACAGTATACCACACACAGGTAACACAGGTGCACTCTAAAAGCTCAAACCAGAAAAAAATGAAAGATTATAGCTATTCAACCATTTCTGTGAATTTTGGTTTTTGCCATTACCGTTTTTTAGAGACTTAAATGAGTTTTCTCGTAAACATAACGTTAAAACGACGAACCCGGCGAGCAATTTCCATACGACAATCTCACGTAAGTTGACGCGTTTTGGTATGGTTAGGGGCACTTAAATTCATAGGAATGGATGAATGACTTTAATCCTAATTCACCCTTTTCCGGTTTGTTGACCAGTGTAATGCGTAGAATCTACTTGACGAAGCTTGAGTTTGAGGTAAAATACGTTCAATAAAGTTCTGTTCATACGGGTGTTATATATTTTCACAAATAGGTGGTTGTGTTCGAGCACATTGTAACTATTTTTGGTCGGATTTAAATTGACTTTCGGCAATTTTTCATTAGCACACAATTCGTTGACGTTTCGGTTTACTTGTTTTTTTCGAACGTCTTCAGGAAGCAAATATTTCCTAGTATTTTTTAAGGCAGGTTTTTTACTTCCCCAAAAGTCAATTTAAATCCGACAAAAAAATCGCGAAAGTTTAAATACAAGTAGATATTTCCCTAAAAATGTTTCGAACAATTGCTCAATGTAATAGAATGCAGGACAATAATCAAGCAACAATGCAAGTAATATTACGAAATGTTGTAAGTACCGATGAGAGCAACTATTTGCTCTCATCGGTACTTACAACAAAAGTATCTGGAATACCGAATTCATTATACAATGGTATGATATGATAATCTTTCCAGAAATATTACTCCTAGTTTCAGTTTCAGTTTTATTTTCATTTTCTGCCCGAGCGCTGCGCTGTAATTTACAGTTATACAGCATAATTTTGACGTAAATTTACGTCAATTGTTGGCAACATTCTGAGATAAGGGTGTAGCACGAAAATCTAAACATCAAGAGCGTCACGAAAGACATTCAATTTAGAATGCTTATAACTCCGACAGTTTTTAAATGATTTCTTTCATTACAACAGTAATCGATTGGAAAATTAGCAACTCGTCCATCAGAATGTGGATAGTTGTGATTTTATGCTAAATCTTGTACTATTGAAAAATGTAGAGCCTTGATTTCAGCGCAGGTTTCGATCGATCAGAGCAAAAACTAAGGCAAAATACCATCCAATATGAGTACTCCCGGAATCGGGATAATGACTCGAGATCTGAAATCGACACCAGATGCAATTTAAAAAGTCCATATATGCAATCATGAAACTGATCAAACCTTCGAGCATATCTGACTTTTTATTTATGAATACGGTGTCAGCCGTATAGTCTTAGCATAAGTAAACGAATTGACATTTCACTGAATGGTTTAGAAAACATTGGTTCGAGATGGCTTCCTTGTGGTACATAGACAATTTTAATGAATATATCAGAATTTCCTTAAATAGTGCTATTAAATACTATTTAAAATAGTTTGCGAATTCATAAACAAATAATACCTTAAATATGAAACAAAGATAGAATAATAAACTGATACAGTAGATCGAAGTTCTGTGGTACTGTAGTCAGTGTTATCACAAATATCTCTCATTGCGATCTCTGAGTCTTGACTTTTTGCATTCTGTTATTTTAGCACCCTTTATCCCTTTCCGACCGAACCCACACAATTGTGTAGGCAAAAAACGATTGAAAACAAAACCTAAGTTAATTTTGCGTAGTAGCTGCGATGTTGACACTAGCGTGGTGAGCGATAAAATTATGAATTGTACATTCAAAGACGGAAAAAGAAGGTTTTGTTTCAGTCATGTTTTACCTTCATAATTATGTGGGCTCGATTGTAGTTTTGCATAAGCGCAACAATTATGTCATTATGCTAAAGATACAATTGATCTTGATAATTGAATCGAGTCTCAGTGATCGAAACAAACGCAGTATCTTCGGTAGGTAATATAAGATACAATCTAAGCGAAGCTATATATAACTTTCACTGTTTTCAACCAAAAAAGTATAAAATGCTAAAAATCAACAAGACCCTCAGTAATTCTTTGCTAATCAGTGACAATAATTTACACTGCTTCCAAATTTCACATAGCAGTTCCAGCTATGCTTGCTATCAAAGCGGAACTACTCGGTGAACGATGTATTCTCAATAGAACCCGGTCAGCTAGTCATTATGGGTCGTAACTAGAGCGTAAAAGCAGCCAGCTTTCTTACCATAGAAATCTTTTTAGTTCACGTTGAAAAGGCAGCAAGAAGGACCAACTTTTTGATTCTCATTACAGAACTCAACATTGCTTAAAAAGGTTTACTATTTTAACAGTACGATTAGCATGGCTGAGCTATTTCGTTGTGTTTTCTTTTGAGTGCACTAAATAAATTATAATTTAGCGACACATACCAGCAAATATAGCAAATATTGCTTACACAGATTTGAAATATGCATGTACATTTTCAATGTTTTATTAGGTTTTTCAGAAACGGAAACGGTGAGAAAAAAAGTAAAATAAAGCGTACGAACTTACCACTCGGCGTCAACGGGACCGGCTTCTGGTCGATGTCACTGCTGGCCGCCGTCGACGAGGACGAATTGTTATTGCTGGACGGGCTGAGCGGAGGCAGTGCGTTGCCGTGTGAATCCACCATGTTGTTTCTGCCGGATCTGGAAGCGTTCCGGGGCCCACATAGGCTGGCGAGATCGATACGCGATCCGGATAGGTGTGGTTCCCGCTCACGACGACACTTGTCGTTGTCTAGCTGTACCTGTACGGGAAGGAAAAAAATAACAGTTATTTCAGGATTTTGTAGTAGAACGTTTTTATATGCTCTCCCGTCTTTCAGTTAAGATTTCACTATAACGTGGTGAACCATTCTACCACCGCATTACATCATTTTATAGCAAGCCATTACCATTCATCAACAAAATCGCCATTCAGGCGTATTTTTCCAGTTTGTTAACGTCAGAGCAGGTAAATTAATTTCATACATGCCACCCTCGGTCTCGCGGGGTTTTTTATTCGCATTCGAAAATAACATTTTACTAATGATGCTTGACGATAAAACACGGTTTCATTAAGCGGTGAAAACAAAAAATCTCAAAAAAGAAAACATCAACAGGGTATTAGCCAACGATGCCGAAAAAACGAGGTGTACAAATTAAGAGCCGATTGGGCGTACCGTGATTGAAACTTCCGAACCGCCAACGCTATGCGGCTCCCATATTGCTTACCAACCCGCGTTAGCGTAGTGTTGAATTGTGCATACATGTAAGGCAATGCGGTTTTCAGACATAAAACCACAACGATGAAAGGTGGAAACACCTCGCATTTGAACACAAATCGGAAGGTCGAAGTAACATAAAAAATACAATCAAACTTTTGCTCAATGTTGTTTCTTTGTGTTTCTTGTGTTTTTACTGTCGAACAAGCGAAAGGACTGAGAACTTCGCCACGTGGACGGATAGAAGGGACAGACCCGATGGTGCGATTAATACTAATTGCCGCAAAATGTGATTTTGATTGCTAATTCAACACCTGTTACAGAGTGGCGTATATCGTATGTATCGTTGGTACTGGTGCTTAGATTCGAAATCAGCTGTTTTTGCACGAATGATCAACACGTTCCACGGGGTCGAGTCGTGCCTTGGACACGAATTGCCGGATTAATGGGAAAAACGTGGCTTATGTTACTTATTTTGTTAACTTACAGACGTCCAAACTCGAGAAGCTTTGATAAGATTTTTTTTGTAAAAGAACAAGCTATGTTACAATTCACAAAAAAGCATGGGAATTCAAAGCTCATTCGCATGCTCGCAAAGCGGGCAAAGATATAAAAATGGTCAAGTTAGAAAGTGCGATTAAATTCTATTTCATTAAGTAAAAAGAAAAAACTTTACATTTACCATCTGGTGCGCACTGCGCAGCACCTATGAGCCATTTGGACGGGAAATGAAACCGAAAGGAAATGATAATAATGCAACGCAATTTATCTCATCTCTCTGGAGTGTTCTGGTGACCTGGGAGTCGAATAAAGTAAACTTATGATTATGGGATAGTCGGATTGCGGTGCCATTTTCTTTGTCTCCAGTTTACTGTACAGCGCAGACTCTTGGACCTGTTAGAATAAATTTTGCTTTTTATGGTGCGAAAGAGATTTACTTTTCTCGCTGGTAGTAACAGAATCCATCGTTCGTAGCCACCCCAGCAGAAACTTAGACATTAAGCCATAAATGCCACCGTTCGGTCTAGGGGGCAAGTGTGGCAAGTCATATACTTGGCTTCACCGTCACTCAGTGGGCATTCATTTATAAAACTGGCCCGAAACGAGTGGATACCGTTTCAACGTCCGTCCAGTCATACGGCGGCCATGTGCATTCAACCGAGCGTTCGTTGGATATCGTTGGCAGAAGACGTTGAACGCGATTTTCATGCTTTGTTTAGCATTTACCCGTCGCGTGGTTTGTCCACTCGGCTACAGTCTTCGTTTGTTTGGAGCGGACACTATTGAGCGGCGCATTTACATCAGCCTACTCCAGCGAGCGGTGCGGTGTAACAGCGCGGACTTCGGTGGCAGGTCATTGATCACTTGCACTTTTTGGCCGAACAAACAACGGATTACACGAGGCGACGTTGCACACATGCAACACGGCATGATGTCCACGGCCTCCTGTCGTATGTACGTTTGCATTATCTAACGGACGGCTAAACGCAGTGCATCTTGCTGGCTGAGATAGCTTTTCTCTGCTCGAGACATTTGAATAGTGATAGGCTAGCTTTGTCATTATTTATTTGATTCGCTTGGCAGGAATATTAATAGTACTCAGCTTTGGACAGGGCTGACAAATGAACAGTGCAAGCAAACAAAACACATTCCGCTGCTATCTCGATGTACTCCATCGGTTCCTATCCGGTTTAAGGCACGCGTCAGCCAATAAAGAACTTATAATAAGCGCGTGCATTCATTAATCCCTAGAAGGCGACGCAGTTCCGAGCAGAGCAGAGACAAAACGCTTGCGCCACAACACAATTGCAATCACACGCATTCGATGGCGATCGTTTAGCGACTCCATTTGTAACCAGTTGACAGTGTTTCTCCGGTTGATTAATAGGCTACGCTACGTATGACTATTATGATCGTATTTTGTTACAGTCGAACCTCCTTGAGTTGAGTCAATATTTTATATCACTTGAGGATATTTTCAGTGCTAAACGCTGAGTTGAAATTCATTTTCCCTATTCAGTTCATAGAATGCAACATTTAAACTAAACTAAAGCCACAGTTGTCAATAATCATAATTGTAACAACACCAACTTTTTGAACGTTTGTCGAGTTTTTTCGGTGATATTGCGTAAATCGAAAATGAATTATTTTGAAATTTATAAACCAAAACCTGAAATTCGAGATTTCTCGAGATTCATAAGGTGGATTTTTAAAAAAATCTTCTTAGCCTCGTACTTGGATTTTATGTACAATTGTTTTATAATAAGGGTCCAGCGAGACACCGTGGTTTCATTCTCGTTAGATGTGCAAATCGAGTAAAAAGTACACAGAATTTTATTTTGTACTGAAGTTTATGAAAATTTAAAAACCTTAACTTAATGTGCTGACCGTTTCCAAAACGATCAAGATTATCGAAAAATTTTATGGAAAAATGACAGAAACAGAAATTCCGTGTTCTTCAAAACACTGTTTCGATGATCTTAAAAATTGTGAAGAATGGCGAATAAAGAAGGTTGATATCGAAGTTTTCCCGAGCAATTGTAGAAAGTCCAGCCTTTTTTTCTGCTTAGTACATACGATTGTTGCCGGGTTGGGAAAGGTTTTGAAAACTATAGTCCTATTAAAAGAAATAAAATAGAATGGTATTAACATTTTCGTATTTTTTTTTAAGTAGAATACGTCATATTCTAATTGGGTACCATTCTCAAATAGCAAAAATAGAGTGAAACGGCAGCGAGAGAGAGAGAGATTCGAGCAATCGAGTGCCAATCCCCATCGCAACCGACTCTCAAGTATACAAACGATTTGACTTTATATATTGAGAATAGGTTATGTTTCCATTTAACTCTACTACAAAAAATCGAATACCCTTTAAGGGGCCATTCACATACCACGTGGACAGCTTTGGGGGGGGGGTTGGCTAATGTCCACGGTCCATACAATTTTTTTAGAATTTATATGGGCAGTTTTCCACGTAGGGGAAGGGGGGTCAAAATCGTTAAAAATCTGGCCTCTAATCGAATACCGTCCGCAGAAACGTATTCCGGTTGCTACATACAACCATCATCAGTGCTTATGTGGACTGTTGAGGAGCATAACGGAGTAACCCCCTTTTATATGCGTGTAGGTAGGTAGAAGTAGGTAGAGCGAAAGTTAGGATGACAGAAAGACGGGAAATTCCTAAATTGAAGCTAGGTAGTCATATTTTTTTTTCTTCATCTATAGTTTATTTGACACGGCACAAATACAATCCAATGTTTAACGGCGCCAATTATATCTGGTAGCTTACTATCTAAAGTATCTTAATAACTAAAAGCAAATTTTTTATCCTCGCTGCCGACGACGAGCTGAAACTAAATCTAACTTAAAGCTAGAATATTTTGCACTAAAAGCACAGGTTTGCTGTTTGATGGTTTCCATTGCCATAGATAAGCAGCATATTAAATTTGTTCCGCTGCTGGGCCAAGATATTACGGACTGGCATATTGGGTTGTTTCCATCGGGCCTTGAGAGTATCGTGCGGGTCTGATTGCTGTTTCCGGATCCGGGGTTTTAACGTGTTCTTGTCGTTTGGTTGGATGTAGGCGGAAGGGGATAGGACTGAGCTGGGGCGTGGATGGATTTCAGGAAAACGTATATAAGGGACATGTAGGATAGGTCACGGCTCGCCAAGACATCACGAACAGGAACAGCCGGCTGCCTACCTTCGGCCTGCAGGGAAGCTATTGATCTAGACCTGGCGTCACGGTGTACAGGGCATGACCAAACAACGTGCTCTATGTCGTGATAACCTTCACCACAGGCACAGATACCACTCTCCCCGAGCCCAACACGACGGAGATGCGCGTCAAATCTATAGTGATTGGACATAAGCCGGGACATCACGCAAATGAAATCCCGACCTACATCCAACCCCTTGAACCACGGGTTCGTCGATACCTTGGGGATTATGGAATGTAACCACCTTCCCAGTTCCCCCTTGGTCCAAGAGTTTTGCCAACTGATGATCGTATTCTGACGTACAAATGCGAAAAATTCATTAAAGGCAATTGGTCTTTCATAAATATCACCGTTTGTTGCGCCCACCTTAGCCAAAGAGTCCGCTTTCTCATTACCCGGTATCGAGCAGTGAGAAGGGACCCACGCTAAGGTAATCTGAGTAGATTTTTCGGATAAAGCACTCAGATGTTCCCGTATTTTCCCCAGGAAATACGGAGAGTGCTTAACATCTTTCATCGATCGGAGAGTCTCAATGGAACTGAGACTGTCCGTAAAGATGAAATAATGGTCCGTGGGCATTTTTTCGATAATCCCTAGGGTGTACTGAATTGCAGCTAATTCTGCGACGTAAACAGAAGCAGGATTATCGAGCTTATGGGAGACGGTTTAGGTAGTCATATGTTGCGGATGTTTTTGTCCTGTCCCGGATCTAGGGTTTTGAGGTAGGATTTTGAAAAGCCATTCAAAATGATTACCTACGTATTTATTGAGCAGTGTGGATGGATGTTGTTTGTAGATTTCTAAACTTTTAGATACGTCCAATTCCCATAAATTATTAACGGGGCGAAGCAGGTGAATGTTATCCGAAGTTATTGGATGTCCCTCATTAAATACATGTTCAGCCACTTTTGATTTGAAAAGGTGTGGTGGATCATTTTTGGAGACTTTGCATGCTTTGGTAACTTCTGCCACATGTTCATTGAAACGGATTACCAGGTTTCTCTTGGTTCGCCCAACATAAACCTTGTTTTTTTTAGTTGTGACTAATTTTTTTAAAAGGTGTATGTAAAAATGATTTTTAATATTTTAAATATCTTTAGAGCCAGAAGGGTTTGTTTAATCGGTGCGACATCTTTGGCAAAATTGCAGATAACTTTGTTTTTCCGAAAAAATATACACTGTGAAAAAACTATTTTTAACAAAAGAAAAAAATTAAATAGTTTGAAAGACTTGCTTTTGAAATATCTGAACTATTTTTTATGAAAACTATATAATGTTAGCTAAGCATGACGGTTGTTCAAACTTGTAACTTGTGCGGTTGTAATTTAAGCATCAAGTGGAAAATTTCTCTAATTCTAGGGTCGCTACAAGTGAGAGTATAAATTACCTTGACAGTTGCTCACCACTTGCACTCAATATCGTTCACGTAAATCAGCTTAAATTTAGTCGTTTTTTCGTTTGTGCATGATATTGTCGCGTAAGTTAGGTTCGATATTTTTTGTCTCATGTTTGTAAATTAATTGTTAGGGTTAGAAAGGCTGTTAAAAGTTAGTGTACTGAGTGCTAACTTCGACGTATCGACTGGCAGCGGAGGCAGTCATCGCGGGATATTTGATTTAGCCCCGACCACGGTAGGACACACACGTCGTGTTTGTTTTGCTTGAGTGCACGATTTTTACTTTGAGGTACTTTGTCGCCCTGTGAAATCGGGTCAGTTCCGAAGAGTAACTAGCTGCATTCTGCAGTTAGTTGTTATATTAGTCACTAAAACAGAAAAAAAAAACAAACATTTTAAGCTCTTTCTCAGTGTTTGTTTTTCGAAGGACAAATTTGTTATTTACAACTTTGCCCAACATTTTTCCGTTTAGGCTAAAAATAAGTTCATCATTAATAGGCATTGGGCACAGAAGCTGCTCCTAGGTTAGTTTTCCCATTAGCACAGAACACTTGGGCTGACATATAAATCAAACTTATTGAGCCAGATATCATTGTTTATCTAACATTTGATAGTTTTCTTTAAAAAAAAAAAAACAAAAAGAGAAGTTTTTTTTGCGGAATATCATAAAATTTGTCTATGATTTTAGATTTTATTCTGTAGTTTTAATTGTATAAGCGCATCGAGAGTTGAAAAAAAATAAGGGAAATGATGCTTTAAGTAAAACAATGTGTCCTGATTCGTTCCGATGCCCTAACGACGGTAATTTCGGTGACTGTCTCCGTGAAGGAAAGCAAAAAACCTACGAAGACGCTAAATTGAGGGAATAACTCGATAGAATCCATGCCTAACGCAGGAACAGCTTACTTCGATATTTAGAGTTACCCTTCGAGCCATTTCCAAGCGATTGCATGCTTTGGGAATGATTCAAAAACATAGAACTTGAGTTCTAGTGATTTGAACGGGAGCTACGTGTTTTCACCTATAAACAACTTCTTCTAGCTGTTGTATTCTAGAATTCCGACTCGAGGCTCCTAGTTTCGATGGGATCGTAGCGCCAGCCTCGGTAGGACCATGTCGACGATATTTATTATAAATGTTGAAACCGAACGAAACCATCACTGAAAAAGGATGTCGACTTCAATCGATGCGATTAAGCTGAGCGCAACACGTGAAGCAAATCGTAGTTTTTTTTTCTTTTTTCTATGCTACCTAGAAAATAGGTCGCTCGTTTCTATTTACTTGGATACATTCAGTTCGATCAGAGCTGGCGTCGAAAATACAAACACTCTACGGGCGCGTTGTTCGGTTCTTCGAAAAGCATGAAAATCAAGGAAACAAGATTACTGGTGACAGTGCGTCTTGAGCTGCCCGACAGATCAGACGTATTTTTGGTTGCTTGTGGACAGGTCTTTGACTGCCTATAGCTTCAAAGTTTGTGTTTTGTCAGTGTGTCTTTTAAAGATTACCTGGAAGTTAACTTACATCAGTCTTTCTCAAGACTACCTATTTCTTTCTTTCTCAATACTTGCAAATTGATATCATTTTTGAACTTTTTTCGTATCACCTGAAATGGCAGGACGAAAAAAGAAACCACGCATCGCTACGGGGAGGAAGAGAGAGGCATCTCTTTCTGAAACTAGCTTATGCAGTGAAAATTTATATGATATTCTGCCTGAGCAAGAAGCCGGCGAAATTGAAATGTTCGAAAGTAAAACTATTCAAAGTGAAATTTCTGTAAAAAAGGAGACAGTTCCACCTATTGTGGTAACTATTGCTTCTGAGTTTAATATTTTTAAAAGAGAACTTTCTACGTTTCTCTCCGACGTCAAAGTTAGTTATCAAATTGGCCGAAGAGGCGAATGCCGTTTACTGGCCCAAACATTAAAAGATTGGAATCGTCTTATTCAGTATTTACGATCTCACCAACGATCAAACCGTTGATGAGATCAAACTTACTTTGACAGAATTACTTGGTATAGCCCCTACCCAAGTAATTCTGATGAAACAAAAATCACGAGGCGAGGCGAGGCGTTACAGGAAGTTCGAACATTCTACCGCCAAATGTTGGTAGTTCGAAAATGACCGCTAATATGGGTAAGCAAAACACGCTAGAAAATAATTGTACACCTATTACCCCAGCTAATATTGCTACCAAAAATATTTTTTCTAATGTCAACTACCTGGGGCCTATTACGGCAGGTAAACTTTCTTTTCTGCAACAGGCAATGTTCGATCTCATGAACGCCATGTTGCAGGCAAAATCAATATTTGAAGCCATTCAAATAGGTACAAATTTTACAATCAAAATTGTTTCTAATTTAAAACTTAGCAATGATTTTAAATAAACCGATCAAAATTTTAAATTGGAATGCTCGCTCATTGAAGGCCAATGAGAATGAACTTTTTAATTTTTTAACAGTAAATAATGTGCATATTGCAATTATTACTGAAACATTTTTAAAACCTAACATTAAATTAAAATATGATCCCAATTACGTGGTTCATAGATATGATAGGATTCAGGGTTCAGGCGGTGGAGTTGCAATTGTTATTCATCGCCGAATCAAACATCGTGCTCTTCCCCATCTTGAGACGAAAGTTATTGAAACTTTGGGAATTGAAGTTCAAACTGAACTTGGGATTTTATTTATTGTCGCAGCATATTTACCATTTCAATGCACACGCGAGCACAAAAATTATTTTAAAGGTGATTTACAAAAACTCACCAGAAATCGTTCGAAATTTTTTATAATCGGCGATTTTAACGCTAAACAACGGTCATGGAATAATTCTCAAAGTAATTCCAATGGAAAAATTTTATTCAATGATTGTTCTTCAGGATACTATTCTATTTTGACTCCGAATAGTCCTACATGCTTTTCTTCTGTAAGAAACCCATCAACAATTGATTTGGTGCTAACAGATCAAAGTCATGTATGTAGTGATTTGTTCACACATGCTGACTTTGATTCTGATCATCTTCCAATAACTTTTTCCTTACCAATGAATCAGTTTTAAACCCTATTAGCTCTGTTTTTAATTATAACAAGGCTAATTGGGAAAGATACAAAACTCATATTGAGAGAAATTTCAATAATGAGCTTGATTTGCAAATGAAGTGAATATTGATTCCGCTTCGGAAGCATTAAAATGTGCAATTGTTGATGCCAGGAATTACTCTGTTCCAAAGGCTCAAGTGAAATTTGATTCACCAATAATTGACGAAAATCTTCAACTTCTAATTCGTTTGAAAAATGTCCGCAGACGTCAATATCAACGTTCTCGTGACCCTGTTTTTAAAACTATTTATGAAGATTCACAGAAAGAGATTAAAAATAGATTTACTCTTCTGAGAAATCAAAATTTTGAAACTAAAGTTGAAAAATTGAAACCATATTCAAAACCTTTTTGGAATCTGTCGAAAATTCTTAAGAAACCTTCAAAGCCTATTCCAGTTTTAAAAGATAGTGAACGATTTCTTGTATTCAATGAACAAAAGGCTCAAAGACTTGCTCAGCAGTTTGAGCGTGTTCATAACTCAAATTTGAATTTTGTGAGTCCAATTGAAAATGAAGTCACACGTCAATTTGATTTAATTTCTTCCCAGAATTTTTTACCTGCAGAAATAATTGAAACTAACTTGAATGAGATTAAATCAATTATTAAAAATTTCAAAAATATGAAAGCACCTGGTGACGATGGAATCTTTAATATATTAATCAAACATCTCCCTGTAAGCACAATGGAATTTTTAGTGAAAATTTTCAATTGCTGCTTCAAAATTGCATATTTTCCCAAATTATGGAAAAATGCAAAAATTACTCCCATTTTAAAACCGGATAAGAACCCAGCTGAAGTTTCAAGTTATCGACCAATCAGTTTGCTTTCTTCAATAAGTAAACTGTTTGAGAGAATTATTCTTAACAGAATGATGTCACACATCAACGAAAATTAAATTTTTGCATATGAACAGTTTGGATTTCGCCATGGGCATTCCACAACTCATCAATTGCTCAGAGTTACTAATATGATACGAGCCAACAAATGTGAAGGTTATTCCACTGGAGCTGCTCTTTTAGACATAGAAAAAGCATTCGACAGTGTTTGGCATTAAGGTTTGATTGCGAAATTGCAAACATTTAATTTTCCAATTTTTCTAATCAAAATCTTGAAAAACTATCTTACTGATCGAACTCTGCAGGTTGTCTATCAGAATTCAAAATCTAATAGATTTTCTGTCAGAGCAGGTGTGCCTCAAGGTTCAGTCTTGGGTCCAGTCCTGTACAACATATTCACTTCAGATCTTCCTGATTTGCCTCCAGGATGCACAAAGTCATTGTTCTGCGATGACACAAGCATTTCCGTAAAAGGAAAAAGTCTTCGTGTCATATGCAGTCGATTGCAGAAAAGTTTAGATATTTTTTCTTCCTACTTGCAAAAGTGGAAAATCTCTCCCAATGCTTCGAAAACTCAAATGATAATTTTTCCGCATAAGCCTAGGGCTTCTTTCCTCAAGCCAAACAATAATCACGTTGTCAAGATGAATGGGGTTATTTTAAGTTGGTCTGACAAGGATAAGTACTTGGGACTAATTTATGATAAAAAACTTATTTTCAAAGAGCACATTGAGAGTATACAAGCCAAGTGCATCAAATATACAAGACGTTTATATCCTCTCATTAACAGGAATTCTAAACTTTGTTTGAAGTACAAACTTTTGATTTACAAACAAATTTTTAGACCAGCAATGCTTTATGCTGTACCGATCTGGTCAAGTTGCTGTTCAACAAGGAAGAAAACGCTCCAAAGGATTCAGAATAAAATTCTGAAAATGATTTTGAAGCGTCCTCCTTGGTTTAGTACACTCGAATTACATAGACTTACTGGTGTTGAACCATTAGAGACTATGTCAAATAAAATTATTAACAATTTTCGACACAAATCGTTGCAATCCTCAATTGCTACGATAAGCTCTCTTTATAGCCAATAAGTTAGCAATTAAGTTAGTTGTAAGTTCACTCCCCCTTTTCTGACAAGTAGGTTTAAATCCCTACGAATGATAAGTCCTAATTGCGAAAGCAAACAAATCCTAACAATTAAAATTACAAATTTCTAACAGTGTTGAGAAGTCACCATTTGTGATTGGACACACATACTCATTATTTACTAATATTCATCATAAAAACTTAAGCTACTAACAAATCCCCCCCCCTTAAAAAAAAAAAGATTACTGGTGACCTGAGACTGGAGACCACGCTCTAGAAGAAAATGTGCCCATGAGCACAGTTTACCGGATCCTGGCTCCGGAAAGTCGAGCAGAAAACCGGTAGTGGTCGTCCGGTAAAGATCACAGAAAAAAAAAAAGAAACTTGCCATCAAACCAGAACGTTTACTAGGAGGATTGGCTGGAGAAGATTTTGGTTCCGTTCTTGGAGGAACATCATTCTGATGGGAAGTATGTCTTCTGGCCTGAAAAGATGTCGTTCCATGACGCCAAGAAGACGTTGGCGTACCACGAGAAAAAAAAACAGATACCTTACGTACCCAAAGAACGGAGCCCGACCTACTTGCCCCAGTGCCGTCCGATATAGGATTTTTTCAGCTTCCTCAATGCCCTGGTGTGCCGTGTATAGCAAGCGGCTGACCACGAGAATCCGGAATCAGTAACGTCCAGCGCTTTTGTGAGAGCATCTCCACCAAGTTGCGCCGTACGGCTGACCACGACCCCTTCCGACTTTTTGTTTGGAGAACAAATCTTTATTTTTTAATAAAAATTACTGAATTGAAATAGAAAATCTAACTTTTTACTTATGGCGCTTTTCGATTTAGCCTAGTTTTTCAAGGACCATAATTAAAAATGAGAGGTTCAAGTAAAAACAAGGGCTCCGGAGTATTGTTGAATGTGGAATACCGTATAAAATATACGATAATACTATGAATTATCCACGTAGGGTTCGATTCACGATTTGATCATAATTCAAAATAGCAACTTGGAGCAGAATGCTTTAGGCCGAAATTTAGAATTTGGTCGAATGATTGATTATACTGTCGATGGAACAAAATGTGGTAATTTTTAAAACCTGATTTGGGATAAAAACATTTTTCGGAATAGTGATCAGAATCACGGGGCTGGAACAAGGAAGAAGGTGTAATAATTAATTTATTGGTCAGTAAGAATTATTAATTGGTCATCAAACGCTGATCTTGTATTTATAGAAGCTTTCTGTAATTTCATTTTTTTGTTCGAGCCAAACTTCACATTCAGCTGATTATTACAATAGTCATTGTTGATTTTAATATTATTGAAAATTCTTAACTCTCCGCCAGCCTATATTCCACAGCTCGTCCAGCTCTTCACAACTGTTGAAGTGCGGTCATAAATTACGAACAAGAATTATATGAACCATAAAAAACAATCACGGTTATAGTAGCATACTATCGAGCCAAGACTGTAGAATTTTTTTATTAGGTTAGTTTTTCTTCACAATGCACCATCAGCAACAACCGGCCGGCTGTGGGTCGAACTTCATCGAATAGCAGCTGTTGCTGCTGTTGATGGATTGCTTGTCGACGTTTTGCATTTATTTAATTACTTCTCGCTAAAACGGTGGTGGCCACCGGCAAAGCGCCCACCCCCCAGGTTGAGCCCGAGCTCCGATGGTGGCGATGGCGAGTACATCAACAGTACATGAAAGATCAACTTTTAAATGCTTTATCAGCAGCACGCGCCGCGGAGTTTCGAAAACACATTGTTATCGCTTGGATGAGAAAATGTAAATTTTTCGCTCGGCTCAATGGGAGGAAAAAGAAGCATGACTAATCCTCCCATTAGTAACTTTACTAAGTGTGTTAAAAACGTATAATCTTGCGGAATCTTTCAGATGTTTCCACTGAAAATTGATTCTCACTGATTTGGGAAATGGTACACGTAAAGGCCTGAAGCCTGAACAATGGTGATTATTATGCATTCCACCCGACTGTTTAAGCTAATTTCTTTCAGCGCTGCCGCTTGCAAAACTTAAACCATAGTTCGAAATGGCTGCTCCGGAATTCGCAACTAAGCGTTAACCCATTCGAAGCCTGTTAAGCCTTTGGCCTACCCTCCCGGCGAGAGGATTGTCCACGCACGCGGAGGGAAGGGGAACGATTCAATTAAAGTGCAATTACACCTTGTAGCCGAGCTTAATTGCCAGCACCAGCAGCGCCCGCACTGCCGCGGCGCCCGCTCATTCCGGTGGCTTATTGGCAAATTGTTCAGTTTTACTTTGTATTGGAGTACGGGCACGAAGGTGCGAATTGTGAAACGGAACTGATAATGAAATCGAACTCGAAGTTTTTTTGTTTTGTTTGCGGGGTCTGCGTTTTGTTGCTGTTAAGTTGTTCACGCCTTGATGAATAGCAAGCAGGCCCGTGCCGGTAAAATGAGTAGCCGATTTCTCGGAATCATCCTCGGTTGGCGTTTTTGTAGCGAATTGCATGAATTTTTTTTTGGAGATGGTTGAATTATATAATTGTCAAAAATATCAAAAAGTAAAACATTATCACAAAATTATTGTTGTTCGGATTCCTGGTAGAGATGGAAATGTAAATAGTACATTCTCTGAAAAATCTTCAATTAAAACAGTAGTATAAAATCTTTACCATCTATGCTAATTTGATTCTTTCTCCAAACTATCTTGTGACACTAACGTCTGCAAGAAAATGCCTCATAGGCAGAATTACGTTTCAAGAATCTATTACTATGAAATAACGGACAAAGTTTATGGTCACAGGAAGTTATCAGATTGCAACAGGAATCGGCTGATACCAGCATTTATTACTTGGCTGGGGATGACGAGGGTATAAAGTTTGATGATGCTATCGACTTACGTCCCTTAACATTACAATAAAAATGAACATTTAGTTTCGCCAAAACATGTTGGAACTATTTATTTTGCCTAAGCTAAAATAGCATATAAGTTTTTGCATTATTTCCTCGTAGAAAAACCAATTTCTTCTTTCACCGCAACAGCGAGGACATGAGTCATGGTACTGCAAATGGCCGTTGATGAGAGAATTTTATGACACACGCTATCAGTTTTACGATTATGGTTGTTGGCCGTAAATAAGGTACAGATTTTTTAATCACGATCTTCCTTTCCTGACTAGTGCTTTCGAAGTTGCAAACTGAAATTAAATTTTGAATACCATTAATTCCACTCGGCCCGCATCAAAGTCAATACAAAATCAACTAAATATTCGCCGTGGCACTAATCAGTTCAATCCATGAATGTTTCCAAAAAAAATGGCCCAATTCTGCCGGTTAGATTTGCGTTAATTCGTCTAGCTGGTTCCGCTGGTTTCCTTTGCGCATCTGCTGGTAAGCTAATATCGACTCCAATCCCAGGCGGTCAATTATCTGTAATTTTTCCCCCACTCAGATTTGCTGTGTGAGCGGCACAACTCATTGCGGGTAAATTGAAATTGTTAATTTAATTGGTGAGGGGTGATTGTTGGACACTTATTCGCAGTGCCCAATGAAGGCCGGCTGGGCTTCGATTATGCCTCCGTGCCGTCAAGGTTTGCTGGAAGCGCTTGAAACGCGACATTGTGGCGTGGTTAATAGGACTAAATTTTAATTAGTTAAAAGATTGTCGGGGATGAATCACTTAACAATTGTGAGTAATTTATTATTCTTAGAAAAAAAAAAAAGACAAATTAAATATGCAGACTAATTTCGAGCGGAACTGTTGCATACACCGGGCCGTAAATTTCAGAATTATCTTATCAGTCCACCAAACGCAGACCTACATCGCGTCAGCCGTCAGCGCGTGTCAATTCCGGATAAGCCAGCTGCTGGTGTAGTAGATGCACTTAGTGATGATAACACATGTTTTGTAACCTCGCCAACTTTGAGCGTAATTGTCGGTTTCTCGGGAAACTCGACAAATTGCTTTCTATTTGCTTTGATAACCATGACGGGTACAGCTATTTGAGTTTTGTTGAAATCGAATTTCTCCTATCAACCGTATCCTATCTAGGTTTGGTAGTAGTGTGAGAATTGGTTTCATTTATCAGTAGATACCGGTAGCAGCAATATGACTGACACGGCAGAGAAGAATCTTCAATGGGTTTCGGAATATGGTAGAAGCACTGGTTCAAAAGAGTCTTGGAGCTCGGATTTATAAAAATAATAGTTTATGAAGGCTGTTCTGGGAAATGAATGAGTTGAACAATGAAGATCAAAACAAAGTCCTGATGATTTCAAACAAAATTGTATAATTTTTGGATTCAAGAATACTTAAGCGAAATAAATAAATTTGAAAATCAATAACACTTAAATTGGCTCCGTAAAACATTAATTTGTATTGTGCCGTGTCAAATAAATGTTGTAAAAAAAATCAATAACACAACTGAAACAACACATAAAACACTACTGAAACGATCTAGATTTTGTCACAATGTTTCGAAGGTTTGCTTGGACTTTCTTTGAGTTGAAACCAAAAAAAGTTCAAAAGTTTAAACTTTTGAGCCCTCTTTTCAATTATTGTGAATGCTTTCTAATGGCGAAAATTAGGCATAAGACTGTTCATGACTCAGGTTTCTTTATATTTTATTTTTGTTTTATCTCAATCCAGATTGAATTCAGAATATTATTTTTGGTGTTGTACTTACTCTGTCAATTACAAAAAGAACAAGCGATGAATTTAACAAATGATGGACAAATATTCATAAAAATAATAAAAATAGGTACTGAGATGAACCCAATGTTGTT
Organism: Wyeomyia smithii; assembly: GCF_029784165.1. Taxonomy (NCBI): domain Eukaryota; kingdom Metazoa; phylum Arthropoda; class Insecta; order Diptera; family Culicidae; genus Wyeomyia; species Wyeomyia smithii. The sequence goes on from NC_073696.1 coordinate 92,210,871, forward strand.
TATTTCCAATACAATTTAAAATGCAAACAAAGTACAATTTTTATATATTTTTTTATTTTCAATTCAATTTGTTTCAAATTACAAGTTGGATTGATTACACTGATCAATAAAAGCGAAAACATAATTTGGCCTTGAGCTCAAACAGGAAAACAGCAAAGATTATACCTTTTTAACCATTCCTGTGAACTTTTGTGCCGTCAAAAAGCTGTAAATTAATTGCTCGCCTGTTCCGGCGCTGCTTGCTTACTGGGAAACTTTACTTGAGTGCCTATAAATTTTACACACTTCCAACTTGACTAAGAGCACCATAATTCTCAGGAACTGTTTGAAAGCTATGCCCTTTCTTCTGTCAACACAGGTTTTTTCCTAGAGCTGATACTGGAAAAAAAAGTTTAATGTATAGACAACCAGACGTGCCTCTTTGAATAAAAACTTCGTTTTTGTTTGAGACATTGCACTTATGCGTCACCATGTGAGCTTACCAACTAATTTTTGTAAAAAACGGTTTTTTTCTTTACTTATAGTGATACCAGTGGCATTAATGACGGTTTTTGTTTTTGCTAATGAGTGTGCATGTCTGTTTATAGCGACACCACCGGCATTACTGCCTACTAAACGAAACTTCAAAACAATAGTTATTTTTCTGGATGAAGAAATCATCATCGAGTGGCACGCCTGTCTGTCTGTGATTGTAGCTTTTTACAGTTACTGTGAATTTTGGTGCCCCTAGCCGTCTCGAAAGTTCGTTAAAGGCTACAGAGTAGTTGCTCGCCGGCTTCAACGTCTCTCCATTTGCTGACGGGAAATTTTCTCGAGAATTTTTAGAAATTAAAATACACACAGAATTTTTCTTGTTACTTTTACAATGAAAAAACTCTCCCTGTTTAACAATATTTTTACCCAAAAAGTAATAACATTCTTCTCTCGTCAAATAACAATACATACCGTCAAGGGTTTGCAATCCCGGGAACGATTTCCCGGGAGTTGCCTTTTCCCGGGATTCCCGGATCCCGGGAATAGGAATATTGATTCCCGGGATCCCGGGATTCCCGAGCTCCTCGAAAAATTTTCCATACAATATTGCAATAAAACTAAATGTCGTATCAAAACTCGAAACTTACGTCGTAGAAGTGTAAAGCAGCTTCATGGTGTGCATTATAGAGCAGCAAATATTTGCTTGAAACGACGATCAATATTTGCTTGCTGTGTAATATCAAACTATTTGCTAATCTATTTGTCAAAAATAAATGCTGTCTTATTCAGTAAACGATAAATTAAAAAATATTTTCTTCGTCTCATGTCTTTTTTTGCTAGTGAGTTTACTACTAAGTGGATAGTTGCTTGATTTTCTCTTAGTTTATTGACAAAAAATTTTAAAACCTGTAAATTGGTAAAAAAAAATTGAAACCCGTAAATCAATGCGACCATGAATAAATAAATTAATAAAACTCAGTCAGAGTAACTTGGGTCGTGGCCGCGATTTCACATTAATTACGAAGGCATTCAAATGCTCTAAAATCTGGCTGCCAAACACTCAGCTTTAACTTCAACAAACTCAAAGTATTGGACTCTTCAGTTTCTAATGAAATGTAGCAAGAGCTGGAATCGGTGATTTAGGAGTATTTATAAATCAGACATCAGCGCTGATTCAGCGATCTTAAGCAAAGTTTTACAGAAGGGAACTACATTATTTGGGCCTAACGAAAAATTGTCAGCGGAACTGAGGCGATTGATAGACGATTGTTCATGAATTTCTGGAGTGAACTTGAATAAATTTTATTCTTCAATTTATAATTAAATTGTAAAGGATTATTTGAAACTTTTCATTAATAAACTTTATTTGAAATCTTATTTTTGCTAAGGATTTTTTCCTTTCCCGGTTCCCGGGAATTCCCGGGAAATGAGATTTTTCATTCCCGTTTCCCGGGAAATATATTTTCGGGAATATTGCAAACCCTAATACCGTCATATATTTTGCACATATTACTAGATCTACTATCTAAAATTGCCGTTACAGCCATACACAAAATTTCTGCTCGTTCTTTTAAGATAACGAAATATTCTCCCTTTTGTAATTTTTTTTTAAATGACGCTGAGATTACGATAGACTATCTTATCTCTACGTTAATAACCTTCATCTTACAAATCTGCAAATCTCTGGGAAAAATGTGCGATTCAGAATGGCAACTGGGGTCAATTTACCAAATAATATAATTTTATTTCCGGAAATACTCATTCTGGCTGATATTTGGCCATTCTTGGCTATTTTCCAGAAGTCGGAGGTCAACATCTTGAATTTGAAAAGGACCGCAAATCGACACCATTTCGAATGATTTCAATGTCATGACAATATTTGAATACGGCTGGATCAAAATGATCGTTATTGATCGCTCCCGAATAAAGCAATACAAGTGATTTAACTAACAAACTGTGTAGTTCTTCGTCAACCTTTCAGTCGTGGCCTTGTACACAACGTTTCTGTTACTTTTGTGTTGCATGCCATTGTACGAAACATATCTCTATGATAGAGAAATCTTCATGTGATTGCGAACAATTTTCTATCTACTTTCAACCTGTGCAACAGGCCAATTCTCAGGTAGAGACAAGGACACAGTAAAAAATTACGAAATTTCCACTCATGTGGCCGTTCATCCAACAAGAAAAACTAGGGAACCTGTATATTAGAGAAATGACAAGACACTCACCGTTAAGGCAACTGTCAACATCAAAACGGATAACGGCAATGCAAAACTATACAGATCGCCCGTTTTGATTTTGACAGTTGCCTTAACGGTGAGTGTCTCGGCGTCTCTCTGGTGTAGCGAACCTATACATTAGAGAAATGACAAGACACTCACCGTTAAGGCAACTGTCAACATCAAAACGGGCGAGCTGGATAAATTATTAAATTAAATTATTTGATGATTTGATGTTGTCATTTCTCTAATGTATAGGTTCGCTACTCTGGTGTATAGACTGACTAAGAAAAACAGATCAAATTAATGCCTACTCTTCGATCTACCATACTGAAACATTTGGAATTGTAGGGGGGGGGGGGGGGGGGTGGGCTGTAAATCTCCTCAAAAATCTGTCCACGTGGCCATGTTGAAAACACACACTCATCGTGGATGGCCCCTAGAGGAAAGTAGGAAGATGAACACCTTAAGGTTTAACCTTGATAATTACTCAGGTATTGCTATTTAGATCGCAGTAGTCATACAAATTGAAACTTAAGATCATTTGTTGTCGTAATTATTTTTGGCATGAGTAAACTTCCACCAAGTTTTATTTGTTTTGGGTCTTCAAAAAAATGACTAGAATTGCTGTTTTTTGACATGGTTGGGATAGACGGACACCTTTGGTGGGTAAGATGGACACTACGATGGTAAAGGTGGACACAAAAAAGATGTAGTACGTTACGTATTCTTTTGATTTATGTGTTAAGTGATGGCCATACACTACTCTACGTTATTAGAGTCCATCTATACATCATGAGGGGAAGGATGTGGATGAAGGCAAAAATTTACTAGCTATATGGCATGTTGTAGCTGCTAAGTGATTAATATCTGCTTGTTTATCTCGCGGGTGTACTTTGTAAACATCTGTAGTGCACAACCGATATTACATGTGAAAATTTTTGGAAAATCTTTCCTGATCTGACTTGGCCGTGAATTTTTCAAACGATCGTAGCTATCTATCGGAACATCGAAAATATGCTGGATTTTCACTAGAAAACCGGGGAAAAACTAATTAAACACATTACTATCGGGAACAAATGAAAACACATAAGTTTCACGAGTTTTCCACTATTTTCCGTGGAATAAAAATTACATCAAGTAGCGCATTCACGAAAACATTCTTTGTTTTACTTACAAAATTGACAGTTTACTTGCTGAAAACCGACAATGAATTTCAAAGGTATTAACACACAATAAAGAAGATATTCGCATCACTCAACTATCATAATATAGTTCATGAAATATTAAAAGTGTCCATCTTTACCTACTTTCCCCTACATGATTTTGTCCTCTGTCGACATAAGAAAAAACAATTGAATATTTTCAAATAATTTTTTATTTGTCCTTAGAAAAACAGTTTGATATATAATTTAAAACCGGATCGTTGATCGGCAATTGCTGCTAAAACACGCTGTTTGCAATTTACAACCGTCTTTGTCAAGGCGTTGTTCCAACATTTTGAATGAACGTGAAAATAAAAATCTTTTGATTAAATTTTTCTCAAAAGGACAATTTGTTGTTCAGTTTGAAATTGAGTATGATTTTGTTCGTATTTTAGTGCTACTCGCGACAGTAGGAATAAGGTATTGTTCAGATAACACGGTGAAAAGCTGGCTGTTTTCATACTGAAAGTTTCACAACTGACAGATTTTGATTGCCAACATGACAAAATCGTTTGTGTGTTGCCAAAATACGGCAGAGTTTTCCACCGCTGCACCTTTCGCTTAACTGCTGGTGCTACCACTAGCGCTGCCACTACTGCTGCTGATACCCGCTGCAAGTACTGCTTTTATTTAGTCGGGACCGTCCTTGTCGCCATCCACTAGTAAAATGGTTTGTTTCAGCAGAGACAGTCTCTTATAGAGTTAGATAGATCTTATAGATTTTCCACAAAATTTTGGATTTTTTGTGTTATGTTTTATCACTGTTTTGTTTGTTTAAAGTCATTTTTATTATTTTTTGTCTTTGCTTGTTCATTTATGATACAAGGTTTGTTTTTAATAATAAAAATTGTCATGGGGTCTGACTTTGTGACGAAAGGCTACGATGAGGTAGGAGGGTGTCAAAAAACCTAAAAAAGCTACGTCATTTATGGATGTTCTCTTATTCAAATCACATAACGATCTGTAAATTGCGTTAGAGAAAACACATACGTTTGCTTTCTTGAAGGCGGATACAAGCCATGTTGAAAACACACACTCATCGCTTCACGGAACTGATTTGGACCTGTTTGATGAACTGAAATTCGTGCCTATCCATAAAATCCATAGGTTTTCGATACATACTCTTTATAGAGAAGTTGGAACCCTTATGTAGGCCCTAATTATTATTTGAACTATTATAGGACCGAAAATACAAATGATAATTTGCGTTGAGAAAAACTTTAAGAGTTATAAAATCTACGTGAAATTGCTGAGATTCAGGAGAAGAAAAAATTGTTTTAAATTTAAAATAATTGAACTCGCAGATGAACTACTTTGAGCAATTCCATAAAAAATGTCTCCATTTTATTCTCGTCATTTTCGATTTGACTGAAACTTTGCACATATGTTCTTATGGGCTTAAGATGTCATTTTGTGCTATTGTTTTTTTTTTTTTTTGAATCACGACTAATTTGTGAAACGCGTTTATGAAAAAAGAATATTAATGGTTGCAAATATTTTTAGAGCCGTAACGGTTTATTTGGATTGTAGAAAGTAACGGTTTATTTAGATTGTAGACAGACCGTTCCAATATTCAATTCATCGCTGTTGTTTGTTAAATTTAGCATCAAATGTTACTATTTTCTCCAAAGTAATAAAATATTGCAGCCGAATTGAGAGGTGAAATCGGAATTATTCTTAGGGGCCATCCACCACATACCACGTGGACAGATTTTAAACTATTTGACCCCACCCCCCGTGGACAACTGCTCATATAAATTCTAAAAATTGTCTATGGACCGTGGACATTACACATACACCGCAACTCCACCCCCTCTTGAAAGCTTTCCACGGATGGCTCCTTACTTCAAAAAAATGGATATATATGTTGATATGAACATAGGAGCGGTTTCCCCATACAAAATAAAAAAAATCACCGTACTTGAATCAGAAGTTTTTTTCTACAAAAACTATACAAAAGTCTTTTTTACGGTGTATGCAGGGTGATTTGTCGTTTGTTGGGAGTATTTCAAGGACTGATAGAGGCCCAAATTCGATAAAAAATAACACGTCTACGTATATGCCCTAACGTTTATCTACACGGAGTTATCCAACTTTCAAGTTTCTTAGATACTCTTCCTTAAAGTGGCCTTGTCAGCTCCTCAAGTGCAAAAAATGGTGTTCTACAAAACTGCTTGAAATCAAGTGATCTACAACTTTATCGAGAATAATAGAACAATTTCCTGCGAACAAAAATTGTAGTTGTTTTGTTTCGCTGATTTTTGGACCACTCTAGCTTTCTATTCAATTTAAGTTCTCCATAGAAAGTATGGCTATTAAATAAAAAATATGTTTCGAGCACTCCATTTTTGTTGGAACTGTCGTTCCCTTGTGCAGTAGTTTTTCTAATTAGACTTTTGGGGCTGCACAGCGCAACGTTCCATAGACAAAAACCAAAAAAGTGGGTTTCTTATTCAACCAATTCAATATGCTGATATGTTCTATACATGTTTGAGACATACTGTAATGAGTTAACCCATACGATTATGAAACGCATATACTGTGAAGTGGTTTCAACTATTCGAGTGATACGTTATTTTTGAAAAAAAAATCTTAGTTTTCAAATTATTTTTTTATTAATCTCTATATATTTTCAAGTTAAAAATAAAATAACAACGGTAGAGGCATGTAACTTCTACATTTCACATGTTACTATTAAGACATAACGTAGCGCATTTGGAAGTTAAAGGCTTATTGGTCATGCTTCTTTATGCTTAGAGACAAAAGACTCTTTCGATTCGAAATCGATCGTCAAAAAAAGGATGTCAAAACACCTCTCTGAATTTCATTCTTCCTCTTATTTGGAATACCCTTCAAACTTTGGAAGTGATTGCCGTTGCTCAAGTTTGCTCTTTCAACCAGAATTCGCGTTTTCAAATGATACCTCGGGAACCAAGAGTGAGTAATTTATAGTACAACTGTCCCTTATTTTTATGTATAACTCGTAATTTATGTGTAAAACACATAAAAGATTCCTGGATTAATGATGTCTACATGTTTTGCAACAGAAAACTGTATATAAACATATTTAAAAGGGAATTGAATAAAAATAATGATAAAAACATTAGGATGATGTCACCTAGGTCACTTTTCAATCGCCTAGAAATTATTTGAATATGCTTTTCAAGCATTTTATCTCGAAATGGATAATATTCTTGGAAAATTATCATTTTATGCTTCTGTACAAAAGATGGCGTTCAAGGCATTTTTGCGATTACGTATTTCACATTCGCCACCTATGCAAATATTAGCTCTCATCGGTACTAAACCTTTTTTCGTGTCACACCAATTGAAAAAACCTAAATTAATCCACCTAGCGGTCAGACCCAGCCTTTCTCATTCAATCTTTTATTTGTAAAAATAGATGTTTTTGAACGCTTCAATTCAATAAATGTATATTCACTCTTTAGGTTCTAAAATATTGATGTTGTAATCTATACATATAAAAATGCAAGCCGGTATGTCTGTCTGTCTGGTCCATATAGGCTCGAAAACTACCGAACCGATCGACGTGAAAATTTGTATGTAACGGTTTTTGGTGCCGATAAAGGTTCCTATGATATTTTGAGACTCCTCCCTCTTCTGGAAGGGAGGGGTTCCATACAACTGAAATTCTGCACAACTCAAGAACTAACCGAGTAAATTTAACCAAATTTGGCATGTGAATGTTTTTAGAGATAACAAATATGTATATAATGGTTCGACGCCCCTCCCTCCGTTCAATGTGAATGCTTTCGGAACCAGAATTACGCCTAGATGACGGAAATTGATTTCACAGGCAATTTCAAAGTCCAAAATGATGACTTTCGGTTTCTGAAAAACAGCCCAAAGTGACCAAATACCACCCAATATGAGTATCTCCGGAGCCAGAATGTTGCAAGAAGCTGAAAATTGACCTCAGACACCATTATGAATTGTAGGATGGCAACTTCTGGTTTCTGGAAAACAGCCAAAAATGGCTGAAATCGACCACAGACCATTTTGGATTCTAGGTTGGCAACTGCCGGTTCCAACCAATATGAATATATTCAGAATTGAAGCGTACATCGCTACCAAGAGTCGAGGATGCTGTCATTTCGATAAAACCAATCATTTCAAACGATTTGTTATTTGACTTTGATCATATCCTTCCAGACTTCAAACACATCGCAAGGAATCAATGAATTTGGAACGTTCAAATAGTACGATACCACATTTAAATTATGTTGAGGCCACATATATCGATCATACCAGGTATAGCTTTCAATAGCCTTTGAATTTCTTGTCTTTCCATAACTTTTGAGACACATATCAAATTGTTATGAAGTTTGTTATTTGTAAGTTTGAGAGATGACTCCTTCGTATGACACATATGTTCAAATAAGTCATGTAATCTTTGAGATAATAGACTTTCGTTGTTTTATTAACAATTTAATACATAACGGTTGCTTAAGTTCGATTATAATCAAAAAAAAAATGGGAACGTATAAGGCAGCCAATTTCTGAAACCACATGTCAATCATAATTCATCAGTTAACGCTTAACTAGTCCGCTCATCTTATAATAATATTGATCAAATTCGTTGTGTAGTTTCTGAGATAATGAAGTTTCGTGATTTTCACATTCCGGTACATTACAGACGAAGTTACAGTTCGATTACACCAAAATTCAATAGGGTGTCATGAGGCAGCTAGACCTTTCATTTGACACTAATTTTGTGGAAATTGGGTCAGCCATCTCTGAGGAAATTGAGTGAGTCCAAGTAGTCTTCGGAATATGTTCCTATGCATAGTTGGATTTGACATTTTTAAACATAACAGGCAAAATAATAGTCCGATTACTAAACAAATCAATAGGGTCTTATGGGGCAACTAGACCTTCCATTTGACACTGATTTTATGAAAATCGGTCCAGCCATCTCTGAGAAACATGAGTGAGATTAAACAGTCTTCAGAACACGTTTCTTTTCATAACTTTTGAACCACAAGTTCAATCTTTAAAGAACTCAAAAGTTATGGGTTTTTTAGGTAGCCCGTTCATTTGAAACCAATTTTGTTCAAATCGTTTGTGTAGTTTTTGAGATTGTGATGTTTCATGATTTTTACATTTTGATACATAACCTCTGAACTAAATATCCGATTACAATAAAATTGAATAGGATCTTATGGGACAACAAGACCTTTTATTTGCAATTAATTTCATGAAAATGGGTCCAGCCATCTCTGAGAAAATTGAGTGAGAATAAAAATCTGCACATACACACACACACACACACACACACACACACACACACATACACACACATACATACAGAAAATGCTCAGCTCGTCGAGCTGAGTCGAGTGATATAGGCCATTTGGCCCTTTGAAGCACTTTTATACTTTTGGTTTTGCAAGTGATTGCTATACCTTTCTAGGAGAAAGGCAAAAATACTAGAAAGGCTGCTTTGATTTTTGCATTACCATACATTCAATGCACTGTGAGACGTTCCGAGGAGATTTATGGGGACAGAAAAGGATCGTTGCATCAATACGAATGCAGCGAGTAAAGTCTCGCTAACAAGTTCTCCTACAAAAACACAGGTGCAGCGTGTGACTTTAGGTTTGTATTTTTTGTCAAATGCGAGCCAATAGACACAAAAAGTAATAAAATAGCTCAAAAATAGCAAAATCTTCACCGTTTATTTTGGGTGGAGAAGATTTAACAGTTCGAGGAATTAATTTATTTATTTATTTTTACAATTGTCAATATCATATTATGATTAAAAATCCGCAAAAAACACCGAAAACTATTTAGCTTAATTTAACGAAAAAGAATTTGAGATGAGCTATATTTTTATTTTTTTTTGAATATTTTTTTCAGTGTAGGGTCTTAAATTATATTTTTTCAATATTTTTAAATGAAAGTTCAGATAATGTTCTAGAAGTTATCCATTAATAATCTTTCTCTATCTCTCGTCATTATTTCGATAAATTGATTTATAAGATAGAGGTTTGAACGCTTCAAACTTTTTAAATGTTTGTACAGATAAATTTTCAAAAAGTAGTTTTCAAGCCCAAGGTAAATCTGCCAAAACCAAAAAAAGTAATGATATTCTGCCTGTATGATTGAGATTTTGTCTATACCCTGTATTAGTAAGGTCAAAACCGTCATACTTTTTTTTCTACTTCAAAAAAGTATAACTGATAAACATCGTTGTATCAAAATAAGTACATAAGTTATGGATTATTTTTCAGCAAATCTTAATCCAAAATAATCTGCATGATGGAGAAAAATTGGAATGAAAATTAGTGTGTCAGTTTTTACAATTACTGTCGGAATGATGAAAAATGAATAAAACTTTTTTCGTTCGAGTGGTCTTCCAACCCACCAAAATACTATTCTGTTTTGACGTGGAATTACGTCTGACGGCAACATTCTGAAATAGGAACGCAAATTTAAATACCGAAAACATCGAGAGCGTCTCAAAAATTATCCAATTTCGAATGCTAATAACTTAGTCAATAGTCAACGGTCTTTCTTCATTCTTGCGGCAATCGATTGAAAAACTATCTACCTATGCGTCTACTAAAATACAAAAAATTGTGACTTCATGATACTTGTTTTGCTTTGTTTTGAACGCAGATCTCGACCAATAAGAGCTGAAGACATGGTCAAATACCATTCAATATGAGTATTTTTGGATTTTCGGAGGCAGGAAATCGCTATTTGGAAGTTCACGAACGTAACTTTTGGTTTTCGGTAAACAGCTTAATATGACCAAATACCTCCCATTACGTGTACTTCCGGACTCGGAATGATGTCCAAAAGCCTGAAATCGTATTGAAAAAACTAGCAATGTTCTAGGCATTCAAAGCCAAAAAAACTTAAAAAAATAAAATATGCGAACGAAATGTTCGTTACTTTTATGAGAATAATCGGAGAAACGAATTTTGAACCATATAGATAATCTAAACTGCTATCTAGATTTAAAAGCTGAGTGGAATGTTCAATTATTTAGGGAACTCGCATACACTTATTCTTGAATTTGTTAAAAATAAGTACGAACAGAAAAGCATAACTAAAGAATTTAATAGTTTGAGATACTTATAACAAATTTTGATACGATTTTGTATTATCCCATATGGTTTTGATAACAAAAATCAATCTGAACGAGATATAATTACAAATCCTGAAAGTAAGTTGTTCTGAGCCAAATCTACCAAATATTTCGCCTCTATCAAAGCATATTGTTACTAACAATGGTTGGTATTAACCTGTTCTATATGCTATCTTATTTTGTTAAAAAGCTGATACAATGGTAACAAAGTTTGTTATGAGTTTCATACTAGTAAATCCATTTTTGTTAAAATTTCTGTTATTTCAACGTCTGACGGAATCAAATTGAAATCAAATTTAATCCTCAAATGTGAACACAATTTTTGTCGATTCAATCCCAGATAAACAGAAACCTGCAAAACACTGAATTAACGTACAATAATGTCGTATATTTCGGGAAGCAAATGGTACTTTAAATACTTGGTTAATTGGCGCTCTCACCCTTTAGTTTGTCGGTCGGAATCTTTCATGTTCGATATGCGCGAGTTCAAAATAAACACAAGCGTTCGAAAAAATATAAGTTACTTGTGTCACTCAAAATCACTTGTCGATTTTTTTCCTCACTTTCTCTAGAATTGAGGTTATATTATTTGTCCGTAGCGTAAGATTATACACTGAGGATTTTTTGAAAAAATCAATAAGAGCTCTTGTTGAAAAAAAAAATACTGTACGGCAGAGAATCCGTGACAAACTTTGTTTTGTTAGAGATGTTGTCGGATTCATTCCTCGAGTTCCTGGAATGGATTTGGCCGAAGCGAACCTGAATTCGAGGGTTCTTTTCATCTCTGTATATTCTTAGTTCAATCTGGTGGGAAAATTGCTCAAGAGCAAAACAAAAGTTCTTCTTTTTTCATAAATTCAGAAATTTTTTCCAAATGTTTTCTCTAACTTTTGATAAAGTCAAGTGTAAATGTTCAATCTTCACTGTCAGGAACAAATCCATTCCTGCCATCCTAATGTTTATTTTCAAACAATTTGCTATTCGGAAGATTCAGTTATCTGTTGTAGAATTACATCTATTTTCAGGTACCTTCTACAATAGTAATTATCAAAGTGAAGCTGTAAACAAACCAAACCAGGAAACGATCACTGGTGGACGGTACGCAGTACAAAACTTGTCCGAGCGAGCTCTATGCAAGAGTATGCATTTCACCATCGGTCAATCCTGTTTTAAAACACTTACCCGGACCGGTTCATATCAACCGGAAGTTTCCGCTTGATTGGGGTAATGTTGTTTGGCTTGTTTGCATCACAAAGGATGCAACTTACTTTCTCTAATAAAAGGGAATGAAAATGTAAGCCAAACCGAATGCAAATGATATAATGGAGAAGAGCTCTAAAATTTTGGGATTTAAACAATGTGTTTCTGTCATTTTGGGAATATATTCTTCAATCACATAAAATAACATTAAATGTTTAGTGACTACTTACTGGTCCGCGATCCAACATGATTGCAGTTTTGCAGCGATGGCGTGCGGGTTTATTTCAACGTGAACAGCGCTTTAACGCAAGAATCTCTTCTCTTCCTCTGTGTGGGTCGATGCTGCTGCAACCCACTGTTACCAACAGTGGTGTGTTAAGAACTTTAAGTCAGTCTGAGGGGAACAAACCACCTGATTGAAGTTGCGATGCCGCGTAGTTATGCAAAAAATTAACACATTTAATTTCTTCTTCTTCTTCGGCAACCGTTTCCACTCTTATTCTTCTGAACAGCGACACGCCACCGCTTTTGAGGAGGAAAACCTTCTAGTGAAACCCACTGCTGCAGTTGTTCCACCCACTAGCAACGGTTGTGCACTTCTTTCACACCGTAGTTGCAGCTAACAAAAAAATTACCTTCAAGCTGCAGTACACTAGCAATAAACTTCACAACAATTGCAACTTATCAAACACATCAATTGCACATACACACCATAAACATAGACTGATAAAGCAGTGTGGAAATGAATTATTTTCGGTGCAATTATGGCTCGCTCTTTCAGTCTAATTTTTTTCACATTAGCATCAGCAACGGGGCTTTGCTGCTCTGTGCTTCATCTGTATTCTTCACCTTTGTTTCGCCCTACGCTGTACTCCCAGACTTCTATCTGGATCAATTGATTACTCTGGAGATTTTTCCCGTTTCGTTCTGCCTTTCCCTTCGCATTGATCAGCGCTCATATAATTATACTTTTTTCGGTATTTCTTCCTTCAGAAAGACTAAAACGCACGAAAGCACTAACCGTGATACGACGAAGAGCAGTAGCTCAGAAAACAGGAAACTGCAGGCCGTCACTTTTCCACGCGCGCAGTTTGTTCAAAACATTTGATTCCGTTCACCACAAACCGCTTAGGGGTGCCACCAGTTTGATAACAAGCTCACACGCGTTTCGGAACTACTCAGCCATGCAACAACTCCGACCGACGTTTGGGAGCTGACTGTTCGAGGGAAAACCGTCTACTGTACACATTAGTCGCCGTCGTCGTCGTCGTCGTCATCGGCGATGACTGTGACTCGATTAGCCGAGAGTCGCTGTGCAGTAGCGTCGCGACGCGTGTTGAGTTGAATTCTTGGCTGGCTCTCTCTCACTCCGCACTCGTCCAGGGCACAAGGTAATACACAGTCTAGTCACTACTACCAAATACCAGCGCAGCGAGCAGCGCTAGTAGTATCAAGTTGGGCGGTAGCGGCCAAAGTAGCAGCAACAACAGCGGTAGCAACAACTCCAAACGCATACACAAAGAGCGTACTAGCGCAGTCGGAACCGGTTTCGAGCACACGACGTATTCTGCTGGATGATGGGTTGGGGAGTACACGTGCTTAACTGTGTCTGCAACATGAGAAATACATATTCTAGCTAATTTCTAGCCGAAGCATCGCATACGATGGAAAATCGGGGTGGCATGGAAAGAGAGAGAGAAAAAAAGAGAAAGAAGAATTTGGTGAGGTGCATGGCGGCGCGCAACGGGAAAAAGGGTTCGATTGAAATGTGCATTTTAATCGTAAATGGACGGCGGGTGAGTAAGCGTTCGAGCAATGTTTCGACGGGTTTAAGCACTGCTGCACACACGCACACAGGCCGCGGTGTTTGTTTCCTGGTTCTACAACCGGGTGGCGGTGGCGGTGGCGGCGTTAGTGCCACTGATAAAAATCAGCTGGCACATGCCTGGCTACGTGTGTTTTTGCTTTGTGTTTATTTGGTTGCTTACTGTGTGCTAACATATTAGAGAAACGAGTAAACAACTGTAGAATGTTGGAAAATGGAATTGCATGCGGAGATGGTTTTGAAGTTTACGTTTCCGAGTGATGTTCTTTGGTTGTTATTTTTCTTTTTTCTTTGAACAAAAAACCCATCGATAAAATAAGGTGTTGATGGCTGATTGCTGGGTATCGTGACTATTGATTTTGTAATGCTCAATATTCCCTATGTTTATTTAGAGAAAATTGAAAAATACCAATATAACAACTTTATTTGTATTCAACCGTAAATTTGAAAGAGCAATTGCTAACAATTTAAATATGTCAATTTAAATATATAATAAGTTATATTATATATAATAAAGGAATTACGTTAAGAAAGTGTATAATCACATGAAATGTTCATTTGTAAAAGGTATTAAAATTCCAGATTAACCTTTCGTGAGTTCGCTAAACTGTTAAACTATTCCAAATCAACGATGTATAATGCCCTTGAAACGATTTGAAGACTTTCTGACCATCAACAGGAAACTGGTGAGTGACAACGATACAAAGGTAGCTGACCCTTAAATTTATTCCAAAGTGGTGACTCTTCGCAAACGCAACTCGAAGTCACTATAGAGGCTGCTTTCAACCAAATATGATTGCGACGTTATAGATAATCATCATTTTGCATGAGCGTTTTCGAACAAATGCGTGGACAACAACTTTGGTTCAAACTCCAAGCACCACAGAAAAAAAATATGCTTTATAGCTAATGTAATAGAAAAGTATAATTATCGTATACCGTACTTGTGTACTGTTCATTGGAATATTTCTTCTTATACATACGATATGTATACGTACAACTTTTCATTTTAAGCCTCTTGCAGAAAATCAGCATGTTATATAAAAGAGTGATAGCTATAATTTAAGGATTTGGACTCTCTCTTAGAGGTAAGTATAAAATTTTGCTTGTTTAAATCGTATGTTTATTCTTTTGTTATTTTTCCATTTCCAAAATTAAATTTGAGTTTGAAGTATTTTTTGCAATTTATTGCAATTCGAACTTCACCAAACAGTTGAACAACGACGTTTGTTTTTAGTGGCTTCAAAGGAACAACATGCGGTAAATAGTACACAAGGAGCTTAGACCAATTGAGAAATGTTGGTGATATGTGGAAGGCAAATTGTAAAATCTTAGAACTATATTATACGAGAACAATTACAAATGAAAATTAGAGCTACATTTTTGCTGATTGGAACCGATTGCAGTATTTTTTTTTCAATTGCGACGCATAGTAGTTATGGTGGACATTGAAGATTAAAGAAATTCTATCCCCAAACTAAAAAATGTAGGTACCACAGTGAATTTAAATCTCCTAAACAAGCTTGTCGTATTTCCTCAGAGAATCACTAGCGTTGAGGAGCGGAAACAACCGCTCTCACAGTGGCGATCAAGTCGACACACTTGCTTGAAGAGAGCAACGAATCATATATATCTGAGAAGCTTGCCAGAAATACTGTGGTGAAATCTTTAATATCTCTCCTAAGAGATTATAAACTGAGGTGAGCTTTCTCACACGAAAGGATACCACGCACAATAATTATCCAACAGAGCTCACTGTAGTGTTTTTACAGTGAGCTCCAGAGCATATATCGAATGCAGAGAGCATCTGGGTAGGAAAGTAGATTGCGTTTTTTGTCGAGTTTGCTTTGCATCTCGACCTCGCATCTCGATCACATTCTACTACGAGAAAACTCAAGTTGTCTCTGTTGTATTATCTCAGCAGTGCACTACACACTGCTGTGTATTTTCATTAGCGTTCTTGTCAGCACCTTTCTTGTTTTGCTCGGCTGTGGTGTAAGCAGCAAGTGAGTTATTTTTTTCTGCGAGCGGCAGAAGCACAGCACAATTGGCACAGCACAGATACTGTCATTTGTAGGCACTCCAAAGATAACTTTCCTTCCCTTCTTTCGTTGCTCCGCTATCGAGGTGCTCATCGAGGAACTGCTGCCACCTGTCAACCACCTCGCGCTCGCTTGTGATCAGGTTTCCCTCCGCGTTCCCTACACATATCTGAACGCGGTGTGTAGCATTTACGGGATTGGTTCACCTTCTCAAAAAACTTGCGCGTATCGTTAGCTTGAAACATTTATTACAGCTCTTCACGATCTCTGTCCTCCTGCTGGCACTTCTTCCTCCTCTGAATCAAGCTCTTTTCTTTCTCTCCATCGCTTGCTGGCAAAGCAAAGCAAAGCCTTGCTGCTACATTCCGTATCAGAACTCTACCTTCTGTTTTATTATACACAGACTTCGCAGCCAACGCAGGGCAATTGCGGGGCTTGCGCTACGACCCTACTGACACTAACAGTCTCTTCCGAGCCGGGACTCAAACATACGACGACTGGCTTGTTAGGCCAGCATCGTACCTTGAGACTAGCTGGTATTCCCCGTAAAATCAGCCATTCCGTCGGCTCGATGTTACCACATCTAGTGCGGCGTTTGCGGCCTCTCCAATGGCCGAGCGTTACTTCCCCCACCCATCGTCGAAGGTAGTGCCTCATCGAGTAGGCGCGTGTAGTTTTCGGCAGCCTGCGGGTTGGTCAACTGCCGGATGTTTGGCCGAGAAGGACGGTTCTAACGTGTGTGAAATACCGTGGAAAGTTTTGAACGGACATGTACTGCTACTAGGTGATGGTCTGAGTCGATATCCGCATCCAGGAGGGAGCGTATGTCTGTAATGTTTGAAATCGGCCATCAATGATCAATGTTGTTCGGTGGTCAGGTGATCTCCAGGTGGCTCCAGGCGCATCTTTGCGTGGAAAAAAGGTGCTTTTAATCACTAGGCTGCGAAGTTGATGCATCGTTGGTCGTTGTCGTTCTTGTCGGTGTGTAGGCTGTGAGGCCGGTCTTTACATCGCTTCCCTACCAACCTGGGCGTTCATATCCCCGATGACGATCTTGATGAGCCGTCGATTTCTCCTCGTTGTCAGGTCTACCTTCGTGTGGGCAGTGCACGTTGATGATGCTGTAGTTCAAGAAACGACCTTTAATTCTCAACAGACATATCCTCTCGTTGATCACCTTCCAATTGATCACGCGATCCTACAATCTGCCCATAACACAAAAACCCGTTCCTAGCTCGTTGGTTTCTCCACCGCTCTGGTAGAACTGAACCTTGCCTCCACGGACTTTCCACACTTTCTCACCTTTGCGACAGATCTCCTGCAGAGCCACGATCTCGAACTTGCGGGGTTCTAGCTGCTCAAGTAGCATCCTGTCTCCGCCTACAAAATTTAGCGTCTTGCAGTTCCAGGTACACAGTTTCCACTCGTGATCCGTTTTTCGTTGCCTAGGTCCATGCCGAATGTTCCGAGTATTCAGCCGCCCGCTCCGGGTCAGACGTTGTTTTGAGCCGCCCCTTATTTGGGAAACAGACGCTCAGAAAGGCTTGGTTTCCCTCCGAGGTGGTTGACCCACCTTCCCTGCCCTGTCAGCATACGTCCGAGGTCCCACCACGGGTTGGTTACCATGATCTTCGCTTGGTTACTCATATTCAGGGAGGAAGGGATAGGAGTTGCTGGGCATGATGCTATGGACCACAATGGGGTCTACTTTATGCCAACTAGTACGGGTTGTACTGCAGGTACGCTCTGCCCAGCCGTTTACCAACCAAACCATCAATCCGAAACGGAAAAACCGACAGTCTCAACCGACAACCGATAGTCTACATTCAGTTGACTTACTCCATTAGATTTTGGTGTTTTGAATTTAGATTTTCGAATTTTGAATTGCTTTATTTTTATTCTGGTCTGTTAGCCATCGATGCTTAACGACTGGAAAATGAGTACCATTGGTATAGGCAGGTTATAGGCATACAACAATGGTGTATACCACTGACGTGCCTACTCAGCAACCCACGTTGGGAAGCTAGGCGATTGTTCAGCAGGGCTAAAATCACGTCCAACTGGGATAACCGAAAAGCATCCCTCACTAAATATAACGCTGAGCTACAGAAAGCCAAAAGGAGATGCAGAACTCAGTTCTGCGAGGACATTCAAACTCAACCTGAGGCAACGTGACTGCTAAAAGTGATGTCCAACGATCATACGAATGGTCTTGGGCAATTGAATAAGGGAGATGGAAGTATGATTGTCACTATCAAAGAAACGCTGGATGTTCTTACTAACATTTGCTTTCCTGGCTCGACAGTGACTTCCGAATCGAACGTTGAAGAGCTACAGAGCGTGACACCGCAGTGCCCACTTGTCGATTGTTCACGGTGACTTCTATAAACACCAAGACCACCAGGACCGAATAGCATTCTTCCAGTCTTTCTGCAAAAATCGGATGGTGTTATCATGTCCGAACTCATCAGACTGTTTCAAACCAGCTTTACCCAGGGACATATTCCCATCAACGGCGGAACGTTAAGCTGGTGTTTACACCAAATCCGGGTGAAAAAGACAATTATTGCCCAGACCTTTCAGACCTATAACTTCAACTCTTCTGAAGTTGATGGCCCTTGAATAAACCTTGCACAAACATCAACAAGGTAAATCTACTGAAACCGCTCCGCATGGCCAAGTGTCGAATATCAAAAAGTCACTGACACATATATAGACAGCGGTCTGCGCTTTTCTTGATATTGGGGAAGCTTTCAATAACACGTCCTTTGCATCTATTTACACGGCTCAATAAAATAAAAGAGTCGACAATACTAAAATGAGCTGGATCCAATGCAATTTCCTAGCATTACAGCTGCATTGGGAGATACTACTGACACAGTCACTGGTGGTAGTCGTTATTCTAACCAAGCTATTGCAGCTAGGTCTTGGTTATGCTAATGTAGTTCTTATTGTTCGGGGAAAACGTGATGTAACTCTACCTAGTCGTATGCAAACAGCTCTTAAGACCACCTCTCAGTGGCCCTTAGAAGAATGGCTGAACAGCAACCCCGTTAAAACAGTCATTATATAACTTTTACCAAGCGAAGGATGCATTCAAGCACTCTTCCTTAAATGGGGTACGACTGAGCTTCAGCAATTAGACCAAATATCTTGGAATTATTCTGAATAAGAAGCTGAACTGTGCTACGCTATCGAGAAGACAACTTCAACTATCTGGGTTTGCAGTACACTGTTCGGTAAGACCTGAGGTCTAAAACCACAATTAGCGCGCTTGTCTCTATTTCCATTGCTCGGACGCCTATGCAGCCCTCGTATGGTGACCTAAGGTAAAAAGTTGAAGAGGTTGTTTATAAGACACGACCGCAGAGGTAACGTAGAATACGACAGCCTGTCTTATGTCAATGTTTTTCTTAGAATAGCTTTAGGAATACACTCAATTGGGGTTAATTAATTTAATAGTCTCTTTGCTCCATATGACGTTTACCTCTGTAGCCGGCACCGCGGTTTCACTTGCTGCTGTATCCAAAACAAGAATTAAATTGAATTGTTTTGTGGCTGTCTTTTGTATCAAGTTGCACTAAGATATCTTAATTTAGGCAGTGGCTACGAAGAGGCTATAGACAAGGGCAAATAGCGCATTCTCCATCTATGATATAACAGTTCAAATAACAATTTTCTGCATTTTACGATAGCGTAGATAATTTTACAACTGGAGGACTGGAGACTGTTTCAAACCAGCTTTACCCAGGGACATATTCCCATCAACGGCGGAACGTTAAGCTGGTGTTTACACCAAATCCGGGTGAAAAAGACAATTATTGCCCAGACCTTTCAGACCTATAACTTCAACTCTTCTGAAGTTGATGGCCCTTGAATAAACCTTGCACAAACATCAACAAGGTAAATCTACTGAAACCGCTCCGCATGGCCAAGTGTCGAATATCAAAAAGTCACTGACACATATATAGACAGCGGTCTGCGCTTTTCTTGATATTGGGGAAGCTTTCAATAACACGTCCTTTGCATCTATTTACACGGCTCAATAAAATAAAAGAGTCGACAATACTAAAATGAGCTGGATCCAATGCAATTTCCTAGCATTACAGCTGCATTGGGAGATACTACTGACACAGTCACTGGTGGTAGTCGTTATTCTAACCAAGCTATTGCAGCTAGGTCTTGGTTATGCTAATGTAGTTCTTATTGTTCGGGGAAACGTGATGTAACTCTACCTAGTCGTATGCAAACAGCTCTTAAGACCACCTCTCAGTGGCCCTTAGAAGAATGGCTGAACAGCAACCCCGTTAAAACAGTCATTATATAACCTTTACCAAGCGAAGGATGCATTCAAGCACTCTTCCTTAAATGGGGTACGACTGAGCTTCAGCAATTAGACCAAATATCTTGGAATTATTCTGAATAAGAAGCTGAACTGTGCTACGCTATCGAGAAGACAACTTCAACTATCTGGGTTTGCAGTACACTGTTCGGTAAGACCTGAGGTCTAAAACCACAATTAGCGCGCTTGTCTCTATTTCCATTGCTCGGACGCCTATGCAGCCCTCGTATGGTGACCTAAGGTAAAAAGTTGAAGAGGTTGTTTATAAGACACGACCGCAGAGGTAACGTAGAATACGACAGCCTGTCTTATGTCAATGTTTTTCTTAGAATAGCTTTAGGAATACACTCAATTGGGGTTAATTAATTTAATAGTCTCTTTGCTCCATATGACGTTTACCTCTGTAGCCGGCACCGCGGTTTCACTTGCTGCTGTATCCAAAACAAGAATTAAATTGAATTGTTTTGTGGCTGTCTTTTGTATCAAGTTGCACTAAGATATCTTAATTTAGGCAGTGGCTACGAAGAGGCTATAGACAAGGGCAAATAGCGCATTCTCCATCTATGATATAACAGTTCAAATAACAATTTTCTGCATTTTACGATAGCGTAGATAATTTTACAACTGATTGCTGCAATTAGTAAGACTTGCGCGAAAAATTATGTGATTCAGGCTCACTAGCTCAGAAATTCTTCAGATAAACTTTGAGGTTAATTGTGTTTGTCAATGCCATTTATTGACAAGTGAATATTTTTTCAACATGGCAAATTTTTTATTTAGTTTTGGATGATTTACAGTGATAATCGAATTCTACATGAGGTGCTTTATTAGCAATTATGTATATATGAAAATTTCAATCGCTATACTGCTAGCCACCCACGCTATATAGCAAGCCACACATGCTCTAAACTATATAGCATATATAGCAAGCCACGCACGCTAGCCGCACGTTATATAGCAAGCCACGTACGCTTTATAGCAAGCCACACGCGCTATAGACATGCAAACACGCCATAAACATACACACACGCTATATAGCAAGCCACACACGCTAGCCACATACCTTATATATTAAGGATACACGCTACAAATATTCACACATGTCATGTGCACACACCCTACATACGCTGAATGGTGGTGGCTTCTCAATCCACCTAGCGGTGCGAGTCTCCTCCAGTTTCGGGTTGTATTCACCCAACGATATCTGAATCGGATTACTGCTGGTGGGGTCCAACTCAGATCGAAGGGAAGCCAACTACCACCGCCGCTGTTGCCCGATGCTGATTTACTTCGCCTACTGCCATCGGTGCAGCTGCCTGCTGCTAGTAAACTGATTTGCTTGAGGAGAAACAGTCTCTTATATAGCCCGGAGAGTGCATTCCTGGCTACCTAGGTACTCCATTCTGTCGTCCTTTTTAGGGAAAGGCAGCAAGCGACCAATCAAAAGTCGACATTTGCGTTTCGACAACTGCATTTGGACGGGTGCTTAAATGTTTTTCCAATCGATTGCTGCAAAAATGACAGAAATCGGTTGGAAACTGACTGGATTTAAAACGTTTGAAATTGGACAATTTTTGTGACGCTCTCGATGTTTTTGGTTTTGAATTTGGAAATTGGGTCCCTGTAATTGTTGCCGTAAGACGTATTCTACGTCAAAAAATTGAGAGCTTAGGCGAAACGTACCAATGTTCAATGATTGGCCTGTTTTTCAGTTACCAGTTGCCCTGCGCACAACACCGACTGCCGCCATGGAAGCCATGCTCTGCTTACTGCCTCTACATCTCCATGTGAAGAAGGAGGCATAGCTTGGTGTACTTAGGCTACGAAGAAACACAACGTTGCTCGTAGGTGACCTAACGGGACACCTAAGCAACCTGAAGGAGTTCAAACCAACAGTTTCGAGAAAGCACCGTAGCCGAATGTTCAAACTTCGTAGAAACAGCTCGGTCACTCCCATATGGCCATTCGAGTCCTAATGCGAAGCGAAATATACTCACATTGTTAGTATTATTCCTTTCGTGAGACCAGTGTTTTCCGAAGCTAAAGCCCTCGGCTCCGGTGTTTGCCGAAGTTTGAGGCACCGGACCGAAAATATTACACTGACACTGGCTTCGGTAATTTGCATTACGCCCTTTGTGCCGTCTGTATAACACTAACACTGAGTAGTGGTTGTAGGACACGTCGTGTCGTGTTGCTATGCAAAAACTGCACCTGGGCAGCACAGTTCAGTGTTTATACCATGGCTGCGCATCAACCATCGGGACTCCTCAATGGATACTGTCCTGCTCTTTATCATTTAAAGAAAATCGGAAAAGTTCCAACCGACAATTACCGCTTTTGCAGCACTGAACATGAGAGCTCAGAGCATTTGCTCTACCTTTGCGGGCCTCTTGATTCATTGAAGTTCAACTAATTCGGAAGTTGTCTCTCAACTCCATACCAAGTATGGAGTACCAAGCCCAAAACGGTTACTGGTTTTATCAATCAGTTACAAATTGAGACGCAGGCTTACAACCAACTAGCTCAACTCCATCAATGAGTTCGAGCATCTTGTGATCTGTGTAATCCAGGCCAGCCTCAAAAGACAGACATTCCTGTTGCAGTGGCAATTCTGCCCAGGTATCACTTTTCAGGCATAAAAAAGGGTATAAATCGCGTAACCAACCATGGTGGAATCTCTTTTTGTATGTTGACAGAGGAGCCCCCGTTCTTGGAAACCTATCTGAGCGTCTGACCTCCATGTTAGGAGCGGTTCGAAACAGCGTCTGTTTTCCGGCTGAGCTACCGTCTTGTAAACGTGCCCATTCTAAACACAAAAGACGAATGTCCTGGCGGTGCTCGGGACCTAAAACAGTCGTTAGTCGTCCTGCGAGTCTGCACCAAGAAAAATTACCTAGCAAAGAACGAGGAACGAGGAAAACCGGACCGGAACAATTGGCATGCATCCAGGCGACAAAAACAGAATAACGATGGAAACTCAGCTCATGGAGCTGGTGATCTCCCAATTTTATCGGATGCATCCGATTATTCGATGGAGAATTGATGAACCGCAAGTTCGACATCGTAGTGCTGCAGGAGGTGTGTTGGAATGATTCTATGGCTCGTACTTCTTGGAATGGTTATACCAGAGCTGCGGTGATACAAATGAGCTCGGTACAGTTTTCATCGTGATGGGTCAACCGATCACGCTATCAAGTGCCGACTAAAGATCAAAGACCAGTTTCTTGACATTGCTCTTACGGGGAGTCTATGACAAGGATTATCCACTGCTAAAGCATAAATACGAACACTGACCAAAACAAGATACTAAGATCATCTTTGGGTTTTCCAACGCTTAGATTGGTCAAAAGAATGAATCCGAACCAGTTATTCGAAAGGTCAACGTGCTCCATATGACTAACGATAACGGCTTAAGATTCGTCGAATTAACCGCATCCAAGTGCATGGCCGTACACCATACCTTCTTCTAGCACAGCCAGTACAGCAGAAACAGAATCGCAAATCGACCACGTACTAATAGATAGTCAATACTTCTCGGACATCACCGAGGTCGAAATCTACCGAGGCGTTAATATCAATTCGGATCAATGCCCAAAACTCTCTGTTGTTAACTACACCGTACACCGTACTCGGTACGGTACAACCCCACGCGAATGAAGCAATCCGACATGGTCGAAAACAGCGCTTACTCGCCCGAAGCTCACTGTCGAAAAAGGGTGATTGAAGCGACACTCGAGGGCTCTTGGAGCCATCAACAGCGAAGCGGAGAACGCCCAGGGCCATGTGGAACGAAACTGTCGAAACGAGTAGTTCGATGTAGAGTGTCGGCACGTATTGCATGAAAAGAAAGCTGCGTGAAGTCATACATCGGAACCTGGAGCGATATCAGCAAATAAAGAAACAGCAAAACCAATTTTTCAAGTAGAAGAAGTGCCAAGAAGAGTTGGAGTTCTAAGAACTAGAACAGTTGAATCACTCCTATGAGATGCGAAAAGGATGGGAGTATTCTGGTAGGACGATAGTAAGGTGACCGAAAGGTCCCTGGGAAGTTGTTATGTTGGCTTCAAAAAAGGCCGATCAACAGTAGACTACATCTTCACTTTAAGGCAGTTCCTCCAAAAGTGCCGTGAGTACCGAATCCCGATTTCGAATCAATTTTAAAGCAGCATAGGATAGAATTGACCGGAAAGAGCTAAAGAAGATCATGGACGAGAGCGGCTTTCCCCGGAAGCTGACCCAACTGACCCAGGCTACGATGTATGTAAACCAGTGCGTGTGAGAAAATCGGGTAGATTATCCGCGCTGGCATTTATAAGTAAGCATTAATAAGTCCGAAACTAAGTACATGCGGGTTGGCGGGACCAAGCCCCACTCAACAACACCTAGAGACAATTTTCCAGCGAATATTGCGCTGATAGAGTCACGCTTGCTGCATAATGTTTCCGTTCCAAGAAGTCTGCACTGGATTTCGTATTCCGGCATGTTGGCTGCGTTGTTCCACGGATGAAGCAGTCTGAGGGCAATTCTCGTAAATTTCTTTTGGACAGCTTCACACCGAGCAGTCCAAAGATCCGTATAAGGACTGTATGCTACACATGCAGTCTAGAGAGATGATCATACAAACGAATAGCGTAGTCATCACAAGCTGTGGGGATCGGTGAAATTTTTCGTAGTTCGCATGATGAATCCCAGAGTAATGGTCACGAAAAGTGAGACTTGTGTCGAGGATGACCCTTAGATACTTTACTGAGTCTATACGCTCAAGATGAGTAAGGTTTTACGGGTAAACGATATAATACAGCATTTTAGGCAATTACAGTCATGCGGTTTCTTAGGTACCAATCTAGAAAGACATCGATCATCCACTAAAGTTCTTTGCAGTCTTCTATGTTCCATATTATTGAACATATTTTAATGTTGTCAGCATACAGTAATCTTACTTCATATGGAAGAAGGATATGCCGTTAAAAAAAAATATCGAGAACACTAGTGGACCAAGGTTGCTGCCTTGGGGAACCCCAGAGCTGTTTGTAAAATAATCGGATTTCATCGCAGCAAGCTTAACGTAGAGGCGGCGATTAATCAGGTATGGCTCTAGCCAACAATATTTTCGAATTTAATGTGTAAGTGCTAATCCAGCGCGAAAAAAAAATCAGTAATGGCGGACAAAGCAAACTACACAATGTTTGGAATAAAATGCTCAATAACGTGTTTTTTGTTGTTTTTTGGAAAGGACTACCAACTTTATTGCAAGAAAATTCATTTTTTTTCACAAATAAGGTACCATACATAAAAAATCATCTGAATCGTCAGAAAATATAGAAGGTACAGTTGATTTTTCTGCCAACGATGCCAGTGTATCGGCGTTGGTCAGATTTCCATCAGAAGTAACCTCTGAAACACGTTGTAGATTCTACCTACGACTAGAATATTGACCTGAATTGGTTTGTTTGATCCAGCTGAGTGTATAAACTCGTTACGACAGGTTATTTCTGATGGGAATCCTACTGGCGCCGGTACATTGGTAATGTTGGCAGAATATAAGATTTTCTGCATTCAAATCGATATACTCAACTTTGAACAGCTAAAGCTCTTCTTGAGGACATCCTAGCTCTTCAGTGTCTTTTGCAAAGTTGATAGGCATCTAAATTACTATACTTTAACATAATGTAGTGCCTTATTGAGCTCTCTAGAAAGGTAAATGTAAAAAAGTAGGTTTTTCCAGGTTCATACAAATTTGAAATGCAATGCGCCAAGCGGAGACAAAACCAATAGACTTCCGGTAAGTTTAGGGTTGTTTGGGGCCCTGGAAAAACTTGGTTCAGGAAAATCGATCACTTTTCCCCACTGAAATTTTTAAAAAAGTCTGAAGATGGTCGAAACAATCAGTAGACCGAAACGTCAACAAATTGTATGAACCATTTCATTGCAAGCTCACCGAGAGGCAATTTAAATTCTAAATAATAAATAAATCACACGGGGATGAAATTCCGCAAATATACCTAATGAATGTCAAATTTAATATAATTGTATTTATAATATAAATGTATTTATTTTATAACTTTCTGAGACATTTAAGCACATTTTCAATCACCAACTTGTACTTCCAACTAGAATACAAATCAAAATTGAATACCAAACTTTTCCAACGAAATGAACATTCATCGGTCAGTTATTTGTCAGTGAATGCTTCATACCATCCGCACTCACACGATTTGAACTAGCCAACTTGTCAGTAAGAAGAAAAAAAAACAACTCCTGTACAAGTAAAAGTTGTTTGATTTACTGTTCTCAACTAGCAGCACGTTGTCGGATGATCCGCCGTTTTTCTGATGCACCATCGTAACTTAGCCCGGTGATGACCTAGATGCAAAACCGTCATTAAACCTCCATTCAGCTCCTGCACGATGGTAAAGTTTGGTGTGAAAAACGATGAAAAATAGTCAATACTTCTCGGACATCACCGAGGTCGAAATCTACCGAGGCGTTAATATCAATTCGGATCAATGCCCAAAACTCTCTGTTGTTAACTACACCGTACTCGGTACGGTACAACCCCACGCGAATGAAGCAATCCGACATGGTCGAAAACAGCGCTTACTCGCCCGAAGCTCACTGTCGAAAAAGGGTGATTGAAGCGACACTCGGGGGCTCTCGGAGCCATCAACAGCGAAGCGGAGAACGCCCAGGGCCATGTGGAACGAAACTGTCGAAACGAGTAGTTCGATGTAGAGTGTCGGCACGTATTGCATGAAAAGAAAGCTGCGTGAAGTCATACATCGGAACCTGGAGCGATATCAGCAAATAAAGAAACAGCAAAACCAATTTTTCAAGTAGAAGAAGTGCCAAGAAGAGTTGGAGTTCTAAGAACTAGAACAGTTGAATCACTCCTATGAGATGCGAAAAGGATGGGAGTATTCTGGTAGGACGATAGTAAGGTGACCGAAAGGTCCCTGGGAAGTTGTTATGTTGGCTTCAAAAAAGGCCGATCAACAGTAGACTACATCTTCACTTTAAGGCAGTTCCTCCAAAAGTGCCGTGAGTACCGAATCCCGATTTCGAATCGATTTTAAAGCAGCATATGATAGAATTGACCGGAAAGAGCTAAAGAAGATCATGGACGAGAGCGGCTTTCCCCGGAAGCTGACCCAGGCTACGATGTATGTAAACCAGTGCGTGTGAGAAAATCGGGTAGATTATCCGCGCTGGCATTTATAAGTAAGCATTAATAAGTCCGAAACTAAGTACATGCGGGTTGGCGGGACCAAGCCCGACAGGGCTCGCTCGGGCACTCAACAATACCTAGAGACAATTTTCCAGCGAATATTGCGCTGATAGAGTCACGCTTGCTGCATAATGTTTCCATTCCAAGAAGTCTGCACTGGATTTCGTATTCCGGCATGTTGGCTGCGTTGTTCCACGGATGAAGCAGTCTGAGGGCAATTCTCGTAAATTTCTTTTGGACAGCTTCACACCGAGCAGTCCAAAGATCCGTATAAGGACTGTATGCTACACATGCAGTCTAGAGAGATGATCATACAAACGAATAGCGTAGTCATCACAAGCTGTGGGGATCGGTGAAATTTTTCGTAGTTCGCATGATGAATCCCAGAGTAATGGTCACGAAAAGTGAGACTTGTGTCGAGGATGACCCTTAGATACTTTACTGAGTCTATACGCTCAAGATGAGTAAGGTTTTACGGGTAAACGATATAATACAGCATTTTAGGCAATTACAGTCATGCGGTTTCTTAGGTACCAATCTAGAAAGACATCGATCATCCACTAAAGTTCTTTGCAGTCTTCTATGTTCCATATTATTGAACATATTTTAATGTTGTCAGCATACAGTAATCTTACTTCATATGGAAGAAGGATATGCCGTTAAAAAAAAATATCGAGAACACTAGTGGACCAAGGTTGCTGCCTTGGGGAACCCCAGAGCTGTTTGTAAAATAATCGGATTTCATCGCAGCAAGCTTAACGTAGAGGCGGCGATTAATCAGGTATGGCTCTAGCCAACGCATGAAAACTTAGAATTCTGGCTGTCCACACCACGCACACCACAGACTTAGCATATTGCGTTGCTTTGATACTGAACGCGCTTCATGCGTTGAACTGTTCTTAACTCAAAAAAAAATATCCCTTTTGAATGACGTCGTGTTACCAGTAGGACAGTTTCATCGAGAATTGCTCTACCAAAGACTTTCTGATAACATAAGGAATCAAAATTTGCAGTTAAAATGTAAAGTTTACATTAAATAAATGAAATTGGAAAGCGTACAACACCATGTTCTTCTAAGAATTTTGAAAATAATGTGTGCTAACTTGTGACAAAATTTCAAAGTTCCTTGAGAGATGAGCAGATGAATCTTTCATTGTTATCAAGCTTGGCTCAAAAATACCTGTCGATACCCAGTACCATCAGAGGCTTAAGAAAAAAAAATCGACAGGTGAGAATATTGCTACTTCACAATTACATTATTTAAAAGAATGTTGTTATAAAGAAGCATTAGACACATTATATAAATAATTTGATTTTTCAATTCTCTCTTTGAATCAATCAGTGTCTCATAAATTCTTCACGTGGTAAAAAAAATTCTTCGTGGTTATTTTAGTGTTTGAAAGGATATTTTCGAATTTAATGTGTAAATGCTAATCCAGCGCGAAAAAAAAATCAAAGCAAACTACACAATGTTTGGAATAAAATGCTCAATAACGTGTTTTTTGTTGTTTTTTGGAAAGGACTACCAACTTTATTGCAAGAAAATTCATTTTTTTTTCACAAATAAGGTACCATACATAAAAAATCATCTGAATCGTCAGAAAATATAGAAGGTACAGTTGATTTTTCTGCCAACGATGCCAGTGTATCGGCGTTGGTCAGATTTCCATCAGAAGTAACCTCTGAAACACGTTGTAGATTCTACCTACGACTAGAATATTGACCTGAATTGGTTTGTTTGATCCAGCTGAGTGTATAAACTCGTTACGACAGGTTATTTCTGATGGGAATCCTACTGGCGCCGGTACATTGGTAATGTTGGCAGAATATAAGATTTTCTGCATTCCAATCGATATACTCAACTTTGAACAGCTAAAGCTCTTCTTGAGGACATCCTAGCTCTTCAGTGTCTTTTGCAAAGTTGATAGGCATCTAAATTACTATACTTTAACATAATGTAGTGCCTTATTGAGCTCTCTAGAAAGGTAAATGTAAAAAAGTAGGTTTTTCCAGGTTCATACAAATTTGAAATGCAATGCGCCAAGCGGAGACAAAACCAATAGACTTCCGGTAAGTTTAGGGTTGTTTGGGGCCCTGGAAAAACTTGGTTCAGGAAAATCGATCACTTTTCCCCACTGAAATTTTTAAAAAAGTCTGAAGATGGTCGAAACAATCAGTAGACCGAAACGTCAACAAATTGTATGAACCATTTCATTGCAAGCTCACCGAGAGGCAATTTAAATTCTAAAAAATAAATCACACGGGGATGAAATTTCGCAAATATACCTAATGAATGTCAAATTTAATATAATTGTATTTATAATATAAATGTATTTATTTTATAACTTTCTGAGACATTTAAGCACATTTTCAATCACCAACTTGTACTTCCAACTAGAATACAAATCAAAATTGAATACCAAACTTTTCCAACGAAATGAACATTCATCGGTCAGTTATTTGTCAGTGAATGCTTCATACCATCCGCACTCACACGATTTGAACTAGCCAACTTGTCAGTAAGAAGAAAAAAAAACAACTCCTGTACAAGTAAAAGTTGTTTGATTTACTGTTTTCAACTAGCAGCACGTTGTCGGATGATCCGCCGTTCTTCGGATGCACCATCGTAACTTAGCCCGGTGATGACCTAGATGCAAAACCGTCATTAAACCTCCATTCAGCTCCTGCACGATGGTAAAGTTTGGTGTGAAAAACGATGAAAAATACCGAAAACAAATGGACATCACCAGACAGGGAATGCTGCCAATGATGAGGACTAATCGTTTGCCCAGCGTCCGCGTTCCTTCTGTCCCCAGCCTGATTCCATCGGATTTGGCCAGACCCTTCATTACTCATGAAACTCCGCATCACCCGCTCTGCTGGCGATGAAAAGTGGCACAAATACATCACCCAAAGGAAACGAACGGCATTCTCCCTGATACATATTGAAGACATTTTCTATGGATGAGTCAAGATGCGTTAAATCAAAATCGTAAGTAACTAATTGGCTGTTTCCGTTCAAAAACTCTTCTCCTAGTTCATTAAACTGATTGCTATTAAACATGTGTAAAGCGCATTTTAATTTAAAATACCTACAATGTCAGAACATCAAACAGTTCTGATTCACAACCAACGGAAGCCAAAGCTGCTTAAAGCGGTAGCACGTTCCGATTACAGCTTTTTGAAAAACGTCACGCAGCCAACGACGTCCTCTACCGGTCGCACGTTGCCTTGCCGTTTGGATAACGGCTCAGCTATCCCACCGACACAGGTTCTAGCCTAACTTCTGCTTTCCGCAATGGTATGGAACAATCGACCGTTGCGTTTCTGCTTCCTCAGACTATAATCTGATCAGTGAGGATAAACAATATCAGTTTCAACAGTTATTTGCCGAGAAACTACGGGAGATCGAATGAAATACCAATTAAAACTGATTTGTTGCTGCTTAAACTCACTATTCAGTTTGCAATTCGGCTCATGGTTTCCGCCAAACACGAGCCTGTCTGCAAAGTCCCAGCGCGAAACAACGAAACACACGCCTCGGCAAGAATAGTAAATCCGTAAGCAAATACCCACCAGGCGGATTACTACATCTTGCGTGTAGCAGCCATAGAGGTATTACAAGGGACATGTTTAGACAGAAAACTTTGTTGTGCTCTCTCTCTCTGTCTGTTTTGCGCCCATCGTTCTACCGATGTGTGTGTCGATCACAAACAGAGCCATTGGAGCAAAAACATAAACAGAACAGCCGAAGTAAACAAATCCTAAAGTTGGTGCAAGCGAGGCGAATTCCTTTTGGGGACACCGCATAATGTTTGTGTCGGGGCTGGGGCGTAGAGAACCTCCTAATTAATCACCACACGTGTCGGCTTTTGTTGGCCATCACTGATTAGTGGGTGCCTACCTACAATGTAACACATATTCTTCCGCCAGAATAACAAACGCGTTTTTTACGCACGTGTCTGTTGCATGACAAACCGCACCGGTAAATTGGATTTTCGAATCAAGAAACCTTTGTTTCAAACTAAGAGAAAGTGGACTTTTTTTATCCGTATAATAATTACGTCTACTTACAACATGCGGTAAACAGTAGGGGGAATTCCACTTCGCTGCACCTGAGTCACAATGGACAGACAGACGGACAAATCGTCACGAGGGCAACGTGAAGCTTAATTATCCTGCTTTGGGAACACTCGGGATTTAATTCGCGATTTCTTTGTCTAATTCAAGGTCATCATACTATGTTGTTAATGGTCTCGAGGTACGATGCTGGCCTAACAAGCCAGTCGTCGTAGGTTCGAGTTTCAGCTCGGGAGAAACTGTTAGTGTCAGCAGAATCGTGGCGCTAGCCCCGCAATTGTCCTGTACACTTAACAGTTGGCTGCGAAGTCTGTGTGAAATAAACAGATGGTCGAGTTCCGAACCGGAATGTAGCACTAAGGCTTTGCTTTACAATTTCAAGTTGAATTTTGAGAAAATTGTGCAATGAAAGCAAAAATAGCCTTAGTAGAGTAAATCGCTACCTGGTCGTAATCACCAGCTTCGTCATAGAAGGATTTCGCGCAAACTCGACCAAATGTTGGGGCAGCTCCTTCTCAGAAATCAATGAAAGTTTGTGGGTGTGTAGGTCCTAACAGCCTAAGCAACTTTGATATTTTGTTTTGAAAATTTAGCTGTACTAGTATTCAAAAGAGGCCGATGTTTTGACGTAGAATTGGGTCCTAAAGTTTTGCACGGTTTTCTGATTATTATGTATCAGCTGAAAGAGTGTTATTTTCTGAGAAAAACGTGATTTTCAAAATAAGTTTATCGTTGCCCTTCGATTTTTAAATGAATAATAATAAACTTCTCGCCATATACCGTTCCTACGCGAATTGTCATTCGAGACATTTCGAGCAGTTTTTCATTTCTCATTTTAAAATCAAAGAACAACGATTAACTCTCAGTAGCCACGTTTAAAAACTGGCATGCTGAAATTTAGTCTTCATTGTTTATCCGATTATAGCAAAATGAGAACGGTTAACTCTTACTGGGTACTTGCTCGACTCACAGCCGGCAGAGTTGCAGCAGATTTTGCCACAGCAAGGCTGAGCAGACGACTCATTCGATCGCAGTGTTCCACAGCAGAAGAACCAACCGGCGAGGCCTACAACACAGCACAGCAATGCTGAATAAATCCGGACATGTTAATAATTTTGTCCGGATCTGTCGCGTCGCGTTTACTTTCAGCCATTTGACTACTGCCAATAGTTGTGCGTGTGTGTATAAACGTTATGTCTTGTTTACGTGCTAGCAGTGTGTTGAGAGCGAAGAATAACAAGAGAACTAGAATTATCTCGTATTATCGTTTAATGGCAATCTAGAAAGATAGCAATGATAGCATGATGTTGATATATTTTCATTATGTTACTGTCAAAAATCTTGGTGACAGCGATAACTGCGCAATCAAGTGTGTAAATTAATATTTACTTTTCTTTGTGTTTATTTCTCGACCGCGGCTGGCGTAGCTATCGAAAATATTTCACTCTCCTTGCCTTTACCCAGTTCACTATTTTTTGTTTTGCTTGTTTGACAAGCCTACCGGAAGTTTACCTCTCAGTAGTCACGTATAAAAACTAGCATGTAGAAATTTGGTCTTTAGCATTGACATAAGACAGGCTGTCGTAGTTCTACGTTAACCTTGCGGTTGTGTCCTGCCGCTCCCACTACCCAAATGTACTAATTCGCTCATTGGGATTGACGCCAGAGAAAGGCGGAGACGGATACAGTGAAGGACGCTAGCGAAGACGGCATAGGCCACACGTCTACCGAAGCAACGCAAGACATTGTGGTGGCTGGTTCACTGTTGATCAAAGCGGTCGGAAGACAATGGGACACGCTACCGAAAGTGGTGGCGTTGTTAGAGCAGCTCGATGCTATCGTCGAGTTTTCTAAAAGTCACAGCAACGCGTCGAAGTACTTGAAGCAGGCTTCCTACATGCATCGGTCCTTCGCTAATATTGTGAAGACATAACGTGCCGAGCTGAAGCAAGCACCAGGAGGTGAAGAAACGACCACAGAAGGTCAAGAAGTTGTGGGGCGCCCTCATTTTCAAGACGGACGGATCGAAGTTCTTCGAAGTCTTGTAGAAAAGGAGAGGCGAAACCCAGCTCAACGACCTGGGAGCCGGTGTGCGGAACATTCGTCGATCTCACACCGGTGAGATGATCCTTGAGCTCTAAAAGGATGCAAAATTCAAGGACACTACCTACAAGACGGTAACCGAGAAATACCCGTTCGGGCACTCACCTCAGAGGTAACCCCTCAGCTTAAAAATCTCAATGAAATTACCGAGGGGTGCGATATTGCACGAGCCCTGGAGAAAAAATCAGGGTGAAAGTGGCCACTACGGCAAGTTACCCCCGTAATGGTACAGCTAGCATCCACATAATCACCTACCGGCTTGAATAAGCCAATAAAAAACCTGGTCCTGGAATAGCCAAATTTTTGGTTGGCTAGTGAGTATGTCCCTTATGTATACTCTAGCCTGCAAGAGGCTTGACAGGAGCCAGTTTGGCGGGCGTTGTGGTGGTACAGGCCATAAAGCCAAGGACTTCGGGGAGCCTCCAAAGTGCCTGGCATGTACAGGAAAATGGGACGCCAAGCATTTCATGGGAGGCCCATAGAGGGTGAGACAACTGAACCTGAAGCACTTCTAAGCGTCACAGCTGCTACTGTACCGCGTCTGAGTCGTTATCAAACATCACCATCGTATCGGACCCCTACCGTATTTCTCTCGGCAGTGGTAACTAGGTTGCGGATAAGTATTGCATATGGCGGCCATATGTACGATGAGCAGGTCCCCCGTTCAGGAGGTTGTGTCAACCTCAAACGAAGGATACGCGGTAACCAAGGCGAAGGAAGTATTCCACTGCAGTTATTATGCTCCACCACGTTAGTATATCAAAAGGTACACCTAGATGGTCGGCCTGTTTTCTATGGAGCTGACCAGCTTAACATCGTTGGTAGAGGCGGGCGACTTCAACGCTTCGGCTGTCGAGTGTTGAAGTCACTGTACAAATCAGAGGGATCAGGTCTTGTTGGAAACTTTGGCAAATCTCAACTTAGATCTGGCCAACGTTAGGACCAAGTGTACCTTCAGCAGAAATAATACGAAGTCGATCATCGACGTGACGTTCTCCAGTCCAGAACTGATCGCGACTTGGAGGGTAGACGAGGGCTACACCAGCAGCGACCACCAGTCGGCTTGCTGTAGTGTAAACCATAACGAGAGACGGAAAGCGACAGAGAGAGTTATACTCAAACCGTGGGAGACATCGCGTTTCGATGCCGAGGTATTCGAGGAGACAATCGAAGGCAATGAAAAAGTCGGTTCACTAGCAAGACAAGGTTTTTCTGATAATTTTATAGGTCCAGCACCTTTCTTTGGTGTCTCATCAACAGCTTTGAGAACGGAACTTGATGAATGGGAGATGATGGCCTGAAAGGAGATTGGAATGCTGTATCTGGACTACGGCAATAAAAAAAAACATTACCTAGGCTTCTTAGGCTCATAAGACCTGAATACGTTAACAAGACATCTCTTTGGTCGCTGTCCGAGCAAGTACCATCTAAAAAAGCTAGTAAAACTAAATGATAAAAGGTGTCGCTTCTGCAGACTTGAGAACGAAACCTCGGAACACCTATTCTACGAATGCCAAGTATTAATACAACGCAGACTGCGTATCCTCAATAAAGTCCTCCCGACGCATGAAACGAAAGCCCTTGTCAGACATTTTGCGTTATTCGAAGTGTCAGTCAGTCAGTGTACATGACTGGGATACATGTGCAAATCAAAATTGGAGCTCAACTCAACAATAATTATGCACCTGGAGTGAGGTGGAGCATACCACAATAAATCTACTATCACTGGTCGCGGTGGTTCAGTCTCCTACAGCAAAAAAAAATGAAGGAGGCAATGCGAAGAGAGCGCGAGTGCTGACTAATTAGCTCACCAGCCTAGAAAGAATAGGTCATCGGTATAACGGTGGATCGACGCAATAGCAGACCTCCGCAGTGAGTGCCTCCGTGCAAAACGAAGTTTACAATGTGCGCGAACCAGGGATGGTCGGCCAACCTGTCGGACATCCAATCCGTCAGCGACTGCATTGAAGCCAGTGCGTTCGTACCGAAGTTGAGCAGTAAGTATAAATTACGAATTAGGAACTCATCGTGGTCACCAATTCCTTAGAAGAGAGGAAAATAAATCTCGAGCTTGGCCATTAACCCTCTAGTGCCCAATGCCGCCATTCGGCGGGCTTCAGTCGAAGTTCTGAAAAGCTCCAATAAATACTTAAAAAGTGTTTATAATGATTCATAGTGATTACGAAAGCCCTTCTAAAAATTAACTTGGGCACTAGAGGGTTAATACGGCCCTAAAAGCGGCCCCTGGTTGTTCCAAGCAGGTCTACAGAAGTGCCAGATGACTGTTTCTGTCCAGGGAACTGGAAGCGATAGAGGCAGGTCCTGTTGCCGAAGGGTGGGAAATCGTCAGGGGACCCTCTAGACATCTGTCTGCTGAACACTACGAGCTAGGTGCTTGAGAGAATTTTTTCAACAGACTACTGAAGCACACGGAGGGTGTAGACGGTCTGGCAAGTAACCAGCTTGGCTTCCAGAAGAGTAGGTCCACGTTGGGTGCTATTCTATCCGTCATCAAGAAGACGGAGATAGCACTACAGTGTAAGAGACGGGACATTCGCTATTGCGCAGTGAAGAATTTGTTGCGCTTAGGAGTATCCACGTACTGGTTTCGTTGCATAATATTCTTGAAAATTACTTCTAGGGTCGAGCTTACAAGTATACAACACGAAGGAAAGTCAGAATCACCGCAGAGTTACCACAAGGCTCCATCCTGGACTCGGTGTTTGGAAATATCATGTAAGACGGGGTGTTGGAACTAAAGTTTCGTGTAGGTCGACTTCGCAGACGACATAACGCTAGAGGTTTACGGTCGAGTTTATGGAGGACTGGAGGCACTCCAGGAAACTGGAATTAGCGCACCATAAGACGGAGGTCATGGTTGTAAATAACCGTAAATCAAAGCAACAGGCAGTGATCAGAATCGAAGACTGCATCATAACCTCAAAGTGATCTTTGCAGCTCTTGTGTGTTACGGTTGACGACTAGCTCACATTTAAGAGCCACGTTAACTATGCCTGTAAGAAAACTTCATCGGCTATTACAGCACTATCTCGAAAGATGTTGATTAGCTCAGCGGTGTACGGCAGCAAGCGGATAGGTATGGTAGGCCTTCCAGTTGCCGCGGTAAACTGAAAAGCACTCACAGGCTCATGTGTCTGAGGGTCGCATGCGCGTATCGAACCGTGTCATACGAGGCAATATGCGTCGTGGCTGGCAAGATGCCTATTGGCATCACTGTCAAAAAAGACGTAGAGTGCTTTGATCAACGTGACACGAGAGGTATACGAACCGCCAGAAGGGCAACTTTGATGACCAGGTGGCAGCGGGAATGATCCAATTTTACCAAAGGTAGATGGACACACCGACTCATCCCGGAGATAACCTGGAGGGACCTGGAGAGCAGTCAGCACGGCTGCGTCCCAGATTGTTCTTTCGCTGCAAGGCATCAATCGACGGGACAACCATCGAAATACCGTTGAAGGCTGACCTTGCTTTCACTTAAGCAGCAAAGTCATTATATTATTGAATTGTCGTGGGGTGCATTAAAAGCACACTCGCCCTTCTCCCTGAAGCAATGCCTAACGGCGAGAAAAATGGAGAACCGTAGGTATGGTAGGCCAGTGTTGTCCCTAGCGCTAGGTACTAACAGTTATCGTGGTAAATTAGAATGTATCTTTAGGCTCATGTGCCTGAGGGTTGCGAGTGCATACCGTTATTTGTTGATTTATTTATTTTTAGTTAACAGATGACTTGTTAACCACAATGACCTTACTAATAATAACGGCTAAAATTAACACAAAACACGCTTAAAACTATGGTTATTCGCTATGCGAGACACATTAAAATTAAAAACATGGTAACACTCATTTAACATACGAGACGTATTACGCATTGGTTCATGACGACCATAATCAGTACTTGCCGGAGAGATTCTCAGAAACGGGTGCGATCGGAAGTTGCGGCAGCTTGTGTTGATGTTCAAAGAGCTAAGGAGCGAAGAGCAGTCATTATTGCCCTGAAGAAGGTCACTTAATACACCTTCCCATTATAAGGTGCAGACCCATTTATTCTAATAACGGCCGAACAATTGCACAGTGTTAAGTTTTTAGGTAGTAAACGTTTTTAAACTTCTTGGCAAAGCGAAACAGGAGTCCTTGTTGCGACAAGGATTTCGAAACGATATATGCTGACGGGCTGTCGAACTTATTGTTCAACATCGCATTGGAAGGTGCTATACGGAGGGCTGGTGTGCAGAGAAGCGGCACCATCATTACGAAGTCGCACATGCTTCTCGGTTTTGCGGACGATATCGACATCATTGGTATCAACCGTAGAGCTGTGGAAGAGGCCTTCGGACCTCTCAAGAGGTAAGCTGCGAGATTAGGGCTTGTCATAAACTCTGCCAAAACGAATTACATGGTGGCTGGCAGAGTGCGTGGTAGTCCGTCGGAGGTTGGTGCTGCGGTGGTGCTAGATGGGGAAACATTTGAAGTAGTCGACGAATTTATTTACCTGGGAACATTAGTGACATGTGACAACGAGGTTAGCCGTGAGATAATGAGGCGGATAGCAGCCGCAAACAGGGCCTTTTACGGATTTCGTAACCAGCTAAGGTCCCGCAGTCTGCAAATCCGTACTAAACTTGCACTCTATAAAACACTGATTCTTCCGGTCTCTACGGCAATGAATCATGGACGCTGAAAGAGGCTGATCGGCGAGCTCTTGGTGTTTTTGAGCGTAGGATTTTGCGTTCAATCCTTGACGGCAAACTAGAAAATGGTGTTTGACGCAGACGCATGAACCATGAAGTGTACCAGGTATACAAATCGGCGGATAAAACACGGCAAGCTTCAGTGGGCTGGGCGAGTAGCGAGAATGCCGGATGAGCGTCAAGCGAAGGCTATATTTAGCAGGAATCCCGATAGAGGTCGTCGACTTCGAGGTAGACCCCGCACTCGTTGGATGTGTGCTGTCGACGAGGATGCACACGAAATAGGTGTTAGGAGCGATTGGAGGATAGCAGCCCAAGACCGAGGGACATGGCGACGTATTCTGGATTCGGCACTTGATCGATAATCGGTCTGTCGCCTTCAAAGTAAAGTAAGTAAGTAATATGCAATATGCTTTTTGCATTCCAGATTGATATCGAACACGATCTCCAGGTCCTTCACCGTCGATTCGCGCTTCAAGTGTATGCCTGTTAAAGCGTAGTTGAAATAGAGTGTGGAGTGTTTGCGATTGTACGAAATGTCCAAGCATTTGGACACGTTCAACGACATCCGCTTGAATTGACACCAGTCAGTGTATGCTTCCAGTTGCTATTGCAAGAAAAATGCGTCCTTTGGTCGTTTTATCGTGCAATACAACTACAAGTCATCGGCATAAGATAGTTAAGATCACGTTAGAATAAGGTTGACATCGTTCACGTACAGCGAGAATAGAAATGATCCAAGATGGCTTCCCTGAGGAACACAGACCAAACGGAAAAGGGTAAAGACATGTGGTCACCGATTTTGACAGATATATTTTTGTCAGTTAGATACGATTTGAGCCAGACAAGCAAATTGTCATTCATGCCAAGTTTGTCTAATGTGGTTATAGCATGTAATGATGATTGATGATATGATGATTTATTTTATCTAACGCCGCAGATAACAAACACAGTACAGTGTTATACGAAGCAATCTGCGTCTAGTCCGGCAGGATGTCAATCAACATCGTCATGAAGGACATAAAGTACTTCGACCAACGTGAAGGGGCATACGAGGTACCAGACGTATCTACAATGGCTTGGTAACGCGGGGTCCCGGGGGGGCATGTGTTCCGAGTGCGTGGATGCGAAAGAGGCTGCTGATCATGTCTTTTTCGTTTACCCTCGTTTTGCGCGCTCGAACACTACTCCTGAACCTGAACACATGAAGAGCTGTTAGTGCGACCGCCTCCCAAAGTGTATTGAAACTGCAAAACAGGCGTCATGTTGACCACCAAAAGACCGATGTGAGATAACTGCCAGTCTCAAGGTTAGCTAACTAAAAGGCATAAAAGAGCCAAGAGGGTGCACAGAGCACAAAAGTCGCTACTCGAAGCAATACCTGAAGGTCATCCCGAGGAGTATTATTGGCTGGAAACTGAGGAAGTTCCAGTGGGCCAAATTCCATGCTATTTAAGGTTGGTCTGAAACTGAACTGAGCTGAACAGCGCAACTAGACTACGCGATCAAGAAGGTGACTTCACTCATATGGACTTGCAATACACTAATCACAAGACCTGGGAGCTGAAACCACAATTAGGGTTATAATCTTACATAAATATTTTTTGGCCTCATATAACCTACGCAGTCCTCGTATCATTGCCTAACAACTCAGGAAAAACTTAACAAAGTTTAACATCTGGCCTGTTTTACAATTACCAGTTCCTTGCGCACTGCAGCCGTGGAAGCCATGCTCTGCCCCATGTAAAGAAAGAAGCATAACTAGGTGCACTGAGGCTGCAGCACAGACAACTAGCAAAGCTTGAAGATGACCTAATGAGTCCTCTTGTATCCCCAGAAATAAAGGCAACTGTCTTTCGAGTAGAAGTATACGCAATTTTCATCTGTGACACGATATGACTAAAGCGTAACTAAGACACTGGTGGCATTAAGATCTGCCGTCTCAACAAATTTATGCTACTTTGGGTAATCGGTCATTGAGGAATCGAGCGAAATGAACATGCTGACAGCCTAGCAAGACAATGATCTGCTCAACCAATCATTGGACCCGAACCGTTTCTGGGTACCT
The DNA here is from genome assembly GCF_029784165.1 of Wyeomyia smithii. Taxonomy (NCBI): domain Eukaryota; kingdom Metazoa; phylum Arthropoda; class Insecta; order Diptera; family Culicidae; genus Wyeomyia; species Wyeomyia smithii. Next base: position 92,251,485 of record NC_073696.1, read on the forward strand.
TCATATCCGCCATTAGAGGCGAACTAAGTGCATAGGAAAATCTAGATAAAGCATCACAACGGTAACTTTTGCGGTTATTAAGAGGTTACATAGTTTAAATCGCAGTTCTGTTCTTTATCATTTGAAGAAAATCGGCAAAGTGCTGACCGACATTTGCCGCTTTTGCTACGCTGAACCTGAAAGCTCAGAGCTTTTAGTTTGCTTTTGCGGGGCTCTTGCATCATAGAGGTTCAGTTTCTTTGGAAGTTACCTCTCAACTCTGTACCAGGTAGTGAGTATCAATTCCAAAACGGTCACTGGTTTCATCGACCATGAAGCCCCGATTTGGCGGCTTAGGCACAGATTTGTAACCAATAAGCTCAACTCCCTCAATGAGTTTGAGCATCTTGGAATAATCTGTATGCAGTATTCGAGGCCAGATACAAAAGACAACCATTCCTATCGCAGTGGCGATTCTGCCCAATGCTCTTCAGAGTTTAGCGAGCCTGTTATTTTTTAATAATAATTTTGCTTGGAACGTTATAAGTTCTACCCACGAGAAAAAAATATAAATATCCATCACTTTGTGTGAACATTAGAAAAAGAAGCGTTGATAAAGAAAATTTATAAAAAAATCTGAATATGATCATCCTTCATACTCACATGAACTGCCTAATCCAGTTTCCAGCTGATAACAGCTGGTTCATCTTAAGTTTGAGTAAGCAAGCATGTAAGTAATTGAGACAAACCAACAGCTGCGGTACATGTTTCCCTTGCGCTGAGCGCCAGCAGAGTCGAGTAGGCTTGATGTTTTCGCTTGATCACCACAGAATGAGGTCGCGAACAGACAGGCGTGCGGCGGCTGCGACGTCGAAAGTTTGCCGAGTCAACTAGCGGGCTAGTTGTGTACAGTGAAGTGTGTAAACACCCGCGAGCATACGAGCCGGGTCTGGCCTACACCCAATCTGGCACATTAGGGTGTGCTACATTACCGTCAGGGCTGTTAGATAGTAGAATTTAAGATGTTCAGTGAGAAAATCATAGAATTTTCCGGTGACTAAGAACTTTAAAATTGATCCGGAATTGCGTAGGTAAAATACTTTTTGCTGCTACATGTGAACCATTTCAGTGCACGACTAAAAGCAAAAAGGCATTTACATGAAGCCAGTATCGGATTACATGCACGTGTCGTCAGTGCTGGCGTTCCACGTCCAATCGCATTAGTATTCAAGCTGCCGGCGAATTCCTATTCGTCGCATGACGTTTCGCCCAGCAGCTGACGGACAGAGTCAAGCTGTTTCCTCGTGTACGCCACTGATTAGCTTTCGTCTTCACTCAATTTGATGTGTACATCTTCGGGTACTGAACATGGCGGCGTACAGCACTCCGAATATGCCCTCTAGTCATGGTTGGTCGTAAGAAATACTATGAAATCACTCTATTTAAATACGAACGTAAACTTTCTCCACCATGTAGCACTTAGTGTATACAATTTACCTATATTTTATCGAGAAAAAAATACTCCATCGCACTGTTGGGTATTCGAGCCGATGTATGCATCGCTCTTTCCCAGTACGTGGCTGGAGTATCAAAATCTAAGTGAATGTCTCAATTTATGCTTATTTTTCATCGTTTCGTAACCGGCGGAAGTTTCAAGTGGATACTGAATGCGGGTTGGTGTACGCGACTTGACAGATAACATGCGCGTTGAAAAATTACTCGAGAACGCACACTCACTTCTGTTGGCTTAACTGCAATTACCATTGGAGATTAATGTATGCCTATCCTAAATTTTATTTCTATTTATACATACGAAATTAGTTTTCTGTCAGGAGACTTGAAAAAATACCTGCAATGAGAGAAAGAAAATTAAGCAAACATTAGAATAAACCTTTGCAACAGGCAGATCATTACTCTAAATCGCTATGTTTGTTTACCTAGTTTTGTGATGGTTTTAGAAATAGTTTGATTTGTATAAATGAATGATATTGAAATTTTGTACAAGTCAATACATAATAGTACAGGATTGCTTATCCGTTGATGAGTCACACTTGTAGTAGTTGTAAAAATATTACTAAGCCAACGGCTGGTGGAACCATCGGTTGTTGTGACGGGTGCAAAAAGGTTGTATCGAGAAATTCACATTTTAAGATTTTTAAGTATATCGTATAGCGAAGGGAGAACTTGTACGAAACCAGCAAATAGAACATGAATAAAGTGCTTTACTGCCGTATAAAAAACCTAATACCTATCGTTTTATTTTGTGAATATTCGGTTCTTAGATAAAGAAAATTTTTGATCGATATTTTTGGATTTAGTGGAAGTAAAACAAGGATCCATCTGTGCTCTACTCTGGTTTTTCTCAACAATTAAATACCATAAGCTACTTAACGCAATCATCAAAGACTTGTCCAAGGGTGTCTACATTATTTCCATTCCGGTGAATAAAAAATACCCAAGCGTTCGTTATTATGTGCGGTTAATTAATTCGCAGTTTATAGCGACTGTCGTAGCCAGACCGGTAGGCCACTACTAATGCTCATTTGCCGGTTCGTGCCAAGTACCCTACTAAAATGAATTACCTCTACTCAGTGCAATAAGTGCTGACAGGTTTGGCAACCGTTGAACATCATAACAACAGGAACAACAACAACAAAGTACCGGTTTTAGGTAGCGCCCCACTGCACTGGCTCCCGGGTGGCGTCAGCGTTCTGTTCTGTTGAACACTATTTGCCCACCCGTGCCACAGAACTAGATGGAAATGTTTCATATTTTTGCGCAGACCTTCAATCAATGTTATGGCCTCCGGTTGCCGGTGCTCTTGTCGTGTGGCACTGTCAAGTTCCGGCTTTACCCTAGAGTGTGGTATACGACAGAGTAGCATTTTAACGGATATGGGTGAACTGAAATTTATTTGTTCTCTATTAGTTACCTGGTTTATAATGCTACAAACCGCCGCTACTCTAATACGCTTTGCCGCAACACGCACCGTTTTAGATTTACAACAATCTCCACCGAAAACGACTCACGTGCTGCATAAGCTTTCCCAGCCGTAAATACCCACGTTATTTAATCCAGCGGGCGGCTAGAAAATTTCATAAGCGAACCATCAATAAAATTCTACCACATTTCCTTTGTCTTACATCTTTGTAAACATGACGAAACAAGCGTTTTCTCCCAGCTCCACCTGAGACTGCTGGCGCGGCATAGCCTGGGGCAACCTCAATCCACTCACGACTCATACGCTCCGCTCGTAATCGTACTTATTTTCGTACCAATATGCATAACTCTTACCAACGGTGGTAGCGTGGTTTGATGATGACGATGACGGCTTCTGCCACCATCGGGAAAGATTTCTTATTTTTTTCCACAAGTCATATAACCAACCGTTCGACAATAGCCGAGCTTAATGGTGAGAACGCACGTGAGCAGTATTAATTTACCACGGATCACAGAATAAAGCAAGTATATGCTCCTCCAAGAAGTGCCGCTCACAATTACACATCACGCAGTGTAGATTGTGATTCTGTTAATCAATTTTCCCTACCCTCTGGTAAGAACGGTAATTTTTAATAGTCGTTTTCCGTTGACCGTTGACAAATAAATCCGGCTGCTCGCCCTCGAAAGTCACGAAATGGACATCAAATTCCGTCATTCGTGCTGTGAATGCCAAGCGAAACCGTTGGTCGATTTGATGGTAATCTACCGAATCCGTTGGTAATAAATAGTTCAGTGTATTTTGGAATGTCAGAAAATGAATAAAAAACTGCGTTGTTTAAAATTTTTCTTGTTTGGTAGGCATTTTAAAAAGGTGTCATTGCCACTATCAATCGATCGCATTGTCATTACCTCGGTCTTTTTTATATCAATTGTTTTTAGAATTATTTTTTTTTTTGTGGGAAGTCAAAATTATTATCTACAACTTCCAGACCGATCAAACAAACAGTTTTGGCTCTAAAATATTTGTAATCATTAATACCTTCCCAAAACAGTGTTTTTCAATAGCATAATTATGTCTACTATGGACATATTTGTCATTCATTAAACATATACTTACCAAATTTGGTTGTATTTGCTTGATTTGTTCTCGAGTTGTACGAAATTTGCGTTTCATTTGTATGGGACCTCTTCCTTACGGAAGCGGGAGAAATGCCGAACCACTATCGTTGGCTGCAATATAGTCTAAAATGGTCAAATATCAACCAATAGTAACAAAATCTCCCAGATGGTCTCGAGGTTAGCAATGGGCGATCTTTGAACAAAAATCGATTCTCCTGCATCGATTAACCAAAATCAATAAAATCGGTTCATAAGAAAATCGAGCCTGAAAAATCGATTTAACAAAAAATCGATTTTTGTTCGGTATAAGCTTTTTACGACTTTTTTTGGCTATATTTATGGAGATTTTGTTTTGTTTGCGTTTTCTGGTTTATTAATCATGTTCAACGAGTTTTCGTACACAACATCTACTAACGATACGGCTTTTTTAGTTTATTGCCATCTTCTTTTACCACGTGTACTCTTAGCGTTTTTTTTATACTAAAAGTTTTCGTTGTCGCTCATCCCATAGACCATTTCACGAGACGTTTGGGAACTTGATTCATGAACGAAATTTTGACAGAAAGTTTGGAACCGCTGACGTGAAAGCATCAAGAACATCAGCAGGATCCGTTACACCTGTCAGTTCGTGAAATTGTCTATTGTTTCGGACGCACTAAGAGCAATCCAAACCTGTATACAGTCAGGTTTTTTCTACGCGGGGGATACGTACCTCGTAAAAAAAACGCATAAAAAACCGCGGTAATTCGAAAATCTGCGTAAAAAAACGCGCTAATTCAAAAATCCGCGTAAAAAAAACCTCGCTAATTTAAAAATCCGCGTAAAAAAACACGTTTTTTTTTAAATCCGCGTAAAGTAGTCCAGCAAGAAGAACTTTAGAATAAACCCGAGACGCTCTAGAACCAGTATTTAAAATTGTCCTCTTTGACGGTCATTCCGGATCTTTCGGTGGGCGGAGGGTATTTTTTGGACTAAGTCTTTTACTAGATAAACACTTGAACGTTTCTGGTTCCAAACCCACGTTAATTCGGAAATTCGCGAAAATTGTTTTGAATTAGCGCGGTGTCGCGTAAAAAAAAACGCGTTAATTAAAAAATCCGCGTTAATTCAAAAATCCACGTGAAAAAACCGCGTTAACTCAAAAATCCGCGTAAAAAAACTCGTAAAAAAAATCCGCGTATAAAAATCCGCTTAAAAAAAACCTGACTCTAATTGGGTTGTTTAGCTATTCACGGATTTCCGATTTTTATATATCATCCAATTTTCTTTTTTCTTGTAATTTTCTCAGCAAAATGTGATTTTTTAAAACTTTATATCATTTTCCTTCGGATTTTAAATGAAAAATAAAAATTCGCTCTAAATCGTTACAATGACAGTTGGTAGATGGGCGAATTGTCATTGTAGCGGTTTCGAGCAGATTTCAAGAAGTTTAAAATCGTGATTTAAAAAGCGAAGGACAATGATAGAATTTTTTAGGTTGCTATTAAATTTCATTGTAATCAAACTTTTAGTTTTGGCGCTGCGTCAGAATGTGAAAAACGCTCTTATATCTCAGAAGCTATGAACATAGTTGAATTCAAATAAATGGGCTTTCAAACCCTTAAACAATGAATTTCATAATATTTAAACATGTGGTTTGAAAGTTATAGAAAGAAACGAAACCCGCAGACTGTTTAAAACTATAGCTACGATCAAAATATGTGGCCTCAATATCATTTAAATTTAATATTGTACTATTTCAATGTTTGCGGCCTTGCTCAGAATTGAAGTTTAAATTAAAAGTCATTTCTATCATTTCACTTTTTTGCCTTTCTCCTAGAAAGGTATAGCAATCACTACAAAAACTAAAGGTATAAAAGTGCTCAAAAGGGCCGAATGTCGTATACCCAGTGTTATGAAAATGACTGCAAGACAATGACAGCAAATTTTCAACTGATCTGGCAATCATTGTATTGCACAGCTCTCACTGCTCCCCACACGTTCGGTGAACAGTTCGACAGCAACTGACGACAGTACACATGCAACTCCATATGGACTGTTATTTTTCTTCTTCATATGTGTGTTGGTATTTCCAAGCTGTCGTAAATGACAGCCTATAATCTTCCGACATCCTTCAACACGAATCCGAGCGGGATGTCAGGTGATTATGATCACGACAGTAAGGCCGATGAAAGAATGAAAGAGAGATAGTGCGAAGCACGTTTTTTCTTACGTGAGAAATAATATCAACAATGGAAACGGTTTGCTTTGTATTCAATATGCCACCGGCCTGTGAAAAAGGAGAAACGAAAAAATGCAAGTCGACGACAGCCGCAGCCGATCAGCAGGCTGTCAACAGGAACAGGACATCCTCAAAATGAGCAAACTAGACTGTCATGTCCGAACGAACAAAATACATGCGCAAGAATGAGCTGTCGTACGCAACACAACACCGTTTCTTTGCCTTGTTTAAGCTGTAGCTGTATGTGAGCTCTCATGAATAGCGCATGCATGAGGCTGTTAGAGTGAAGAGAGGGAAAAGTCGTCAGTCGCTCTCCAGTCATTCTCCTAAGCTTGCGTATACCACTCGACTCAGCTCGACGAGCTGAGCATTTTCTGCATGTGTGTGTGTAACGCTCTCCCAATCTCACTCGATTTTCTCAGAGATGGCTGAATCGATTTCAATTAAATCAATTGCAAATGAAAGGTCTAGTTGCCCTTTAAGACCCTATTGAATTTTATTGTAATCTGATTCCTAGTTTAGAGGTTATGTATCAAAATGTAAAAATCACGAAACATCAATATCTCAGAAACTACACAACCGATTTGAACAAAATTGGTTTCAAATGAACGGGCTACCTAAAAACCCTCAACTTTTGAATTTTATGAAGATTGAACATATGGTTCAGAAGTTATGGAAAGAAACGTGTTCTGGAGACTGTTTGATCTCATCAGTGTCATATGGAAAGTCTTGTTGCCCCATAAGACCCTAATGATTTTTTTTTTGCGAACGGATTATTACTTTTCCTGTTATGTTTAAAAATGTGAAATCCAGCTATGAAATGGAACATATTCCGAAGACTACATAAACTCACTCACTTTTCTCAGAGATGGTTGAACCGATTTCTACAAAACTAGTGTCAAATGAAAGGTCTAGCTGCCTCATAACACCCTATTGAATTTCACTGTAATCGGACTGTAACTTCGTCTGTAATGTATTGAAATGTGAAAATCACGAAACTTCATTATCTTAGAAACTACACAACCGATCTGAACAATATTGATATCAGATGAACGGGCTAGTGAGGGATATACTGATGAATTATGATTGAACACGTGGTTTCAAAGTTTGGCTGCCCTATACGTTACCTTTTCATTTGATTGTAATCAAACTTAAGCAACCGTTATGTTTTAATTTGTAAAAGAACGAAAGTCCATTATCTCAAGTATCACACGACTTATTTGAACATAACTAGTGTCATACAAACGAGTCATCTCTCAAACTTACAAATAACAAACTTCATAAAAGTTCGATAAACTGTTCAAAAGTTTTGTAAAGAAAAGAAATTCAAAGAATATTCAACACTATAGCTGCTTAGATCAATATATATGGCCTCAACATGATTTAACTGTGGTATCGTACTATTTGAACGTTCCCGATATCGCTCGTGATTGAATTGTTCAAAATTAAGAGTCATTTCTTATATTTCGCTATTAATGAAGCACTAACATTACGTCAAATTTCATATTTTATACTTTAATTACAACATCAATATTTTAGAACCCAAAGAGTGAATATACCTTTTTGGATTTAAGCATTCATGTGAATCTATTTTACAAATAATAAGTTTGAATGAGAAAGGCTGAGTCTGACCGCTAGGTGGATTAATTTAGGTTTTTTTGTTCCAAATGTCTTATGCCTTGTTCACACTATAGCGGATATCATGTGATATCGCGTATCTTGAAACATATATACATCTAGTTTTCACGGAAAATTTGGGGTATGGGATTTGAAATCAAGATGGGCGATATTACATCATGTGAACTGGTTATTAGAAATGTATAAAACGTCGAGGTCGGGTGTTATCCAAAAAATCGAAATTTTGCTAACTGTTCGTGAAGGCGAAATTTTGAACACTACTTCTAAATAAAACTGTCAAAGTCAATTTCCATTGCCACCCCAATGTACACCAATCAGATAGTAATGATTGTATACAATATATGTCAAACTTTCGAGACGGTCTTGTGGTCTGGTAATTTATATTCAGTTCGAGGTGCAAACTTGTCTCGTCGTTCTTTTCATCCTCGCTAGGGATGGGCGAACGGCTCACGAGCCGTTCATATGAACAGGTTCTTAGGAAAGAGTGTAAGAACGAACGGCTCACGAAAAAGAATCACGGTTCTTTGAGCGCACCAGAACTGTTTGGTTCGCGCGAACCCGAAGTTTACCGAGACAACACGAACTGTCAATGCTCGTGAATCATTGTGAACCATGAGTCGGTTTAGAGCCGCTCTTGCAGAAGAGCCGTTTCACCCACCCCTAATCCTTGATATATTCCACAACGCATGCGTATTAGCCAAATTAGGGTTTGTCTATTGATGTCGCGTTTACAAAGGCAAAAAATGGTTACTGCGTTGAAAATACTGGAGGGACTTAATTTGGCTGCGGATTGCTCTTTTTCAACTCGACGACAAGGTTATCCAGCTTCCCTGACCTACAGAAAACGTCAAAATGGGCTGCGTGCACTATCCGCCATTACCGTTCGTGAAAAGCTGGATATGCTGGATATGGGGGTGGTGACATACTCATGAAAAAAGTTGTCATGGATCTCGTATACTATCAATAAAGAAATTTTCTTCTCTTCAAAGAAAAGTGTTCTCGGAATTCGGCCGCCGATTACGTTAGCAACAATAAATGCAATCATTATTGTTTTCAATCCGTTTTGCACACATTTCTTTTTCAGGCGGAAAAAAAACGATCTTGCCATCCAAAGGATCGATTCAGCAGAAGATCGCGCGCAGAGAAATCGATTCAAAAAATCGATGAATCGACCAGAAAAGATCGATTTTGCAAAAATCGGATCGATCTTGCCCATTGCTACTCGAGGTACGATGCTGGCCTAACAAGCCAGTCGTCGCAGGTTCGAGTCTCGTCTCGGGAGAGACTGTTAGTGTCAGTAGGATCGTAGCGCTAGCACCGCAATCGTCCTGTACACTAAATAGTCGGCTGCGAAATCTGTGTATAAATAAACAGAAGGTCAAGTTCCGAATCGGAATGTAGCACGAAGGCTTTGCTTTTAGTAGTTGCGAAAATTTTCATAACTCTTATCTTCATGCATCTATAGTTCTGAAAAGAACCGATTCCACAATCTTCAGTTGTAGATTCGTGCTACAGAACGCTGATGATTGCACTATCGGTAGCATTAATTGTTTTGCTTGACCGCGCATAATAAAATTTGCTCTCCGCTGTGCCCTCCAGTAGCTGTGCCAGCAAAATATCCTGCAGCGTACGATGGTAACTGTTGCTGCCGTATGAAAAATAAAGGTAACATGCTCCGCACTGCCTGGGAGTTGACTCGTATGCAGCTATCATGTCTCAATGTCGCGTACCTCTAACAGCTATACTCCACTCGCTGTTGTGTGACAAACTAGACTGAAGCAGAATTTTCTACACGCAGTCTTTTGTATCGAGTTCAACGTAGATTTTTGCCATCAGGGCGTGGCCACGCAGTTTTGAGAAAGAGAAACAAAACAAAACACTTTCGATACTACTGAGTGATTTTTATAAGCATCAAAAGAAAGTTTTTGCTTTCCCGATGCGAAAATCACTCTGGTTCGTTACTAATATTTGACTGATAACGGTGTTCGAGTGGGCACAAAGAAACAATGAAACCGGAAAATCACTCAATTTAGCAGTAAAAATTCTTCAAATGAAGGTTATATCTTGCTGTGATAAACTATTCACAGGCAACACTACCGTTTATCTTTGGTGCGCCCTGGTCGTTATTGTAAAAAATGATTATTGAGGAATAGATGAACATTTCATACTTGTAGTAGTTGTGGGTGGTCCCCGTGGTTCTGTGGTTAGCGATGTTCGGTCGGCTAGCTCTCCCACACGGTTGTGATATCGGGTTCGATTCCCGATCAGGTCGAGGATCTTTTCGAGCTGGAAATTTTCTCGACTCAGCACTGGGGCACGGTGTATCATTGTACTTATCCTACAACATGCAAAATGTGCCGAAAACAATATCGATAACGAATTCTCTCAACTAATCTAGTTGATCGAGACCGCATTAGCCCCTCAGTAGTAGTGTAGTAGTTGTGAAATTCTCATAACTCATATCTTCAAGCATTTATAGTTCTGAAAAGAACCGATTTCATAATCTTCAGCTCGAAATGTATGCTACAGAACGCTGCACAGTGGGGAATCGCTGGCCATCAGCCAAAAAAAAATTTTTTCGTTAGCTGTTTCATAATGTTTTTCCTTTATTGCTATAAAATTCAAGTGTCTAAATCCAAAATTTGGGCGCAATATCATGAAATCTGAATTTTTTATGACTTTTCAAAGCTTAGCAAACTGACGTTTTTTGTCTTTTTTTTTAAAAAAAGAACATTACTTTGAAACGCTCTGTAGCTTCAATGATAGCTTGGATTTTTTTGACGTCAAAGTAAAAGTTGTTGTAAATATTGTGCAAAACAAACCCTTTTCATTAGATATTGTAAAATTTGGTTATAGTAGGCCTGACACTAAAAAAAATTAAAAAAATCACAAGAAGGTTGTATGCAAAGCCACGACCGCAAGGTTGAAGTAGAATACTTTTACAAGTAAGATAACCTGGCTGCTTGCGTGTCAGTCATTTTTTCTAGTAAATAAACGTTGACCGTTCATTGGCAGTATTGTAATTTCTTTTTGTCTGATATTTTGAATGAAGTTCATTGGATTTTTTAAAATTTTGTGGAAATGAGAAGTTGAAGTGCTGCCGAATTGTAATATGCACATTTAATACGACATCATTAAACGGGAACGGAACAAAGGCTATGGTTATGCAGAACGCGAATGCCGGCGCGATGCGGTTCGCCTTACCGTGGTGAAATGTACAGCTCTTTTTAAGGCGAAGTAGCTATACATTTCAACAGATTTCGTCTTGCCGAATCGCATCGCGCCGTTATTTGCGTTCTGCATGACCGTAGCCAAACACTAAGCGACGCAAACACGTAATAATAGTCAGAGTATGCATGTAGATGAAGATAATTAACTTTGGATTATAGCGCAAAACGAGAAAATATTAACTCTTCAAATAATCATTTGTGTTCTTCAAATTTCAGTTGTTCAAATGTTTATTATCTGATGGAGCTCTTATATAGGCCAAATGATGCATTCCCAATTTACTAGGTCCATAACTCTGCCGACCGTGCTTGGGAAAGCGCGGTATAACGACCAATCAGAGGTCGAATTTTGTGTTTTGACACGGCTTAAGAGTTTTCAATAGTACAATAGTTCTAATGATAAAATTTCAATTTCATGCATTTGGTAGGAATCTGGTAGAAGATTTTCTAATCGATTGCTGCAAAAACGAAGGAAATCCATCGAAAACTAACCGATTTATTAGCATTTGAAATTTTTCTCACTTTTTTCAGTTTTAGATTTTCATTTTACATCCCTATGTAGCCGAACTTCCTGAGAGAAGTATTCTAATTCAAAATTAGATCTTCATTAATTCATTTGTTGTCCTTATTAGGACAATTGTTCAATTTATCATAGGATGTAGTGTTTATCTTACATCTCTGTGTTACCTTGATAGTGAGGACTAAGCCGCACGGTCAACACAATGAGAAAGGTGTTTTCACATTGAAAACTAGACACGGCTTTACTGGAGGAAGAGTTGGCAAATGCATCTACCGCTAATATCACCGCTATCATACGAAAGCGCGTCGTTTCATGTGGGGAATATCAACAACGAAAAATGACGCGCGTCTAAGCATAACCCGAACTGTTTCGCCGTGCTGCTCACATTTACCTTCACATCGGCCTCAGGGAAGATCCGGCTGCATCTGCATCTACCACTGAGGCTGTCACTATACTGCTATTGGTACCAAAAGCTATTAACTCTTCAAATAAGTGTTATTTGTTCTCAAAAGAACAATTGTTCAATTCAAAATCGGATTTACGCAATCGCATCTCTGTAATATTACCGACAATAATATTCTTCTGAACAAACTGATACAACTTTCCCATTAGGCCTCTGCCATAATAGACGCGAAAAGCGACGCGAACCGATTCGCTCAGCTGTAGGTTAATGTACAGCCATCAGTAGAGCTGTACATCAACCTACGGCCGAGCGAATCGGTTCGCGCCGCTTTTCGCGTCTACTATGGCAGAGGCCTTAGAGAAAGTTGCTGGCTGATGTATTCACTTCATGCAAGCCTGCTGCTGATGCTTCCCGCTACCACACTGAAACAGCATTTTAGTGAAGGGAGTGTCGTTGCATCAGCTGACCCTGCTACTATCGATGCTGATATACCCGCTGCAACAGCTACGCTATGCATAGCCATGCCACAGTTGTGGCCGCTCTACGCTGGCCCAACTGCTGGGCAACTGCAACGCTATCCGTAGCCATGCCACAGTTGTGGCCGCCAATGGTATCCGCTGTACCTGCATCTGCTGGCCCTGCTGCTATCGATGGTGAGATCCGCTGAAACTGCTACGCTTGTTCACAGCCATGCCACAGTTGTGGCCGCTATCCGCTATCGATGGTACCCACTGCTCGCTTCCGCTGCTGCTAAGGGAGGACTGCAGTCGTCGCTGTTCAGAACTACTATGAGCGGCTTCGATTAAAACAGGCTCTTATATAGGGAAGAAAATAGGAATGAATTATTTTACGTACGTGGTGGAATGATATAACTTGAAAAATATGTGTGACTTCATTCTGGTTCAGAGCGATCATTTGATAAGCTCCACCTCTTTTTTCAGTTTCTAAAGTTTTTCCTCAGTTTCGTAGCACGGATGTACAAAAATGATTTCTTGTGAACATTCTGTCGAGCCGGACCGATAGCACTCTCATTGAAGCAACAAAATAACATGTTTTGTGTCGTGCTGTGCAGCTTGGTTGTAGAAAATGTTCCCGTCCCCATGTCGCATGTAAGCAGATTATTGCGTTCAGTAGACAGTAGATAGTGTATCCAGCGAATAAACACCGATGGTGCTCTCACACAAGCAACGGTTTTAACCCGTATCTTATTGCGGTTTGTAACATCAAGCGATTTCGTTTGCTCGCTGTTGCGTGTTGCATCATGTTGCAACTTGGCAGCTGGGAGACGACGAAATTCTGTTTATGCTGATTGATTGAATCGACTTCATATTAGCTCTGCATAGTCGAACTAACTGCTTTTGTGAATGCGTTCTAAAAGGGCAGTTTATTATTCAATGTCGGTTATGCTGATCGCAGCCTTTGCGCTGCCCCTACAGTGGGGGGTTCACTAAATAAAGTGAAAATTAGACCACTACAACAGAATTTGATTGCATCCCGCACAGAATGTCTGCTTTTGTTGATGCCAGAAAATTATTAACCTTTAATTATTTTTTTATTTGCCCTGAAAAAAGCATGTTGCGGTTCAAAATCGGTTGCTAATTACAACCTTTGAGCTGCCCTAACATTGGGGGAATTAAGATACACGGACAACATGCAATGTGGAAGCTATTTCACATTCAGTAAATTAGACGGGTGCGACAAATTTAAATTGTTAGGATGCAACACAGAATGCTTGCTTGCGTTGACAAAAATTATTAACTTTCAATGACTTGTTTATTTGCCTTCAAAAAGGCATTTTGATTTCCAAAATTGGATTTCCTGATGGCAATCTTCATGCTGCCCCAACACGGGGGGATAAATGGCTGTCTGGCGACACACGCTGAGAAAAACCGCGCTGCTCCTGAGACGTGGTGACCAACCACAGGGCTAGTGCTGTTGCTAAGGAAGGACGACTGCTGTTGTCGCTGTCTAGAACTATTATGAGCGGCTCCGGCTGAAACAGGCTCTTATATAGGCCAAATAGCATGTTTTCAATTGCAAGGTATATGATCCTGTCGACCGTGCTTGGGAAGCAAGCATATAACGACCAATCAGAGGTCGAATTTTTCGTTTTGACAAGGCTTGACTATTTTCAATAGTACAATAGTGTGAATAATAAAATTACAATTATGTTATTTTGGGACGAATCTTAGAAGATTTTCCAATCTATTGCTGCAAGAACGAAGGAAATCCATCGAATACTAACCGATTTATTAGCATTTGAAATTGGACATATTTTTCACTTTTTTCGGTTTTAGATTTTCATTTCACATCCGAACTTCCTGAGAGAAGTATTCTACTTCAAAAACGTGGTTTTTTGTAGAAAAGTCGCTTAAAAGTTTAGTTGCCGCAGTTTGCCACGGTTGTGACTACATTCAAAATTTAGGTTAAAACGTAAGCTTTCAAATGCATATTGTCCGCTGCTGCGCAAAACTGCGCAAGTTGTCACTTTAGTGAAAAAAGTGATAGCAGATTTGCTTAGTTTTTATTTTTGAAGTTGAAATTTCATCCAGGATTAATTTTAATCATAACCATGATACCCCATTAATGAAGATTTACGATATCGTACTCAATCCGTAAGGATAAAATATAAATTTGGGCAAAAATCACAAAATTTATCAATGAAAAGTTATAAAACAAGTGTTAAACAAGAAAACAGTAAACAAATCTTTATTAAATTTCAATTATGGCAAACTTTATCACTTTCTGCAAATTTAAAACAATATTAAAAACATTCAGCCCTTTTCAATTTATGATCATGAAATTCGCTAAACTGATTGAAGTGTCAAATACTAACAGCAAATTCATACCATCAAACTCCGGCTAACAATAGCCCGTTTGAAGATTGCTTTTGCCTGTCACTCGTATGCATACAAAAGTAAAGCACACATTTTGCTTTATGAGAAAAAAAAACAAAGAACACTCGTCGCCCTTCGTATCTTTTCGTATTCATTTAGAACGTTGTGTCATTCCAGTGTCTCGGTTTTCAAATTCATAAATTCGTTGAATTTTATCATGGAGCCTTCAACTTCAGCGGCACCACCTAATTCAATGTATAGTAAGTTATCAATTCATGGTGTTATTCATGTATTTAAATGTCCTCTTTCAACCATAGAAACCGGATTAGGAAGATAACATATATATGAAACAATGAAACATCGAAAATCACTAGAAGAAATGAAAATTGCAGCGAAAGACATTTTTCCTGCTGATAAGTATAATGAACTTCAAATTTTCTGGAAACAATTCAACAACAGATTAGCGATCACAGC
This sequence comes from Wyeomyia smithii, assembly GCF_029784165.1. Classification (NCBI taxonomy): domain Eukaryota; kingdom Metazoa; phylum Arthropoda; class Insecta; order Diptera; family Culicidae; genus Wyeomyia; species Wyeomyia smithii. The sequence goes on from NC_073696.1 coordinate 92,266,843, forward strand.
GGAAGATGATGAAGAGGATGGTCATCATTTCAATTTGTAATAAGTTTGTATTACTTATGTTGTTTTATTTTATTTATAAAAAATACATATATTTAGGCAAAATTTGTTTAGTTCGAGGTGTCGTCCATAAATAATTTTTTTTTTTCAATGGAGAGGACGCCCGGTGGCACTACTTGTGGTCAAAGATCATATAATTTTATAAAAAAGGAAAAGAGTGCCAAAAAATATTGAAAATTGGATTTCGTGCTTTATGGACGGCCCCAAACAAAAAATTGATGCCAAATTCGTGTTCAGCGCCCCAAAATTATGTAAATACCAAGTTTTTGTCGCGTTTATGGACAGTTTTTTTTGCTTGGTCAGCCTTTGTATGGAGTCGCCCCACTGTGCGCTGATGATCGCACTATCGGAAGCATTGAATATTTTGCTTGGTCGCGTATAATTAAGTGTGCTCTCCGTTGTGCCCTCCAGTAGCTGTGCCAGCAAAATATCCTGCAGCGTACGATGGTAACTGTTGCTGCCGTATGAAAAATAAAGGTAACATGTTCCGCAGAGCCTGGAAGTTAACTCGTATGCAGCTCTCGTTTCTCAATGTCGCGTACCTCTAACAGCTATACTCCACTCGCTATTGTGTGACAAACTAGACTGAAGTTGAATTTTCTACACGCAGTTTATTTGTATCGAGATCAGCGTAGATTTTTGCCATGAGGGCGTGGCCACGCAGTTTCGAGAAAGACAAACGGACCAATACACTTAGTTGAGTCAAAATATGTAGGCAGTGGAATTTATTCCGTCCATGTTATTGTTATCCGTGCTCGGGAAGCAGGCCAATAGCAAGGGAAATGTATGGTAAAACTTTACCTTGGAACTTTTCACCTTTTTTCACCATTAAGCAGTAAAGCAACAATGTTGAACATTATATCAAACAATTGTCAAATATATTATCTATCCACCGACATTATGTCATTAAGTCGTTCGCTTGCTATAATCGTTTGAAATCTGACGCAACATTTGCCAGTTTAATTTTCAATTTCTCAAAATGTATGCTAGTATAGAAAACAAAGACGTTGTCCTACGTCAAAAGATCCTTGATATCTTATCGGGGGCTGGGATATTGGCATTATTGTGTGATGGTAAACGAGGCATTTTTACAAATATGCCAAATAACTTTTTCATTTTGGGAGATGAAAAATAATATTTTCTGAAAAAAAAAAATTTTTTTTGGGTGACTGAAAACTCAGTTAAAAGCTTAAAAATTCGTAAAAACCTGGGAAAAAGTTTGAACGAAAAATGGTGATTTTTAGTGCCTCTTCATGAAAAAATTATGTTGCTCGTAATATGTAAAAGAAAGATGTCTTAGGCAAAGTTTCTTGTTTTAAGATAACCTGAAAAATGTTCTACAGGAATACTATAAACAACCTTTTTTATCAATTTAGGGTTGGGAATCTTGACTTTTTTAACATCGTATTGAAAATCAAGGGCCGATTCTTCAAATATAGGCTTATCAATGTGTACGCACTGACGAACGATAAAACCAACGACGTAAAGGAGGAGTTCTAAGAGCTACATAAGAAAACTCATGGATAGTGCCCACAACACGTCATAAAGTCTGTGATTGGAGATACGATCACACAAGTTTAACAGAAGGAATTCTTTTGCCGTGTTATTTGAAGGGAAAACCTCCACACTATATCCAACAACAACGTCAGGGGAATGGCCGTCCGTAGTACCTATTTTGCACATCGGAGCAGTCGGAAGAACACCTGAACATACCCCAAAGAAGGAATTTGCTCCCAGATCGACCACATAATGATCGACGGCCGACACTTTTCAGACGTCGTCGAACGACCGCACATTTCGGAAGCCAAACGTCAATTCAGATTAACTATTTCGTGGTAGGCACGAATCGCAGCCGGCTGTCCAATCTTATTCAAATCAAGATCGAAAAGTAGGATACATTTGAACATAGAGGGTGTCAACGGAGGGAGTTACTGCAGAGTTCACTAGAACAGTTGAGTGGATCTGAATTAGTAGTAGACATACATCCACGACGCTCTAATACGTTAGGAGCAGCAAACCGTATGACGCTTCAAATGCGTGGGAAATGCCGAGAAGCTAGAGCTGCCGGAAAGAGGCTCCGGCGCCGCAAGCAACGAAAACACTACGATCTCGTCCTCACGGAGGTGGGCAACTGCTCACCAGGCACGACATAAGGTGTTTCTACAGATGGGGTAATGATGGGGAGTGGAACCTGATTCTCGATAATTCGCAGGTGGCCAAGCGTTGCAAACGACACTTCGTATTGGTGTTCAACGGTGCAGAAGTAGAACATTTGTCAAGGGGAACGGAAGAGAAATTGACGCGTATGGACAGCCTGTGGATTAGCCAACCTTGGGAGAGGTGGAAATAGCTTGCAGTGAGCTGAAGAATCAGATATCGCTGGGAAGAACGGCTTAGCGAACTTTTCGAGAGCGAGCGGCTGTACAGTGCAATTCACCAGATTAACCTAAGGAAGCGGTTCTCAACCCGGGGTACGCGTACCCCTGGGGGTACTCGAAAGCCTTCAGGGGGTACGAGAAAGAAAAATCTATAATGGCGGACGAAGCAATTTTTCTCTAAAATACATTTGTTTTTCAATCTTGCTCTTAAAACATGACTGTAGCAATCAAACAAACCATAGTTCAATTGGAAACCTAAACAAGACTACCACAACATGATCTACCACTACTCTCTCCCACTCTGCGAAAACATTCCAAGCCAGGGGGTACAATCGATATGAAAAATATCGCCAAGGGGTACGCGAACAAAAAAAGGTTGAGAACCGCTGACCTAAGGTATTGGTCTGAGGTAAAACTACCTACGAGCTGGTTGAAATGACTCAAATGCTCCATCTATAAGAAGGAACACAGACTTAAATTTAGCAACTATCGAGGCTTAACCCTCCCTAATTCCGCATGTAAAAATCTCTCCCGTATCCCGTTTGATAAAATAAGGTCGTTGCTGGAAGCCTTTGTTAGTGAATACCAGCGCGGTTTTCGAGCGGGACGTTGCAGGGGAGACTGTATAAAACTCACCAATTGAGTATTTACGCAATTTACAGCGCTTCTAATAATTTCTAAGCGACATTGAACGTGTAGGATCTATAAAATGTATGTTCATAACATACTCGATTTCAATGTTATTGTTGACAAAATTCATTATTACTAATAAACAAGCCCTTGGTCAAGACGCACCACAACAAAAGCCAACATGCTCGAGGGTGAAGGCTAATATGCTCCTAGCAAAAATCAGTATACGAAGTATCAGAAGTAAAATTAAATGTGTTTTATTGCACTCTAAGTTGTCAAGAATTCTTCTGCAGGCGCTTCTTAGTGCATTTTACCCCAATTTTAATTTTGATCGTTTTCAGGTAAAAGTTGATAAAAGCTAGTGAAATAAATTAAAATCTTCATGGTATCATAAATTCCAAAAATATGAAAGTTAGAGGAATCACAGACTTTTGTATTGTTTGCAAGTCAGTTATTTTGTTTTTAAAGAGGATTTGCCTAATTAGGCATTCGCCTGCAAGTCAGTTAACCTATATGAATAAAAAAATAATTACAGGTTAGACTAAGCTTACAAATTGAGGAAATTAATAGCATAGGCCATGTTACCCAACTGGTGCGTTTTGTATGGTTCTCCTCTACAACTACAATTACACCTCGAGACAGATCAGAAGTTTCGAGAACATAACTGACAGACACATCATCTGTTTATAGACTTCAAAGCATCGTACGACTCAGTGAAACACAGCGAGTTGTGGTAGATTATGCGTGAACATGGTTTTCCATAAAACTGATCAAACTGAGTCGTGCGACCCTTCTTATTAAGTGTCAAGACAGTAAGGAAAATTTAGGACGGGCTCCCGAACTTGCTGTTTAGCCTTGGAAGGTGCTATACGAAGGGTCAAAGGGTGCAGAAAAGCGGCACTATCATCACGAAGTCTCACATGGTTCTGCGCTTTACGGACGACATCGATGTAACTAATCGGTATAATTCGAAAAAGCTGTGGAGGGGGCCTTTACGACTCTCGAAAGAAGATGCGGGAATTAGACTTACCATAAACAGTGCCAAAACGAAGTACATGAGAGCTGGCAAAGAGCCTGCGTTGGTGATGATAAATGAATTTACTTTCGTTGATTTCGTTGAATTTGTCTATCTTGGTACGTTCGTAACGTGTGATAACAAAAGGAGCCACGTGCTAAAGGGACGAATCGCGGCCACGAACAAGGCTTATTACGGATTGCATAGCCAGCTTGGGTCCCGCAGCCTACTGATCCGCACAAAAGTTTACGGGCTTTACGGGACGCTGGTCCCCTCGGTGGCGCTCTACAGGGCGATCAATAAGTTCAAATATACGTTGAAATGTGTTATGAAAATGAATGGCAGTGGTTTTCTTCGGCAGGTTTTGTGCATCAATTTTATGCAGAAACCTGCCGAAGCCGTTCGCTATCCTACATGATATTCTTTACTGAAACAATTTTTATTGAAGCATACATGGCAACACTCTAATGACGAAACCTGCTCTCAAATCGATCGTTTCCTGGTTAACAGTTGTCATTTCTTAGACGTCTTTCTATGAGCAGTCCATCCGAGGCCCAAACGTAAACTTAGATCACCATCTCATGGTAGGAACGATTCACGCCCGGCTGGCCAACGTATACAATTTGAGCACTGCGAGATAAATACGTTTGGACATTCATATATTGTTAGTTGACGGAATTGTTGCTGCTCAGAAGTTCAGTGCTCAGAAGAAATTGGTGACCCGGTTGGAGACCTGAACAACTAGTGAAGGCAATCTGCGATACGGTCAGCAATACAGCACGAGAGGTGTTGGGTACGACTACAGGAACCACACGCAACACGCAGTTCGATAAGAAGTGACTGACGAGAAAAACTAGGCCCGTGCTCGGCGAAGCGGATAGAGTCGTCGACAATTGAGGAGGATGGACAAGCGGTGTATCCGCCAAGCTTGGATTAGGTCAGGAAAGCTTGTGAAAAGCTGAAACTGAAAAATGGCCTCCCAACCGTACTTGTCAAAGTCAAGAGCAGCTTTTTAAAGTTGTACTGAAGACAAACTACCAGTGGACTGGTTAGATGGACATATTTAATTTATCGATAAAAAGGCATAACACTCAGCAATTCTGCATATAAGATTCTCTTCCGCAGGTACAGTCTTTTTTGGAGAGTACCAGGGTGAAACACAACGGACCAAATAATATCTTGCGTCAAAACCTTGACATCTCCAGAGGAGTAAACTTGCAAACTCGTCATCTGTTTATAGATTTCGAGGCGACATACGATTCAGTGAAGCGCAACGGTTAATGGCAGATGATGCCTCAATAATATTTCCCAACAAAACTAATTTGGTTGATTCGAGCCTCTTTTGACGGTTTTGCATCATGCGTCAGGATAGCGGGTATACTTTCGGTCCCGTTCTTGAAGTAGAACGGTCTGTAGCGAGATGGCGTACTCTCGAATCTGTTGTTTAACAATGCTTCGGAGAGTGTAGTAAGAAAAACTGGCTTGCGGAAGAGCGGTGTCATTATCTCGAAGTCTTGTATGCTTCTTCTTGGTTTGAGCCGCAGAGCAGTGGAAGAAGCAGTCATGCCTTTTAAAAGGGAAGCAGCGAAAATCATCAACTCAATCGAAACAAAGTACATGGTGACGCTCTCTAGGACGCTGGTTCTCCCGGTGGTACCTTAAGTCCACGAGTGTTGGGGGGCCGACCGACGAACACTTGGAGTCTTCGAGCGAAACATCCTGCACCAATACATGACGGAAAACTGGAGGATGGAGTTTAGCGCAGGCGCATCAACCACGAAGTGCACCGAGCAGACATGGGATGTCATCAAGCTGATGAAATAAGGAAGGCTATAGTGGGTTGGTCATGCGGACGTGACACCACGAATGTCAGAGAAGGCACCAGTGAATATAATAATCAGCAGAGTAGACCCCGTACTCGCTGGATGTGTGGTGTAGATGAGGACGTCCGATCGGCGGGTGTAAAGGACGATTGAAGAATACTAGCCTAATGTCCAGTAACGTGGAGACGTATTCTGGACTCAGCAGTGGGTCGTTAACGATCTGACGCCACGAACGTAAAGTAAAGTAAGTAGTAGAATTAGAAGCATAAGTAGAAGTAGAAGTAGAAGTAGAAGTAGAAACAGATGTAGAAGTAGGTGTAGAAGTAGATGTAGAAGTAGATGTAAAAGTAGAAGTAGAAGTAGAAGTAGAAGTAGAAGAAGAAGTAGAAGTAGAAGTAGAAGTAGAAGTAGAAGTAGAAGTAGAAGTAGAAGTAGAAGTTGAAGTAGAAGTAGAAGTAGAAGTAGAAGTAGAAGTAGAAGTAGAAGTAGAAGTAGAAGTAGAAGTAGAAGTAGAAGTAGAAGTAGAAGTAGAAGTAGAAGTAGAAGTAGAAGTAGAAGTAGAAGTAGAAGTAGAAGTAGAAGTAGAAGTAGAAGTAGAAGTAGAAGTAGAAGTAGAAGTAGAAGTAGAAGTAGAAGTAGAAGTAGAAGTAGAAGTAGAAATAGAAGCAGAAGTAGAAGTAGAATTAGAAGTAGAAGTAGAGGTTGAAGTGAAGGTTGAAGTAGAAGTAGAAGTTTTTTGACCCAAGGCAAAACATTTGCTAATCGATGTTGTGCATCTATTAGAAAAGTATGCCTCAGTTTCAGGGTAGATTGCAAATGACGTTGGATTTTTTTTTTTTTCAAAATATTCTCAGATGGACAAACAATATTTTTCAGTATCGTTTTTTTTATTTTGTGGTTTCTCGGGTTTTGTTTGGCTTATTTTATCAATAGAAATAGAAGAAGTAACTTAATTTTGTCAATTTTACGGTTTATCGAATTGATTTAATTCGACGTATGGTTATAAAAATAAATGTTATTGTTGGCTTATACTATACTAACAGCACCATAGGTGATACAACACTTGGTGCATTCCATTATCGTTTTGTAATATCAATGTGCAATATTCGAGTCTTCTACAATGTCGTTACATGCCTCATCTAAGCGTACACAAAAATCGAGATTGCTGGATACTAGGAATGGACTGATAGGTTCAAAATTTAATTTACGTGTGTTGTAAGGCCATTGAATGCAATACGAAAGCAATTGTTTATCACTGGAGATCGCTTGGAACTGCTGAATCAGTGACACAAATATGCATGCGCATATCACACTACATCTCTTTACCCGGAAGGGAGACACATCAGCAGAGGAAGTCTTCGCTGACTACCGCCGCTGAATCAGTTTCCTTCCGCAGAAACATGCTTCCAATTAGCGCATCATTACGGAACTATCAGTTCCACCCGTTTGGTGCTCACTGCCAAACGAAGCGATTTCTTAGCTCGGACCTTCGCTCGCTTCACCGCCGCTGCTGATTCATTAAATAACGATAACGACGCACGTATTCACCAGTCACTACCACAGCGAGATGAAGAGATGAATCGTCCAGTCGTTTCGTCATTTTTTCAAGGTATTAGAGAAGATTTTTTTGGAAAGCAGCTCGCGAAGAGAGTTGGCCGTGGAATTTTCATTTCCGATTCGGCTCAAGGTTGAACGCGTTTAATGTGTGCTGTCTCTTGCGTGCGCGCACCTGATGTCCTAAATTGTACCGGTCGTGGGTTCAACGCTGAGCGACGGCAGGGCGGGTGACAGAATTTCAGCTATGCTAATTGGGTGGTCCGCTCGCTTCGTTTGAGGTGACAAACAGCGTGATAATGATTTAAATAGCCGTAAAGGCGGTTCCACTTTGGCGTGCAGCCGGGCATCGCTTGAGAGACGTAAAATTAGCTTGACGATTTGAGGATGCGGACGGTTTAGAGACGATTGACACAAATGATGTAGTTAGTAAAATGATTTGCTTTAAATTGTTTCACTGTCTAGAGGAAAAAGGAATTACACAATTGCTAGAAAAAAAAGGTTTATTTCACGAAAAAGGTCGTTCAACAAAAAAAAAAACGAGAGTGAAACAAACTGGAAAGCAAAGAAAGTGTAGGATGTTGACACTCCTAATGTACCGTGGGAAAAATATTTTAAAGACGTCTTCTATTTTATCTACCCCACTTCGAGACGTAATCAAATCCAGTGTAAACAAACCGCGCCGGAGAGCGATTGTAAACAACGAAGTATTTTCCGTTTCCAACATATCCTCCGAAGTTGACTGGCAAGTCCATTACCGGTGTCATCGTAAGGTGGCCTACCGGGCGGCCCAGGGGTTCCTGTGAGGAGGCTTCAGCATGGCGCTGAGAGTTGGTTGAATGAAACCACTATTTTTGGGGCTGTTTTCGCAACACTCCCACACTGACATACCTAGCAATGTTATACATACGCCTGCACACAGTCGAAATCCGATGTTTATTTTTAATTCCTCACTTGTTCCGAACTGAGTGCGGCCAGCATTTGAATGATTGACACGATTCGAGTAGTAATCGAAAAGCAGACGATGGTTGATTAAATATAGATGCACCCTGGGTTCGTGAAGTGTACCTTCTCGAAATGGTTGTTTTTGGATCCAAGGCGAAATATTTGCTAATTGGCATTGTGCATGCGAAATTCGGATCGAACTTTTGACAAGGCTATTATTAAGTGCAGTGTGAAGATGTTTGGAATAAATAATTGCCCTTGCTCGTGAAAATTTGCCTTCGTGTGCGAATGGATGAGCAAACGGCGTTCGATTTAGCAGCAAAATTTATTTGCGGTGGGATATTTTTGTATCGTGTTCGGAGTTGTTCAAGAAAAAAAAAACCAAAAGAGAACACCGAAAGTAAATGTATTTGTTATGGATCATTGCGGAATAGAAAAAGCAATTTGAGATTACCCTAATTGGAACAAAACTCCGACTAAAATGATTATAAATACGATTGTGGTATCTGTGGAATAGAATTTATTTATTAATTGCTAATTGATTCAATATCCTGAAGTACGATCTCCTAATTAAAAGGGATCATTTGTTATAGCGACTATTTCATGTATGGAATGACATTCGAACAAAACTGTGAATTTTGATCACTGGTTTTCAACCATGAATTAGTGACTTTTAGCTTTTAGCTTAAAACATGTGGTTATTGTCTTTTAAGTTTGAAAGGTTGACCATTGATTTTTTAATTTGAACTTCAGACTACTAACATTTGACTATGTACTTTTAGCTTTTTACTGCAGTTTTTTTCTGAAAAAAAAATGAGAAATGATTATTTTTCAAAATTTTTCATTTTCTCATCTTCAAATTTATCTAGATTGGTGAACGTGTGCAGGTGCACTCGCTATATGTTAAATTAAATTATGTAGTAAATTACCACTAGGGTAACGGGGGTATTTTGGCCCATATGCATATTTTGGCCCACCCGGTAACATTTTACGCATTTTATCTGATAAATTCAATGAATATTAGAAAACTATGCTTGCAACATTTAATAACACACCTAAGAATCATACTACACTATAATTTTCGGTGAAAAACTGGCTCTAGATAGTGTTATTTTGGAATTAGTTCATACATATTCAAAGTCATGGCTGAGTCAACCCAAAGTCAAGAGGAAGTGGTAATATACAAGTCAACGCCCGGAAGCTATTGTAACAAATATGTATGCTTTTAAAACAATTCGTTGTTGTAGTAACATCAACAAAATGTCATAGAAACAGTTTGTATACTCTAACATGTTGGAAAAAGTTGAAAAAGTGGTTTAACCATTGGCCGAAATATGTTTGCCTCTTTCTGAAGCAAACATATTTTGGCCATGCCAAGTTTTGTCAACTCCCTTGATTCCCGTTCGGCCGTTGCACGTGAATAAAGAAACAGCTTGTGACAATTTACAGGTAATTACTTCTTAATTTATCACATTTAACGATATGAAATTAGATGAGAATGCCTGTCAAACCGCTATAAGCCAAATCATTTCTTTTTTAGATGCCTAAAATTCACAAAAATTCACGACAGAAGAATGTTCTCCTCAAACCCACTATTTTTGCTCTATAAATACCGATGATGATCTTGAATATGATTAGTCCGAACTATTTCCATACATGTCTGTAGCTATAAAGGTGGGCCGAAGTAAAAATTTAATGGACCAAAATATGTTTTTAGTACTTCGTAGAAATTTTGATATTTCTAGAATATTTTTCAATATATTGCATTGTTGAACGGTGTATATTAAAATAGACACTTAGGTTTTAACAATGGTATGATAGAGTAGGTACATATGTTGAAAAATTGTGTTTGTTTTTAATGAACTGTGCGAACACTTCCCAAAGCTGGCCAAAATACCCCCGTTACCCTAGTAACAGAGCAAGACGTGAAAACTAGAAGAGTTCTTCGAATATTGCTCGGTACGTGATAGAAGCCAGACCACAGCAAAACTTTAGCTGATACTCTGCACCATCCTCAAAATAACAGCAGTGCGCCAGCCATCGAAACCAGAAGCGAACAACGGCCAACCCAACAGGGAGTGAACACCGCCTTGCGGGTCACGAGAAGCAGCGCCACAATCGAGAAGCAGCAGCAGAGCACTTTTCGATTGCTCCGCAGTTTCCGCTCCTGTGGCTTAGCTTCACGCTTGGCCGGCAGCTAATCAAAGATTCAAATTTGCCACCGTATTGGCAGTTTCGCCACCTCGGCACAAAAAGGAAAACGATGCCACATACTCGTTCGTATCCGTGTACATGGCAGATATATGCATTACATATATAGATATACTCACATTCTACGCTAACAAAACGCGTCCTGTGTAGTTGGCCCACCCAAAACAAACAGAAGACGCCTGCGGAATTCCTTGGGGGATCATGGTAAACACAATGATGGAGCGAAACTGCGACAGGATGGCGTATGCAAAGTTGGGTCTAAAATTAGAAGAAGTTAAAGATGCATGTTGGGCTTGGCTTGTGATCTGCCAGTTTCGCACGACAAAGAGTTAAGACACATTGCATAAGAAAGTAAACCGATGATGGATGGCGCACTAGAGTTATTTCTAGCTCATCGCACTTCATCCCCACAAAACGGCATTTTTCTCGCACTTTGTGACAGCCAACTTTCCGAGTACCGATTTTCGTTTGGTTTGTTTTGGGGGAAATAACACGCCTGCAAGTAATGAACTTGGTCTGGTTCAGTGCACTATCACAGGGTCAGCCGCGGGACTGGTTAGACTGCGCAATTTTCTGGGGATGTTGGAACTGGTTCAATTATTGAAAATGGTAATGGTAAGGCGTCTTGATTTCGAAGAACTCGTGGAATCCATCAAACCGACTGCTTTTTGAACAAAGGTTAGTCAGTTAGCTGATCGTCGAGCAACGGTTGCCTTTGTTAGCGCACAGTTAGTGCTGGCAGTCAACCGTAAACCCAACCACATAATTAGTTGATTTTAGTGCAAACATTACCGAACAGAAACGTCCTGAGCGAATCCGAATTGCAAAAATAGATATTAATATGAATACTTGGAATTAAATATAAAATTATACAATATACAATTCAAACTGTTTCATATGTTTTCAACTCATACTCGGCACACTAAATGATTGGTCTCTTTAATTCAAACAAAACGAAATTTAATAGCTCATCTAAGGAGGTCTTTTTAGCAGTCGGAGGAGATTTTTCTTAATTTTTTTGAGGTGAAAACACAGAGCAACAATCCATTGCATCTATTTAAAAGTATTTTTGGACATAAGAAAACATTTTGAATAAAAAACGTTTATTTTGAGGCCACCGAGACTCCCTATTTGGCGTGCATGGTACCAGTCAGCCGAAACGAAGCAAAGTGCTGGTCGGAATTTTCAAAATTAAGACATTAATTACTAATACCAACCTACTCATACCACACGGTTCTAAGTGGATGAACAATCGGAGCTGACTTTTGTGCGGGTTGTCATTGTGAAAAACTGAAATAGGGTTTTCTTGTAGTTGGTAGTTGGGAGGTTGCGGAAAGTAGTTGAAAGATTGGTTAAAACCACTGTTTCAGTCGTAGTTGCGGAGTCTACTTGAACAACGGGTGATCGTGGGCACGGAACTAAGTAGAAACTGGTCGATATCATCTGACTGATTTAGAAATTCTATACCGAGCGTCTTAGCAAATCAAAACCAGTCCACATAAGCACTGAGGAACACTGTATGTCACAGTCGAAATATATATTTGCGTGGACTGAGTTTCAATATTTATTTCCAAAAAAAATTTCTAGTAGAGTATAACGGAAACCGATAACTATTTCTTTGATTTCTTATCATCTGACTGTCTTTCTAACAAAAATTGAATTCTAAAAAAGTGATAACCATTCCCACATTAGATTCTGAAACACTAACACTAAACGCTTGCATGCTAAATTATTTACACAAAATAAGGTTAAGTGTCACATTAGGTGACAAAAATTGTGTTTGGCAGTTTGGTCAATTGGGGTAAGATTGTGCCGGTGAGGGTGACACTGTGTTATACAAATCCATTGTTTGACAGCCATCTCATGGCGACCACAAGTCCATTTTTTCTTGAATAAGTTTCCTCGAATATTTAACCAAGAAAGACCAGACTTCTGTCCCGGAAAACATGACTGAAAAGTCACAGATTGGATAACACCATCTCACCCCTACTGGCAGAATCTCATCCCGGCTTACGGTATATCAATAACATTCCTCAGAGTTCTCGTCATAAAAAACTATATTTACAGCATGGCATTCATTTGATTCAAAATTTCAATCCAGTTTGCTCTAAAATAATTTGATTCAAGTAGAATTTCAAAATACAGAAAAGGTACGCACATTTTTCATTCAAAACAATATGGTAAGGTTCCATATTCATTTTAAATGAAAAACTAAAAAAAATAGTGGGAATGTAGGGGAACTGCTCCATTATTCATCTCATCAAGCCGATATTCACGCAGAATGCACGGATTAAACACCAAGTTTTCTCGAAATCATTGAACAAATAAACAAAAATCGCTTACTTGCTTTCATGGAATCGTTCAGCATTGTATATTTAGTAAAATTAGCTAGATTAAACCTGAATTTTTTAAACAAATCATTTTTCACAACGCCTCAATATCCATCTCAAAACTTGGATCACTGCTCAGTTATTCATCTCACGACGCCCCCATATTCATCACACTGTTAATCATGAATGAATCACATAAGCATGAATTAACATAGCCGCAGCCCATCGTAGTAGGTTACCTAGATATCCGCTGGAGTTATTTACGCCCAAAATTGGTAACCTAGGTAACCACTACAGTGCTGTAGATTCATGTCAATTATGTCGGAATAATTCAACATTTTCAGTATGATTTTTTCGTATTAACAGAAACTGATTTGGCAACTTTTGACTTTCTTCAACGCAGTGAAAACAGATGAAAATACATACAGTTGAAATTTGGAAACTGTAGAAATTCATATCATATATTTCTACTAATTCAAGCTTGTTTTAGGAAATTTGAGGTGAACATTTCAAAGATTAAAGTATTCTTAGTGTAGTGAGTGATTTTTTTAGTGAATAAAATAAAAAGTGGCCCGCTATTGATGAAAAAAACTTTGGCTGGCTGCTGAACGAGTCCCGTTGTAGCCGTATAGAATAATGCGCGGATTTTGTTTTCTGAGGTAGGTGATTGAATTGAATGAGTTTTCGCGTGCAGATGCTCGACTATAATAACAAATTTAGTCCTTTTAAGTGAGTTTGTGAGGATTATACTTTATGAGGAATCTAAAGTGAACTAAGAAGAATCCATTCCATGGATTAGCAGATTGGTTCAAGAAGAAAATATGCGTTTTTTCCTGTTTCCAATTGTGTTTTCATGTTGTATGAGATGAAAATACGAGCTAAGATGAATAATGGGGCAGTTCCCCTATATTGTGCTCAACCGTACAAACGCAGGATTGACATACGACTACGCTTGGTATAAACGTTCATTTATACCCTTTAAATAATCCGAAGTTTTTACTTAACTCTTATAATATATCTATTGAAGGCTCTGAAAAAGATCATTTATAGATTCATATGATCTCTTTCGAGCTACAAAAGCATGGAAATGATTAAGTACTCCGTTCACGAAACAACACCGTCACTAGGAGTTGCAATGAATACTAATTTATTAGTCATCATTGACGTGTTTGTAGCTCATAGCCTAGTGCATACAGTTGTATTATACCTCGGTAGAAATTACCGCTGGATTTTTGCTCTGTGCAAGAGAGTAAATAAAATAGATGCTACGAAGACCGTAAACGCCTATACGAGTTAACTAAAAGACCCCAATGGTACTAATATACGTTTACTTTCAAGTGCTGCACCAAAACATTGGAATTTACATTTGTGAAAGGTAGCAATTGACTTTTTTAAGTGTAATTAATTCAAGAATGGATAATTCCAAGTGGGCGAGACCACGCACACGGTATTATGGAAGAAAGTAGAAAAAAGGTTGGGCTGCTTCGCGTGTTGCAGGTGGAAACAGGTCAACAGCAACGTTTGCATCAAAACACGGGTTGGCCCATCACATCGAGCTTTATAGAAATGTTTGGTTTTGTTTTTTTTTCCAAGTGGAAGGGCGCCAAGAATAAAATATCAGTTCAATTAATAGACCTTCGAAAAATCTGTACCCATCTGTACCATTTAATAGAAATCTGTATTCTGTACCATATAGAATCTGTACCAGAAAAAAGTGAAAATCTGTACCTTTCCAGTTGAATCTGCACACCTGGCAACACTGCGTGCTATTGATATTACCAGGAGATGAAGATATTTTAGTTTTAAAAAATACCATTGGTGTGTCACAATATGAAGACAATACAAACAGAGTATAATAAAGGCGAGGAAATCCTGCAGAAATTACACTAAGACGAAAAGCAAGACTTTAAAGTTTTTATCACCATTAGCAACGTTCTGGCGGGTGGCAGGAACATAAAAACTACTTCAATTGAATGATTTTGATGCGCTAAAAAACAATGCGCCGTCCAGTACGAAATGCTGCAATGAAATGAGCATGTGTTGCAGCAAAAATTATATGAGTATAAAATCGTCTCCTGCTACGCTGTGGCAAGTCTACTTGCTGCTGGTCCGGTATTTAGTAAATCATCCTTTTGCTACAGTGATCGGATGAATCCCTAATGAAGACTAGATTGTTGCATCATTGCGGACACGCAATTGGTTGAACTATTATCAAACTGGCTATGAATTTTAACCTCTTTTCTATGAAAAAGTGTTTTAAAAATTGTTTTCATAGACTAGACAAATTTGTTTTCTATCCACCGAGATATCAATGACTAAAATCCGTTCAGTGGTAACAAAGTTAAAAGCATTTGAAATCTTGCATTCTGCCGTTTCACAATATTTCCGAGATTTCGGAATGGCACCCTATTAAAGAAAGACGTATTCGAAGTCGAAAAACGCCGATCAAAATATACCCATACGACCAGAGTTGCCAATGAAAATTTAATTTGAACTGGAAGAATGCTGAAGAAAAAACTGGAAAAAACTGGATTCCAAATAAATTTACAAAATACTGAAAAAATTAATTGTGAGAGGTTCTTTATGATGGTTATTGAATCCAATATAAGTTTTAAATACAGCAACTTCGGGCTTACATTTTGTAGAAATTGTAGACTGAGCTGTAGACTGAAAATTTTCATTTACAGGAGCAAAATTTGAAATTGCGCAACCAGTTTAACACAAATCCAAGAAAATGAATAAAAGCGTTTACTTTAAATTTTAACAAAAGAATTGATGCAACGTTTTCTTATGTTACATCAGTGAATTAGAACAATTTTTGAACTGCTATGCAACTGGAATCAATTTGAAGAATGCCGCCTGCATATAATATCTTTGAGATGGATTGTTTTTATTTTTATATAATTGCAATTATTTCTTTTCTTCATAATCTGATAAAATCTATTTGTTAGTTTTAGAATAACTTACTCGTCTTTTTATCTCAACCATGCAATACAATCCTTAATTTGGTCGTGTTTCATGCGAGAAGATACAATACTGAAAATGCTGTTAAGAATTGCTACAATGACTTATCAATCCACAAAATTTACGTTCTAAAAATATTTCCAAACCAGTCGGAGCTCCAGTGTCCAAAAAATCTGGATAAAACTGACAGATATACAAAAAAACTGGGAGATTTCGGGATTAAACTGTTTGACTGGATCACTTGAAAAAAACTGGAAGAATCCATTTTAAATGGAACATTGGCAACTCTGCATACGACGGTCCTGAACAGTGGAAGCCGTGAAGTGGAGGTCTAAACGTGATCAAATTGGTCCGAGCGAAAGATTTCTTGCTGCTCGAAACGTTTCATCGGTATTTTAAAGGACCAAGTGGTCAACTTCTTGAGGAATCTCTGAAGAATCAACTCATAGGATTATTCGATTTGAGCGTATGTTGAAGCACAAGTCTGTAAAACATCTCACTCTGGTATGAAGTCGATGCCGGTGTACTAAGAAAGATAAGTGATATGAAAGGTAGACGGTAGACGACGGGTATAACAATTATTATATTATAAAAATTCTGTATACTTTAGTTACCTACCGACATATTGATTTTCTAAATTCGGACATTTGCATTAAAGTTTTAAGCATTCGAATTCTTCTCGTCACGTTACATAGTAATATTGAAAAAAGCAGTAGTTCTACGTCAGAGGACAATTCAGGTAGTATTTCCAGATGTCATTTTGAAATTCAAGATAGTGATTTTCGGTTTTTCTAAATACAGCTTAAAATGACCAAATGCCAAACTCATAATCAGAAGCCGGAAGTCAACTCCAGATATTTTGGAATTACCTTCTGGCATCTGTAAAATAGCCTTAATCGGTCAAAAGCCACCCAAAATGGGTAGTTTCAAAACCGGGATAATGCCCTGAAGGTTTCAAGTTGACTACGGATGCCATTTTTAAATCCAATATCGCGACTTTTGGATACTGGGATACAACCTAAAAAGCAAAGCCTTGGTGCTACACTATTCGTTCGCTAACTGGGCTGAGGGCCTAGCCCAGTTAACGAATGTCGCTCGCTAACTGGGCTGACATTTCAAATGTCGTCAAATACCGAGGGGGATTTCGATGTAATGGCGCTAGGCAAATCTCCCTCAGCGAAAATTGGAAAATGTTTAAAAACAAATACACTAAAAATCCTGATTGATGAAATGAAAAATAATACATTGTCTTTAGCTTTGCGTGTGCTTTATTTACACTTACCGTTGCTTGGAAACATGTTCTTTCCACAAAATATTTATTTGACCTGGAAACGAGTCTGGTGGATCGCATGTCCCGATCAGAAAGAAAAAACAAAAATGTAACAGAAGTTGTTAGTTTGTTACGGGAAAACCCTTACAGGCTGTGTTTTTAGTTTGGTCCCGTTAGGTGTTAAAATAACAGAAATTATAACAGAAATGATTCTACTAGTATCAAACACATATCAAAATTTGTTACTAATATATCAGCTTTCTAACAAAATAAGATAGTATATAGAACAATTTAATAACAAACATTGTTGGAAACAACAGGTTTTGATAAAAACGAAAAATTAGTTAGACTTGTTTCAGAACTACTTCATTTCACGTTTTGTTATCGTAACTCATTCAGATTCAATTTTGTTATTAAAATTATGTGGAAAATTACAAAATTGTATCAAAATATGTTATTTGTATTTCACGTTGATAGAATTTTGTAATTTTTTAGTTATGCTCTTCTGATCGGGGTGTGATGACAACCAAAATCCATTGAACTGAAAAAATCGATCTCAATTCACTATTCATGAGCCCCTATCTCGTTTTGACAGCGTTATGCCAAACGCTGATTTTTGACGTTCATCTGCTTTTTAACTGGGCTATAGCCCAGTTAGCGAACGCCCAGTTAAAAAGCAGCCCAGTTAAACAGCACCCAGTTAGCGAACAGTTACTGTACATACCAATTTGAAACTCGACCTTCTGTTTTATTATACACATTTTTTTTTGTGTTGGATATTTTTGTCATTGCTACCAATTTTTTTATATTTTATGACATATTCCCCCTTTTTAATCTTGCTAAGTCAGGACAACGTATCACTATTGGAAGTGGTCGTTATGATCTGACCAATATCATTAGTCCAGTCCGGTATTACACTTCGTACAAAGCGCATAACCGTACTGGGATTTGTTCTCCAAATTTCAGATGGTTTCAGTAGCCTTCTCTCGAAGAACTTGTATCGTTTGATAAAAATTGTCGGACATTGGCATAACCGATGTTCCGAGTCTTCTTTTTCATTGAAGTTTTTCCATAACCTTCAAATGGTAAAGGCTCGGGCAATGCCCTGTTATTAAACCAGTATAGGAGGAATAGGATCATAATGAGCACCCTAACTTCTGAATTAAGCATGGAAAACGACAAAAATTTTAAGCTGTCTTCAGTGCAAAACTTGAATTAACTATCTATAATTGAAGGTACACTATTTACAAACTGAAAAGTTTATCGTATAGTGGTGAAAAACACAAATTAGATTCATGTATCAAAAACTAGCAATCAGTCGACGTGTGGGGCACAATGAGCACCCCACTGGGGCATAATGAGCACCCACGGGGTATAATGAGCACTCTTATAGAACATATCTTGAAACTGTATGGAAGTACAACTAATGGGCCAACGTTTGTCGCGGGATGCCGTGATACTTGGCGGCTTGTTTCGTGAATGTCCCGTCGCGCCTTATGGTGGCCAATTCTGCCTGCAGTCCCTTTTTCTGAGCGATTCGGTCTCAAAGATTTTCTAATATATGTTCGCACCATCCCTGTAAACAAACACTGACTATGGAAACAGACAAACTCACAAGTCTACTGAGATAAATTTCAGGTAAGTTTATGTGACAAGGTGTGCTCATTTCACCCCACCTAAAAGTGACCAATTCGCCCCTATCGAATTAGTTTAAGTTAACATGAGATTTTAACACTAATTATAGCTTACGATATCTCCCAGTTGGTCTCGAGGTACGACGCTGGCCTAACAAGCCAGTCGTCAAAGGTTCGAGTCTCGATTCGGGAGAAACTGTCGGTGTCAGTAGGATCGTAGCGCTAGTCCCGCAATTGTCCTGTACACTAAACAGTTGGCTGCGAAGTCTGTGTATAACAAAAACAGAAGGTCAAGTTCCGAATCGGAATGTGCTACATTGGCTTTGCTTTGCTATAGCTTAAGATCAAAACATTAATGATGGCGAAGTTTGGGGTACAACCCATACCTCATATTGATGTGTCTACATACTTGATTGAGCCATTCAAACGACCGTAGAAGCTTATTTTGTAATGCGCAATAGTAATAATTTTTTCAACATCCACGAACCAAGTTGATTTTTTTAATATTTTTTCCATATTTTAAACAGTCAAACCACTTTTGTTCTACATAAAGAGATACTGTAGTAACTACGGAAGAGTTCCACATACCATATTGTTTTAAAAAATGCGTAGTTTCGCATAAAAGAGGGGTGCCTATTTCGCCCCGTGTGCTCATTATGCCCCTTATCCCCCTACGTGCTTAGATCTTCGATAGTTCCAGTATTTTGCGAGCCATAGAAACGTTCGGAGTGACGAAAGTTTTTGTCCAGTTGAATAGTCCACAGAAGGGTTCTAGTCCTAGGAACTGTTGAGACGATAGAAGTCTTGCCAGTTCATCGGCTCTTTCGTTTCTATCTATTCCACAGTGACCAGGAACCTAATATAAATCTACTTGAATACTACAACCCAGTGCACACTGGGAAAAAATGAACCTGAATTTCCACTAATTAGAAACCGCTGGGCTGGCAACTTGAAATATATCATTTCTTATCTAAAAGTGACCAAAAAATCGATTAGTATTAATTTCATACTGTGCATGACACGGAAAAGGGCCTATATTTCCAAAAATACACAAAAATAGGGTCAAAAGATCCTTTTCCCGTGCCCAGTACAGGATGAAACTCTCACCAATCAATTCATTCACCAATTTTACATAAGAAATGCTATATTTCAGGTTGCCAGCCCAGCGGCTTCTAATTAGTGGGAATTTGGGTTCACTTTTTTCCAGTGTGCAGTGTTTGAAGTGATTGAACAGACTCCCAAACAAGTTTTGATATGCATGCCAAAGACTTCAAAGCCTTTAAGGCTGCTTGACTTTCGGTTATAGTTATTACAAATGTTTGAGTGTCTGTATATCCTGCGTAGGGATATTTCAGAGCATTCCAGTATTATACAAATGCTTCGCAGCCAACTGTTTTAGTGTACAGGGCTAGCGATACAATCCTACTGACACTAACAATATTACCCGAGTCGCGACTTAAGCATACGACGGCTGGTTTGTACGGTCAGCATCGTACCTCGAGGCCTGCTGGAAGGTAAATACATTTTTGTCCTTTATGGACTTCCTCACTGCGACCAGGACCGTTGATCTGTTGTGAAATATGCAATGGTGTTTGCTGTATACCGAACTGCCATTATTAGCAATACATACCGCTATTGAGAAGTAGCATGCTTGTTATTTCTCCGTGCTTGTGTTTAATTTGATTTTACCCTTGCTTACTGCTCTCCTATACCGTGCTTTGTTCCTCCCGCAAAGTATCGCCACTCATAAATTTCCCTGAGGAAGTTTCGTCGTACGTCCTTCAGGCCAGTTTTTTTTATGAGAGAGACTAATTTATTTTATTTGTTACAAGGAAGTCACACCAAAGTATTATATAATTCAGCGTTAAGGAATGGTAAGTGGTTGGGAAGCCTGAGAATAAACCCATGCTTAAGTATTTTTTAACATCGATTAGTCTGATCCTACTAAGAACCCACGATTACCGCTTATAAATTAGCGGTTTTTCTATCGCTTATCTCTTTCTGAGTATCTCTAGTTCTAATCACATCTGCATAAGATATCGTTGCTTGGCTATGCAAGACTGAAACAATCCTGAATTTTTTTGGGAATCGATTACTCAGGCTCCCCACCACGTACCCTTCCTTCAATCTGGATTCTATAGTACCCCTGATGACTCTTCTTCTAATAAAAATAAGTCCCTTTCAAAATAAAACTGGTGTGAGTAACGTATGAAAGTTGTATGAATTGTAACTAGGCGATGTTGTTAGAATGGACAGAGGCTCGGTATAGTGAAGCAGTAAGCTTGAAACGGAAAGGTAAAAATTACACACAAGCACGGATATGAATGCTAAGCGTATCACTAACTTCTCAATAGTGATACTGCCAATAATATGAAGTGCGGAATACAGAAAACACCTGGGCAATACCACAATAGATCTAATCTCCGGTTGCAGTAATGAGTCCACACAGAAAAAAAGGTTGCTTTTTACGCGTTTTTTACCCGGGTTTTTTGACGCGGCTTTTTTTACGCGGATTCCGCAATTCACGCGTTTTTATTACGCGGATTCCGGAATTTACGCGGTATTTTTTTTGCGCGGATTTCGGTTTCTCTTCACTCGGAATGCAGAATTTACACGTTTTTTTTTCCGCGGATTCCGGAATTAATGCGGTTTTTACGCGTAATTTCTTACGCGGCATGTATCCCCCACGTAGGTGAAGGTAAGTACTAGAAAGTAACAATACTATGTATAGTTGGCAAGTGATAGCTATTTTCTTGGTCAAAAGACCTTTTCACGTACCAATGTGTTAGTGCCACTCATTGAGGAAAATATTTACAAATCGGTGTTTTGCTTTCAATGCTATGTTTTTAGCAGCTGTACAAATAATCGATTGAACACTTATTATAAGTTCTTAACTCGTTTCCTAATAAATTTTTCATTCGTGATCATGAATCGGAAGAAGCTGCTAAACATAATCGACCGAAAAGGGTAAAAAGTGATAAATAGTCGAAGCAATGAGCTGCGATGATTTACAGTTTGGAGAAAACAAAAGCAACTCTACACATTCACTAGTGTGCGTAGGTGAATGGTCACTTAACTCTATAAGCCAAATCCTTGGAGAAGTTTCGATTCTACTAGCATCGGAACAGTACCATCTCTAGCCATTAACATTTTTTCAGGTGTCCCTTTGCACAGAAATCTTGGCAAAAAAATCGCGGTAAACCATTGTTAAAGCGAAAATATTATACTTCGATATGGTGTTTGACACCGAAAGACGCCATCTTAGAATTAAAAATGGTTTTTGTGGTCATTTTGGACTGTTTTTTTCCAAACTGGAAGTTACTATCTTAGAGTTCAAACTGATGTCTGAGGTTGGTATTTGGCTTCTGTGCATCATTAAGATTCCTTATAACATATTGGGTGGTATTTGGACGCTTTCAGCTGTTTTCCAGTCACCAGAAGTCGCCATATTGGATTTCAAAATGGCATGTGGAGTTCATTTCTGGCATCTCGGGACTCTGATTTCGGAATCATCGATGTTGGGTGGTATTGGGCCATTTCGAGCCGTTTTCAAAAACCAGAAGCTTTCATTTTGGATTCAAACATGGCGTCTGTTATTATTATTTGGCTGCTTTACATCATCCCAATCATTTTAGACTGTTTTCCGGAAAATTGGTTGAAATGTCTATTTCGTTTGCATGGGAGATACCCCCCCCCCTCCCCCGCACTAAACTATGGCGGGATGTCAAACCATCATCGAAACATGCCCTTCACATGTCAAATTTGGTTCCGTTTGAAGTGGTTCCCGAGTTATACAGCAGTTAGTGTTTAATTTGTATAGGAGCCCTCCCTTCCCAAAGAGGGAAGAATGTCGAACCACTATAGAAATATTTCTTGCTTTCAAAACCTTTATATGCCAAATTTGGTTTTATTAACTTGATTAGTTCCTGAGTTGTGCATTTTTTTTGCTTTATTTGTAAAGGAGCCCTCCCTTCCAGGAGAGAGAGGTTATTGAGCCTCCATGAAGATATTTTTGGCCTCTGGAATCTCCACTTTTCAATTTTTGTTTCGTTTGTTTCGTTTGTATGGACCCTTCCCTTATAGAGGAGAGAAGGGTTTCAAACTACCAAAGAAATATTTTTTGCTCTTAAAATTTGGTTCCATTTATTTGATTAGTTCTCGAGTTATGCAGAAATTTGTGTTTCATTTGTATGAGAGCCCTTCCTTCCAGGAGAGGAAGGGGGAAGAAAATGCCACAGAAATGTATTTTTCTTGCAAAAATCTCCACTTGCCAAATTTGTTCTGCGAAAAATTAATTTTTATGCAGATTATGCGAGAAATTATTTTTTTTGCAGATAATGAAAGATTTTCAGCTAACGTGCTTACGACTGAAGGAAAAGATAATTCAGTACGTTCTGACACACGAAGCTAAAGTAAAATTTATAACTTCAACAAATTTTAAAATGTAAATTAACTCAAGAGAAAATATTTATTCTTCAATCAGGTTTTTATTTGATCGTGAAAAGGACAATTTTTTGTTCAATTCAATATCGGATAAGATACCAATCATATCTTGGCGTTACAATTATCTTCATTTGGGAAGAATCTTAGAAGATTTTTCAACCTATTGCTGCAAGAGCGTAGGAAATCCATCGAATACTAACCGATTTATTAGCATTTGAAATTGGACATATTTTTCACTTTTTTCGGTTTTAGATTTTCATTTCACATCCCTATGTAGCCGAACTTTCTGAGAGTAGTATTCTATTTCAAAAAATCATTGTTTCTGTCACCAGACACTTGAGGTTAACTTTTCACTATTCTTAATCCTGAATAATTAAAACAGTAAACAATCCGCACTCTAAGTTGATGATTCAGAAAATACACTGATGATATTCTGGTAACGGAACCAAACATACAAAGGATGAATATAACGGAGGTAAATATTAAAAATTCACAGGAGTCAATACTGCCGGTACCCGCATAGCTGTCCCATACTGATTTTGGTCACTTTTGAGTTATCATCGGGAATCGACCTAACTGTCATCATATTTTCTGGAAAAAAATTAAAATTGATACTTTTGTATGGAAAAACATGGAAAAAATACCAAGTTGTTTTTGTCCCATATTGAAAGTACCCGCATTACAGTCCCACTGCATAGTGGTGCAAACTGCAAACATATAATTTTGCTCCAGATTAGTGTATATCGGATTATTTTAGGCATATAGAAGTATGTCATTTAATTAACTAGACTAGTGTTGTTTTTCTGTAGTATAATCTACGTTGCCAATGATACTGCCGGTTGCTGGTTGAATTTATATGTGATGGGACAAAATATGCGAGTACTTTCGAAATGTACCCGCGTATTTTGTCCCATTTTGTCTTTTTTTTTTGATTATACAACGTAAAACCAGTTCCATCCATGGTTTTTTGTTCTCAATGATAAACTTGTGCTGCCATGAAACTGTTTTGGTCGTTGGTTCTGAATGTAATTGCTGGAAATCCGAAAATTCAAGGATAATATTAAATCGCCGTTTTCTCAACATGTTGTTTTTCATCATGCGAGTTATCCGGGTACCGGCAGAATACCTGTTAGACGAAATAAATGAAACTTAACAAACTACACGTGGACTGGAGAGTTTCCTTCCACATTTCTAGGAAATTATTGGATATCATGTTCGACGAATCAGCCTCGAAATTGATAACGTTTCCGCTTAATTTTTTCCGCGGCCCTTATCAACAATAAATTTATGGATCAAATAAGCCCTAAAATAAATTCGAAGACTACGTAACGCCGATGTGGGCGACCAGAAAACTCCCCTCTATGAATACACCATCGCTCAGGGCCATTTGCTGGCTGTGGAGGCGAAAGCTTATCGGTCGGTGCCTCGATCTTTGTTATCAGTCGGGTGGAGCACAATATTGATTCACGCCAAATTTATTATCATTCAGTGCTCTACATACCCACTAGGGTGGGACAAAAAATAAATATCAGCTCCCATGCACTTTTCGTGTTTTTTATGGGTCCTGTAACAATTGTGTAACTTTTCAGATCGATCGGTGGAACGCCTGATTTGCGCCCGATTTTTAAAGTTTCCATACGATTTTATATGGGAAAATCCACTTTTTCAAAACTTATCCTCTGGAAATTTCCAGTTGGCTCCTTAAAATATACCAATACATGATATTTGTAGGAAATTTTCCTGGGAATAATTCTTCTGAAGACTGTAAGGTGCTACAAAATTTGTAGAAAAAGCTATTCACCTTAAATTGATCGAATGTCAGACGAACGGCTCAACATTGAATTTTTCCAGCAACACTGCTGCAGCATGCTGCTGTTGCAAACTCAATAACGTGATGAGAAACAGTTTCGCGTAGAATTAAGCTTGAAAGCGTGATTTTTCGCTCATAGTATCTTCGGAGAAAATGCTTAGAATATCAATCCCTATATTTTGATAGTATTCGTTGTGTGATTTATACCCTTAAAAGTGAGAAATCAGCTTTCTAAACACCCCTACGTAGTGAAAAACATTTTCGTGTAGGATTAAGCTTGAAGGTATGATATTTTGTTCACGTTATCTTCATTATCGGAGAGCTTGCTTAAAATATTAACTATCAAGTTTTATTGTAGATTGATTACTTCCCCTAAAAGAGAGAAATAAGCTTTCTAAACACCCACGTCGGATGACAATTTGGGTTCTGGTGCCAATTAAATAGATCATACCATGGTATCTTTCAGAAAGGAGTTTGGTAGATACATAGCTACAATTTGTGCAGATACATGGCCAGCCGGTCACTACGAACCACCGTAAATGAAGTCTATTGAAAAAGCGAAAAAGAGAGTATTGATCTTTGGACGGGATGTTGGTTAAGCGGGCATCAAGGTGGGCCGCTGAAAGATCCGAAATAACTGGAAAAGGGTAGGTTTTCGAAGTTTTTCTCCAACTCCCTTTAGCTTTTAACTTCGGCACATGAAGCAATCGAGGGCTTGTAGTTTCGGGTAACACACAAGCATTGGTCGCCACGACGAGATCGACAATGATATAATAATGGATAGGGTTTGGACATGCCTGGTTTCAAATGGCATTTGCTTGTTGACCGAGATCTACGTCACAATCCAAACACCTGCTTCTGTTTACCTTTTTTCGCTACTGAAACAGACGAATGTCTTCTTCATCCTCATCTGTGTACACCTCATTGGTTCGTAGTGACCTGCTGGCCATGTATCTGCGCAAATTGTAGCTATGTATCTACCAAACTCCTTTCTGAAAGACACCTGGGTATGATCTATTAAATTGGCAAGTTGTCACACGACGTGGGTGTTTAGAAAGCTTATTTCCCTCTTTTGAGGGAGTGATCAATCTACATTAAAACTTGATAGTTAATATTTTAAGCAAGCTCTCCGATAATGAAGATAACGTGAGCAAAATATCATACCTTCAAGCTTAATCCTACACGAAAATATTTTTCACTACGTAGGGGTGTTTAGAAAGCTGATTTCTCGCTTTTAGGGGTATAAATCACACAACGAATACTATCAAAATATAGGGATTGATATTCTTAGCATTTTCTTCAAAGATACTATGAGCGAAAAATCACGCTTTCAAGCTTAATTCTACGCGAAACTGTTTCTCATCACGTTGTTGAGTTTGCAACAGCAGCATGCTGCAGCAGTGTTGCTGGAAAAATTAAATGTTGAGCCGTTCGTCAGACATTCGATCAGTTAAAGGTGTTTACCTTTTTCTACAAATTTTGTAGCGCCTTAAAGTCTTCAGAAGAATTATCCCCAGGAAAATTTCCTACAAATATCATGTTTTGGTATATTTTAAGGAGCCAACTGGAAATTTCTAGAGGATAAGTTTTGAAAAAGTGGATTTTCCCATATAAAATCGTATGGAAACTTTAAAAATCTGGCGCAAATCAGGGGTTCCACCGATCGATCTGAAAAATTACACAGTTGTTACAGGACCCATAAGGAACACGAAAAGTGCATGGGAGCGAAAACATTACACCAACGCTTTTTTCCCATACAACTGTGTCCCAGTCTAATACCCACATGATGTTGCTGTTTTATGCAATGAATCCACCTTTTTCATCTTTCTCCTAGAAAGGTGCTTAGTTGCAACAATCTTCTCACCTCAAACGTAAACAAACAAAACCCTTTTCGGTGGAATTGTTTGCTTCGTGCAAAATTTCGTAGAGAAACTGTCGGCTCGGAGAATGGCCATCCACGCGATAAGTTGCAGTTTATTTTGCAACTGCTGACATTAATGCTCAAGGCCCGTGCCGCCCCTCGCGAACCTCAGGCAATACCGCGAAACCCATAAATTAAACCAATATTTGGACACCACCAGTTTCATCGAAACCGAGACAGATTGTTTTCATTATCGAGAACTCCGGCCGCTGCCGCCGCCGTTGATTTATTTTAATGAATGCCTGTTGAATAATATTTGGTCGAATTTTGGTTGAGAAAGATGACAACACCACTCACTTCTCTCTCGTAAACGAGGTGCTGCTGAGATGATTGATTGGCGCGTTTTCGAAAAGAGAACGATCGGCACATATTTCATCGTTTGTTTGTTCTATTGAAATTCGATGTTCAAAGGTTCAACTTGGCCTCATTCTTATCAATTAGGTCAGCTCACACTTGACGGTGCCGGACGACGAACAAATATTGATTTTATTGGTTTTCTGTTCTGGGAGAGTAGAAAAACTTGTAACGTTTGGCGTTAGCTTCTAGAAAATAGTGCAACGATTGAGTGAATAACTTATTTGCACTTGAGCGAAAAATAGACATAGGACAACACGGAATTAAGTGTGAGTCAGTTTGATCACAGCTCTTCTGGGGGTTGAGAGTTGCCTAATTGAAAGTGAGAGGACGTCTGCCCCAAGCTGCTCCAGTAAACTCTACCAATTCATGCTTGCCTATCAAAGGATAGAATTTGTCCCAATAGTAACGATAAATTATGACGATACACTGCAAAATTTACATATTGCCGTCCTAATAGTTTAAACCCGAACCAGTCTCGAAGGCAACCGAAATAGCTTTCGCCGCCAACTGATTGATCAATTAGACTAATTGAGTTGGTAAAAGTTTAAATTTGGAGGTTATCAACCTCACCCGCGCCGACAGAGTCGGATGACATCGACTGTCGTCTGTCCCGTACTCTAAGGTATTTTATTCGCTGGAACAGTGAATGATGATGTATATGCTGATGATAGACATGGCAAATGGTATGAAATGAGTGAAGCATGAAGGTATACAACACTGGAAAGCGACATAAAAAAAACTTGAACGCTAAACTGCGCTCCGCCAGACATTAACTTATATTTGCCGATTATGGTCGGCTGATGGGTGGGTCGATTTACGAACTTAAATACGTGTGTATGACCGTGGCCATGGCAGCACGAGTGTCCAGTCGTTTTAATTACCGGTAGGGTGTGTCCGTCATGACGATTTATCCGGGTACGGACGGCATTGTCCCAAAAATCCAAACAATGGGGAACAATCGTAAATGACAGGAGTTATTCGTTATTTTTTAGTTTTTTGAAGTACCGAAAACACGCATGCAGTAATTGCTTCATATGAGCGGTAGGGCCGAATGATTACATCATAAAATCAGCTGACTGTCTGATAAACCGTGCAACATTACGCCCATGAAGATAAGCAAAGCGCGTCTATTTTTTGCAACTGGGGTTCGTTACGCAGCCAGTAATAACAGCTGCTCCGAGACCGTTATCAAAAGCAAGCAGAAAAAATTCAATCTCCGTGTTCGCGGAATTGATTCAACTGTCACGCAACAGTGACGACAAGCTTTCACCGTGGCGATCCGGTGATAACATGGTAGAAGGTAATGTAAAATTTTATAAATATTCTGTAACAACGCTATTATTCGCATTTTTATCGATCCCCTCCCTCCACGCTTCGTTTACATTGGCATGATAACTAATTTATCTTGTTTATACGTGTTTGATTCTTTTCGATTACTGTCCAGCTGTCAGAAGTGACACTTTCAACTCTGTTATTAAATATAACAATCTATACCTAGTATAGTCACGTCAATTGAAATAGAAAAAATTAATCCACCTAGCGGTCAGACCCAGCCTTTCTCATTCAAACTTATTATTTGTAAAAATAGATTTACATGAACGCTTCAATCCAATAAATGTGTATTCACTTTTTGGGTTCTAAAATAATGATGTTGTAATAGAAGCATAAAATATGAAATTTGACGTAATGTAAATGCTCAAGAAATAGCGAAATCAAAGAAATGACTCTTAATTTCGAACAATTCAATCACGAGCGATACCGGGAACATTCAAATGTTACGATACCACATTTAAATTATATTGTGGCCACATATATTGATCAAAGCAGGTATAGTTTGAAATAGCCTTTGAATTTCTTTTCTTTTCATAACTTTTGAAACACATATCAAATTGTTATGAAGTTTGTTATTTGTAAGTTTGAGAGATGACTCGTTCGTATGACACTAGTTATGTTCAAATAAGTCGTGTAATCTTTGAGATAATAGAATTCCGTTGTTTTATTAACAATTCAATACATAACGGTTGCTTAGTTCGATTATAATCAAATAAAGTGGGAACGTATAGGGCAGCCAAACTTTGAAACCACGTGTTAAATCATAATTGATCAGTTAACCCTCAACTAGCCCGTTCATCTGATAATACTATTGATCAAATCGGTTGTGTACTTTCTGAGTTAATGAAGTTTCGTGATTTTCACAATTCGGTACATTACAGACGAAGTTACAGTTCGATTACAGTAAAATTCAATAGGGTGTTATGAGTCAGCTAGACCTTTCATTTGACACTAATTTCGTGAAAATCGGTTTAGCCATCTCTGAGAAAAGTGAGTGAGTTTAATCTTCGGAATATGTTTCTTTTCATAGCTAGATTTCACATTTTTAAACATAACAGGCAAAGTAATAGTCCGATTGCAAAAAAAAATCAATAGGGTCTTATGGGGTAATTAGACCTTTTATATGACACTGATTTTGTGGAAATCGGTCCAGCCATCTCTGAGAAACATGAGTGAAATTAAACAGTCTTCAGAAGACGTTTCTTTTCATAAGTTTTGAACCACATCTTCAATCTATATCAAATTCAAAAGTTAAGGATTTTTAGGATAGCCCGTTCATTTGATACCAATTTTATTGAAATCGTTTGTGTGGTTTCTGAGATATTGATGTTTCGTGATTTTTACATTTTGATACATAACCTCTATAATAAAAATTCAATTACAATTAAATGTAATAGAGTCTGATGGGGCAACTAGAACTTTCATTTGCATATAATTTCATGAAAATCGGTCCAGCCATCTCTGAGAAAAGTGAATGAAAACAAAAATCTGCACATACACACACACATACATACAGAAAATGCTCAGCTCATCGAACTGAGTCGAGTGATATATGCCATTCGGCCCTTTGGAGCACTTTCATATCTTCGGTTTTGCAAGTGATTGCTAACCTTTCTAGGAGAAAGGCAAAAAGTCAAAAAAAATTATAAATTAGGAGTAAAATATTCGTGCTGAAGAAATAGCGAAATAAAAGAAATGACTTTGATCTTCGTACACTTCAATCACGAGCAATACCGGGAACGTACGAATAGCACAATACCAAATTTAAATATTGTTGAGGCCATATGTTTCGATCAAAGCAGTTACAGGTTTCAATAGTCTTTGAATCTCGTTTCTTTTCATAACTTTTGAACCACATATCAAATTGCTATGAAATTTCTTACTTGTGAGTTTGGGAGACAACCCGTTCAAATGACACTAGATATGTTCAAATAAGTCGTGTGATCTTTGAGATAATAGACTTTCGTTGTTTTTATAATTTAATACATAACGGTTGGAATAAAAATACGATTATAGTCAAATAAAATGGAAACCTACAGGAAAGCCTAACTTTTCATTTGACACTAAGATTGTTGAATTTAGTCCAGCCATTTTTAGGAAAACGAGTGAATTTGAAAAGTCACCGAAACATGTTTCTTTTCGCAATTTTTGAACCACGTGTTTAATCACTATAAAAGTCATCCATTAACCTTTAACTAACCCGTTCATTTGATACCAATATTGTTCAAATCGGTTGTGTACTTTCTGAGATAATGAAGTTTCGTGATTTTCATATTTTGGTACATTACAGACAAAGTAACAGACCGATTACATTGAAATTCAATAGGGTGTTATGAGTCAGCTAGACCTTTCATTTGACACTAATTTCGTGGAAATCGGTTCAGCCATCTCCGAGAAAAGTGAGTGAGTTTAAGTAGTCTTCGGAATATGTTTCTTTTCAAAGCTGGATTTCACATTTTTAAACACAACAGGCAAAGTAATAGCCCGATTGCAAAAAAAATCAATAGAGTCTTATGGGGTAATTAGACCTTTCAAATGACACTGATTTTGTGGAAATCGGTCCAGCCATCTCTGAGAAACATGAGTGAGATTAAACACTCTCCAGAACACGTTTCTTTAAATAACTTCAGAACCACACGTTCAATCTTCATGAAAATCTAAAGTTAAGGGTTTTTTAAGTAGTTCGTTCATTTAAAATCAATTTTGTTAAAATCGGTTGAGTAGTTTCTGAGATAATGATATTTCGTGATTTTCACATTTTCAAACATAACCTCTAAACTAACAATCCGATTGCAATGAAATTCAATAGGGTCTTAAGGAGCAACTAGACCTCTCATTTGTAATTTATTTCATGAAGATCGGTCCAGCCATCTCTGAGAAAATCGAGTGAGATTGGGAGAGCGTTACACACACACACATACACACACACACACATACGCACACACACACACACATACAGCAAATGCTCAGCTCGTCAAACTAAGTCGATTGATATACGAGATTCGACCCTTTGGAGCACTTTTATACCTTTGGTTTTTCCAGTGATTGCTATACCTTTCTAGGAGAAAGGCAAAAAGGACAGGACAGGTAAGTTGAGCAGTCTCGTACATGGCTTGAAAGTTAAATTCATTTGGAGTTATTTGTATCCTTCGAAAGTTTTTTACAATGTTAAAGTTTTCGTTTATAACAATCTAAACAAGTTGTAATTTCTACAACTGTTTTTTTATTGACGGTTTTCATTTTATAGAAACATTGCACAGGCAAAATTCTTTATTTGTAGAAGAACTATATACACTAAAAAAAACTTATTTTATGAATAAACAACAATTCTAGTATTACCTGTATATCTGACACATAAATTGTCAGTCAGTACGACAAAGCTTAAATCACTAATGTCTGCCAGTACAGACTTGTTTTTTGCTATTTGCTGTGCGACAAATTATCACGATCAAACTCAAAAGACATCGTTTCGAACGTTCATCTTCGTTATCTGTTAATCGCTACACAAGACCTAATCGCAATTATATCGACCAAACGTCGACTCGCCGCCATCAATTTCCACAATAAATATACCCATCCCGGGGCCGGGCTTATCTTGACGGCAAAGCGAAACACGTTGCAGTCGGTTGCTGGGGCTCCACTCGAAGCGTGTCATTCGCATTTGACCCGGACTGACTTCAGTGCTGCCGCGCGTCTTCTAGGCGGGGTGTCAATCACCCACGACGCGCAATGCCGCCGACAATCAAACGTTTTCTTCGGCCTCGCATCAGTTTATCGGCCGACCAGCAGCGTGTTATTATCAGCGCCCAAGGCAAGAATGTACACGATGCTGGTCAACGCCGTCACCACTATCGAGGCCCGAGAGGTGTGTTGGTCGAGCTATTACTGTCCGATCGAATCACTTTCGCCTTTCGCCGATTGATTGACTCGCTGGCGGGGCGCTGTTGGAGCCGGCCGTCAGGTGGCGATGCTGATCGAAAAATCAGCGGCGGAGCGATGATAGGCAGCAGGACTAATAATGCATACGTAAACAGGCCGCATGAGTTGCGTTGGGCAATTGAAGATCACACATTTTTTGTGCGAAAAAGTATTCGCACGTTTTCGTTTCATATTTGATGATGAGCGATGCCGTGAGATGAAACGGGGTTGATTTAAACGTAATCAGAGAAATTAGTGGTGGCGGTTTGGTAATAGGCATATGATTGAATTTCGTTTATCTGAACGTTAATGAAGCAATTTTTTTAGCAGATAAAATCAGATGGAAAGGGAAATACAGTAGAGTTGGAGATGTGTTGGATTACATATTCAAACCGAATTTGGCATTGTGTTACTTATTTCGGTATTTGTTGATGAACTAGCATTTTGAGTTGCGCGGCAAGGTATTATTAATTCAAAAAATCAAATTACCTCTGGGCTTGGTTTTTATTGAGTTGAATTTCTCTTTCAATTATATTTTGATATAGTCGCGTGCATGGTGGTGGTTTTTGGGGGTTCAACAAGATAAATGCTCTCGATGAATGAGTCTGGGAAAAAACTAAGCAGAAACAGTCAAATTTGTATGTACAAGACAATGTTATTGAATGCGGCGCTGTAAAATTTTTATGAAAGCGCTTACAGTTTAAAACAAAGTTTACACAGTAAACCTAAATTAACATAAAACCTGAATCTATACAACAAAATTAACCATCTAAGATTTGCAGTTCTGTCCAAAATTGATGCAATTTTTCAAGACACCAAGAATCGCTCAACCTGATGTTGACTAAATATTAATTAACTTTATTAGAAAGACCTGGACATATCCTTAAGAATTCAAAAACAAACATCTGAACAGTGACAAGCCCGAAGGGTGATGCATCGGAAACTTACAATGAAAATCCTATAAATGATCGAAGGATTAGAATTAGAGCCGGAAAACATTAAATAGAATTATGATTAATAATCACAGTGCAACAAAAATTTACTTTTTTCTGCCTTGGCTTCTATATATAATTTTTTGTGTATTTTTATGCAAAACTAAATTTCCCCGAGCTTGAACATATTTCAACTTAAAGGGCAACAATGGCGCCATTTTAAATTTTTCGGAAACCGTTAATTTTTGATGTTTTTCGACGCCATTTTGTTTTAAGACCAAATATCAAAATTCTAAGAGTTTGTCCACATATTAGCATCTTTTACCCATCTTTTGAAAAAAAAAACAGATCTTAAATCGGACAAAAACTGAGCTCAAAACGGTGATTCTACGAAACCGGTTTTGGCATAGTTTTAGTGTATTTCACAAAGCAAAATAATATCGATTATTTCTGAACATTAATGGTAATTCGCTAATATCTTAAAGTGGTAGTCAAATTATATCTTATTTTAAGTAAAAAAGTATGCATTGCATCAGAAATCGAATGGTAGGTGTCTGATCTAGGTAAAATGTCTGCAGATAAACCTATTTTTGTATTGTAGGGGAATTGGGGTGAAATCGACATTTTGCTGACATTTCACGTAGATCAGACACCTACCCTTCGATTTCTGAGACTTTTTTACCCAAGATAAGATATTATTTGACTACCACTTTAAAATATTAGTGAATTACCATTAATGTTCAGAAATAATCGATATTATTTTGCTTTGTGAAATACACTAAAACTATGCCAAAACCGGTTTCGTAGAATCACCGTTCTGAGCCCAGTTTTTGTCCGATTTAAGATCTGTTTTTTTTTCAAAAGATTGGTAAAAAGATGCTAATATGTGGACAAACTCTTAGAATTTTGATATTTGGTTTTAAAACAAAATGGCGTCGAAAAAACTTAAAAAAATACCGGTTTCTCAAAAATTCAAAATGGCGCCATTGTTCACAGTTTCGTTAAGTCTGCGTGAATAGCTTTCAAAGTTTTCGTCACTGAATTAACGTAATTTTTTGTCAGTTTAACCGCTAATATCGTATTTCATATGCGCACATAGTGAATTGCAACTGTTTCCTGGTTCAAATATCGTGAAGTTTTATAATATCATTGGTTTGTTCCCGCTAACTGATAAATCGTATTTTTGATTCGGCCGCTATTGTTGCTTCCAGCAATAACAACATTCGTTGAATACTGCTACCGCTTGCTGAACCAAAACAGAATGGAGAAAACACTGTGCGGTGAGTGCAAACTGGCTGTAAATGATTTGGAACCCATCCGTTGCGGCATCTGTGAAACTTGTTTTCATATCAACCAGCAATGCTGTGGTATCAATAGTCGTCTCTGTAAAGAATTTCTAGCGCAAGGCAAAATAATATTCATTTGTCCGTCCTGTCGTGAGGTACTGAACGGTCGATCTGTTTGCGCTTATGTGACAGTGTTGCAATCAAACCAATCCTCACAACCATAGCCTATTGCCGATTTACCAGCGCAGGTTCAGAAGCTCTTTGATGTCGTCGATAAATTGAGCAGGAAAATTGACAATATGCCCCGCACATCGATGATTGAGGATCCAATGCTAGGTACATCTTCTGCTTTGTCTACTACGCCTGTTTGGCCAATGAAAAACGCAAAACGTCGTCGTACTGAACCTATTCATATCGAAGCCGATCGTGGTGAGAATAACATTGATCTGAGTGATTTATCAGTACCTTCAATTGTTCCCGTCGCTGCAAAGAACCGTTTTTGGCTATATTTAACTGGTTTGAATCCTAAGGTCACCGACGGTGATATACAGAAAATCATTTCGCGCTGTTTGCACACCACTGAGCCTGTTGTTGCCGTACGGCTCGTGCGGAAAGGTATTGATACATCGAACCTCTCTTATGTGTCTTACAAAATCGGCCTGGATCCAGATTTGAAAAATGTTGCATTGGATCCGGCTTCATGGCCTACTGGCATGCTGTTTGTTGTTTGTTGTTTGAGTTTGTTGATTTGCCAAAAAATTAGATTGTGATTTCGCCTGCTGTGCAACTAATGCACATGATTTGACCGACAACGTAATAAAACTGCAATTTTATGTCCATGAGACTTTCGACGGAGACCACTTGCTGCCAACTAATGTTCCTGCCGCTGATGTTTTGGACCCGGGACACCCTTTAATAGGCACTATGGAAGCCCCTGACCCCTCCGCCACAGTCGCGCATTCTGCTGAGATTCGCCATCGTCATCGTCCCGGCCCTGCGGTCGGAGTGCGGGAAGGGGGCTTCCAGCCTGCTGCTTCAGGCATGTATAGTTTAAATTCTGAACAATCGGTACCTGACCATCATTCAAGTTTCAGCATTCCGGACAATCTTCATGATATAGGAAACATCTGGTTAAACTATCAGAATGTGCGGGGACTGCGAACAAAAATCGACGATTTTTTCTGCACACTGAAGACAGCATGTACGACGTCATTATGCTCACTGAAACTGGCCTAGAAGACCGCATCCATTCACTCCAGCTTTTCGGAAACTCATATAGTGTTTTTCGGTGCGACAGGAACGCGATAAATAGCACGAAACGTTCCTTTGGAGGTTTTTTGATTGCTGTGAATAAACAGCACCCGTGTACTCTCTTTGAGCCCGCACATGGACGGCATTTAGAACAGGTATGCGTTCGAGCGACTATTCGTAATAAGAAAATTTTACTTTGCACTGTGTATATTCCACCGGACAAAAGTAACGATGCGTCAGTCGTAGATGCACACATTGCTTCTGTTCGTGAATTTCGTGACAATAGTCCTCCCGATAGCATAATAATTGTTTGCGGCGACTACAATCAGCCTCGAATTGCCTGGAACTTATGCAACGGTGTGATACAGCATACTAGTTCGGCACAGCTTTCTGCAACAAATGCAACTTTGATTGACGGCATGGATTTCCTTAATTTATGGCAGGTAAATTTACAACGTAATCATCTTGGCAGACTGTTGGATCTGGTTTTCTGTGCTAGCGACAGTAACGTGTTAGTAGACAAATGCGAAATGCCGCTGATTGAACCTGATGTGCATCATCCCCCACTATTAATTTCGCTTCCCATTACTAACTGTTCAGCTGCTTCACAAATGTTCGTCCCGCCTATTACGCG
The DNA here is from genome assembly GCF_029784165.1 of Wyeomyia smithii. Classification (NCBI taxonomy): domain Eukaryota; kingdom Metazoa; phylum Arthropoda; class Insecta; order Diptera; family Culicidae; genus Wyeomyia; species Wyeomyia smithii. The sequence goes on from NC_073696.1 coordinate 92,303,538, forward strand.
TGATTTGAACTACCGTAAAATCGACTTCGTTGCCTTTTCTGCGTATCTCTCGAGCATTGATTGGGCTAGGATGTTCGAGACAGAATCGGTTGATAATATGGCTGAGCATTTTTGCGATGTTATCCGCCAATGGTTAAGTGAAAATTTGCCTTACGTGAAGCCCCCTCCTGCACCAGCATGGGGCAACAGCTTGCTGCGGCGCTTGAAACGGATTCGCAATGCATACCATCGTAAACATCGCAGATGGCGGACCCTTCAGAGTAAATACGATTTTAAGCGTGCCACTGAAAATTACCGGCGACTAAACGCTAGTCTTTATAAATTATATGTTCTGCGCACCCAGGCTAATTTGCGAAGAAACCCGAAAAGCTCTGCAATACCGACGGAAGTGTTTCTTGATGAATCTAAATCGTCTACCGAAGCTGATGCATGTGTGATGTTCGCCACGTTCTTCTCGTCGGTTTTTGCTTCCGATCCTGTTCCTACACGATCCGTCGAAAGCGCTATACAGAACGTTCCGAATAATTGTGTTGACTTAGATGTCTTTGAAACCACTCCAGAAATGGTCATCACGGCTGCTAAGAAATTAAAAACGTCATATTCCGCTGGGCCGGATGGGATTCCAGCTGTAATATTTCGCCGATGCGCCGAATTGCTTGCTGTGCCACTATGCCGCATCTTCAATGAATCCTTCGCATCAGGAAAATTCCCGGATGTCTGGAAAAACTCCATAATGTTTCCTGTGATCGTAGCAACGTAAAAAATTACCGCGGCATCACCAATTTATCCGCGGGCTCGAAGCTTTTTGAAATTATCGTAAGTGCAGCTATACAACGTAGCACTAGACACTATATTTCGTCTGACCAACATGGTTTTACGACTGGCCGCGCCGTCATTACGAATCTCCTAGACTTCACCTCTAGTTGTATTAACGAAATGGAACGCAAAGCGCAGGTGGATGTGATATACACTGATCTGAAGGCTGCTTTCGACCGCATAAATCACCGGATACTTCTAGACAAGATTTTACGAATGGGTGCTTCGCAACAATTCGTAAAATGGCTATGCTCATATTTGTGTGGTAGACTAGTGCGAGTGAAATTAGGATCACAATTATCGCCTCCATTCACCAATAAATCTGGGGTGCCACAAGGCAGTAATTTGGGACCACTACTGTTTATACTATATTTCAACGACGCTGCTGCTGTATTAGGAATTGGATGTAGGCTTTTTTATGCTGACGACCTTAAAATAATGTGAATGCTATCGACTGTGACGTGTATCTATTATTGCTTGGATTTTCGGCTCATCAGTCTTTAAGCTGAACTAAACGAAGTACTGCCTCTTTTCCTTCAACGTTTCGACAATATATTTTGTCTTTATCAAGAAGTCTACAAAAAACAAAGCAGAGATGTGTTTTCCCTATTTTAAAACCTTTTCCGAATGTCTGGTACTTACTAAAGCTTTTCGTTTTGTTTTTATTGTAACTTATATAATACATAATTAACTGTGGTCTGTTTGCGTTTATCACATAAAATGGAACTATTTTAAATAATTTTTGTCATTGAATAATCTAGAAAAACTTGTACTCGGAAAAACATTATTTGTGGTCACAATTGTTAATCTTCTACTAGTGTGTTGTCGAAATTTTATCTAGATCAGATTGTCTGAGTGTGCATGATTGTCAGTTTCATGACGTCTATGAATTTTATGTTGTTTATTATTGTTTTTTACTGTGTTAAACACACCTGCATAAATAGAACTCAACCCGTCTGTATCACTTTTCTTGTTAACTGTATTGTTGTTCGTTGCTATGTGGCATATTTCCAGAATCGGTAGTGCTGTTGTGTTTCTGTGTTGGTCGAGTATTTTAACATTGTTAAGATCAAATGTGTGTTGGGTTCTAATACAGTGGTGCAAGAGTGCTGTCTTTTCACTTAGTGTTGCGAATTGTGGATCTTCTATGTCGGTGCCTGTGTCAACAAGTTTCTGCAGTGCATTCAAGTTCGATTTGTGTCCGCTAATTCGTGTTTTTAACTTATTTGTAGTCATGCCAATATATTGTGAACTGCAGTCGTTGCATGAAATACTATAAATAACATTGGTGTGGTCGTCTTTTGCTATTTTATCTTTTGTTTGTGTATAATATTGTTTGGCCATGTTTGTCTTTCGTGTGGCTAACTTAACTGTTTTGTAATCGTTTTTCAGGAACTTACTGATCTTATCGGTGAGATACGGAATGTATGCTATTGACCGGTAAGTGTATTCCAGGTGTTCACTCGGCGATTGGTTGGAACTATGTTGCTCGGTACTCCTACAGTTTCTCTGGTTGATCAGGCGATGTCGCAGTGTCTTAGGGTAGTCGTTCAGCTTCAAATGTTGGTCCATTATGTTGACTTTTGCAGACTCCGATAGGCCGGTGGACAACCTGTTCACTCTACTAATAAAATTGATGGCCATGTTTATTTTTTGGTGAGGTGGATGCGCCGAAAAATAGTTTAGAAAACGGCCACTTGCAATCGGTTTTTGGTACCATTCCGTCGATATATGTTGATCATCGTGTCTGACAAGTAGCATGTCAAGGAAAGGTAACCGGTTGTTTTCCTCTGTTTCACAGGTAAACTGGATGTTGGGGTTGTAGCTATTAAAAATCTTGAGCACGTAATCAAGCTGATCGAGTGGAATGGCAGTGACTAAATCGTCGACATATTTTTTGATGAACGGCACTTTGATTTTAAGCTGTTTGAGTACGCAATCAAGCAATACCTCTGTGACAAGCTCCGCTACAATTGGCGATAAAGGGTTGCCCATAGCTGTTCCGAAGACCTGTTGGTGGTACCGTCCATCAAATTTGAAGAAACTAGCGTCGATGCAAAATTCAACCAGCTCCAGAAACAGGTCCAAGCAAATGTTCTTAGCGTTTGGTCTTATTTGGTCCCAGTAACAAATTACGTCATGGCATACTAGTTCCTTTGGAATGCATGTGAACAATGAAACCGTTCGTTGATTTCATTGGATGTGGTTTCATTGTTGGTCTTATTTGGTCCCAGTAACAAATTACGTCATGGCATACTAGTTCCTTTGGAATGCATGTGAACAATGAAACCGTTCGTTGATTTCATTGGATGTGGTTTCATTGTTCACATGCATTCCAAAGGAACTAGTATGCCATGACGTAATTTGTTACTGGGACCAAATAAGACCAAACGCTAAGAACATTTGCTTGGACCTGTTTCTGGAGCTGGTTGAATTTTGCATCGACGCTAGTTTCTTCAAATTTGATGGACGGCCACCAACAGGTCTTCGGAACAGCTATGGGCAACCCTTTATCGCCAATTGTAGCGGAGCTTGTCACAGAGGTATTGCTTGATTGCGTACTCAAACAGCTTAAAATCAAAGTGCCGTTCATCAAAAAATATGTCGACGATTTAGTCACTGCCATTCCACTCGATCAGCTTGATTACGTGCTCAAGATTTTTAATAGCTACAACCCTAACATCCAGTTTACCTGTGAAACAGAGGAAAACAACCGGTTACCTTTCCTTGACATGCTACTTGTCAGACACGATGATCAACATATATCGACGGAATGGTACCAAAAACCGATTGCAAGTGGCCGTTTTCTAAACTATTTTTCGGCGCATCCACCTCACCAAAAAAATAAACATGGCCATCAATTTTATTAGTAGAGTGAACAGGTTGTCCACCGGCCTATCGGAGTCTGCAAAAGTCAACATAATGGACCAACATTTGAAGCTGAACGACTACCCTAAGACACTGCGACATCGCCTGATCAACCAGAGAAACTGTAGGAGTACCGAGCAACATAGTTCCAACCAATCGCCGAGTGAACACCTGGAATACACTTACCGGTCAATAGCATACATTCCGTATCTCACCGATAAGATCAGTAAGTTCCTGAAAAACGATTACAAAACAGTTAAGTTAGCCACACGAAAGACAAACATGGCCAAACAATATTATACACAAACAAAAGATAAAATAGCAAAAGACGACCACACCAATGTTATTTATAGTATTTCATGCAACGACTGCAGTTCACAATATATTGGCATGACTACAAATAAGTTAAAAACACGAATTAGCGGACACAGATTGAACTTGAATGCACTGCAGAAACTTGTTGACACAGGCACCGACATAGAAGATCCACAATTCGCAACACTAAGTGAAAAGACAGCACTCTTGCACCACTGTATTAGAACCCAACACACATTTGATCTTAACAATGTTAAAATACTCGACCAACACAGAAACACAACAGCACTACCGATTCTGGAAATATGCCACATAGCAACGAACAACAATACAGTTAACAAGAAAAGTGATACAGACGGGTTAAGTTCTATTTATGCAGGTGTGTTTAACACAGTAAAAAACAATAATAAACAACATAAAATTCATAGACGTCATGAAACTGACAATCATGCGCACTCAGACAATCTGATCTAGATAAAATTTCGACAACACACTAGTAGAAGATTAACAATTGTGACCACAAATAATGTTTTTCCGAGTACAAGTTTTTCTAGATTATTCAATGACAAAAATTATTTAAAATAGTTCCATTTTATGTGATAAACGCAAACAGACCACAGTTAATTATGTATTATATAAGTTACAATAAAAACAAAACGAAAAGCTTTAGTAAGTACCAGACATTCGGAAAAGGTTTTAAAATAGGGAAAACACATCTCTGCTTTGTTTTTTGTAGACTTCTTGATAAAGACAAAATATATTGTCGAAACGTTGAAGGAAAAGAGGCAGTACTTCGTTTAGTTCAGCTTAAAGACTGATGAGCCGAAAATCCAAGCAATGACCTTAAAATATTTCTGACGATTCGTTGTATCGAGGATTGTCATCGTCTTCAGGAAATGATAAATTCGTTTGTGTATTGGTGTAAATTGAATTGTCTGACAATCAGCATTGCTAAATGCAACGTAATAACCTATCATCGTATAAAATCGCCCATTAAATTCAATTACCAAATAGGTGGCCAGGCTTTGAATAGAGTTGAGTGCGTGAATGATCTTGGCGTGACCCTCGATTCAAAACTGTCTTTTGATCGTCATCGTACTATGATTATTTCAAAAGCCAATCGCCAGTTAGGCTTAATATCGAAAATTGGACGTGATTTCAAAGACCCATACTGCTTCAAATCCCTCTATTGTGCACTTGTCCGTCCTATCCTCGAGTCCGCCAATTTTGTTTGGATGCCACACCAGCTTTATTGGAGTATACGATTAGAACATGTGCAGCGTAGGTTCATACGTATAGCTCTTCGAGACTTACCTTGGCGACAACCTGACAATCTTCCAGCGTATGCAGACCGTTGTCGTTTACTCAATCTGGATACCTTGGAACGCCGCCGCAAGATACAACAGGTATTATTTGTGGCAAAGTTATTGAATAATGAGGTAGACTCTCCAAAACTCTTGTCGTTGATAAATTTTCGTGCGCCGCAAAGAGCCCTTCGACCATCCAAAGGTTTATGGAGACCAATTAAAGGCATCTCGAATTCATTAGAAAAAGGAAAATTGGTGGCTAGACACGTGTAACTTGGGACCCTAATGTGGTCATTCACCTCTGTCTAGGAACACCTATCGCAACGGGCGGCTAAATCATAAAATGCTGCAACCCTCTAGCTACACCAAAGATAGCAGCTTCATCAGTAAGGGCAGCGGTTTTGTAGTGCTGGGAATTCAGAAAATGAGAGTCATCCTATGGAGGCGCGTAGATGATCATATATGCGTGTTGAGGATTCAGAACTAATTCTTCAACTACAGTTTAATCAACACCTACGCTCTGACAAACTACAAATCCAATGACGTCAAAAATGAGTTCTAAAAAAAGCTTCAACGAACGTATGCCGACTGTCTAAAACACGACGTAAAAGTTGTCTTCGGAGATGCATATCGCACAGGTTGGAAAGAACGATTTCTTTCATCCGGTCATTAGAAGGCATAAACTTCACTTGCCTGCGGCTAATAAGTTTTGCCGCGGCCAGAGGAGTGTACATATATAAATTTACGAACTAATTTCATTTTTGTCATATGACTTACATTTTAAGTTTAGTAAAGCGGGCAATGTATGCAGTTTGCGAGGATGCGAAAATGAACGGGAATAGAAGGTGTGACTTTTTAGGCTTAGAAAAATTTTTTTTGTCCCGTCTGGACGAGGGAAAATTTTTTCTAAGCCTAAAAAGTCACACCTTCTATTCCCGTTCATTTTCGCTTCCTCGCAAACTGCATACATTGCCCGCTTTAGTAATACATATATAACTCCTATTTTCTATGCTTGAATACTCGGAAACACACCTGAAGGCATCTCAACGGAGAAGCCTACTCCCAGATCGATCACGTTTTGATTAATGGTCGTATTTTTGTATGTTACTGATGTAAGGTCTTTTTGGGGACCAAATATTGATTCTGACGATTATCTTGTCGTTTGTAAGATCCGCGCACGATTGTCGAACGTGCTAGATCTCGTACAGAAAGCGTCTTCGTTTCGTTTCAATATACAGCGGTAGGGATGGAAAACCTTTCGATAATTATCGATAGTATGGATAGTTGCCGGCTATTGAGAGAGTCGTTAAGCTTTCAGCGTTATCGAAAGTTATTGATATTTCCCTCGCATTGGCATTCATATTACACAATGATGCCATACTTCCCATCCTTATACAGCGGTTGAAAGCAGATGGCGTGGCAGGAGAATACGGCAGAGAGCTGGATCAATGAATCGCAAAATATAAATGGGCTGTGGAGTAGTATTCCCGGTGCTGTTACAATGACTGCGAGAGATGTAGTAGATACGACGCGTGGAGAACAGTGGTACGGCTGGTTTGATACCTCCGGATGAGAAGAACCGTGCCAGGAGCCGCATGCTCATTTTGGTTACGCGTTAGAATAGAGCGAGATAAAAGGGAGGCAAGAGCTGCCGAAAATAGCGTCCACCGTTGGAAGAAGCGCGAGCACGAGGAGCAAGTTTTCGCCAGCGCAGAAGACAACTTAGCTGGGAGCGACGAGCGGAGTCTCTAGAGAAGAGTTAACAGAATCAGAAGCAGGAATTTCCCTGTGTCGGTGCTGTATAATGACAAGAACGGCAACCTGCGATCCGCAAGATCTTGCTGAGAATCTGGGCGGATGAACAATGCCGAACGGTTGGAAGGCCGCATATGCCCAATCTACGAAATGCTCTCCCGTAGCCTGGTTCTTCAGAATGATCCTTCGTCAGCGAAACCAGCCTTCTGGTTTTCGACAGGGGCGTTCCACGACGGATCAAATTTTTGCAATGCGACAGAACCTCGATAAGTTCCGAAAGTAAACATGCAGACTCACCATCTGTTTGTAGATTCGAAGGCGGCATACGACGTTTCTGAAAAGAAACGAGCTGTAGCAGATTATGCTTTATCACGGTTTCCCGACGAAAGTAATGCAGCTGAGACGTATGACGCTAGCGGGATCAAAATCATGTGTGAGGATAGCTGGTAATACATCTGTCACGTGTGTAACGTTAGATGGACTGAAGCACAGAGATGCGCTCTCGAATTTCCGGCCGGTTCTTCAACATCAGCAACGTGCACAGCCCTCACCTCTGAAGTACGAAGACGATAAGGATTAATTCTGCACCCAGTTGAAGCGTGAGTACGACCACTGCCCAAAACATGATATCAAGATCATCATCGGGGATTTCAACGCTTAGGTAGGCCAGAAGAAGAAATAAAACCGGTGATTGGAAGGTTCAGCGCGCACCAGCTGACCAACGAATTGGGCCTAGGACTTATTGACTTTGCCGCCCCTAAGAACACGGCCGTACGTAGTACCTGTTTCCAATACAACCCCCCCACACAAGTACACCTGGAGGACACCAAATCAGACAGAAACACATATCGACTACGTTCTGATCGATTGTTGACATTTCTCAGATATCATCGACGTCAGATCCTACAGGAGCGCTAACATCGGCTCGGACCACTACCTGCTGATGGTTAAGATGCGCCCAAAACTCTCCGTTGTTAAAAACACTCGGTATCGACGCCCACCCCGGTTAGATCTTGCGCGATTGAAGTAGCCTAACGTTGCCGAAAACTAAGCGCATTCGCTCAAAGCTGCGCTGCCGGAAAAGGACCTGCTGGAGGAAGCTCCTTTCGAGGACTGTTTTAACACCATCAATACAGCCATCAACAGCGTAGCGGAAAACGTCATCGGGCATGTGAGACGAGCCCACCATTCGACCAAGAATGTAAGAGGATGATGGACGAGGAGAACGCGGGTGCCTATGATGCGCAGTGCCATTCGTCAGTATCTGGAAAGACACCGACAGAAAAAAATGGAACTAAAATTTTCCGGGAGAAAAAGCGCCACCTGGAGGAGGAGGAGTATGCAGAGCTGGTACAGCTGCATCATTCTCAGGAAACGCGAAAGTCCTACCAGAAACTCAACGCATACCGCAGAGTCTTTGTGCCGAAATATGCCGGGATAAAGATGGTGGTATTCTGACGGACGATCGTGAGGTGACTGAAAGGTGGAGGTAGCACTTCCACAAACACCCGAATGGCACCCAGGCAGAGGACCATGGCGGCGGAGAAAGCAATCCCGTCGGTGTGACAAACGTAGAAGACGTGCCAGCCCCAACGATAGGCAAAATAAAGGATGTCATCAAGCAGCTGAAAAACAATAAATCGGCTGAGAAGGATGCTTTCGGAACGAAGCTTACAAATATGGGCCCGGTGAAACTGGGCACCTGTTTACACCGACTGATCGCAAGAATTTGGGATACAGAACAGCTTCCGGAGGAGTGGAAGGATGGGGTTATCTGCCCTATCTATAAGAATGACGACAGATTTGACTGTGGGAACTATCGTGCGATCACCATCCTGAATGCCGCCTACAAACACTATCAACCGAAAAAAGCTATGGAAGGTCATGAACGATAACGACTTCACGGGAAGCTGATTAGACTGATACGGTGGATGGAACTCAGTGTTTTGTGCGGATTTCAGATGGATTGTCGGGTCCATTTGATTCGCGCAGGGAGCTTCGATAGAGTAATGGTCTCTCCTGCCTGCTATTCAACATTGCGCTACAGGGTGTAATGAATCGAGCGAACATTGACACGCGGGATCAGCTAGCCGCAACGGCGACACTAGTAGTGAAGGCACCGATCGGCAAAAAAGACTGGTATGACGGGGAATGCAAGAAAGCGGTGAATTAAAAAAACGGACCTAGGCGATATACCTGGGCAAGTCAACGAGAAAGAAAAAAGCCAAGTATAAAAAATAACAGACCTTCATGACACGATTCTCAAGAAGAAGTGACAGCAAGAGGATAGTCAACATGAGGAGCTCGGGCAGCTGTTCCGTGCCAGCCACAAGTGGAAGTTCTATGAGAAGGTTGCCACCTAAATAGTGATACAGCTAGCAGACACGGACCAAAAACTGACCTAGGATCACCAGCAGCAGCCGACCGAGTACCAGCTCCCGATGTTGCTAAGGTTTGTTGTGAGATCAAGAAGTTTAAGAGTACCGAAACCGCCAGCAAAGACGGACTGCCGAATGAGCTCTTTGAGCATTGTAGAGGGGCGCTGACTAACGCGCTGCACTGGGCCATTTCCAGGGTTTGGAAGGAGGGAAAGCTACCAGACGAATAAATTAAGGGAGTCATCTGCGTTATCTACAAAACAAAAAGTGCGTCGAAGTGAGGTGCCAAGCAAGTTTTTATAGGTGCTCGCGCCATCACGGACTAAATATTTTTTTAAATCCAATGGATCTTATCGAAAATGTCACGAATACAATGTGGCCACACATCACATCTTCATTGACTTCGAGACGGCCTATGGTAAAGTCAATCGAGAACAGCTGTGACATAGAATAATGAAAGACAATTAAGTTGCGCAAAAGATTAAGATAAGGTGAAAGACTTTCCCGTTTGCTGTTCAACATCGTTCTTGAACGTGTGGTCCGGTGGGGTGTTATCGAAGGACACAAATTTTACAAGGCGGGCTCACCTTCTAAGCTTAGCGGGTGACTTTGATAACATAACACATTACGTTGCGACGGCGGAGAAGTTCTACACCCGACCGAAAGCATCCATGCTACGAATAGAGCCTGCTTCATTTCGAAAGACTCTTCGATCGAATCGAGTGCGACGACGCACGAAGTTGACGCTGAACAAATCCCTGATAAAACCGGTAGTTATCTACGGGATCGAGAAAACAACGTTTCTCACGAAGGACTACAGACGGATGTGAGTCGGTCTCGTCGTGGGGATGCCGGTGAAAACCCTGGGGCACTTTTATTAAGTAACCGTACCGACACAAGAAATAGGGATTCCTTTGATTAGATCGAAGGAGACTTGCGGGTGATGAGAAGCCTGGGAAGCTGGCGAAACACCACCCAGAACCGATCAACATGGGGAAAACTTTAAAACGGCTCTCACCTGATTGGTAAGTGGTAAGTAACACGTTGATTGGTAGCCTTATTGGGTAAACCTTGGCGTTTCGTTTGGTTTGGCGTTTTCCGTGCTGAACTGCATGGATATGTACTGTAGAAATAACTTGCGACGCCCTCACGACGCACAGTGCGTTGAATGTATGGGAACGCGGGACAAAAATCAAAACAGCCATTTTAGTATTTTTTTCAATTGGTGTGAAACGAAAAATGTTAAGTACCGATGAGAGCTACTATTTGCATAAATGACGAATGTCAAATACGTCATCGCAGAAATGTCTCAAGCGCCGTTTTTTTGTTCAGAAGCATACAATGATAATTTTCCAAGAATATTATCCATTTAGAGATAAAAGGCTTGAATGCATATTCAAATAATTTCTAGGCGATGAAAAAGTGACCCAAACACCATCACAATTAGTTTTTACAATTATTTTTATTCAATTACCTTTCAATTGTGTTTATTTACGGTTTACTGTTGCAAAACATTCGAACATCATCAATCCAAGAATTTTTTACATATTTTACCCATAAATTACGTGTTATACATGAAAATGAGAGGCAGATGTACGATAAATTGCGCACTCTTGGTTCCAGAGGTATCATTCGAAAACGCGAATTCCGGTTGAAAGAGCAAACTTGAGCAGTGGCAATCACTTTTAAAGTTTGAAGGACAATCCAAATGAGGGGAAAAAGTGATATTCAGAGAGGTACTTTGGAATATTTTTTTTTTGTCGACCGATTTTAAATCGATAGTGTCTTTTTTCTGTAAGCATAAAGAAGTATGAGAAGCCTTTAAATTCCAAATGCGCTACGTTATGTCTCAATAGTAACATGTGAATTGTAGTAGTTACATGCCTCTACCGTTGCTATTTTGGTTTTAACATAATAAGATATAGAGTATATTAAAAAAATAATTTGAAAACTAAGAATTTTTTTAAAAAATAACGTGTCACTTGAATCGTTGAAACCACTTTACAGTAGACGCGTTTCATAATCATATGGGTGCACTTACGAGGTTAATAATATCATTACAGTATGTCTCGAACATGTATATAACATGTCAGCATGTAAAATTGGTTCAATAAGAAATCCACTTTTTTGATTTTTGCACTGTGCGACGCAGAAGCCAAAAACACATCAGCAGTACCACAATCCCGAACAGTTGTGTATGACTGATATTATTAAGTTTCGTATCACGCAAATTTAAGCATTTGGCGTGTTTCTACCGTCCCAATTCACCTTGGGGTATACTCAATTTGAACATAGAATTTTATTGACTTTTAATGGCAAAAATTGTCACTTCCTCGTAGTATTCGAAATTTTATAACGGAAAACAATGTGTTATAATAAAATTGGTTCCCTTTCACAGGTAGGTACATCTCTGATACAAACTTGCAATCTCGGTTCGGTTACCAAGTTAGTAGCATAATTCAATTCCCCCGCCGTTCTCGTCCGCATAGGTGACGACTGTTTGACACTGGCAATCATCATCAATTATAACATAGTGACATTTCTATCCGAGTAACTCTCACTGCCGTTACAGTGCCGCTGTCCAGTAGGAAAGACGTGAATCAAAAATAAATAATTGATTAACCCGCGCAAGAGCGCATTGAATTTACGCAGGTACTTAGCACTTACGCACAACTTAGCACATGCCAACATATGCTCCCGGGAAGTTCATAATTCATGATACGTTTCGTCCCTGTTGGTCCATTCGTTGGTGGTATTTTGATTTAACGCCCGCACTCGGTAAGACGCGCGTTGCGTTGGTTGGGAATTGATTGCGCTCTTGTTGGGAAAACCAATCGGATATTGTTGTTTTCCGCTACGTAGGTGACCTTCCCACCTGTCTCCATTGTCCGGTATAATTTGCGACATTTACTGTCTAAGTGTGTCGAAGAATAATCTTGTTAGTGCGTTCTGCTTTTCTACTTTTCCAGTAATGGAAATGTCATGATCAGTCAATGTTGCAAAAGAGGAAATGTGGTAATTATAGTACAGTTGTATCGACAAGCGGATGTCAATTTATCTAGATATAAAAACCACGAACCATCGCTTGTAATGACTATCAAGTTCACTGACCGTTTAGAGAAAAACATGTATCGCATGAAAAACAGCACGTTACGAAAAGTAGCTTCCACCAACAATTTTTTTCAAATATTTACCTCAGTCCCTCATGACAAAAGTTTGATTCAAGGGCATTGGGCATATTTCAGTTTATTGTAAAAAGGATCGTGGACTTTGTTGATTGTGTGCTGTGATATCAGCGATATCGATTCGAAAAATCAATTCATACAATGAGAGCCCGGAGTACCCACCTTAAGATTGTTACAGTGAATATATGTGATTAAAAGAATATCAAAGAATTTTTCTAACTACAAACCTTCCACAAATGGGTAATGAAAGAACCTAACGATAGTCTGGGTTACTTCTGAGTAGGTAGTTACCTGAAATAAGATAGAAAATATATTTCCGATCAATGAGAGTGTGAAAATTTGAAACAATTGATTGTGGTTGCACTTTTTAGAATTAAGTTTTAGTATCTCTAAGTTATGTATTCAATTTTTCAAACATCGTATCTGATAGCAATTTTAAAAACTCTCAGAAAACATCACGTATGGTTCACTGGTACATACTACATTTATGATCACTAGAAAAGCATTCACCACTCATCGATACATCGTCCATATTGCTTACAGAATGCAACCTCTCGTAAAGGTACTCCTAAGCTACGTAATTGTATCGTTAGCAATCGAAAGACTTGTAAAACTACTATCCACTCCGATGCCCACATCCGTCAGTTCTCCAAGCCACGCACAGCTGGCTAGAAATGGTGACTTCCAAGACTTGATATTATATTTACACTCACCTTTAGCAATAGAAAAAAAGCGACAAGTTGAAAGTAAAATCTCTATCAACCATCCCGGAATACAGTCCCGTTTCGTGATGCCACAGCCGATATACACGAGCTCGAGTGATGCTGGCTGGCGGTGATGGTTGTTGTTTGTAAACTTGAACTTACTTATAGATCCCCCTCTGGGGAGGAGGGAGGCAAGTTGCGTCGAGACAAGGGCTCTTCCCGAACGCAAACTCCGCCACTAGCACAAACCTAGTCAGACCGAGCATAGGAGCATGAAATAGAAACAAGCTCGAAAAACTTGAAAAACAAGTTGCACCTTATGAATGTTTACTCGGTCGGTCTTTCTCTTGGGCTCAAAGCTTTTGCCTGTTTGCTTTTTTCTTTTTTCCCGTGGCACGAGGGTACAAGAAACAAGTATTGCTTTTACCCTGCGCTTTATGAAATAGTAACTTTTCACTGGAACAGGGTTGAAGTGTGTATCATTTGAGGGAATAGAATCAAGTCAGCCGTTACTGACAGAACCATTCTGAATAACTGTTCGAAAGGTGATTTCTCTGGTTGATTGAGTCTGATTTTGACTTCCGTCTACTTGCAGTTGGCATGCGGTGATTGACCATTGCTTTGCGGTAGCTGTCGGTCAACTAGTTTTCCACTAGTAAACAAATTGCTGTAGTATTTTTCTGCATACAATTCTCCGACCGAATCTTATCAATTTTACCTGCTAGAAGAAAGTTTAGACACCTGTTTACTTTTAATATCATTGAAAGTCCTATTTTTATCATCTTCATTGTCCTCTTCACCCATCTTTCTGTGTTATACGTCACAGAACATGCTGCAGCAGCGTGGAGTCATGTAATGAAAAATTCATTTTTCCCACCGAAGAGATGGGATGCTATTAATCTCCAGAAGGGAAACGCAGAGCTCGGTTTATGATTCTGTGCCCAACAAGATTGTAATGAACATGCGCGTAAGACAAAAAAATAAACCGGCATGACGTAAGATAGGGTGTTCTAAACATTCGAAGCATCCGCACATCCTAAAAAAACTTTCCCACCAACAAAGGGGGACATCCCTTAAAACACGAGCCGATTGCTTTGGCCCCATGTGTTGAAGTTTTTGCTCTGGCTACGAGGCATAGCAGAAAGCTGTCCGACCGAATGACGGAAAGATCGGCAGTCGGGCGCCAGCAGAATTGAACTTTCGCAGCCAGTCCGGCCTGAGCCTATTCACTGGCGAATGTAGCGCGGGTCCCAGCGCAGTCCGGGCTGAGCAGATAATCTAAATCGATACCAGTTTTATGGGTTGCCAAATTGGTTAGCGGTACAAGTTGAAGGACATGTTGTGCCGATAAAACGGGCGTTTTATGATCGGAAGAAAGCCTTTTCTCGGAAAGTGTAGACATTTGGGAGGTAATAATGTTGAAATATACTCGTTATCAATTTTATGGAAACATTGAGGGAAAGGTTTTGGGCTGGGAAATTTTAGAAACCATTTCGGCCGATTTAGAGACCATCGAATTTCCGAATCTTCAGTATTTAAAATCAATACATTTTTGATTTTCTGAAACTTAGGATTTCGTATTTGTTGGGAAACTGAAATGCAATATTATTTTGCAAATATAGTTACCTAAAAAGCATTCAAAGTATTGCCAATCGCTATTGAAACTTTTCTTATTATTTTTTTGCATGTTAAAAGTTGAAAATTTGAATGTTTTCGCTTGTTTGAGTTGCAAAGCTGAGTTCAAAACTTTTGAAAGTGGGCAATATTCGTGATGCTCTCGATGCTTTCGGTTTTACAGTTTGTACCCCTATATATGTTGCCGTAAGACATAATTCTACGTCGAAAACGCACTAATCGATGTGCTCAAGTCGACTCTGTTGAAAGAAACATAAAAAAAATCGTCTAATCAGTTCATAAATGTTTGATATTAGTTGTATTTACCAGACAATTGAACTGTGCAGTAACAGCTAATAATTTCAGCCTTGTTAAATGTTTAAAATAAACAAAGCAGAAAGAATTTTAATTTTCCGAAGGTATCGTCGGAGTCCATGGTCAAGTATATGAATATGAAGATTGTTTGTATTTCATGATACTGTAAGAAGACGGAGTTTAGCCAGAGAAAGGCCGGAATCCTCAATCGGCAAAGATGCCCCTTCTGTTAATTGTTATGAACCATGAGTATGATCGAGATGCTGTAAGAAGTGACTGGTTTGTAATGGTGAAAACTTAGTAAATTGACATTTACGGATTTGTTTCGCATATACCGCTTGTGATGCACAGTGTTAATGAATCGTAATATACATCACACTGCTGCGCAATTGCAGCAGCATCAAACTGCAATCAAAGTTGCAATTTAGTAATAACCATCCATTATGCTCTTCCAAATATATTCAGCAGCCTTAAAAATGACTGGTTGCTGCAGTTGCAAATTTCATTCAATTATCGCATAAACGCTTCATGGTCCATATAGCGCGCGATATCCGCTCTGACAAAGATTTTTTACGCACGTTGTGGAATGAGATAACTGGAAAAATTATTCCCAGTTATATCATTCTACTACGTTCGTAAAAAAGAGGATGGGCTACGCTGCTCACAGTTTGTCGGTATATAAGCGAAATTTGAGCGTGAAAACGCATTATTTTATCGTCAACTGTGTACCTAGCAACAAATGTATCATCATTGAGATGACACCAGAGGCAAGCGACAAAGGAGCCAGGAAATTTGTCACAACAGGTCGTACCTCGCTGTAAGGAGAAACATTTTCGGTTGCTTCCTGGTTGGCGGATTACAACAAACGTTCTACTATTACACTTGCCGCAAGATTCAGACCGCCGTACGTTTGCTGCTCCAAGTAAATTGTTACATTCCTCTTGTCAACCTATTGTTGCCTTATAAAGGCAACAATATAACATGCATCGTGTGTTGCACGGCTTGAAGGAAGAAGATGTTCCCGTTCTCGTATCGGATATAAGGGTCGTAATTATGCTGAGATGTCAAGCAACAACCGTCTTCTTAAAGACGTTACATATTTGTTAATGAAGTGTTATGAATTTTCTAAAACGGACTCAGCACCGTGAGCAGAACTTGCTGAACTTTTCTGTTTGGAATCGGATTTGTTTCGCATATACCGCTTGTGATGCACAGTGTTAATGAATCGTAATATACATCACACTGCTGCGCAATTGCAGCAGCATCAAACTGCAATCAAAGTTGCAATTTAGTAATAACCATTCATTATGCTCTTCAAAATATATTTAGTAGCCTTGAAAAAGACTGGTTGCTGCAGTTGCAAATTTCATTGAATTATCGCATAAATGCTTCATGGTCCATATAGCGCGCGATATCCGCCCTGACAAAGATTGAAACCCGGCTTTTCTTTCTTCTTCACGATCAGCAACCAACGTCCGTGTGGTATCGGTACAATCATGGAATTGATTAAACATAAAACACAAAGCGCACATTCTTAGTCAACTAGGTATATTCTGTCGACTTTGTTAGGGAAAGAAGCATTATGCAACCAATCAGAGGTCGACATTTGCGTTTCGACAAGGCTTGACAATTTTCAATAGTACAATCGTTCGAACAATCAGATTACAACTTTCTGCATTTGCACGGGTGCTTGGTTGATTTTCCAATCGATTACTGCAAAAATGACGAAAATCGGTTGGAAACTGACTGAGCTTAAAATGGTTGAAAATGGACAATTTTTGTGACGCTGCCGATGTTTTTGGTTTTTGAAATTGGATCCCTGTAATGAAACTGGTCCCCTGTACATGTTGCCGAAAGACGTAATTCTACGTCAAAAAGATCCAAGAATCATAATGTTTAATATTCTCATTTTAAGCAGGGCCTAAGTGTTTTGTAGTACAGTATTTAACACTGTTTTAAAGTTTTAATCTAGTCCTGGAAATCGTAATGAATCCATTAAAAGCACATTTCTAATCACGAACTTACAATAAAACAAGTCATTTCAACTGCCACTTTAATGACCAATTTAGCATTCGATCAGATAACACGACTAAGAACACAACCCCAAGCAGAACTGTGTTCCACGCTGAGAAGACACCCAAGAGGTTCCTACTTTTCAGTCAAGAGGTTTTCTTACTTCTACAAAAAGACTTCTTAGAAATAGAAAGAAAAAAAACGTTCAGGTTGAAGTATTCTACGGCGTTGGATGCTCTAACCGCGACACAGCGTACACATGAATCAGTGCAATCCACTCGACGCATGCGGCTACAAGCGATAGAGGTAACCGACCCCGCGGCACAGATGCTCGGACGGACGGACGGACGGAACCTCCCATCACAATGATCATCACCATCATCGTCGTCATCATCATTATAACCAGCGATGGAAACGAAACGATTATGACCCGATTGTCGTTTTGTCCCAAACTGTACAGATTGCGATGTGTTCGAGTAATGAATAAACTTGAATCCTCTCAGTACGTAACAAAATGTTGATGCATTGCTCACTCGGAAATAATAAATACATAATTAGACTATATACAGCTCTTAGAAGAGAATGATCCGCGCAACTCGTTGTGTTTTTTTCTCCGTACGTGGCTCGTCGCACGAGGAAAAACGATAGCAAAAGAGAATAATAAACTTGACTTGTCCCCTTCGCATCGCAGTGACGCAGTAGCAGTGATGTGGTACGGTGACGGCGGGAGGGAGAGTTATTTTAGGCTATCGGACTACTTGGGCAACGATTGTTTTCAGCAGGTTTGCTACACCAATTAATGAAAAACTGCTGGAGTAGTGTGAAACATGATATTATATAATATTTTTTTGTTTTATGCATTTAAAAAAAAAGGCTGCTTAAGCAGGTAATACAGAAATTGATAGGTACCAAACTTTGCTATTATACAATTACCCGAATTATCCTACTTTAAGCTTGCGGTTATGCCGAAGAATTTATCTACCTCTCGTTTTGGTTATGGTTTGGTGAATGGAACATTTTCCTCATATTAATTTCAGAGGTAGTGCTAAGAGAAGAGAGAGAGAGAGAAGGTGGCTACCTGATATAAATAAATTTAAAAAACGCAAGCTTGGCATAGTTTGCGTGATTGATAGTAGACATTCAAATGCCTGAACCTATCTCCTAAAACTAAATTCTTTTTAGTCGTATTGAACTAAGATTTTTAGTAAACATAGCAATAATTTTTTTCAAGCAACAATAAGTTTCGGGTACCTACGTGTAATATTTTATTTTTTCATCGTTTCCTTTCGGATTGACTTTTTACAAAGAATCACTGCGTTACTTAGTTTTGCGTAGGAGGGAGGGAGGGAGGGAGGGAGGGGGGGTAGTAGAGACAGTTACGTAACTATCATGTTTGCTCGAAATTGAAAATTTCGGAGAGGAGTCAGACTGATTAGTGGTAAGTAATTTTAGGGGGGGGAGTCATGTCGAACGCAACCTATCGTTACTTAGGAGGAGGGGGGGCCTGAAATCTAGATTTTCAGCGTTACATAATTTGTAATATAACACGTCGATGTTGCGTTATCATGTTTCATATCAGAGCAATTCCATCACAAAACCGGGCAATCAATTTAGTCGACCATTGCAAATACAGTATTATATCAACCCCTTGATCATGTTTGGAGTGATAAAAGAGGGAAAGTGGTAAAATCGGGAATATTTTCTTTATTATTGTTTTGTTATAAAAGATGGTAAACCAATAATTTAACACGTAAAATCAGCGATTTTGATTACTACAAGAAATCGAATCATATGAAAAAGCAGTTCTATCCGTCTGTCTGCTTCTCTGATCCTTATAGACGTGGGAACTACTGTACTAATCGGCGTGAAAATTTTTATGTAGGGGTTTTTGAGGCCGGAAAAGGTTATTAGAGTTATTAGTTGAAACAACACCACTGATTTTAAAAATAAAAATTAATCGAGGATACTGTCTACAGACATTAAAAGACGAAAGCTTGTATCTTAATTGACAGTGGAACTGGCACTTGTAAATAATTGCGAGATTCGGAGATGGTGGACATACAATGTTATATGATGATAAAATTGGGCGAAAAAGGTGATAAAATCGGGGGCAGATAAAATCGGGTACTGATATTATCGGGTGATTACTGTATTTTCATAGCCAAAAAAAAATCAGTTTTCGATGGTTTTTGATGCCAAATGACTTAGAAACGCATGAAACGTCGAGAGTTGGTGTCATCTGAAAAAAAAATTGCAAAAATCGACTCTCTGGGACTTAATCGTTTTTTCAATTGTGGAAGGCGGAGTTTAAAACATTTAGAATTTATTTTATGAAATTGATTGCTAGTCTCTCGAAATAACCTGTATAATGATATATACTATAAGTAGCATCGAATACATAATAATTCATAATATTGTGAAAAATGAGTATAAAATAAAAAAGCACTTCGGTTCGTTTGATTGGTGTGACGTCTTCGACAAAGTTGTAGATAATAATTCTGTCTTTCCAAAAAAATACATTTAAAAAAATCATTTATTGAAAAATAAAATAAGACGAAAATTTAAAAAACAATTATGTATTCAAATGAGCTCATTTTTTAAAAATCTGATTTTTTAATAAAACCTACAAAAGATTGCCAAAACAATGAAACCAATCCGACCATTTAGGAGTTAAGAAAAAAAAGTTATCGTTTTTTGAAAAAAAAAAAATTTTTTTTCGAAAAAAACAAATTGTTTGAAACGTTTTTTCAAAAGGAATATTTTTCTTTTGAAGGGACAAAATATTATCTACAACTTTTCCGAAGACACTATGTCAATCAAACAAACCGTTTCGACTGTAGACATATTTTCAATTTCCAATAGAGCACTGTATGAGGAATTAAGAATATTTTTACGGTCAAAAAGGTTTATTTGATTGTCATAGTGTACCTGGCAAAGTTGTAAATAATAACTTTGTACTTCCAAAAAAGATGTACCCCGTAAAAAAAAATAGCTTTTTTTCTGATTCCTCCATGACCGGTTTCGTTGTTCAGGTAATCTTTCGAAGTTTTTATAAAAAAAAAATCGATTTTTTTCAAATAGGCTGTTTTGGATAATTAATTTTTAATTTTCTTTTAATTTGTTTTCAAAAAATCAATAATATGTTTTTACAGTCTATATTCGTTAAAAATCTGTCCATGTGGTATGTGGACGGCCCCTAAATAAAACGAATAAATTGTCTGGTACAGCATTCACATAAACAAGTACAAGTGTCCTAGAGAGTATATTTTTCAAACAAAATCAAAAAAACATATTCCATCAGTATCCACCGTTTCATGTACTTTCAAGACACTTGGAATAGAAAACATTATTCAAATTCCATGCACCTCCCGTGTGTGATTTTGTAAATGACATGGAAGCATTCAACATTTTCCGCGAGACACAATCTTAATTTTGGTTGAGTTATATTTTTTTGCACAGAGTAGTGTTTTGAAACATTTTGTAAATTTGTTTTGAAATATCTTGCCATTTTACATGGTATTTTTTTCCAATTCAACATTGCCACCCTAACGACAATGATGTAGCAAATATTATACTTTCAGGAATTTTTCTATTGGTA
The DNA here is from genome assembly GCF_029784165.1 of Wyeomyia smithii. Taxonomy (NCBI): domain Eukaryota; kingdom Metazoa; phylum Arthropoda; class Insecta; order Diptera; family Culicidae; genus Wyeomyia; species Wyeomyia smithii. The sequence continues at coordinate 92,324,406 of NC_073696.1, forward strand.
TTGAGTGAAAAGTGATTTTTTTCTTTTTATACTCATTTTTACACAATATTATAAACCACTCTATGTCAAATAAATGAACCACCCTAATGAAACATAATGTTTTCGATGCTAGTTATAGTGTATATCATTATACAGGTTATTTCGAAAGACTAGCGATCAATTTCATTAAATAATTTCTTAATATTTTGAGCTCCGCCTTCCGCATCTGAAACCGCCATTCTCTACTGCGAAAACTTGCCGAACTTTTTGCGGATATGTTAACCTTTTCTACCTTTTTGTCCATCCTGACACACGTTTTATACAAGCAAGATCTCTAAACCAACTGGGAACTTGAACCTGCCACCAAAACAATCTCATTATGGGAGTAGGAGACAACACACTTTTTTTTCACTCTCTTTTTGACAAAAATCTCAATCTTTGGCGGAATGATCATGAATGATCTTTGTTCATCATATGTACATATTGCGACTAACCCCATATACTCAGCTGTGCACATTTAGATACAGATGTTGTTGTTAGCAGTCACGACAAGAGGCGAATAGTGCGAAGGAAGCGAAAGAGAGTACGCCAGCAGGGATACTATATACATGGTGCTCATTTGCAATCCTCGTAACTCGTCTTACACATAGATCTGCTTGCAAATGCGAGAAGAGTAAATGTATATCGCACACTGACAGAGATGTTAATGCATCACAAAGGAGATTTATATGTATTCAAAAATCGCTAGAAACGATTTTCTTCCATCGCTGATTATAACTGCGTTAATCGTTCTTTATAACCCGGTGAGCGTGTCGCAGCTCGTTTGTTTTCTTTTTTCAACCAGGGCAAGGTCTTTCACATGTGTGGCGATGAACGCGAAGGAGAAAGACAGCGCTGCCACTTCTGTACAGTTCAGTAGTACGCGGTATTTCCGTGCCGTCCTCCGGCGAGTTTGCGTTCGCCGTCGACTTCATCATCGTCGTCGTCGTTATTATTGTTATTGTTGTTGTTGTCTAGCGAGAATAACGGGACTGTACTGCACCGTCCTCGCACTCGTTGCCCCCTTGCGGTCTTTGGCCCTGTTTTAGTACGCATCATTACGATCAATTTCATCATCTGGTCCATCGCAGTCGTTGTCACCGCAGCAGCTGTGACCTCATCGATGATTAGGCATCACAGTGGGACGAGGTATAGAGGAAAAAGCAAAACCGGGTCTCATTAGGAACCTGATCGTTTTTCCCAGTGTCTAGATGCGTCGTAGATTTACGCTGATGGGAAAGTAATGCCCTAATAATAATCAGAACTGAATTGCGTAAAAGAGCTGTTGTTAATTGGTTCGTTAGAAGTGTTTTGGCTTAATGGAGTATAATTTTTAAGGATATTCGATCAAATGAGAACTAAAACTCAACAGAAGAAGTTTAGCTGGAACAACTTACAACTTACAACTAACATACGAATATTAACGTTATCACGAGTCTGAAAATTGCAGTCAAATGTTCGTAAAATTGGAACTTACTGAAATAAAAGCCTCGAAAATCATATTTGCGTTTATTCCATAATTTAATCCAAAGAATTATAATCATTAATAGTTTAAATAGTACAATTTGAAACACAGATATAAAACTAAATAAGAACATTCATCGTTCAGAGAACTTTGTTGTCTTCAGCTGGATTACGTTGATGATGACGCTTTATTGGTAGTGTTTAAGGCTAATTAAAATTGTATAAAAAATCAACCCAGGGTGTCTTATGGTGGAAAGGGGAATGTATTGTCTGCTTGAGGAAATCAATCCTTTAAAATGGTGGTTGGTGCACTTTGTTTTATGCATTCAGACAGTCTTGAACACTTTCAAAGATGCTTCAATTTTTAAAAACTTTTGTTAGTACTTTTGCATTTTTGATACAATTATATGTATTTTAAACTATAGGCGAATAAGCGTTACAGCTAATATAAGTTAATTCAATGCTAAGACAGTAAATAGGGTACTGTAGCGCTATTCAAGCTGATGTCGAGCTTAGCGAGACTCATCAAGAATATTAAAATATTCAATATAAAACATTGTACGCGAATCATTAGATTGGAAATTTCCAAGCGTATTTCCCACTCAATACAGAGCATTGAATAAGCGCAATTATTTCGATACATATAGATGCTAACTACCTGAATAGAGGTTTATATTTATAACACCTGTAAAATGCGAGGATAAAAATTGTTTACACATGTTTGAAGATAGAAGCAAAGACAACAAGGTCAATCAGTATAAAATGTACAAAAACGTACTAAAAGCTGTTTGTGGTACAGTATAATTAGCCTCCAAATAGTTAAAAAAAATAAAAACAAAAAGAGTACACGAGCAGAAGCACTTAGTTTAATTTGTATTCAACTTAAAATTTAATAAAATTCAAAGGAACTAGTACTTACAAAAAGTAGAAAGAGTGCAAAGAGTACAGTAAGTACAAAATATGCAAAACGTAAAAAAGCAAATAGTACACAAGGCTTAAAAACTACACAATATTGCAAATATAAAAAATGATGAAAATATACGAAAATTTAAAGAGAACAAAAAGTATAAAAGGTACCAAAAATATAATAAAATAAACAAAATAAAAAATATGAAAAGAATGGAGAAATAGTTTTAAGAGTACGAAAAGCATATACAGTTTACAAGCGTTTAACACTAAATGATTTACAAGAAGTAAAAATAAGTAAAAAATATTCGAAACATATAAAAAAATGAAAAAGGGTGTAAAAACAAAATGCATGAAAAGTACAAAAAGCGCGAGTACAAAAGTACAGAATAAACAAACAAGGAAACAAATGCAAATAGTAAAAAGAGCATAAAAAGTAATAATCGTACAGAACTATAATAAATAGAAAAAGTCCAATAGGTACAACAACATTGAAAGATACAAAATAGACTGAACAAAAATTTACTTAACTTGAAATGAACAAAACGTACAACAAATAAAAATGTGCAAATATTACAGGAGGCTAACAAAGTTTAGGTACGAGTCTAATAGTATAAAAGGAAGAAAGAGAATGGAATGTACAAAAGGTACAGGAGCACAAATAAAAAAAAACAAAAACAAAAAGTATAAGACTAAAATTAGTACAATAATCGTGTAAAGAGGAATACGCAGAAAGAAAAACTAACGAAAATGCGACTAGCCCAAGAAGGACGAGTGGTACAAAAAGTTGTAACAGTTACAAAAAAATGAAAAATACAAATGGTCAAACAAGCATAAAAAAGTAAAAAGCAGGAAATGGACTATGTATAAAAATAATGATTTCGGAAATATACAACAATATGAATATATTTAAAGGCACCTAAAAGTAAAATAAAAAAACAAAATATACTATTTGTACTTGAAGTGATGATCATGATGATGATGGTTCCGCCATATACCCCTACCAAGGTTTGAACTGGACGATTTATCTATAAATAATTTATTTAGTCACAATTTAAATCAGTTATGCAGAAAAAACGAACTGATTCCATTTCCAGATCTAAACTTCTTCAAAAACTGTTTCCTCGATTCACATCGGTAAAGACGTAAATAAGTGTAGAGAGAGTTACACAAAACTAGCACAAGGTTTTCATGGCCTTCAGCCAGATTAACCAGAACTCCGAACTCCGCAAGTACCAAGTATACTGATAAAAGGAAGAACAAAGAGTACTAAGAAAAACCAAAAACGCAAAAAGTACAAAAACAATAAAAACAGTAAGAAGAAAAGAAGAAAAAAATGCAAAAATGAACAGAAGATATAAAATGTATAGCAAAAAGGATCAAATGAAAAGATTACAAAACGTGCATAATGTACAAAAAAGAACACAAAACATTTGTGTTCTTTTTTGTACATTATGCATACTGCTACTTCCAGCATAGCCTCCACCATAGACTCACCTGGAGATCACCGAATGGAACAGAAACACAAATCGACCACGTTTTGATAGATGGTCGGCACTTCTTGGACATTATCGATGTCAGATCACATCGAGGCGCTAACATCGATTCGGATCACTACCTGGTGATGGTTAAGATACGCCAAAAACTAATCGTTGTGAATAACATACGGTACCGTCGCCCGCCACGGTATAATCTCGCGCGACTGAAGCAACACGACATCGCAACACAGTACGCGTCATCGCTCGAAGCTGCACTGCCAGAAGAGGGAGAGCCTGAAGAAGCCCCTCTAGGGGATCGCTGGAATGCCGTGGAAACAGCTATCAGCAGTGCTGCGGAGGAAGTCCTGGGCCACGTGCAACCGAATCGACGTAACGAGTGGTTTGACGAAGAATGTCGGCAGATTTTGGACGAGAAGAACGCAGCGCGGGCAACAATACTGCGTAGAGCCACCCGTCAGAATGTGGAGCGATAGAGACTGAAACGGAGGCAGCAAGTCCAACTCTTCAAAGAAAAAAAGCGTCGCCAGGAAGAGGAGGAATGTGAAGAACTCGAGCAGCTGCACCGCACACACGAAACACGAAAGTTCTACCAAAAACTCAACGGATCCCGCAGAGGCTTTGTCCCACGAGCCGAAATGTGTAGGGATAAGAATGGAGGCATTTTGACGGATGATCGTGAGGTGATCGAAAGGTGGAAGCAGCACTACGATGAACACCTGGATGGCGTGCAAGCAGGAGACCACAACAGGAGCGGAGAAGACGTGGTCGGTGTAACGAACGACGAAGATGTGCCACCCCCAACAAAAAGCGTAGTTAAGGATGCGATCCGGCAGCTCAAGAACAACAAAGCGGCCGGAAAAGACGGCATCGGAGCTGAGCTTATTAAGATGGGCCCCGAAAAATTGGCTAGCTCGCTGCATCGGCTGATCGTCGAGATCTGAGAAACAGAACAGCTACCGGAGGAGTGGAAAGAAGGGGTTATCTGCCCCATATACAAAAAGGGCGACAAACTCTAGACTGCGAGAACTATCGAGCGATCACAGTCCTGAATGCCCCCTACAAAGTGTTTTCCCAGGTCATCTTCCAACGCCTGTCACCATTATCCAGCAGGTTTGTAGGAAGCTACCAGGCCGGCTTCATGGAAGGATGGTCTACGACTGACCAAATCTTTACACTGCGGCAGATCCTCCAAAAGTCCGTGAGTTTAGAGTCCCTACACACCATCTTTTCGTCGATTTTAAAGCCGCATACGATACAATAAACCGACAAGAGCTATGGAAAATCCTCGACGAAAACGGCTTCCCGGGGAAGCTGACAAGACTGATTAAGGCTACGATGGAGGATGTGAAGTGTTGTGTGAGAATTTCGGGTGGAACGTCGGACCCATTCGAGTCTCACAGGGGGCTCCGACAAGGTGATGGTCTCTCCTGCTTATTGTTTAACGTCGCGCTAGAGGGTGTTTTGAGACGAGCGGGGTTTGATGTGCGGGGCACGATTTTCAGCAGATCAGGTCAATTTATTTGCTTTGCGGATGACGTGGATATTGTCGACAGAAAATTTGAGACGGTGGCAGACCAGTATACCCGACTGAAACGTGAAGCAGATAGGATCGGACTGAAGATTAATCAAAAAAACTAAGTATATGCTTGCAGGTAACAATCGACGGGGATGAGTTCGAGGTGGTCGACGAGTTTGTGTACCTCGGCTCTCTGGTAACTGAGAACAACGATACCAGCCGGGAGATAAGGAGTCGTATTATCAGTGGAAGTTGTGCCTACTATGGGCTCCATAAAAAACTACGGTCGCAAAATCTGAGTCTTCGCACCAAGTGTATCCTGTACAAAACGCTGATAAGACCGGTCGTTCTCTACGGGCATGAGACGTGGCCAATGCTCGAGGAGGACTTGCAAGCACTCCGAGTTTTCGAACGTCGGGTGCTAAGAGCCATCTTTGGCGGTGTGCAGGAGAACGGAGTGTGGAGGCGTAGGATAAACCACGAGCTTGCGTGCCTCTACGGTGAACCCAGTATTCAGAAAGTGGTTAAAGCTGGAAGGATACGCTGGGCAGGGCATGTAGCTAGAATGCCGGATAGCTACCCTGCAAAATTGGTGTTCGCTTCAAATCCGTCGGGAACGAGAAGGCGGGGAGCGCAACGAGCGAGATGGGTGGACCAGATGGAGCACGATCTGCAAAGTACCGGGTGCCCGCGGAACTGGAGGCAGGCAGCCATGGACCGAGTGAATTGGCGGAACCACGTTATGCAGGCCATGTCTTAGGACGTACGGCCATCTAAGTAAGTAAGTAAGCATACTGCTAAAAATACAAAGAAAAAGCAACAATTCAAAGATTATTAATAGAACAACATAGCACCAAAACAATAGTTACAAGGTATACAAAAGACGCAGAATACATAAAAAACAAACACACAAAAAGGATGAAAAGTTTGAAGGGCGAAGAGATAAGAAAAATACATAAAGTACAGTTGATAAGAGAGTACAAAAAATACCAATAAAACAAAACGTACAAAAATAATAAATTACAGAGAGTAAAAGATTATTGAGAAGACAAAAAAATACTAAAACACAAAACCTTAAAAAAAGTATCAAAAGTACAAAAAGTATAAAAAGTTTAGAAAGTACAATAAAAAATTAATGAAAAAGTAGCAGAAATGTAAAAATGATAAAATAAAATTAAAAAAAGTACAAAAAGTACAGAGTCCAAAACATACAAGAAGCACAAAAAGTTAAAAAAAAAGTTCGTTATACACAAATACAAAAGGTACAATAAACACATAAATTAAAAGAAACATAAAAAGTACAACAAGTACAAAGATTACAAAAAGTACGGAAAGTACAAAAAATATTAAAATAATACGAAAAGTACAAAGAGTACAACAAGTACTAAAGATATAAAGAGCATAAAAATTCAAAAGTATAAAAAATAAATGAAGTACAAGAAGTACAAAGAGTGCAAAAAAACAATAAGTAAAAGAGTACAAAAAGAACAAAAAGTGAAAGATTATAAAAAGTTCAATAATGACAAAAAATAGCAAAAATACAAAACGTAGATTAAAAAATACAAAATGTACAAGAAGTACAAATAATAAAAAGAGTACGGGAACGAAAAGTATAAAAAAAAAACAAGTATGAAAAAGTAAAAACCTATATGAAGAATACAAAAAGTCCCAGTAATACAAAAATTAAGAAGAGCATAGCATATTTGATCGCCCGTGTGTTGCCCGCGATTGACCAGAATCAGCTGAAATTGCACAAAGAACCGTCAAAATGGTGCCTAGGAGTAGCAAGCCATTTTCAGTGTACAATTCCTGGTGATCTTTCTTTTCACTGGTCAATAACGTATCTGGCCACGCCCAATGCAGATCAATAGAGGAAGGGATATCGGGAGTGTTAGTTTAATACTTGTTGCTACTAGAGACCGAGGAATCCTGTGCATCATCCACAAGTATCAAAGGAAGGAATTAGTGTTAGTGGAAAGGAATTGATCTGGATCCATCGAGATTGATGGTGCGATCTTTTCTACACAAATTCGCGCACGATATGGTTACTTCTCGGTCTCTGGGCAACCGGCCACCAGGAGACGATATAAATAGAACCGCGCCAAGATCTAGTTATCTTCGGCAACCTACCAATCGTTAACCAAACTTCGCGGTAAATGCCGTGAACTTGATTCAAATTTACCTAGAAACGAATGGATTTCGTGAAACGCAACAACCGCACAAGAGCGTGCCGACCACTGGTTAACGAAAAATTCAAAACACCCGCTTCATTAAAGAGAAAAAAAGGAGAAAAGGGAACCGGCAAAACAGGAAGAGATTTGGCATTCATGCAGGGTTTGTCTTTGTCGCGATTGAATAATTACGATATTTTATACTCTGAATCGTAGCGTGCTCAAAAAGAACCAACGGGCATACAGTCTCCGAAATAATGATTTGATACATCTCGGAAATCACAATACACCGATAATCCTTAGATGAGCAAAGCTCACCAAGGCCGAAGACACGTTTACACCGGAGCATTATGTACGACCGCTTTATTCCCTCTCACCGACGCATAAGCGAGAGGACACGGTGCTTCGTCCCGATAATCTTTTGTTTTGTATTTAAGTTAAGATACCTACTGAGTTTAAAAACTGGCAGAGTTTCATGCACTCATAGCTCAAAAATTTAAAAAAATGCAATATGCATATCGAACAAGACAGAATTCTAAGTTGATTGATAAAATGCCAAAGCAATCGCAATCAAAATTCAGTTGCTATTCCGACCAACAAAATTTTCACATAATTAATAAAAATTGTCGATGTTTTTCAATATTTGTTCAAAAGCTAGAAAAATCATAAAACAAGGGTACAAAACTGGGCCAAATGTTCGTAACCGTTCGGTCAGGCCGCGATAAGTTTCTGAATTATATTCTAATGCTACTAGTTCCGTGTTGTGAGAGCCAGCGTGTACAAAGGTTTAAAGCTCTCACCTATTGGGGCAATTCTGATCATTCAAGCAGAGCTTTAGCAAATGAAACGACTCTACAAAACCACGCTAAAATAAATCTCGACATATTGTAAGCAATGCATCTACCAAAAAAATAAACAAATAAATAGATCAATTATTTTCAATACGGCTAACTGACAACGCAGACAGGGTGTTTAAAGTATTAAAGTTTAAAGTAGAAAAATTTCAATAAATCTGGCAACACGACTGGTAAGACTGATCTACTATATGCCTAGCTAACAGCGAAAGAAGCCAACTTTCGTTGCTATATTGTTCATCCCCACGTGATAAAAAGAGAGAGAGAGACCTGTACGCACCAGTTTCCTTTGCTGCCGTCAACAAAATAATAGCAACGCACACCTAACAATATTGAACTCACCGCGTCAGAGTGAGATAAAGAATGTGATCCTGTTGGAAAAATCAACATGGTAAAATATGATCCTGTTGGAATTAATGCAGGAACTGGCATATTGCACGACATTTAATTGGGCTCACCCTACCAAAGCTATAAATAAAACTCGATACAACAATGATGAAAAGACAACACATGAGATATAAATATACAGTACACCAACAAGTTTGTTTTCTACATTAATACTCGTTCTGAACAGTGGAAGGTACTTATCCATCGTTTCCACCGCCATTGTGAATTGCTGCCTTGAACCTGAAGAAAATTGTTTCACATTTCAGCACTCTTTTACAACACTTTGGCAAGTACATCAACTTGCTGAGCTAATTCTATCACTGAACTTCACTTTGACCACAATCATGTTCCTCAACTCGCGCTGCAACACATTGAAAATATATTTTAAACATTTCAAACACGAACAATTAGAAAAAAAACATGTCGCTTAGCAGTGCACCCAGTTCCGTCGTCCAAGAAATACAAAAATTACGAAGAGGACAAAAGTAAAAAAATGTAGAGAGTACAAAAAATAAAAAAAAAAAAAAGGTTCACGAGCACAAAATGTACGGAGAGTACAGAAGTATAAAAATACAAAGAGTACAAAAAATACAAAAAACACAAAGAGTACAAAAATTGCATAAAAAGTATAAAAACTACAAAAAGAGAAAAAAGTACAAAAAGTATCAAAAGTTTATAAAGTACAAAAAGTAAAAAAGGTACAAAGAGTACAAAAGTACTAAGTACTAAGTAAAAGTGCCTGAAAAATATAAAAGCATATAGAAGAGTATAAAAAACAAAGGGTACAAATTGTACAAAACGTAAAAAGAGTACGTCTGAAAAGTACGAAAAGTATAAAAAGTGAACAAGATACAAAAAAGTAAAACGGAGTAAAAAAAACAAAGAGTACAAAAACCATAATAAGTAAAATAATACAAGATGTTCAAGAAGTAAAAGGTTACAAAGAGTACGATAAAGACAAAAAATACCAAAAATACTAAACGTACAACAAACAGAACAAAAAGAATATCGAGTTCTTTTGCACTGATAGACGACGAGTGACCAGCGCTCTATTCATACATGGCTCTGTGCAGTATTGTTGTATGTGCCAGCATGTTTTCCTTCAAGACATCAGTTTTTATAACATTCTAACAGCAGAACGTAGAACCATCTGATAGTGGAGGTGGTTACGTACTTTCCGAAAAAGCTTCACCTTCAAGACATCAAGAAAGTCTAGACTCTTGAAAGCAAGCATTATTTTGACCTATTGGGACGGGGAGATACTGTAAATTTTTTTTGCCACTGCTATACTGAAGATCACAGCAGACAGTTGGTGCCTACTCATGAGGTCTGTGCCAGGCGTACTCGCATGTGTTTGGTACATTGTTCGACCTTGAAACGTTTATGAAATTTTTACTGTTTAACAATGAAGTGATAATGATAACTGAAGATTCACAAAATTGTCCATCATTTTATCAATCCAACGACATATTGATTATTGAGATCCATCATGTGGCTACATCAATATTACCGTTTGAAATCTTTCATTCCAACGATACACCTTGGTTTTAGTTTTCGCAGAATGCATCTCAATATAGTGCAGTTAGACGTAATCCTACGTCAAAAGTACAAAACGTACAAATTGAACCCAACGCACAAAATATATAACTTTAACACAATGTACTAAACGTATGAAATGTGCGTTATAAATTGCAAGGAATAGAAAAAGTTTAAAGAGTACAAAAAGTGCAAAAAATACCAAAAGTACAAAGAGTCCAGAAAAAAGGACAAAAAGTACCAAAAGAACCAAAAGTACAAAAAGTACAAAAAGTACAAAAAGTGTAAAAAGTACAAATACAGTCAAACCTCCATGAGTCGATGTTCTATAAATCGATATTTTCTCATACTCGATGATATTTTCAGTCCCTTCGATTTCCCATACAAATTCAATCCCAGTAGTCGATATTTCTATTACTCGATGCCTCTTCCGCTCGATAGTCAAACAAATACACAACATGGCGAACGCAACAGTACAGTCGTGCGTGAAGTACAAAAAGAATATCAATTCGCGAAACGGAAAACCGCTACAATGCGACGGAAAGTGTAAACAATGGTTCCATAAGTCGTGTACGTCAGTGTCCGATGCGGAATATCAGGATATTCAAACGGTTCCTGATAAATTTTGGTTTTGTATTCCTTGTAAAGAAAGCCGAAATAAAAGCAGACGTAGCATACTGAACATGGCAGATCAACCATTGTCTACTCCGAAAGCAGAAACCAACCAGTTTGCTAACTCATCCAGCATAGAGGTCATATTACAACGGATAGAATCTAAGTTGGACCAGCTCATTAGCTGGCAAAAAGATATCGTGTCCGAAGTACGAGGTATCCAGGAATCCCTCGAAAAACTGCAAAAGACTACTGAGACTCTGATGGATGAACAACAGCAGCTACGTGATGAAAATTATGAGCTGCGTGGGCAGGTGGAATGGTGTGAATTTGAAATTGACCGACAAAAGCAGGACAAGCTTAAAAAGTCAATTGAAATTTCTAATGTACCTGTAAAAGAGGATGAAAATTTACTCGATATTGCTACTAACATCTGTCGGGCAATAGGAGTAAATCTGGAAGGTGATGATGTGAAGTAAATCTTCAGGGTATCGAATAATTTGTCCCCGAAGACACTACTTCCTCCATCAATTCATGTGAAACTGCATAAGAAGAGCAAAAAAGACGAGGTGATGAAGAGTAAAAGAGGAATAAAGGAGCTTACAACTGCTGAACTCAACTTGTCGGCCAGTAGCGGACGCAACGTTAATATTTACATTAACGAAGTGTTAACGAAGCGCAACCGTTACTTGTTCAAGCAAGCTAGGGACTTAGAACGTAATGGTCAACTAAAATTTGTTTGGTTCAAAGATGGTAGATTGTTAGTTAGGAAAACAGGAAAGGGGAAAGTAAGAGAAATTGCTTCCACCAACACATTAAATGAACTCACTAAATGATCCTGACTTACATCTACTATTTCAACCAAACACCAAAACTATACGCTCCATACACAATCTCAGTTTTGACAAGTCCAATAGCCTAAAACTGTTCTACTTCAATGCAAGAAGCTTAAAAAATAAAATGATTGAACTAGAGTACCTGCTGGACGAAATAAATCCCCGTATCGACGTAATTCTGATAACCGAAACATGGGCACACCAAGATATTGAGCCATCCATGTCACTCCAAAATTATCAATGTTTCTTTGCATCCCGCTCTACGAGAAGAGGTGGCGGGACAGCGATATATGTTCACAAAAACCATCATTGTAAACACCTCAGCAGTTTCTGCGACGAATATAACAGCATCACGGCTGTCGAAATCGGGCGACAGGATAAAATAACACTAGCTTGCGTTTACAGACCGCCGCAAATCGCGACGACACAGATAGACACCTTTTGCCACCTATTAGATGATTTCCTCATGTCACTATCTTCTGGTACCACTATCGTCACAGGTGACTTCAACTTCAATCTACTAGTTTCGACACCTGGCTTGGAAAGCTACAAAAACACTGTTCTATCTAACGGCTTCAAATTTTGTGACACAACTCCGACCCGATACAGCTCGTGCTTAGATCATATCCTTACTAACAACACTGGAATTAGTATATCTCTGCAGCACTTACAGTACAGTCTATTTGACCATAATGCGATATTTGTGGAAGTGGATCGTGCCAACGAAGCTGAACCGAACTTGGATGAATTCTATCATAAAATCGATCAAACAGCTCTAAGTGAGTTCCTGCGTGCTAATCCGGCATCTACAAGCTGTCAGAACAGTGTCGAGAGCAATTATCACTCTTTCATCACTAACATCCATATGGGTCTCTCCAGATGCACTAAACTCATACCCTACAACAAAACAGCTGATAAACACTCAAAGCCTTGGGTGGATGGTGAAATGAAGCAATGTATCCGTACGAAGAACTATTGGTATGGCAAACGTAGACGTAATCCAACAGATGAGTTCATCCGATGTGTGTACGCAGACTGGTGTAACAAAGTAACTAGTATGAAGCGAAGGAAGAGAAGTCAGTACTATGCCGCTAAGTTTCATCGTTGTAGTGACAACATTGTGAGGACTTGGGACACTATCAGGGAAGTGTTAGGGAGAAAAACTTCATCGATGCATACGATCACACGCGGTTGCGCTTCAGATGTCTGCAAACAACGGATTGCCGAAGAGGCAAATGAATATTTTGCTTCGGTAGGGAAACGTTTGGCTGAAAGACTTCACTATGCTGCAATACATCCCATGCGTGAACAAACTGCAATTGCTCTAAAGTTAGCTCCCGTTTCAATTTTTGAGGTGAAAAAAATTATTGGTGACCTCCGTCCATCTGCGTCGTCAAGGTATGATGTAATTCAAACTAAAATGTTTAAATCTTGTAAAGACGAGATCGTCTCTGGCGCAACCGATGTGGTTAATTCATCAATCTATCAGTGTTCAGTACCATCGAAACTTAAAGTAGCAAAAGTGGTTGCCATTCCGAAGACCTCACAGGCGAAAAGTTTTTCCGATTTTCGCCCTATTAGCGTTCCTTGTGGTACTGATAAGATTCTGCAGAAAATTGTAAATAAGCAATTGGTGAATCATCTCGAGCAACACAAGCTGATTTCACCGATACAATATGGATTTCGTCCAAAGTCGAACACGCAAACTGCTCTGTTTGACGTCGTTTCTAAGATCCAGATGCACCTCGACAGAAAAGAGAAAGTTGCTGCAGTTTTCCTCGACTCAAGCAAAGCATTTGACACATGTAGTAGAAAAATTTTACTGCGAAGATTAAGTGAGTTAGGTGTCAAAGGACGGTCTATGCAATGGTTTCGGAGTTTCCTTGAACAACGATCGCAGTTTGTGCAAGATAAAAATATTAAAAGTTCATTGCAAGTTAATGACTATGGGGTGGTTCAGGGGAGCACCCTTGGACCCACCCTTTTCAATTGTTACGTCAACAATTTGAAAGATCTTCGTTTGCATGGTACACTGTACATGTATGCTCATGATATTGTGCTGATTTATGCTGGTGCATCGTGTGAGGAACTTCAACGTTCAATCAATGAAGATCTGTGCGCTTTGCATAAATGGATGATTGAACACAAGCTAACCGTGAACATTAGTAAAACAAAATATATGTTGTTCAACATTCCGAAAGACTGCAGTCTAAGCATTTTATATGATGGTGAAACTATTGAAAACGTAGATGTGTTTAAGTATTTAGGAATTTGGCTAGATAGTGAACTCAAATGGACTGAGCACATACGAAGATTAGGTGCTAAACTTGCTCAAATTGCTGGAGTGTTTAGAAGAATCTGTGACCTATTTCAAATTGAGACAAAAACAAACTTATATTATTCACTGTTTCATAGTAATTTGGTGTACGGAATATTGATCTGGGGCGCAGCGAATAAAAAAACAGTGAATCCTCTGCAAGTGATCCAGAATAAGGCAATCAAAAATCCCTTTGGTTACCCGCAACGAACATCGACGGAATTTATACATTCGAGACATCGGTTGCTGTTGGTGGAGAACGTGTACAAGCTAAACGCCTGCATGCATATCCACCAGATACTGCAAAACGCTATCCACACAAACACCGAACTGTATAGGAGTTCCGATCAGCACCAACATGAAACCAGAGGCAGGGGAAACTTGGTGGTAGACAGAAGTAACACTAGAAGATTTGGTCAAAACTCAGTGCTTAAAAAATCAATATCTTTTTATAATAATCTTTCCGAAGAATTGAAAGCTTTTAATGTAACTCGTTTCAAAAAAAATCTCAAAGCAAATGTATTATTAGAACAAACCCTCAATAATTAATTTGAAAAAATAATGTCAGTTTCGTTAAAAAAATGTAAAGAAGAAATGTAACTTGTAACAACTGTTAATTGAAAACAAAGCAGTCTTCAAGAGCCGTTGACTCATAGACAAACACTGTTTCATAAATAAAATAAATAGTCCCGTATGGTAACTTTGCTAGTTGTTTGGTTTCTATGAGCCGATGTTGTCCAAGTTCTACTGACGTGAAAGAGTAAATGACATCTCAATTCGCGCTGAGGATGAAGAAAACTAAGAAATAAAGTAATAATGTGCTGACTGTTGTCCAAATATGATAGGCTTGACCGAATTTTTAAAAAAATTAGTTTGCGAAACTAGACGACATAACAGACTCTAGCGCAATAATAGCATCCGGACTAGAAATCATTTCAAAGCTGAGTCGAACCAGCTAAAAACCTTTCAAATAGAGACATTTATTAACATGCTCACAACACATTTTAACATCTGCAAATTTTGTCACATGATATCATGAGCTGCTAGATTTATAGTGTAAAAAATCAACGGATGTATAAAAATGTCCTCATTTCTTATAATTATTTTCCACTCTTATTATCAAAGGAAAAGTTACTTTTACAGGGTAATTTTTTCTCCAGAACTGCAGTTTAACTATCTATAACATTGCCGAATACAGTATTTCAATAAAACATATCATAATTTATTACATAATTAACATATTATTGGCATTTTTGAATTATTTTTGTAGAATTGTGGATTTGAATGATCAACTAATATAATAAAATAAAATTTTTATCAATATCAAACAAATACACAGCTATATCGAAAACAATCGGTCCGGATCGATTCGCAAAGCAATATGTATTGACTCTAGCTCCTGTTGATAACAAAATTGATTGATATCTTGAGTTT
Source organism: Wyeomyia smithii (assembly GCF_029784165.1). Taxonomy (NCBI): domain Eukaryota; kingdom Metazoa; phylum Arthropoda; class Insecta; order Diptera; family Culicidae; genus Wyeomyia; species Wyeomyia smithii. The sequence goes on from NC_073696.1 coordinate 92,339,956, forward strand.
AAAATAACAAAAAATAGTGTACACAACTCTATGCAATCTATCGTATGAATAATTGACGTCTTTAAAATTTAATTCTATGAGTCGATATTTCCTTGAGTCGATGGTCCCTTCGATATCGACTCCTGGAGGTTTCACTGTAGTTCAAAGAGTACAAAAAGTACAAAGAGCCCAAAAAATACAAAAAATATAAAAATTAGCAGTGCAAAGAAGTACAAGAAATAATAAAAAGTACAGAGTATGAAGAGTACAACAGAACAAAAAATATAATAAGTAGAAATGTACAAAAGGTGCAAAAAGAACAAAAATTATAGACAGTGCATTGAGTATAAAAAGTCCAAAAAATATTAAAAGTAACAAAGGTACAATAAAAATAAAGAGTACAAAAAGTTCAACATGCAAAAAGTACGAAAATTGCAAAGAGTACAAAAACTACAATAAGTACAAAATACAAAAAGGTACAAAAAGGTCAAAATGTATATAAAGTACAAAGAATAAAAAAGTACAAAGAGTTAAAACCGAAATACACAGAATACAAAATGTACAAAAAGTACGTGAAAATCAAAGAATGAAAAAGCCACAAATATCCAACAAAATGTTAAAAGAGTGAATGAGTACACAGAGTAGAAAATGATGCAAAAAATGCAGGAAGCACAAATACAGTCATACCTCGATATTAGGCAACTTTATTTTTATTTTCTTTACGTTATATCGAGTTACGTTATATCGAAGCAAAAGAAATTTTTTTTTTATTTATGCAAGAATGTTAATGGTTACTCAAATATGCGCAAAAACCCATTTTCCATCACCTATCAGTATTTTTAAACCTTTCTTATGCCCATTTAGAAATTTAGAAATATTTTCAGTAGCAAAAAAATTTTTTTTTTCAATTGTTACACAGGTTACTCAAAGATGCGTGAAAACCTATTTCTTATCTTCTATCAGTATTTTTAAACCATTCTTATGCCCATTTAGGACAATTTTCAACAAGCAAAAAAAAATTTTTTTTTTTATTGATGCAAGACTGTTGACGGTTACTCAAAGATGTGCGAAAACCTATTTCCCATCACCTATCAGTATTTTTTAACCTTCTTATGCCCATTTAGGATAATTTTCGCATTAGTTTCACTAATTTTAAAACTTACTGCAAACATTTATTTTGAAGCAATTTATACCCTGAAAACAGTTGCTGTATCATTTATTTTCAATTTCATTACATTTTCAAAATTACGTTATATCGAGGTAAAAGCTACGTTATATCGAGTTACGTTATATCGAGGTTGCCTTATATCAAGGTTGTCTTATATCGAGGTTGCCTTATATCGAGGTATGACTGTATACAATAAAAAATTATGGTTTGAAATCGAACTGTTATTTTTTTTAAATAGGTATTTATTAAAAATCTGAGTTAAAATTGAAAGTTGAAAAGTTAAAAAGTTGAAAAGTTAAAAAGTCTAAAAGTTAAAAAGTTAAACAGTTCAAAAGTTAAAAAGTTTAAAAGTTAAAAAGTTAAAAAGGTAAAAAACTAAAAAGTTAAAAAGTTAAATAGTTAAAAAGATAAAAAGTTAAAAAGTTCAAAAGTTCAAAAGTTCAAAAATTCAAAAGTTAGAAAGTTAAAAAGTTAAAAAGTTGAAAAGTTAAAAAGTTAAAAAGTTAAAAAGTTAAAAAGTTTAAAAGTTAAAAAGTTAAAAAGTTGAAAAGTTAAAAAGTTAAACAGTTAAAAAGTTAAAAAAGTTAAAAAGTTAAAAAGTTAAAAAGTTAAAAAGTTAAAAAGTTAAAAAGTTAAAAAGTTAAAAAGTTAAAAAGTTAAAAAGTTAAAAAGTTAAAAAGTTAAAAAGTTAAAAAGTTAAAAAGTTAAAAAGTTAAAAAGTTAAAAAGTTAAAAAGTTAAAAATTTAAAAATTTCAAAAGTTAAAAAGTTAAAAAGTTAAAAAGTTAAAAAGTTAAAAAGTTAAGAAGTTAAAAAGTTAAAAAGTTAAAAAGTTAAAAAGTTGAAAAGGTCAAATGTTAAAAAGTTAAAAAGTTAAAAAGTTAACAAGATAAAAAGTTAAAAAGTTAAAAAGTTAAAAAGTTAAAAAATTAAAAAGCTAAAAAGTTATAAAGTTAAAAAGTTAAGAATTTCAAAAGTTTAATGTTTGAAAGTTTTAAAAGTATGAAAGCCAGAATGGTAAAAAACCAAAACATTTTTAATGTTTAAAAGTTAAAACTTCAATAGAGTTTAAATTTTTCAATCCTATTGAAGTTTTAAAGCTACAATTAAAAAAAAAAGTTTTTAAAGTTAATTTTTTTTTTATTTAAAATTGAAAAGTTTAAAAAGTAATAAGCAGCGAATTTGAAAAGGATTAATAGAATTGAAAAGAGAGTGAATATGTCAACAAGACCATTAATTTTAGATAAGGGTATAACGCACGGACTTGAGACACAAAGAGCTGAAATAGGTTGAAGATCTGAAAAGTTGACCAGTGTAAACGACCAAAAAAGTTTATTTTCCATTTCATTTGTGCTTTCTCAAACTGCACTTTTCAACAATTGAATCATTCAAGCCTCCTGCAACAAATGATTTGTTGTTTTTTCGCCGCTTATCGCTTGTTACGGTTAATGAGTTATTTACGCTCCTTTTTTCGTAGCACTCATCTTCCGTCCGAGTTTCCGAACAATAAATAGCAATCAACTCGTTACGCCTTGTTGCCGTGGTCTGATCAAGTCAATAATCTGCGCAACAACAAACGGATGCTGCCTACTCTTGCGCGTTGTAGAGTTTGTTTCAATATGTTATACATAGCTAAAACTCGTCATTTGTGCACTCATCGATTTGATTTTGGATGTTTTTCTCTTCTTCATACATTTCCTACCGTGAAGCATCGAAGTGTAAGCCATTAAACTAATTTTTTTACACCCAGCCGATCCGGTCCGCTCGATTTTGAGTGCACCTAATGATATATAATTGCAGCTGGGTAAGGTTGCTTCCGCGTGGATGTGGCTGAGCTGAGTGACAGCTTGAACATCATCATCTATTAGTGAATACTATCCTCGAAGTTCTATCATTCGTTTGGACGGTATTTTTTAAATGAATTGTTAATCTTGTACGAACCTTTTATCAAAAATCTTAAGCTACATGCCACACAAAAATTATTTATTAACAGCAACGTTGTAGCCTTCCAAATCAGTCTGCAGTGCAATTTTCGCAAAAAAAGCTTGCCGGTTTTACCTTTGTTATACTAAACAAAGGTTATAAAATCGGTCGAAAAACGCAAAATAGATCCAAGGCCCGGAGGGCCGAACCGTATATACCATTCGACTCAGCTCGACGAACTGAGCAATGTCTGTTCGTGTGTATGTGTGTGTATGTGTGTGTGTGTATGTATGTTGTCTGTATGTATGTGCCGCAAAATACTAACGCACCTTTCTTATAGAACGCAATATCCGATTTTGATGATCTTATACGCAAACGAAAGCTACTGTGGTCCCCCAGAATGCTACCGAGTGGATTTTTGATTAGTGGCTTAGATTGGCACGGAGAGCCATGTGTTGTATACCAATTTACTCAGATCGACGAATTGAACTATTTATGTATGTTTGTGTATGTGTGCCTGTACGTATGTATGTGTAAATATGTTGTTTATATGTGTAGTATATCAAAATCGACCCAAAAAAGGAAAATAACAAAAAAAAAAACTCTCTTCACAGAAAGCTTATTCGGATTTGGATGTTCGCATGCTCAAATGAAAGCCTCAGAGATCTTTGAAAATCATAATGAGTGCGATCTTTTATTGGTTGCTTGAACTATAGAGTTTTGACTAAAGCATATTTTAGACATGGGATATTTTACTTTCTGGATAATTTTTCTCTCTCACTGCTCTTTCCTCTTCTCTATCTTTCTTTTTTCGTATCGCTATTTATTTCTCAAAGGAAATCAACAATCATGGACAACTTTTCATAATCTTTACACTCTTCGTAGTGCGTCTTAACTAATGTAAATAAATTACCCTTAAGCTTTTTCTTGGAAATTTGAACCAGGTTTTAGAAGAAACTGCAATGTTTACTTAGCTCCTTTTCTTCCGAAGCTCCCGTCCTCACTGCTTATAAAATATATACTAAATTGTACGTAGAACCTAGATTTGCGAAGAGTGAGAAACATTTACAGCTTTCGGGAGCCAAGCATTGTAGCAAAATCTGATCCCACAGTTTGCACATGTAACACAATTAGCGATGCAGATATTTTGAAAAGCTTTACCAAATAGACCTATTTACGTTAAATAGACCTTTTTACGCACGAATGTGTTAGCGCCACCCGTTGAGAAAAACACAAATATATCGCTGTTTTGTTTGCAATGCTACGTTTTGAACAGCTGGAAAAATTTTCAGTTGAATACTTATTTTATGTATTAAATTTGTGACCAGGAATCTAAAGTAGCTGGTAAATATAATCGGCAAAATTAGAAAAAAGTGTTGAAGCAACTCTACATGGCTATACACGTTTACTAGTGTGCGCAGGTGAAAAGTCACTTATCTTTATGGATGATACAATATGCTCATGTAAGATATAAATATTGCTTTCTAATTTAAGACTAAGTGCAAACAGAGTATCCATGTTGTTCAAGTTCCCGTTTTCGCAGCAAGATTTAAAAAGTCTTTATTTCGAATTTTTTCATGCAGCCTAGGCCTTCAAAACCAATAATGTTCACGCCTACACTCTGAAAATCCAAAATTCTCAAAGATCGTGAAGAACCTTCATTTTAAGATAACGCATTGGAGATAGAATTAAATTGACAACTTTCATCAAAAGCTATACTTTTTTCCTGTATAATTCTAAACTATATATCGAGAGCAGGTTTGTAGAAGTTTGCTTCAATTCGTAATAAAAACTTGATGCTGATTCATAAATCAAGGTCCTGCGATTTTTGAAAATAAAGCGAAAAAGTAGAACCGTATTAAACTAACATACATGTTTGCTATTCTGGTGTGAAATCAGCATCATTGTTATCTATTACTGTTTCCCCACGTTCGATTATCTCAAAAAAAAATTCAATTACTTCTAGCCAGCATTTAAAAATTGGTTTGTGATCGAAAAAAATAAACTTATGCACTCCAGTGATAACATTCATATTATTATTGAAATTGGACTTATGATGGTATACGATTTGTAAGTGACTGGCCAAATATGTATAAAGTAATAGTTAGTATAACAAAGGTTTCAGCACCACTAGGTGGATTAATTTAGGTTTTTTCCTAGCAGAACGGAAAGTGGGATGACAAACGATTTCCTTACGACCTAGCGACGCGGTCAGCATTCCAGCCGACACTATAGAGGTGGAGGGTGCAGCAGCAAGCGAACCTTGGCCAGTGTGTATAATATACGAGAAACAGGTAACCAACGGTGCAGCAGAGAGACGGTTAAAACAGTAGAATTTATGGTGTCCCAGATTGTCAGATTAAATAAATACTACTGGCGGTAAATTACATCGAACAGGACAGCATTTTCCGTGGCAATTTGTCTCCAAGGTTGCCGTTCGATTATTGTGCATCGGCGAGAGCAAAGTGCATTATCATTTCATCGAGTTCACCTATCAGTATCGAATCAGTCTGACATGTTCCGTAGCGGTCCGAAATTTGACTTAATGCAATTCTCTTGTTCAGGGTTAAAAGTTTTAATTTAATTGAGCAAAAACTCCGAACTTTTTTTGCCGTGATTTATTGCTTGCATCCATCGGCGAAAATAGCACGATAATCGATTTAGCATTATGTGTCTCCACGACGATGATGGCACATGAAACGACAACCGGCAAAAATCACAGATGGTGCACAGCGTCCCCTGCGACCTTCTGCTGCGGAAGAACCCTGACCCGGTTTTCTGCTTGACCAACGACCGCCGCCGCCGTTTACCGAGCGAGAAGAGCTTAACGCCAGAACACGGAATGGTGCATCGGACGGAAAGCAAACACGAACGAAACTACACTTAGCCGCCACTCTGGGTGCCATCGACGCACGGTTCGACGGACAGCCGGACGCTACCGTACGGTATGGTACGGTACAAAAAAGAGTGAAACCTTGAAGCCTTGGGCCGAGTCATCCACTTTCAGCCTCCGCCTAAGCGATAAACCATTTTACGCAGTCAAGCCGGTCCGGTCCGGCCGGCGGTAGTGATAAACGGCGCAGGTGGTGTTCGTGCGCTCGACATTGCGAAAAGTTGGTAATACCTGAACGTCGCTAGCTGCTTTGGGGCCATCCACATACCAAGTGGACCTCTTGTGGGGGGGGATTGGCTAATGTCCACGGTCCATACAATTTTTTTAGAATTTATATGGGCAGTTGTCCACTGAGGGGGAGGGGGTGGGGGTCAAAATCGTAAAAAATCTGTCCACGTGGTATGTGGATGTCCCCTTTTACGCGAAGAAATAATGCGCGGCCTGGGCTTACAGTCGGGAGCTGGTTTGCAACTGTGACGGCTGCTAGAAAGGGTATTTTTTTTCATTTGTTTGTTTTTAATTATCATAGATAGTAAGCATTAATAGATATTTTTTGTGATTTCTTGTAATTGTAAAGATCTTCAGTGTTGTGATGCCACTATATAGTTGAGGGAGCCGTTTCTAGGCTACTTGTTCATTTTTGGTTTTTTTTGTCTGGTCCTCTTTATGTTAATATGTCATTATTAGCATCAGCTAATATTCCTCCCGATTTATAACACTCAGCACTTTATAGATATGCTTAGGTAAGCATATCGAAAACAATTCACTAACCTTCAGCCAGCTCCTAATTTTATCTTATTTTCAGTAACAAAAAAACTTAAAACTCGATTGGAATTATGTCATCATCCTGTTAACAAGAAATTGAATCACAGTGCCACACAGACAGACAATAAATAAAAAAATGTTCTGTCTGAATTGATACATTTCGATTAATATTTAAAGGGTTGAAACGGGCAGTGAAAGTGTAAAATTTATACGCGATTGCGTGTAAAATATTGCTGGTGAAAATGAAAATAGTTTCACAGGATACTCTTGAAAAATTTAAATAATCCGACTATCAGTCAATGACAAATGAAGCGATGCCTGTACGCCGTTGCTTGGAACTTGATTTTGACGCCACGCGTTAGTGATTTGTAGGCGCAGCCTACGGCATACGTCAAAGGCATTTTCCAAGAGTCTTCCTTAAGCACCGGCTTTAGACTACATTCCGCGGACGAATCGTTTCAAATCTGCTCAACTATAACTGAAAGGAAGGAATCCGTTTGATGCCACCGGCGTCTCCCCATCCAAGAGCGGTTCTCTATTGGGCCCAATAATGCTTGAAGTGAGTGGTGATGCCATGAAGTATTTAATACGAAACAGAGAGAATGTGCACAATCGTAGTGGGGTTTCTGCGTGTTTTATGGCGATTAGCCGCCAATAGGATATGGAGATTATGGCACTATTGAGGGCGAGCTGGCACTCTCGGTTGGATCTGCCTCCGATAAATTCAAAACATGCTGCGAACAACAACGAGAGGCTTGCAGTTTCGTTCCAGCTGACTGAGGGAGAAACCAACGAGCGAAATACCAGGCCAGTGCGGATTTGTGGCTGGGTTTTTTTTTTTTCTAGAGCATAAGTCGTTTCTAATTTGATTATTCCTTCTAGAAGTTGTTGTGGTAGAAAATCGGACTTTCGTTTTCATTTTATATGTTAACTACAATATGTTTACAAATCGTTTTAAAATTGCTCAACACGGAAGAGTTTGTAGGAATGAAACAGAAATAATGATCTTATCCTTATTCGATACACAACAACAGACGTAGTCGCAACAAGTCCTAAAAATCAGTTCAGCAAATTTAGCTCCCAAATTCTAATGCTATCGTCAAAATTCTCTACCAGTGACGATGATAAATGACCGACAATTAGAGGTGCCCCACTGGGTAATAAGTTAACTCAAGACCTGAACTGTCAAAAAAGAACCCATCCTTGATGTTGGTTCCCTTTTCTTGTTCTGTTCACTTTTCTCCAACAATCCGATTGCCCTAATAGGTAAGTTTTTCTCTGCGCATGAGCTCCAAAACTGTTTCATTTGTAGATGCGTTCTACTTGACAGCAACTGGTTATTACAGTAACAAATTGGCTTTACTGGATCCATTTTCACTTCTAGTTTTGATGTAAACTACAACTCAAAGTTCATTAACTGAATGTTTGACCGCCTTATGGGATTTTATAATCGACCAAACTCACTCTTATCACATTCTCATTCGATAACTATATGATGATTGTTTTTAGTTAAAATTTTTGCAAAAGTTGCGGTAGCCCCTCTCCTAGGTTGAGGGGCTTGACGGTTTTGCAATTAGTAATATCTTGGTTTAAATTCGTGAACTAAAATACTCTTTTCGGTTATGTATTATACAAGATAGATCCAGTCTAATAAGGCCAGATGCTAATTGCAAAACACCTCAAACGTTCTTTGAAAGGACTTTGATGGGCTTTTCGGTTGTAATCAAAATAAAGAAGCAATAAAACTCAACCTAATACTGCGTACAGCATAAACATTGTAAAATAATATTAAATGTCTATAAAGCTCATTAGAATCTTTTATTGCAACGGCCGTAATAAGACAAAGTTGAATGTTAGTGATAATGATTGGGTGGAATGTTTGAATCATTTAACACTTTGATAAAAGGTGTGATTGATCTAGTCTTTTACGGATTAAGCAGTTTTAATTGACTATTGTGACAACTAAGACATGCTATCTACTAAGGTGCCGAGAGGGCTCAGTAAAGGAATTTGGTATAGTAATCAAAAGATTGCGTTATCAACTTTCTCAAAGCCAACGCTTAACTAGTAGTTAGATATATGCGCGGTCGTAATTCAGACTTAATTACATTAATTTTTATTGTTCAAATCAAATTATTAATCCAGTTTACACTTTGAAAAAAAAAAATGCGAGAAAAATCAAGAATTAGAGCAAACGAAGAATCAAGCAATTACCCTGAGGAATACAATCAAACAAAGGGCAATGAAAGAGTCTTTAAAGGTAACAAACATAAAACGGGGTAAGTAAAGGATTAAGGCACAGCAGGTATGTAAAAAGCAAATTACTATTACTATTGTTATTACTATTTATCAAATGTTTCATCTGACAAGAGTTTTAGTGAATAAAAATATTTAGATATATGTGCGGTTGGGAGGGGTTGCCTTGAGAGGCCCTGGACGCGGACCGGCATACGTGACAAATATTACATACATATATTACAAATGGACGAAATTTATTAACATCAACCACAGCTACAACTATTCTTTTTTTTTTCTTTTCATGCACCTTTCTGCAACTACTATCACTGTTTCCTTCGACTATCCCCTATATTCTGTTACAAATCACTTTCCTTCTAGCTGCTTTTTCTTCCCAGCTTTGGGTCGTTACTTTGGTCTCCTGTAGAAAATTCAATCGGGTGGACTTTCAACCCACCTATACCGTTGGTCACTGAGCGAAATTCACAGATTATACACTAACACTGAGCGGAAACAAGTCAAAAGGACTCACAATTAATTTAACAAACAACAGCTTGAAAATTACGAGACCATACAATAGTTTTATTATAATTACACTTCGCGGGAAGGGAAGGTTAGTAGCGATAATATTACTTGCGCTTTTTTTTTCTTTTTTCACGGTAAAACGTCCGTCGGGCACTCCGCTCGCTGGGGGTGTAGATGCTGATCGGGTGGCTGCTTCGTTGCCTTAGAGATGCGGTGGATTCTTTGGTCGGATCCGGTCTTCTGGCCAGCTGGGCGTTGTAGTATCGGACGCAGCGGCGTCGGTGGTCACCAGTGGGGCGTCACAAGCGTAGCACCGGCTTGTTGATCGCTGGATAATCGGCTGGCGGGTAACCCGGAGGGTGTCACTGTTGCACTATGGATGACTTCAACTGGCTTCAACTCGCCTTCCACCACGGCCGCGGTTTTCAACGACGCGCCAAAACTAAGCGTACAAAATGGCCTTCCAATTTGGCCACAAAAGGTCTCATTAGGGCTTTTTTCCGCCAAAACTTCGACACTGGATCCTTAACGCGCGACTACACTCCTCCGGGTTATAATCAAAAATTCCCTCGCATATTTGCTATCCGACCTTTTTATTTACAACCTGTCCGCTTTCCTTCGTAGACCCTCTCTGCCGCGTAGCGTACCACCCCGTTGTTTGTACCCGACGACTCGAAGCTTTTATAAACTTATCGTTTAGTTTGGTGCCAGGGTTTTATTTATCATTTTTGATTTTTTTAGAACAATTTATTGATTTTACCTAATCTACGACTTGTTTTCTCTTCAATTCAAATTTTATATACATGCAAAATACAACAAAATAGTTTAAATAAATAATTTATATAAACAAACAATAGAAATAATTTATATACAAAAATTAAGCAAAATGACACCAAACGAGGCTATTAAACAAAAATTAAACAAAACTCAAACATAACAATGGAGTATGTATATGCAAAATTTTTGCTAAGACATTTACTGACAATTATTTATACGTGTAACCAAACAACAGGCATCGTCAAACACAAATTGTGGACCTCGCTCTGCGGTTTGCTAACACTAAAAAAATGACAATGTAAATAGGAGTAAAGATCAAGCTGGCTCAGCGACCAAAGGATTTTATTGTGACCGTCTAAGAGTTTGGTCACAATTCAACCTTGTCTTACTATCCGGCATTCCAACGCAGAATTTATTTGACCTCTCGGGTTCTATGCTGCGATGCCAAATCTAATCTCTCCACTGGTACAGCATGGAAAGTGTTTAAGCACTGGAGACTTGGCCTTGCGGCCCACTTCTGTACCCGAAAATGAAAATGAAAATGAAATTTTTGCAAAAGTTGCGGTAGCCTGGAATAAAAATTTATGAGCAACAAGAAGACAGTGCACCTACAAAGATATAGGTATCTCAATATTTGAATTTTCGAATGTAAACCCTTTGATAGTATCAAAGGTAAAATTTAATATCATTTTTGAAATTTTACTTAGTTGCAAGAATAGGTACACCCAACGCAAACGGGGAACATTTTATTACTTTAGGGCAATTTTTTATTACTTTTTGTGTCTTATGACTGCGCATTATACACAAAAAGTAATAAACAAAAAGTAATAAAAATTATGACGGCCACACGCTTGTATGTTTTTCTGTAGGAGAACATACAGCCAAGCACCGCAATGCATGTGTTAGCAAGACTTCACCTGCTGCATTTGTATTAATGCAACGATCTGGTTCGTTTTTGTCCCCTTCATCCACACATAATCAGAATCTCAACCGTCAACCGTCAAGTGTTTACTTGAAATGGAAATATGTGATACTGTCTGGCCAGAGTTGCCGAAGTTGCGAATAATGTTCTGGATAGGCACAAGTTTTGTATTTTTAAACTGGTCAAAATGAGTTTCCATGAACCAATGATTATGTGCAGTAGATAGCTCGCAAGAAAGCAAATGTTTTTGTTTTTCTCTAACGCAGTTTACAGATCGTGATGTCATTTCAAGACGCATTTCAAGTCTTTGAAATCATCAACGTTTGCATACTCTATGATGGGGTAAATGCTGCTTGGCAGCTCTTGTCATATTTTTTCGCTACTCCGTATGCATACAACGAGCGAACTAATACACGCACACCGGATGAATTGGAGATTGAAGAAACTTGTAAGGCCTCTGCCAGGCTGAACGCCAACACGAGCGATGGGGCGAGATTTTTGCCGTATGTTAATGAACAGATCTACCTACGGCTGTTTATTTACCTACGGCAAGAATCTCGCCAGATCGCTCGCGTTGGCATTCAGCCTAGCAGGGGCCTAACATGTGCAACATATTCGACTGTGTGTGATTTTTTTTTTGACTTGAGATGGAAAAAATTTTGCATGTGGTTGAATCGACCATTATCAGATAGTCGTACTCCCGTAACACGTGCTAAATATATGACAGTATGTGTTGTTACTTGACTGGGGAAGAATTTTATTGCCTTTTAAGTAATGGATTTGTTACCTAAAAGGCAATTTTGTGCTATTGCTTCTAAAGTAATAAGGAAAAGTTTTGCGTGTATACACCAATGCACAGTGGTCCAATAAGGTAAAAAGTGGAACTTAATTCCATAGCGCCTTTCACCTCCATCCTAGCTTAAAAGTGTCTTCAGAACAATTGTTTGCATGAATGACCCGCATAATCGCAAATTATTAAAAAGTATGAAAAGTTTACTATACTAAAAATAAAAAATAAATACTTTTTCGTGTAAAGAGATAGAAGAACAATTTATTCAGCAAAATTGTAGAAAATTAAAAACTATGAAACTATGTTGAACAAATCAAACTTCTATCGTTTTTCGGTACAAAGTTATAAAGAATATTACATGGAACTTACTTAAAAGTTAGTTTTTTGTACTTAACTATTGTTAGTTGCATTTCACACGAAAGTGTTGTTCGGCGGAATCATTAAGGCACACAAAACACACATTTTTGCCAAAGGTTATATATATCCAGGACCTTTCCTTACAAAGTTATATCATATTTTAGCTTATTTTTTTCGATAACTTCACGAACCTATAGGTTAAAAAGGGGCAAGTGGAATTATGATGTCAATACTTTTCCTTGAAGTTAAGCTGAAGTACTATAAACTCCTTTAGGTTCCATTTGTCCCAATCCACCCATATTAGAGTACGGCGAGCTAATGTTACAGTAGGTTTTCATATATCAGAAATAAAAACTTTTTTGTGTTAAGAGATAGAGGAATGGTTTATTCGGCAAAGTTTTAGAACGTGCAAAAATATGTATCTTTGCTGAACAAACCAAATTCCTATCTTCATTGGGTATAGAGTTGAAGAGTATTTTCTGTAAAAGTTACTTAAAAGTTAATTTTTTTGCACATAACTTTTGTTAGCAACGTTACAAGAAAACGTTGTTCTAAAGAAGCGTTTGGGCGTACAAAACACATGTTTTTGTTGAAGACCACACATCTCCAGAACTTTTCCTTACAAAGTTATAGCAAAATTTAGCTTATTTTTTCGATAACTTTAAGAACGTATAAAGTAAAAAGGGGTAAGTAGAATCGTAATGTTAATACTTTTTCTCGAGGTTTAGCCCAAGAGCTTAAAACTGTTATAAGTTCCATCTGTCCCAATCCACCTAATCTTTATTCTATACGTTGTTAAAATTATCGAGAAAATATGCTGAAATTTGCTATAACCTTGTAAGGAAAAGTCCTGGAGATGTGTGGTCTTCAACAAAAACCTATGTTTTGTATGCCCAAATGCATTTTTAGAACAACGTTTTCTTGTAAAATATAGCTAACAAAAGTTAAGTGCAAAAAAATAACTTTTAAACAACTTTTACAGAAAATACTCTGTAACTCTGTACCCAATAATGATATGAATTTTGTTTGTTCAGCAAAGATTCATATTTTTGCACGTTCTAAAACTTTGCCCACTTAACCATCCCTCTATCTTTTGACACAAAATAGTTAGTATTTTAGATATATGAAAACCTACTGTAACATATGCTCGACGTATTCTAATATGGGTGGAATGGGACAAATGGAACCTAAAGAAGTTTATAGTAATTTAGCTCAACTTCAAAGAAAAGTATTGACCTCAATCCTCATGATTCCACTTGCCCCTTTTTAGCCTATACGTTCTTGAAGTTATCGAAAAAATAAGCTAAAATATATACATTTGTAAGGAAAAGTCCTGGAGATATATGACCTCTAGAAAAAATGTTTTGTGTTCCCTAACAATTCCTCCGAACAATACTTTCGTGTAAAATGCAACTAACAAAAGTGAGGTACAAAAAACTAACTTTTAAGTGAGTTCCATGTAACTTATAACTTTGTACCGAAATTTTCATTTGTTTAGCAAAGTTTCATATTTTTGAATTATCTACAACTTTGCTGATCAAACTATTCTTCTATCTCTTAGCACAAAAAAGGTAAGTTTTTTTATTTTTAGTATACTGAACTTTTCATACTTTTTGATAATTTGCGATTATGCGGGTCATTCATACAAACAATTGTTCCGAAGACACTTTTAAGCTAGGATGAAAGTAAAAGGCGCTATGGAATTAAGTTCCACTTTTTGTCTTATTGGACCACTGTGCATTGGCTTGTCGAAGCTGATTCTGTAATTTTGAGGCTACGGTAGGGGAGATATTATTTGTTAAAATAGATAAGCACATGAACTTCACTACTCAGAAGAACATAAAAGAAAACAATACGAACTGATAATTTTACTTTTTTTAAATATACCTTAATTTTTTTCAGAAAAAAAAAAATAAAATAAAATAAGTACTGGCATGCATTAAGCAATATCCAGTCACTACTTCAAAATTTAGGCAACAATTTTGCTGCTTTGAAACATGCTTTGTAATTTTTACACCAATTATTTTTTCGGGGTGCCTTGATCACTTCATTATTTTGTTGAATTTGGAAAAAAACTTTGCTGCATTGACTAAATTGAACAGCCTTAAATTATATAAATGAGTTTGAAAATATGGAAAGCAATTTGGGGGCCGTTTACATTCTACGTGAACAGTTTTTGTTGGCTAATGTCCAAGATTCATACAAAACTTTTAGAATATATATGAATGATTATGCACGGAGAGGGAAGGTGATCTAAAATCATCAAGAACTAGCCCACGTGGTATATGGCTCATGCAATTGTCCAAATTTGCATTGCGTGTTACTTTACGTCTTGGGTTGTTGTTAAGAAGTAAATACGTAAAATGCCGTAGAGACTATTGGGACTCAACATTGCCTTTGAGGGAAAACTTGCAAAAATAATAATGAAAATCATTGTTATAACATTTGTTAATCTTAAGAATTAATCTGGGAACAAAACAAAAAAAACTTTACGTATTGCAACTTGTTGTTTTGATTCAGCTTGAACCGATTGTTTGTATGCAACAAAATCGCCAAAAGTACACTTTTTTTTTCAATTATTATTTGAGCATAGAAAATACTTTTAAAATAGAAAATACTTTTAAATAGCAAATCCCAACCACCACGAGTGCTTTTTTAACACGATTTCGAAAAAGAACCTCGTCACCCCAATTTACGGTAAAATTTTTTTTTTGGTAATCAACATCACCAGTGCACAAAATAACGAACAAAAAATCACAAAAGGATTGTGTGGAATGAAAACTTTTCGGCTGTCGTGCTCATGACTGAAGGAAAAGATAATTCAGTACGATCTGAGACACGGAGATAAAGTAAAATTTATAACTTTTACAAATTAAAAAATGAAAATTAACTCAAGAGGAAATATAAACTCTTCAATCATCAGGTTTTTAATTCATCATGAAAAGGACAATTCGTTGTTCAATTCAATATCGGATGAGATACCGATCACATATTGGCGTTATCACTGACAGTACGAATAAAGTATTTCATGTGATAAAATAAACAGTGAAAAGCTGATTCAACACTTAAAACTAGACGTCTCATGTGTTGTCAAAATGAGTCAACTTTTCATTGAATGCATTTACTGGTGCCCGCTATCGCACAGAGATTGCATTTCACTAAATTGCCTCACTGCATCAGCTGCTATCGATGCTGATACCCGCTGCAACTGCTACGCTATCCGTAGCCATGCCAATGTTATGGCCGCTATACGCTGACATTGGTATTCGCTGTCCCTGCATCAGCTGGCCCAGCTGCTATCGATGCTGAGATCCGCTGCAACTAGTGCGCTATCCATTGCCACGCCACAGCTGTGGCCGCTGTCCGCTGCCTAGAACTATTATGAGCGGCTTCGGCTGAGACAGGCCCGCCAAATAGCATATTTTAAATTTCAAGGTATATGATTCTGTCGACCGTGCTTGGGAAGCAATCATATAACGACCAATCAGAGGTCGAATTTTCCGTTTTAACAAGGCTTGACTAATTTTCAATAGTACAATAGTTTGAATAATAAAATTACAATTATCTTTATTTAGGAAGATTTTCCAGTCTATTGCCACAAGAACGAAGGGAATCCATCGAATACTAACCGATTTATTAGCATTTGAAATTGGACATATTTTTCACTTTTTTCGGTTTTAGATTTTCATTTCACATCCCTATGTAGCCGAACTTTCTGAGGGAAGTATTCTACTTCAAAAATGCATGTTTTCGGACCCGATTTTACACCAGACATCATTTTGAAATTCAAGATGACGACTTCTGGTTTCTGGATATTACCACTCGAAAGTGCATTTTGAAACCAACATTCCCGGTGTCTGAAAATCAACTTAAAATGGACAATGTCAGCACGAAAATAGCTAGCAGTTTTACATCGTAAACCAGCTCGAACAGTGAATTCATGAGTGTGTTCGGTTTTATGCCAGAGAAAGTTAACTTTATTGCGCATCCTTTTTTTCCAATTTTCTGGGGTTCAAAGACAAACGGCAGCACGAAGCAAATTTATTTCACTCTGGGTTCAACTGTTACATATTTAAGAGCATATTACAGGAAAACATGCAGACGGCGGTCAAGCATTCATCTTTTATTGAGGAAAACACTAGGTGGTACTAATTTTATTTCGCTCATTGTATACTAAAATGCATACGTTCTCAAAAAAATTTACTTTTTAGTCTGAAAAAATCCTCTTCCGTAGAAAGCTTTAGTTTTCTACACCAAAAATGTGTGCAATTTCTTTTGTTCTTTATGTTTTTACAATGCTTTGAAAACTTCATCTGGAATTTACAAATCAACTAATGTAAATAAACATTCTTTAAAAAAACACCGTCCCGAATTCGTATCTGACCGCCCGTTAATTCGCCATCGGAACGCTGCTCGTTCCGATAAGTCCCCGTATGCTGATCTGGAATCCGCCGGGCTGACTGTTCCACGCCGCTAAGCCAAATACATGCCTGTGGAGATGAGTTTCTCCCCTTTCATTTTTACTTGGTCGAACGCAACTCAGCAGCAAGCACTGCATGCATGGGTGAGTTGGTGGCGTGCCACGAACGTCACTGCCATGCCATTGCAGGCTGACAACATCGAACAGTGATTGCGAGGATGTTGGGCACTGGGTGCGTATCGGACGAAGACCATACCCGAAACACACATTTTATATCATCATCAAGCGGAGCGATTTTACAGTTATTCAATGACCCTGCCGTACAGTGGGTTATGTACGGTCTGAAAACAACATATTATTATTGCTTTACACTATCTTTTGGCATCTGCTAATGCAAAACATTTTTTTCGTGCCCATACTTGCCACTCATGCGTTGTGCACATAAAGATTTTCAGAACGGATGCAATGTGGCCCAGCCCCCCAATCGCCGTGATTAATCGATTTGGTACGTTTTGAAAACCGACTAATTGTTCCGCGATGCGATTTATGATCCGTTGATTTACGTAAACAGAGGACGAACCGAGAAACGAACGAAAATGATGTATTGGCCTGGCCGCGTGCCCGGCGGCGGGGTGGTGCGATGTTTAGAGAGGCAAAACGAGATGGCCAAATCACCGACCCGCAACCATCACGCGAAAGTGAGAGCCTCGCCGACGAAGCGCAAGGGGATCGGTTCGAACCGAAAAGCGAACGTAATCGACTGTTTTGATAATTGGGCGGATCCTTGGTGAGTTTCGGATAACTCTGTTACGAAATTTGGCCGGCAGGCTGATGATCGAACGGTGTGGTTGCATCGACAGATGATGGGTTAAAACAGCCGATTAACGTGATTTTGTAATGTCTTCTCAATAATGTTCGCACTATTACTGTATTAAATTTGTCAGTGATGAAATGAAATTGGGCTTACAGAAGGTTCTATCATGAATTGCAAATTTCCTGAAAGTTTTCCTGAGGAGAAAAACTGCCGAATTATACAACCATAAACAGTAATACTTTATTGTCGCGGTATGATTTAATCGCCAGCAACCGTCGCCGGCCGTAGCTCAATCATTCATCGCAGGGTGGCCAAGAAAGCGGCGAAACCGACTTCAAGGGTTGGAAATAAACTAGGAAAAGCTTTAATAGACTGATAAGATCAAAATATGATGCGGAAAGCAAATTTCAAAAACAACAGCAGCAACTTCGACTTCCCCATACGCAACAGTAGAGACACAAACAATGCCTCACGGCTTTACATTGTTTACACGACGACGACAACATTTCTGACTGACTCCCGATGGCGGAAGAAAACTGCGCTGTAGCACGAACCCCTCGGTAACAAATGACAGCCCAGCCCAGCCTAGCATAGAGAAATCATCACCGTGTACAAGACGACGATAAACATCGCTGTAATAAAATTCGGCTGATTATTGGCATTTTATAAGTAGACATTTTTAATCGATTTTCAACCAGTGACAACCGTGGGTGCAGCTTATAGCAGTCCGTAATTCACCAGCTAATTGTAATGTGGAAATTTCTCCGATGATGGTATGATTGATCAAACTTATCACATTCAATTATTCAATTGTTTCCTGATCAGTATTGCAAAATGAGCTGGGTGTGTTCTCTTTGGAAGTAACTTTAGCCCCAGATAAAAATCATAATAAAAATGCTGAATATTCAATTCTCGCTGACGGTCGGATTGCGGACAGCATAACGGCTCTGAATCCATTAACTAATTTGATTCTATCATACAAATTACTTCTACTATCCTTCGAAGCGATTTTAAAATGTCGCTTTAGACCCGGAATAAGTTCATTTTACTTGAGGATAGCTAAGACGAACAATTAAACGATTTTTTCATATTATCATGTTTTATGGAGTTTTATCAATTCCCACCAGTCTTGACACACTTATCTTCTTCTAATCTCATTGCTTCATCAAGAAAAGTTACACAAACTTAAACCAAGCTTCAAAATTTATTTGTGAAAAACTACTCGTTTAGTTCTTTTATCGGCAGGTTAGTTTCTATTCTCGTCAACATTTGGTTTTCTTTGATATTTGGGAAGAGAGACAGAGGTATAACGATACGATGCTTATTGAAATAAATTGAATAAAAATATATTTCGTTGAAAGTATGTGTGGAGTCCTGACGTCACTGTTTTCAGAGGAAAATTGTTGCTATTATGCTACTAAAGTCATGAAACGTGAGATGCGCATGAAAATGTCCTCTCTCGGCTAAAACATAAATTTAAATTATGCATACGGATGGATTAAAAAAAAGATTGATAAAAAAATCCTGTTTAGTTTTGACTCGCCATCTTGGACAATTTGCCTCTCTCCACATACTGCAGTAACTTTCACACGCTCCACGTTTAACTTAGCCAATCTTTTGTATACTGGATCGTTTAACGTTGTTCCGAAATAGGCTGCAATAAACTGACCACTTTCCGCCGAATAAACATCATCATTTCACCGGCAGCCTGCAATTAAATTCCTCCGTAAAATAACAATACCTATTTTGAATTCGGCTAAAATCAACGCACCGATTCGTAACACAATCTCTTTTGATCACCTCCATGAATAGACGCTAGATTCAACAATAACACAAACAAAGTCAGAGATAACCCATTCAAATTCACAGCTGCCCCGAAAGGTATCTTCTGCTCACACTTAGCAATCCACTGACTAAAGTGGTCCCTGTTCGCCCCCCCCCCCCCCCCTTCCCTAGCCTGACGAGCCAGGCTTTTTATAGCCAGAATACAGAAATTAGATTGCCAACTCCCTGTTTTGCCGCAGAGTATAAAGGTACTCTGCGCCACTGTGACTGCGAAACTCGGCCGACGGTTTTTCCATCTTTCGCAGCGTTTGCGATTTTCGCCCGCGGCAGCACACTC
Source organism: Wyeomyia smithii (assembly GCF_029784165.1). Classification (NCBI taxonomy): domain Eukaryota; kingdom Metazoa; phylum Arthropoda; class Insecta; order Diptera; family Culicidae; genus Wyeomyia; species Wyeomyia smithii. Next base: position 92,359,645 of record NC_073696.1, read on the forward strand.
GAAAAGGTGCTTGAAAGTACGCCGGGTAATCCGCTCAACCCGTGAACTACCACCCTCCGACTCCGACCTCCACAGCCATCATCCCATCGCAGCGCGATTCTGGTTGGCCTAGGCCGTCCTCCCGCTTCTTATGCAATTGAAGCCTTGAATTGGATGGCGCGCACTCTATGCTAGTGAATATCTCATCTCGCACCTCGCAACAGAATCAGTAACACGTATGCTGGTAGGTGTGTGGGGGACTGAAGTGGGTGGAAGCAATCGGCATCATTCTCTCTCCCCTTCCCCGACCGTTTGACGATGCAATCGCTATCCCAAGAGAAACGTGGTTAACTTCTTAACAAAGGAAAATCGCCCCTACTGGCGGCTCGTCCTAACAATTTGCAGCACCACCACGATAAGGGCACACGCCAAGATGGCTGTCCTTTTGTTTTGCGCTTTGACTGTGTTTGTGTGTTTGAGGGGAGTCAGGTCAGGATGCTGTGCTGCGTGTGCAGAGCTGTACTTGCGGGCGATTCGCAATGGTCAATAACCGGAGGCAGCCGGCAAAGGTTAGTTAGTATTTATGGAGACGTAAATAAGAGAGGCTTAGTTTCTTGAAACTATTAACGTTGTCTTGAAATTGATCCAAGCATACTTTTTGTTTAGTATTTTGAATTGGCAGGTTTTTGAAATAACCACAGTTTCTTCCATCTTAAGTCTCAAAGAGATACGATCAACTTCACTATAACACGGTTATTCTGGTATTGTTTTGGTTTCTTATCACAAATCGCCTGATGAGTCTCTTTTTTAACGATGGCTAGAAAGAAAATATCATCAATATCAGTAGAAAGAAAATATCATTAAGGCTCAACAAGGGCCTTAACAGTTTTGGCGGGAAAAGTGTTACCGGAAGTAATCTTGCAACGATGGTGGATGTTTTTGGATATTAAAGGCGGTTGATCATCCACCAAAGATACGGAGCGTGCAGTGGTTTCATGTGGTTGCTAATAAAATCAACTAAAAAAATTAAATATTCTTTTAAGGGTACAGTGAAGTCAGGAAAGACATCAGAATACAATAAAATCAGTACTTGTACATGAAGAATTTGCCGCAAATCGTTGTACAATAAAAAAAAGGAAAGAGAAAATTGTGTGAATACTATCACACAATTGCTCACATACAACCACAAATGACTTTCAGGTTGCCAGATGACAAAATATAAACTACTTTAAAAAACACATTGACGAAACCATTTTGAGTGGTTTGAAAGTAACCAGATGCACGTAACGTTTGCGGTAAAAAATGGACTTTTTTCAGATGGTGATGAAAAAAATACTAAGACAGATAATTGAATTGGATAAATTTCCCATTAATAGGTAATATTTTATCTGTTTTGCAAAAATATTCTACGCCCTTGCGAGCGGCCTTCCGGCAGTTAACCGGAACATTCGCCATGGCGGACGAAAACATTCGTGTAGGCATGTTTTTAAGCTCCTTTTTCGTTTTTTATTAATTCCTCCTCCGTTTTCGCGCCAAAATTGTTGGAAAAAATCTTGCGCTTCAAGTTTGCCCAGAAATTATCGATGGGACGCAGCTGGGGGAAGTTGGGCGGATTCGCCGACTTCGGTACCACATCGATATTCAGCCCTTCCATCTCCTCCAACGATCGCTTGGAGTAGTGGGCCGGCGCCAAATCTGGCCAGAACACCGTATTTTCGCCCTTATAGTATTTCTTGATGAACGACGCAACTTCTGGCAGGCACTTCGTTCTATAAATTTTCCCGTTCACGGCCAGCCCTGAGCGAAAGAAGAGCGGCTTTGACATCCCCTTCTCGCTGATTGTCAGCCACAGCAGCACCTTCTTGGGGAACTTGGTATGTGAATTAAATTTCACCTCGGAGCTCCCTTCCTTCATGGGAGAAGTAAAATACGAAGTGCCTTGCTGGTCGTTGCCATCCAGGGTGAAACAGGTCTCGTTGTCTATCATCACTGCCACGTCGCGATTCGCCGGGAAAATCGACTTGAATATCTTATATTAAACCGCTGTCGCTGCGTCATTGCCTGCAGCTCCGAGACCAGTGGACGGGACTGCCGCTTCCTGACATGTATGTCCATGTTCTCCAGATACTTTTTTACTGTTTTACCGCATGCACCAACCTTTCGGCCAAGTGCACGCAGCGATTTAGCCATCGGTCATCCTCTTCAGCATCCTTTAAAGCTTCTTGTCGCTCAGGGTCATTGGCCGTCCGAAAGTATCAAGATGTTGTAGATGGAGTAGCTTCACTTTTTTCGCCATCTCAGAGTTTGACTGTTAGAGCTGTCAATTTTTTTTTAGCTCATGGGTTACTATGATTGATGATGCATGAGTAGTTTTGTCAGTGCGATTAAAGGTAAACCCATGAAAAATCGGCAATTTTTGCCCATTTTTTTACCGCAAACGTTATTTGACTAAGAAAATTGAGTATTTTCTTAGACTCAAAAGTGATTTTCACAAGGATGTTTTCATTCCAGCATGTACTTCAATTAAGCATAAAAACCAAGAAACGAGTAAAAACCAAGATGAAATTCTTTTTTCAATCTCGACTTGCATCAAACCATAACAAAAGCGTTAATACTCGTGTATGCAAGAGCATTTCGAAGTGAGCAGTTTGCATACAAGGTTGTGGATACAAGTGTAATATTTTACTCTTCAGGTTTGTATGCAATCAGTCACAATGTGTTTCGTCAAGTGTCAACTACGCATTAAGAATCAAGTATCCGTAAACCAAATTCATGACGAAGTTTCACTTTGAAAACTTACCAAAATGAGCCGAGGAAAATGCCCAGAAATCAACTCAAGTTGCCATTTGATGGTAGAAAACCAACTCCAAACGTTATATTGAATCCAAGATGGTGACTTTCGAGTTCCGGAGAACAGCTAAAAATCATCAAATCGCCCTAATATGGGTATTTCCATAATCGTAATGATATACAGAGGCCAAAAATAGACTTTATCGCTATTTGTAAATCCAATAATGTGACCAGTTTTTTGAAGACAGTGAGAAAAGTTAGTTGAAATAGAAATATTACTGACATTTACCGCTTTTAGACCATCATTAACCCCAATTGAGTGTATTTACTAATTTATTGCAAAAAATACATTGGTATAGGGCAGGCTGTTAATGTGTGTTAATAAACAAAACAAACAAAGTTTCTATAACATAAATTATAGTTTGATTAAAGTGAAATCTAAATATTTCAATTCAATAATTTCAATATTTTTCATAGATAATTTTTTTTTTCAATGTTTTCCATAGATTCATGTTTTTTAGATCATTCAATATTATTTTTCCTTCATGATAGTCCAATAAATTTCACTATACTAGTAAAACAAGAAATATTACAATTTTCAGTAAACACGACAAAGTAGGTAAATGTTTCGAACTTTATGCTACGGAGTGAAAAATTCGGATAGACCAAATTCAAATTAAGTCAACCATTGTAACAGCATGGGTAAAAATTTGAAAAGTTTTGCGAACTACAACAAAAAATCAAACAAAATTGTGAGAAACACCCTAGAGCAAGACATTTTTTTTAAATACCTTCATTCCATTACACCACTCTCTCAGATAGGGATGGTGTAGCATACCCTGATATGTGAGGTTTTGCTCTACAATGTAAGAATAGACAATTTCGAGTATTTGTCACTCCGATCGTCTCCTTATTCTATGCAGCACCCATTCTAGCATATGTTATTTGTGCAAACCTTATTCATATATATAAACCCAAGTAATTACAGATTTTGTTTTTTTTAGGGAATTAGAATTACGTTGTCCATTGATGTGAACTTTTGTAATAATTAAACTAATTAGTTACAGATGATAAACATTCTGACTTTCGAGACCGATGCCTTTGGACCATCTTTAACCAATAATGTGACCTGCCTGGGTTTTTCAGTTTGCCATCTCAACTATTTGGAAAGCCCCCCGCATTCCAGTATACAGAACTGTTTTTTTTTTTCATGAAGTCTTGTACAATCATTGTGTCTTCCCGATTCGCACAAATGTTGCACAGAAATCGCACAATAAATGTGTGAAACGCATAACGCAACAGTTGTACTGCGAATACATTGACATAGAATGAAATCAGAATATGTATCATATACCGACACTTTATTTCTCACGTCGAGTGTATTAGTGACTGCTACTCATGTTGCAGTGCAAGCGACGAGAGAAATTTCTCTCTCGCTCGTAGAATTTCCATGCATGTGCGACAAGACTAGACACGTCACTTACAATTTGCAGGTTGCTCTTTCGCTTCTCTTTCGGTTCGAATTGCGACGCGCAAGGCGATACCTTGTTGCTTCACGAAATGAGCGAGACACCCGTGCTGTACATACTTGATACCAGTGTTGTTAGTCTCACTCATTCTGTCGGTGCGTGCTTGCTGCTATTCAGAGGAATGCATGAAGAAGAAAAAGTATCTCGAAAGCGTGTGTGCAAAAGGCTTGAAAAGCGTAGCATATGTCTCGTCCTCAAGCAGAAAGGAGGAGAATGGTTTTGCTTCTCGCTCGCTTTTCAATGCTGCTTGAACTGTTTAGGTGTAGTAGTTAGAAGCTGCCAAATACATTGGAGAAACGCTAGAGCATTAATTGCGTTATGCCCAACACGCAATCATTGTACTGGTTCCGAATTACATCAACAATTGCTTTAAAAACGCACAATTTTGTACTGGTTTCGCAGCATCCAACTTTTGCGTGTAGAAATGCAACTTGTTTTTAGGAAAATAGTTATCAATAGTAAAAATTAGTTTTCTTTGAAAATATTAACTTTCACTAGCTATAACATTATCCCATTTTTCTCACAAATCTCGAATACGGCTATGATAAAAGTGTCATTTTAAGTCATTTTCCGATGTCTTCATATGAACAGAACTGCTGATCATTCAGACCATGTGCCATCCAACGGAACAAGTAATAATCAGACGGCGCAAGATCTGAGCAATATCACGGGTGAGAAAGGACTTCCCTATTGAACTTTTCTATTTGAGTTTGAAAAACTTTGGCAGTATGAGACCGAGCGTTGTCATGCAGTAGAAGCACTTGTTTTCACTCGTATTGTGGTCGTTTTTGCGCAGTGTTCAGTTTAATCGTATGAAATGAAGTCGATACCCTAATTGAAGGTCAAAACTCTCAGCAATTGCAACTGTGAAACAATTTCATAACCACCAAAATGACCGTCAGCTTTTGCCTAAGGGCTCTTCTAAGCGTATAAACGTAGCACGATCACATCATCCAGTTTCGGTGATGGTTTGGGCGGGAATTACGGCTACCGGTAAAACCCCCTTGATATTCGTTCAAAAGGGTGTAAAAATCAATCAATTTATTTACCAAAAGCTATTAATCGACACAGTGGCACCTTGGGCACGTGTACATTTCGGTAAAACTAAATGGACATTACTACAAGATTGGGCATGGAGCGAATAAACACTGGAACTCTGTAGCAGACTTTTTCCGAGATATTTAACTAAAGATGAATGGCCTTCAAATTCTCTTGAGTTAAATCCAATGGACTATTTCGTTTGGTCTATTCTTGTATCCAGAACCTGTAGGGTAACGACTCCAGAATTCGCCCACCTTATCCGAGTACCCAAAATTCGCCCACCTATTTTTTATTGTTCGCAATATAGTGTCAGCTCTTAGAACGGTGTTTCAACATGGAAAAGAAATAGCTGAGATTGAATATAAATTATTATTTGGCATAATTCAATAACAAACCCCGTAAGCAATTAGTTGATTAGTGGGTGGGCGAATTGAGGGGTCCCTACACTCAGAAACCACACAAATCATTGGATCATTTGAAAGCTAGACTAACCAAAGCCTGGGATGCCATATCTGTGTAAGAACTATCGTCCATCGTCGATAATTTTCCTAAACGATTGAAGGCGTGCGTCAGGTATGGGGAAACCACAGCACTCCAAAGCGCATGTGGCCCATCTGCTAACAAACACACCACGCAGGGCATTTCGTATTACCCTTCGTCGCGAGCTCAAGACAAAACACTGGAGAGCCATTCGTGAACTCGCCAACCGAGGATTTTTAACTTCGGCACATGAAGCAAGCGAGGGCTTGCAGTTTCGGGGAACACACAAGCATTAGTCGCCACGAAGAGATTGACAATGGAATAATCATGGATAGTTGGATGTTAGCCATCGCATACAACCACTTGAAATATTTTTTTCATATGTACTTTTGAAAAAATGAAGCGTTTGAGAAAACACGTGCGGACTTTCGAGGGCTCACGAAGTTGAGAACACTCGGGTTTGTGTTTGCCGAATCTTTCGAAGGGCTGTTTTATCTAGAACACTGCGGGTTTTTCGTTTTGTATAGGCACTGAAGGGCAATCTGAATACCCTCCGTGGCATCGCTTGAAACACACACGCGGATGGTGTGGTGGGTTTAGACATGCCTGGCGTGCGTTGATGGCTTGATGGGGGGACATTTCGAGTCCGTCATGTAAATATTACAAACCATGCTAAAGTATCTACATGCTGTATAAATATGTTGTTGTTTAATATTGAAAGAATAAAGTTATGACTATAACATTGAACACGAAATTTTTTTTTTCACCCTGTAAACTCAATAGTTGGCCGCAAAGTCTGTGTATATTAACCAGAAGGTTGCGTTCCGAATTGGAATGCACCACCAAAGCTTTGCATTTTTTCACCTGTGCACTGGTCCAGAAAACGAATGTAGAGGTAAATTTAAATCTAGAGTTAAGCAACAATATTCTGGAGAAAATTTCTTTTCTGCAAAGTTGTTACATATTAAGATTTTCATGGCAAGTATCAAAAATTAGTGTGACCTAAATTTTCGAGAAAATTAACAACACGATATACGCGCTTCTTATATCTAACAACTTTGTAGAAGAATGGTTTTCTTTAGAACTGTGCTATCGAATTCTAGATCCAAATTTCCCCCAAGATTCAGTCTCTGGACAGTTATGCATTGATAATAATTATTTCGTTAGATTTGCAATCTAGCTCATAATAAAAAACACTGAGCTAGTCCCACAAATCACACAGCATAACTTTTACAGCGGGTATATTCGGTCGAGCCGAGTACGCAGAAGCATAGCCGGGCAGTCTCCATGAATTTATTTTCTTTTGGTTGCATTGGCCTCCGGAGCATTTGTTCACAGGCAAAAAATGACACTCAAAATCCATTGGAGGATATCTTTTAATATCGCAGCGAGCTGTCCCTGCATTTGGCATGGATCCTCATCGAGCAATTCCTCCAATACAGTTTGATGGTATAACTTAAACAAATAAACGAACAATGTTTCACTCAGAACAGTACTTTAGTGAGTTTTTTTAACTTTCGATGCGCCTCAGTCGCCGTTTCCCTCTGATGAAATGTTAGAAGTAAAAGTTCTCACAAATGATGAGTAACTGGCACAAAATGAAACATTTTCACGTAACTATAAGTATATGACGCCACAATAAAATCACTTACAGAGCGGTTTGTTCACTGTATGTCTCGGCTTGGTTAATTACGTTTTAGATATGTTAAAATTGACGCCATCTATTGCCAAAAAGCGACAACTTAGTTGCGCACATGATATTAATGTACTAATGAATATATCGCTGGTGAAAAACATAATGAGGAAAAATATATAACTAATGGCTGTCAGATCAATAAAGTTTCATAGTATCTCTTCTAGGTGAATTTTTATCTCCACAATATCTTACGATTTCGAGGCGTTCTCTGGAAAAGAGCTGATGATGGGTGTCAGGAGTAGAAAGAATTTAACGTGAAGTCGTCTATTACTCTCTCCTATGCTTTCTTCTCTTTCGATACGATAATTGTTTGCCTAACAAATAAGCAAAGCAAAGCCTTGATGCTACATTCCAATTCGGAACTTGGCCTTCTGTTTATTGTTATAAACAGACTTCGCAGACTAACAGTCTTCCCCGTGACGAGATTCCAACATACGACGACTGGCTTGTTAGCCAGCATCGTACCTCGAGACCGTCTGGGAGAGCTTGCCTAACAATAAACATAATTTGCGGTGAGTTCCTCAAATAGATATTCAATGCACGAATCAGGAGCCATGCTGGTGATGCTTATAAACATAATATGCTCTTAGAAAATACTTTTTGTTTTATAAATGCAAATTTAAATCATGCATATAACAATATAGACTCAAATATGTCTCTTCTCTCAATAAAGCATAAATTATGTCTTAATATCTAACGGAGAAAAATCTTTTGTATTTTTATTGTTTTGATATATAAAATTTGTCAAAATTTTAAAAAACCTAGATACTTTTGAATAAAACTATGTTGAAAAAAAATTCCTTCTTCCAGTTTTCGAATTTACAGTAATATGTCTCAATTCAACTTCAAGCAAGTCTCAATTCAACTTCAAATTTCTACCAGTGTTATGTCATGATGACTGTCATTTTGAATGTTTGGTAAATTTTAAGCTGTTGTATTTTCTAACCATGATTTCAACTCTGCATTTATGAAAAATAGTCTGCGTCAATTTGACTTGTCTTTTCTAGAGACAATTTCCTCTTCTTTTTCAATAAGTGCGATTCCGTTCTCGGTTTTCAAAAAGAATAAGACTATCTTTCGAGGTGTTGCAAACTGGCTGCACTGCCTCAACACTTCATCCCTAGGGCTTAACTGTCAACCATCGAAAGGCCTAGCTCAGGATCCGGTTGTCAAATAATCTTTCTTTTGTCACGAGCAGCGAAACAGTCTAGACGCGCCGTTGAATATTAAAGTTAAAACACAAACATAAAATAGTACACTGCTAAAATAAAAACAAAAATAATTTGTTCTATTTGCTATGATTGAAAAACCAAAATTTGTAAAATGAATTTATATATCATATCTAAAACGAAATCTAGCAATAATAACAATTTCATACAGCTTAAAGCTTGCCACATGCAAACATAACCTGTGCCTGCTTAAAGAACCAGTATATCCGAATCAGAATTCAACAGATAGAACACCAGGGTTAACCAAATGGTGCGTATAGAAAAACTTCTGCACTGGAAAAATTGGTAACAGTGATTAACAATACACAAGAAAACTTACGTTTCAATCTAATATTTTCACTTGGACCTCAAATCACTGTGAAACAAACTTACTGGCGCCAAATAGATTATAGAATGCAAACAGTCGTCCATTATACATTTTTCTCGAGACGCACGGACGCCACAAAATCCATTTGAAAATTAGACAAACCATCTATTCTTTCATGTGTCAATTTTTGTATGAATGAATGAAAACTCCACTGCTATATCTGCATTGGGCTTGATAAATATATCTTATATTTTTTTTTTCTTCATCTATAATTTATTTGACACGGCACAAATACAATTTAATGTTTAACGGCGCCAATTATATCTGGTAGCTTACTTTAAATATATCTTATAAACAGAATCTAAAATTGACTTTCGAATAATTAATTTTATGCTGCAATTTTGTATGATTTACACGTTTTATGGAAATTTAACGACATCTTATTTTCTCGTTTCCGATCTATATTAGGTAGCGAGTCTCGCGGGAAGTCTCAAGCAGCTTTAAAGATTTCTTTCTCTTGCCTGTCCATTTTCTTCAGCCCATGAGTTCGAGATTCACATCAACGTATTCCACACGTACAAAAACGTACCGAGATTCAAAGTGTAAAATCGTTCCCTGGAAACAGACGAACGAGCTCCCATTCTTTCTCCTGGTAATCAGTCCCAAACGAAATGTGAAAATGAATGGGTGAAGAGGACAAACGAATAGCAATTTCATCCCACTTGACAACTGCTCATGCACATAGGCACAGGATACTCTCCACCTCCCCCTTAGCCGGCCCTCCTGTTGTCACCAGTTTTTTGTCTAGCGACTGAAAAATTTCCTTTCCCCACAAAATGTTGTTCTGATTCCCGTCCATTTGCAATCCTGTGCCGCCAGCGCTGAGGCTTTTAAGGGCATTGTGTAGAGACATTATAGATTGGTGAAGAATAGTACTCTTGGATTTTGAGACCAAATGGGGAATGACAAAACATGTCCTGTCGGTGTAGCGCTGCGTTCATATGTCTTTTCAAAAAGAAAAATTATGGTGTGCTTTCGTACAACCTACCTCTTTCGAATCCCTACTGCGAGGATGTTGGTCCAGGCTTGTTCCCTTGGTGTACGATTTTCCAGCGCGATTTCTTCACACATATAACCAAGCTGGATGCAATGGATGATGTTGGTTTTAAGTAAATGGTAATTTATGATTTATTAAACACAATTTCCTCCACTTCACAACACACTCATTGATGAGTAAGTCTATCACCACCGCGATGCGACTAATCAGAATCACCGCCAGCCGATGAAAGTAGACAACACAGACGAGAAAATCTGCTTTTTTGTTGTTTTTCGTCTCGTGCGATTCAATATTGCTGCACCGATCTCCACCGCACACGATAAATTGCTTTTTCGAACGAATTTACTCCTTCCAGCTTCGGCTTGCCCCCCCCAGCTTGTGCAAACAAACCGCAGAAACAGCAGACCACCGCTCCAGGACCACCGGCCACTTTAATTTGCACTAAGAAAAACTTGAGAAAATTCACTTTTTCTATGCTGAAGAAAACTAGACACCCGCAGACTGGGAAAGCATAAAACAGAAATATCTCAACCGTACCGTGCAGCGTTGCGTCCGGGACTGGCTGGTGAAAACGGCCGCGAGCTGTGCTACTCTCTTACGGACATAGATAGCGTAGATGCTACATAACCCACTGGCAGAGCATAAAGGGAGAAAAGATTGGAAAACTGTATACATTACACTGCCAACATGTCTGTTGGTGAGGCACGGGGCCACCCAACCGCCGGGCGGTGGGTGGTTCACCGCACAGCAAGGCCGCTTGCTTGTACAGTAGGCATGCAGAATGCTCTACCGATATGGGGAGAAAAATATCAACAGAGAGCAAGAGCGCGAATTGCGGAAACTCACACTGTCGGCGAACGTCTCTTGCCGTTGCCGTTAGCATAAGAGAACACCAACTCTCTTGCTCTCGCGTTGTTTTGCGAGATGAATTTGAAGCGGCCGTAGCATTATGCTCCAGTCTGCTGGCATCCACATGTGTGTGTGTGTAAAGTCTGGTTTGTTTGATATACCCGAGCAAACCGGCTTTCGCTTGATTAACAGTGATTTTTAATGTTTTTCGATAGTAACTTTGACTTTGTTCAATTAAGATCATCATTCTCAAGAATTTGAATTAATATTTCAATAGCACATTCCTAACAAACTGATATTTGAGGATTGAGTTTGTACGTAAAACCTCGACATGGGCTAAAAACCATAGGTTATGTGGCCAGGAAGTCAACTATGCGATATAATGGTGCAACTAATTCAATTTAATTACAAGAGCGAACTAAACGTTAATGTATGCCTGCTTAAATTTCATGCAGCTGCTACTCTAGAATAAGCCTCTGAATCAAAATTTATCAATGTTTCTCGTGGTTCTGATGCAGATTATTAGAACAAGATGTTTAACGATTGCAGTTTTCTGGAAATCCCTCGAGTTTTCGCATAAATTGAGTTAATCTGATGGTGGCTCGTTAAAGGTATTGGTCGATGAAACGATGCTATGAAAACTGAAGTAATGACAATCCTAGTAAGCACAATAATTCCTGTTTGGTGTGCACGCGTCTATTTTCACCGTGAGATTTTCCTTGCTGCGAGATGAGACTCGTAAAAGGCCTTTTATATCCTGTCTCGGTTTGATTATGTGGCTCAGAAAACATTTAAACTACATGTGGGTTTAATTTGCAGCTTCTTGATTTAATTTGGTTCCATTTCATTTTTTTCGCCAAGCATATATTAACCACAATATATACATATCATTACAGTGGTTATTTACAGCATTTACAATAATGACAATGTTTTTCTTACATGCTAAATAATATTTCTGTTGTCTTCCAGACAGTTTTAATTTGTTCCTCTGAAAAAAGTTTTCTTGTTTTAGGATGTCGTAATGGTATATAACAGTTGTCAAGTGGGAAGACTCCACCATGGGTTTTAAGTTATTAGTTTCTAAGCGTCATATTGGTTCTGGAAATATTCGTAATTGGCCTCTTTTGGCTGCTTTCCGAAAGGAAGTAACCTTCTTGAGTTTTAAAATTGGGTCTGAAGTTGATTTTCGGGTTCTGGTCGTCACCTCGATTCCGAAAATACTCATAATGGATAGTATTTAGCCCTGTTTTGATCTCTGATTGAGCGAAATCTGCGTTTCAAACAAGACTCTGCATTTTTCAACAGTTAGCTTCGTAAAAGCAAATTTTTCCGCATTTTGGTGCACGCTTAGCAAAATATTTGATCGCATACCATAGAATCGGAGGAAATCCTTTGAAAGCTGATTAAGTTATAAATATTTTAAATTAGATTTTTTTCTCCTGTATGGACTTCCTCACTGCGACCAGCATTGTTGATCTATTGTGAGATATGCCCGGGTGTCTGCTGTATCTCGCACTTCAATTATTAGCAAATACCGCTATTGAGAAGTGGCATGCTTTTTATTATTTTTTTATCAGTGCTTGTGTGAAATGGTGCTAACCTTTCTTTTACACGTTTACTGTTCTCCTATACCGAGCCTCGTTCTTCCTACCAAATATCACCAATTATAATTCCCTGGAGAAGTTTCGTCATGCGTCCTTCTGGTCAGCTTTATTTATGAGAGGGACTTATTTCTTAGTAAGAGAAAGTCACGCGAGGGTATTGTAGGTTTCAGCGTAAAGGAAGGGTAACTGGTGGGAAACCTGAGAATAAACCCATGCTTGAAAGTCCTTTCTGACATCGAATGGCCTGATTCTACTAAGATTCGAACCCACGACCATCTGCTTGACAAAGCGGACTCTGTAACTTTGCGGCTACGCAGTTTTCTTTGAAATTGGATAGTTTTCGTGGAACTCTCGTTATTTAGAATTTCACGTGAAATTCCACTTGATCGAGGCACCATGCTCGCTGCGCACCTCGTCGCTCGTTCCAGTCGGATCGAAGGTCGAAGGGAGTCTGTCATCATCCGGGCATACCCCAAGCCGTTAAGGTACTAGTTAGAGTACTGTTTCCTCTTTAGAAACAGTTTACACTTGTTCGTGAGAAGGTTGCCGTCCAGGTCCTTGCAGACATAATTTTGTGGCACGTAGACTTTTCGGGAACTGTCCAGCCTCGCGTAGTTTCCTCATGTGTCATTTGCAAGGAACAGCTCCTCCATCGCTTCGCTATCTCGATCTTCCTGCTGCCGGTTCCTCTTACGGAATCCCAAGCTTTGCCCGTTCCATGCCAGTCTTTTCTTCCATACTACTCCATAGCACTACCTATAGGGATTCGAATGTCCCACCAGCCAACTAGATGGTTGGTCCCGGTGGGCGACTTCGACCCGTGTTGCACATAATGCTGGAAATATCCAGACAAAATATCCGGATATTTTGATTCTGCCCATTTTAAAAGACGTTTGGGTTTTTTTCTATAGTATGTTCTATAAAATCGGGTTTTCAATATATCCTTTTGGAACGTGTTGATGACCGAATCCGGGATTCCATCTGGTCCCGGTATCTTGCTCACCTTCAGAGAGTTTGCGATTTAATGAGTTCCTCATATTGACCTTTATCACCTCCCGACCCCTGCGCGGCTATCGTCATTCGCAATTTGTGGTGGTTCAACAGTCAGAGTTAAGGGGTTGACTCGTGGAAATAGTCCCTCGATGATCCGCTCTATCTCTCAATTGGTCTCGAGGTACGATGCAGGCCTAACGAGCCAGTCTTCGTAGGTTCGAGTCTCGGCTCGGGAAAGACTGTTAGTGTCAGTAGGATCGTAGTACTAACCCCTCAACTGTCCACAGTTGACTGTGAAGTCTGTGTATAATAAACAGAAGGTCGCGTTCTCAATCGGAATGACGCACCTTGCGTTTTTCGCTTATGATCCGCTCCCTAATCGTTGGTGTTTTTTTTGCAGACGCTGACACTTCTCTGATCTTGTCCATTGCAATCCTCGTCTCGACCGGGTTTATCTGCTGCCAAGTTACTGTTTTCAGGAGGGATACGGTAGGGATCCGATACAATGACAACTTTTGACCATGACTCAGGGGCCGCTGTGCTGCATAGCAGTTGGTTTAGGTTTGCACCACTGCAACACCGACATAAGTTAGTCCTTTCTCGCCCTCTGAAGCAAGTGTTAGAATGTTGAAGACTGCCCGGTCAACCAACCTTCTGCTTGGCTTTCGTACTACTCTATGGTTGCTACCTAGGTCCCACCTGAGCTCATCCAGATTTTTGAACTTGAGAGTCACCTCCAGGAAGAGGTCCCGAACTTGCACTTTATGAGCTACATCTTCCTCTTCGTCTATTTGCGGAGCTCCAGGATTATTCTACCGGTTCCAAATCGATTGATGGTCCGAACATCCGTTCCCAAATCTTTTAACTGCGCAGTGCCACTCATGAATTTCAAGACGCGTTGATCTTGAGTATAAGCGCATCGCTGTTGCTCCTCATACTCGTCTTCCGCGACTTCTTTTTGCGATTTCCACGTTTTTCGCTTTTGTCGCCTTCTGTTTTTCTTTGCCACAGACTGGCTTCGCAGTTTGTCGTTTCCACATGAGTAAAGGCTCTGCCGAATAGTCAGCCGTTTTTTTCGCACCGAAGGGCTCGCTTCTTTCGGACACTGTCTCGTTCGCTTGGCAGCCGGTTTGTAAGCGTGTCTAACTCAGTAGAAACAGTTGCATTTCTTCACTTTCACTGCCTTTTTGACTCGTCCCATAAGCGCGGCATAATCAGTCTTCACATCACTGACGCATTTGCGTAACAATAGATAACCCTGTTTTAGGTGCTTCGAGATATTATGACGCTTATCTGCAAACCCGATTATAGCATCGAACTGCACCATCAACGCTTCCGCTCTTGGCAACTTTTCCATTTAGGCTTATCTGCAAGGCGGCGGAGAACTCTACTTACGGACACATGCGAAGAGAGATCAGGGAGTGGGGTTGAATTTAACCGAATCGATGCATCCATCGGTGCATTTCTCAACGAAATTGGACCCTTACTGCTGCCATCTGATCCTATAATCGAGAATGGTCTTCTGATACTTCGAAAGCTTTATTGCGTCACGTTGATCGAAGCTTTCTGCTTTCAGATTGCGTCGTATGTCATATACGCAATGGTTACCCTCCGCACCACATAAGCCTGTTAGTACCTAGCGCTTTAGACCACACCTAAGTATGGACAAAACCACACTAACAAGAAGTTTCCGCTTGCTACCGTACACCACTGAGCTATTCGACATTATTCGAGATAATTTTCCTTGCGTGCGGCCTTCCTTTCATTCATCGATTCCTCCTCAGATTTCGCGACAAAATTGTTGGAGTAAATCCTACGCTTCAGGCTTGGCCAGAAATCCTCGATGGGACGCAACTTGGGAGCGTTGGGCGGGTACTCCAACTTGGGTATCAAATCGATATTTAGCCGCTCCACGATCGCTTCGAGTGGTGGGCCGGCGCCAGATCCGGCAAAAAACCGCGTCTTCGGCCTTTTGGTATTTCTTGATGAACGACCCAACTTCCGGCGGCACTTCTTACTATAAACTTCCCCGTTACGGCCTGTCCGGAGCGAAAGAAGAGCAACTTTGACACCCCTTTCTCGCTGATTGTCAGCCACAGCAGCATCTTCTTGGGGAACTTGGTGTGTGAATTAAACTTCACCCCGGTGCTCACTGCCATCGTGGGAGAGGTAAAATACGAAGTGCCCTGCCAGTCGTTACCATCCAGGGTGAGACTGGTCCCGTCGTCCATCACCACCGCCACGTCGTGATTTGTCGGGAAAATCATGACCATCTTATTCAGGCGCTGCCGGTGCGTCATTGCCTGCAACTCCGAGACTAGTGGATCGGACAGCTGCTTCCTGACATGTATGTCCATGTTCGCCAGGTACTTTTTCACTTTTTGGCTGGTTGCTCCGACCTCCCGACGAAGCGCACGCAGCGATGTAGCAACTTTTTCCTCGGTTTTCCTTTTCAGCATGTTTTGGAGCTTCTTATCGCTCAGAGCCGGGCTTTCTTTCTATGCTCTGATTGTTGTACAATAGTGTCAAGATGTTGTAGATGCCGGAACGGGCGTACCCGATGTCCAAGCACTGCCGCATGATGTCTGTTTTACTACGCAACGGGGTTCCGTTCTATGAACGCGCACACTTCTGAACGGAGTAGCTTCCCTGTTTCCGCCATCATGCTTAGAGTTCGACTGATAATGCTGTCATTTTTTTCTGCTGACTCATAGGTTATTTTGATTGATGCTTAGTTTACTCAGTGTGTGTAAAGGTAAACCCATGAAAAATCGTCAAATTTTGTTAATTTTTTTAACGCAAACTTTAGGACCAGTTTTTGTTTTTTCCTTTTTTCCGGGAAGAGGCAGTCATCAAGGCACTTCTGCTTGACTACCCGGAGCAGCACGTGGGCCACTTTTTTGGCAGTCTTGATGGTCATGTTCGTGATTCCACCCTGTCCCAGTGCCTTGCTCACCTTTGAAAAGTTGGCGATGAGTTCCTCATTCTTGACTCTTGCCTCCACCGACTGCTTTCGCTCACGAATTGGATGTCCTGGAAGGTTGGACGACCATTTCTGGCATGTATCTGAGATACTGAAACGTCGGACGTGAGACTCCACAATAGAAAGTCTTGGACTTGGCTCATGGCGTGGAAAGAGTCCCTCGATGAAATACCCTCCAGCATCGGTGATGATCGCTCTGCAGGCGCCAATACGCCGATCTTGGCCATTACGATCCTGTAGGTGTTATCCCACGGGCTCGTATTGTCACCCGCGCATAGCCCTTTTGTTCCCCTCTGGAAGCACCTATTTAATGCGGCAACTAATCGGTCAGCATTCGAGCTAGCCAATCTCCCGCTGCTGGTCTGAGCCTATTTGTTCGCTTTCAGTGGACACGCATGCCCTCGGCGGTGGGCGTATGTGTAAATATGTTGTTCTTCTTTATTTATATGTTTGGTATATAAAAATCGAGCCAAAAATAAATAAAAAAAACTATCTTACTAAACGCATAACAAAAAAAGACACATTGGTGTTCGCAGACGCAAATGAAAGCTGCAGATCTCCCCAAATATCATACTGAGCGAGTTTCTTCATCATTTGGTTGAAGTTGAGAATATTAATTAAAAAAAAAAATAAGCATGTAAAGTAAAATACTTTTTCTCTTTCTCTTTCTCTTTCTCTTTCTCTTTTTCTTTTTTTTTCTTTCTCTTTCTTTTTCTCTTTCTCTTTCTCTTTGTCTTTTTCTTTCTCTTTCTATTTCTTTTTCTCTTTCTCTTTCCCTTTCTTTTTTTCTTTCTCTTTCTTTTCTACTCGCTTTATCTTTTTCTTCCTTTTTCTTTTTCTTTCTTTCTTTTTCTCTTTCCCTCTTTTTTATCTCTTTCTCTCTCTCTTTGTTCTCTCATTATTTTTCTTCTCTTTCCCTCTTATTTATGTCTCTCTTTCCTTCTCTCTCTCTCTCTCTCTCTCTCTCTCTACCACTCTTGATTTCTCAATGGAAACTAAGAATCAAAGACAACTTTGCATTCCACTGGTCGACAAAAGCGAAAATTTGGCCTTAACTTGAAAACATTCTAGCCGCTTTGTTTCGTGATCCGTAACACATGTCTGATAACAAGAAAACTTCTGTTTTGAAAAATAGTTACTTATTTGAAAAAATATCAAGACCGAGGCGCCACTGGGCACCTGCGTAAAAAAATCAAAAGGAACGTTATTTCAAAACAGAATTTTTTTTGAGCTCATTTTATGTTACCTAAATTGTTATGCAGCTAGCGATGATGGAAATCAAAAAAGCAATCCTTCCAAAAGGTGAAACAAGAATGGCCATGTGCGTCACACTGGACAAATAATTAGATGTCCCGTTTATTGGTTTGTCTGGCATATATTGCTTTTAAAAAAGTTTCATTTTGGTGGAGCACAACTGCTAATCGACGCAAAGTGCTACTCCATTGGAACTGACTGGAATGTTTGGTTGACATAGTTAATAATTGGTCGAATTTTATATAGCTTATCGTATCCAGAAGGTCCTTCACGAGAAACTGCACTGTCGTCGGTAAAGTGAAGATTTTTACATTATTTGCTTGAAACGATATTTCGGCATGGTTCTTGGATTGCTATTGATGCATACTCAATCCCATTTTAACGAACACTAGAATAACTATTAACAGACATAAAATACAAAATTCCTACAAATTTGCAAATTGTTCACGGTGTAGTGTTTAAAGTTGTTTCGATATCTTTCTGGAAAGCGTATAGATTTATCTATGTGGGGGAGAAGAATATCACCACTTTTGATAGAAAATCAGCGCTTAATTTTGGTTTGATTAACTTCAACAGGAAAGCAGTTATTTTTATTATTCGAGATGTATGCATGATAATAAGGGTACTTACAATAATTTGGTGTACTCTGCTTCTAAATTAAAGGTGTCGTAACACGAGTCACCGACTTTGGCCACTATCATTAGGAGAGCTACTTATTAGTACATTTTCGTTTTAGGTTAACTAGAATCGAACTTACATTTTAATATTCAAATAAGAACTGAATATTTCACTGGTGAATTTACTGATTGACTCGGCAATCGAAATTTAATATAATGTAATATAATAATAATCAAATTTTAATAATTACACTTGGAGCGTTTTATGATTTCACTAGGAGCGTGCACTTTCTACTGAGCTACTTGTTGTTTTTGCAATAATCCTCATCGGCGGATGTGGAACGATGTCAGACGTTAATTCTGACGGTCGCAAAGAACTGCGTTTGCGGTATCACTACATCGAGGGGTTTCGCCGTCACAATCTAAATGAAGTTAAAGTATTTAAATGAGAGTCCATCTCTTTGAACTTTTCAGATGAGGGATCGTGTTTAAAAAGATGAAAGACTTTGGCAGTTCAAGTTTTTTGTCTTGTTGATGATTTCT
The DNA here is from genome assembly GCF_029784165.1 of Wyeomyia smithii. NCBI lineage: Eukaryota > Metazoa > Arthropoda > Insecta > Diptera > Culicidae > Wyeomyia > Wyeomyia smithii. The sequence goes on from NC_073696.1 coordinate 92,378,596, forward strand.
TTGAATGCAGGCGCAGCTTCGACTCAAAAATTTATGTTTTTAAAAATGTAGAACGCGATGGCCAAGCTTTTTTTTACCGTTTTTTTGAGCGGTTGGCTAAATTCGCGTCGCATGTGTAAGATAATCAAGTCCTTTGTAATAATCGTCACTTTCAAATCATCTAAAATGTCACAGTCCAGATTCGTTTCATTGTCAAGCTCCTGCATCATTAAAGCTTCGATTCCTGTCGCCGCGTTATGGCTGAACAAGAAACAGATAAAAAAAAACATTACTTGGCATCAGCGAAAAATTTTCATGTCGACAGTGCCCAATGCCGCCTCTAGGCGGTCTTCGCTTTTTTGTAAATTTTTCAGTATTTTGAAGTTGAATAGAAACAAAACTTATACAAACCCGAAATATAAAACAATTGAACAGCCCCTGATAATTATTCTGAATCAAATTTCTCACTAATAATCTTTTAATTTGAAAAATCATTGCAGGATGAAGCGAAAAATAATTAATTTTCCCGATTTAGTCATTTGTTCACGTTAAAAGTTTGATGGTTGCTATCATGTGATTCAGATAATCATGAACCCGCAGATAAACATAAGAAAAAGTCATGTCAGTTCATTTTATAAGAAATAAGTGTGAACAGACGTTTTGATGAAGAGATATTGAGTTTCTGATGAAGGCCGACTAGAGGCAGCACTGGGTATCAGAGGGTTAAGCTCAAACAAGTTGCCCAAAACTGTTATAGATTTTTAACCATTCCTGTGAATTTTGGACTAGGTCGCAGAGTAACTGCTCGCCGAGTTCGTTACTTTTACGTTGGCTTATGAAAAAACTCATTTAAGTCCTTAAAAAAGTTATCTTTAATAGGGGCACCAAAATTAACAAGTATGGTTATAAACCTATAATCTTTCTTTTTTTTTCTAGTTTGAGCTCTAGGGCAAAACTTGTGATTACCAGTGTATTTTTTTATGTTCTATGTAATGCGTCTTAGCTTGTATAAATAAATGATCCTTTCGACTTTCATAGCTTTTTATTAACAATTTGAAAAATTCGCCTTTTTTGACAAGTAGGTTTAAATCCCTACGAATGATAAGTCCTATTTGCGAAAGCAAACGAATCCTAACAATCGAAACAACAAATTTCTAACAGTGTTGAGAAGTCGTTCGCACTTCCTTTGAAATGTTTGTTATATTGTACATTGAAGGCAGATTTACAGAGAATAAGAAGCATTTACAACTCTTGGGATTAAAACATTGTAGCAAAATTTGAGCCCTCAGCGTGCAAATGCAACCCAATTGGCGAGCCACATATTCTAAAAGGCTTCTCGTTGTCGCAGCATATGTTATTAAACCCTGAACGTGTTTCGTATTTCAAGAACTAGAATGAAATCTTCTAGCATTTGATCTTCACAGATTTTATCGCAAAACAAAAGTTCTAAATTTTTGTTGATTTCTTTAAATTATCACACGTATGATAGAAGTAACATTTGTACAGTAACAAGGCATTAAACGCATTCCTGTATGGTTTCTAACTATATTTTCTTGAGAGCGGGTTGGTAGGAGTGTGCTGCAATTCGCAGAGAATATACGATGCTGATTCATAACTATAATTATGGATTATAATCATTGTGTATTCTTCTAGGTTCTGCGATTTTTGATAATGGCCCCCTGTCAACCAACCCCCCCCCCCCTCCACTACATCTGGTTATGTACATATTTGCTGTTCTAGAATGGAACCTGCATCATTGTTATCTATTACTGTTTCTGCACGTTTGATTTTTTTCAAAAAGTCTTAAGTTGCCTCTAGCCAGCATTAAAAAAATTGGTTTGTGATCGAAAAAATGAAACTCATATATTCCAGTGATAACATTCACGATCGACTTCTGATTCAATGATCGTATTTGCTTTACCCTCTGGAAAACTATTCTTAAATTCTTCTCAATCGTTATAAAAATCGGACTTCTGGTATACGATTTGTGGTTTGCTGGCTTAAGAAGTATAGTAATAGTAAGTATAAAAAAGGTTCAAGCACCGCTAGGTGGATTAATTCTGTTTTTTTTTTAATCTAATTTTTGGTATCAAAATTAGAATTCACATCCTCAGAATAATATCTAATTGATCTGAATTTATGTTCAAAAAATCATTAATAAATGATGAGAACAATCCTGTGCTCTTTGTACCGGAAATAATTGCTCGTCATTTGTTGAAAAGATATCTGTTGTTGCTGTTTAATAACTCAATTCCTCAATCGCAATGCAAATATCTACTTCACGATATAAACAAACCGCTAGCAGTAATCAAGTATTAACAAACCACAGCAGTATCCAATATCCATTCAAAACAAAACGTGCATCAGAACCCTTCGGTTACCTTACAACAAGTATAATTTGCATGATTTCAAATGAACAGCTTCCGCAAAGGCAGAAGTGTAGTATAGTCGCGTCGCAATACAGCCACTAAACATCATCGGGCTTCCCGATCGGATCGGGCCCCTATTAGAACGTGAGCCGCAGCAATCAGGCTATCGGCTATGATTTCCCCAAGGTTCCTCACTTTACTAGACCTTATAAGGCTTCCCGAAACATACTTTCCGGCACACGACCGTCGTCGACCGTGATGCCTCGAACCGGCCTAACAGCAAGACGCACATATGTGCCTATTCTGCCTTTGCTTTCTACGGCGATTGACCTACACTGTGCGGTCGATAACCGCTTCACTAACTAATTTGTGATGTGCACTAACATGGCGTTTGGTTTCGGATGGTTCCTTGTTGAGTTTACCTGTTGGTTTTATTCAAGGTAATTAGGTTTCTTTATTTGGAATTAGAATTATGTATATTTTGAGCAGCAAGAAACGATTGCTGGGCGCAAGTCTATACTAAGCTAGTAACGTCCCGGTTGTTGGTACAGAACGCTGGTTAATTTGATTATGAGAAGCAGGAAGACTGTTTTCTTAAGCGGATCAATATGGCATTGTCAATGAACTTGTACTGGTTAGAACTGAGTGAGGAGTATCAACTGACTTATTTCAGATTGTGACACAGCGTCGCAGTTTTCCCATGGCAAGTGACCTATCGACTAAGTTCGAGTGGCTCGAATTTTATTAACTGAATATACTGAATTAAAATATTTTTTTCAAAAGATGATGAAATGTTCTTGAAGGTCAAATTTCATCGCATGTGCGAGCGGAAAACTAATTTTTTCCATAAATTCCTGTAATTAGGGAAACATCCTAGGCTTCATTTCTTCTCAAAATAATTTATACAATGACGTAAAAACTGCGTGCTACTCCACTATTAATTTAGCAAATAATGTCGCATAAACTACGTCATTTGAAACCAGAAACAATTTCTTTTACTGAAAGTTTGCAGAAATTGAATCAGGCATATAAATTCGACGGGTAAAAATTAATAACATCCACAAACAAACCCTAACCTGTCGTTTGCGAAGTTGGCACCAGCAAAACTTTTCGCCATTGTCGGATGCTTTATGAGACCTCGAATGCGTTAAATCTTTGTCTTTCCTCGACAAAACGCTTCCTGCCTTTTGCGAAACTAAACCTATTGGACAAGTTAATGAGCAAACCGGTAACTAACGGATGGAAGGATGCCCTTTTCCGGCCGCTCGGAACGCAACCATTTGTCGTCACACGGCAACAACGATGCGTCACAAGATTTACATTCGTTCGTCGTGAGCCTCTAGTGAACCGCGCGCACACGAGACACGACATTATTTCAATGTCACTCGTTGTGTACGCTTTTCAAGGCGAACTTTCTACCGGATTGCAAACTAATAATGAATTTATTGTGCTATTGAAATGTTACGAGCAGTGCTATAAATGGAAACCGCAGGAAATCTTGCCGTCCCGCCATCGGATCGGATTGGAAATAAGTTCTCGAGTAAATCGTTCGCTACTGGCCTTGTCATTGACGGTGAATAGGAAAAAGGGTTCTTAAAGCAACCAAAGTTTTCTTGAAACAACTATTTTATTGCAGATAAAATACTTTTGATAAAATTCAGTAGTGCAATCAATATTTCGTCTTGTTGGCCGAGCAAAAACTAAATCAGAATCAATATCTATACATCCGTAAAGCTATACGATTACCTTGTCAGACCATATTTTAGAGCTGGTGTAGGTGGAAAACTTTTTGACCTGAGAAGCAGATGTCTGCACTTGATTAATGTCATGGCTGTACGAACCGATCGTACTATTGAAACTAATAACGTCTGGATTACACGTTGTAGCAGATTAAACGTTACCTTATTGTGAAAATAGGCTCCCAAGTAGAGACGTCTGATGACATGATTTGTGAACAGAGCGTAAAAGCCGCACAGACTATGGACCTGGAAAGAGAAAATAAAAAGGTAACGTGTTGAACGATTTTTGTTGGTAAACCAACGAGAGATTATTAATTAACTAACTATTAAATTAATTGGTTTTCAATACGTGCGATATTACAGATTTAAATAAATTAGGATCGTGTGATGTGGCATACTTCATTAGGTTCGAAAGAAACATTTTGCATTTGCAGTTTATTGAATCTTCCAGAGCGAAAAAATGATTGATCTTGATTTAAAATCATAACGCTTCATAAAAAGTTCATTATGTCCATATTATGCTCTCATTTGTTTCGTCGTGGCGGCAGGTGAACATAAGAGAAAGCCATTTTGAATGACATTCCTCATGCCATTTGTATAATTTCACGTGAACCTTGAGTTGTTTTTTTTATCCGGAAAGATAATTTGGAAAATGACGGTATTAGAACAAATAAAGTTTATTTTTGATGGTTTAGAAGTAAACTCTGGAAAAAATGTTTCAGATTTGACGAAGCCCAGGAGAATAAAATAATAAAATGTGCTTTTTTTTTTTTTCTTCATCTATAGTTTATTTGACACGGCACAAATACAATTCAATGTTTAACGGCGCCAATCATATCTGGTAGCTTACTTTCTAAAGTATCTTAATAACTAAAAGCAAATTTTTTATCCTCGCTGCCGACTACGAGCTGAAACTAAATCTAACTTAAAGCTAGAATATTTTGCATTAAAAGCACTGATTTGTTGTTTGATGGTTTTCATTGCCATAGGTAAGCAGCATATTAAATTTGTTCCGCTGCTGGGCCAAGATATTACGGACTGGCATATTGGGTTGTTTCCATCGGGCCTTGAGAGTATCGTGCGGGTCTGATTGCTGTTTCCGGATCCGGGGTCTTAACGTGTTCTTGTCGTTTGGTTGGATGTAGGCGGAAGGGGATAGGACTAAACTGGGGCGTGGATGGATTTCAGGAAAACGTATATAAGGGACATGTAGGATAGGTCACGGCTCGCCAAGACATCACGAACAGGAACAGCCGGCTGCCTACCTTCGGCCTGCAGGGAAGCTATTAATCTAGACCTGGCGTCACGGTGGACAGGGCATGACCAAACAACGTGCTCTATGTCGTGATAACCTTCACCACAGGCACAGATACCACTTTCCCCGAGCCCAATACGACGGAGATGCGCGTCAAATCTATAGTGATTGGACATAAGCCGGGACATCACGCAAATGAAATCCCGACCTACATCCAACCCCTTGAACCACGGGTTCGTCGATACTTTGGGGATTATGGAATGTAACCACCTTCCCAATTCCCCTCTGGTCCAAGCATTTTGCCAACTGATGATCGTATTCTGACGTACAAGTGCGAAAAATTCATTAAAGGCAATTGGTCTTTCATAAATATCACCGTTTGTTGCGCCCACCTTAGCCAAAGAGTCCGCTTTCTCATTACCCGGTATCGAGCAGTGAGAAGGGACCCACGCTAAGGTAATCTGATACGATTTTTCGGATAAAGCACTCAGATGTTCCCGTATTTTCCCCAGGAAATACGGAGAGTGCTTAACATCTTTCATCGATCGGAGAGCCTCAATGGAACTGAGACTGTCCGTAAAGATGAAATAATGGTCCGTGGGCATTTTTTCGATAATCCCTAGGGTGTACTGAATTGCAGCTAATTCTGCGACGTAAACAGAAGCAGGATTATCGAGCTTATGGGAGACGGTTAAATTGTTATTGAAGATACCGAAGCCAGTGGACCCATCAAGAAGTGATCCGTCAGTGTAGTACATATTGTCGCAGTTGATGTTTCGATATTTATTGGAAAAAAATTTAGGGATCTGCTGCACGCGTAAATGATCCGGGATTCCACGAGTTACTTCTATCATGGATGTATCGAAAAACACAGTAGAATCAGAAGTATTTGATAAGTCGACACGATTTGGAATATTCGAAGAAGGGTTAATATTTTGGGACATGTGATTGAAATACAATGTCATAAAACGGGTTTGAGAATTAAGTTCGATTAACCTTTCAAAATTTTCAATCACGGGACGGTTCAAGACCTCACATTTGATTAGAATACGAGAAGACAGGCTCCAGAAGCGGTTTTTCAATGGTAGTACTCCAGCTAAGATCTCCAAACTCATCGTATGGGTCGACTGCATGCAACCCAAGGCGATACGCAAACAACGATGTTGTATTCGCTCCAGTTTGATCAAATGTGTGTTTGCTGCGGAGCGGAAGCAGAAACACCCGTACTCAATAACAGACAGTATCGTTGTTTGGTAAAGCCTTATAAGGTCTCCTGGGTGGGCTCCCCACCATTGTCCGGTTATTGTACGAAGAAAATTCACTCTTTGTTGACATTTTTTCATCAGATACCTCACGTGACAACCCCAGGTGCTTTTAGAGTCGAACCAGACACCAAGATATTTGTGTACCAAAACCTGAGAAATCGTTTTACCCATTAATTGTGTTTGGAGCTGAGCAGGTTCATGCTTCCTAGAAAAAACTACTATCTCAGTCTTCTCCGGAGAGAATTCGATACCTAGCTGTAAAGCCCAAGCAGACAAATTGTCCAAGGTATCTTGCAATGGTCCTTGCAAATCGGCAGCTTTGGCTCCTGTAACAGAGATTACACTGTCGTCTGCAAGTTGTCTTATCGTGCATGAATTTGCCAGACATTCGTCGATGTCATTTACATAAAAGTTGTAAAGAAGGGGTCTTAAACTTGAGCCCTGGGGAAGACCCATGTAGCTTATGCGAAAAGTTGCCAAATCGCCTTGCGTAAAATGCATGTACTTTTCGGACAACAAATTGTGCAAAAAATTGTTCAAAATTGGAGAAAATCCTTGTCGGTGAAGTTTACCCGAAAGAATGTCAATAGCAACGGAATCAAAAGCCCCCTTAATGTCCAAGAACGCAGACGCCATTTGTTCTTTGCGAGCATACGCCAGCTGAATATCTGTTGAAAGCAACGCAAGGCAATCATTCGTCCCTTTGGCACGGCGGAAGCCAAATTGAGTATCCGATAGTAGGCCATTTGATTCGACCCAATGGTCTAAACGACGGAGTATCATTTTCTCCATCAATTTCCGGATACAGGATAGCATTGCAATCGGCCTATAAGAGTTGTGATCAGAAGCTGGTTTCCCTGGTTTTTGGATGGCGATCACCTTCACTTGCCTCCAATCCTGCGGTACAATGTTTTGCTCCAGGAACTTATTGAACAAGTTCAACAAGCGCCTCTTGGCATTGCCGGGTAGATTCTTCAACAAGTTGAATTTGATTCTATCTAACCCAGGCGCGTTATTGTTACAGGACAGGAGGGCAACTGAAAATTCTGCCATCGTAAAAGGTGATTCTATCGCGTCGTGGCCCGGAGACGCATCGCGAACAATGTTTTGCTCAGGAACAGAGTCCGGACATACTTTCCTGGCAAAATCAAATATCCACCGACTTGAAGACTCCTCGCTTTCGTTGACCGTTACGCGATTCCGCATTCTTCGGGCTGTGTTCCAAAGAGTGCTCATCGATGTCTCCCTCGACGTCTCGTTCACGAACCGACGCCAATATCCGCGTTTCTTTGCTTTAGCCAAACTTTTAAGCTTGGTATTAAGCTCCGAATACCGTAAATAGTCGCCAGGTATACCTCCCTTCTGGTAGGCCTTAAACGCGTCGGATCTTGCGTGTAGACATCGGAGCACTCTTGGTCCCACCACGGAGTGGGAGGCCGTTCTTTGATCGTTACGCCGGGATATTTCTTCGTTTGGGCTTGCAACGCGGCGTCGAGAATCAAGCCCGCGAGGAGGTTGTATTCTTCAAGTGGTGGATGATGTTGAATCGACTCGACCGCTTTTGAAATCATTTCCTCGTATAACTTCCAATCGACATTCCGTGTGAGGTCATACGGAATGTCAATTGGTCGCATGCGAGTCGACCCGTTATTAATTGAAATAAGAATAGGCAAATGGTCGCTACCGTGAGGATCAAGGATTACCTTCCATGTGCAATCCAACCGTAGCGACGTCGAACATAAGGATAGATCCAAAGCGCTTGGGCGCGCTGGAGGTTTCGGGATACGTGTCATTTCACCGTTGTTTAAAATAGTCATGTCGAAGTCATCGCAAAGGTTATTGATTAAAGAGGAGCGGTTATCATTGTATGGGGAACCCCAAGCCACGCCATGAGAGTTGAAGTCTCCCAAAATCAAACGTGGCGAGGGAAGAAGTTCTATTAAATCAAAGAGCAGCCGTTGCCCAACCTGTGCTCTGGGAGGAATATATATTGAGGCAATACAAAGCTCTTTACCTTGTATTGCCATTTGACATGCGACAACTTCGATGCCTGGAATCGAGGGGAGGTTAATACGATAGAAAGAATAGCACTTTTTAATCCCTAAAAGTACTCCTCCATATGGGGTGTCTCGATCAAGGCGAATAATATTAAAATCATGGAAGTTGAGATCAATATTTGAAGAAAGCCAAGTTTCACAAAGGGAAAATGCATCGCATTTGTTTTTATTTATCAAAACTTTAAACGGATCAATTTTTGGTAAAATACTTCTACAATTCCACTGTAAGACAGAGATAGAATCCTTCATATACGCAGTTGAATTAGGCATCGAAGGATACAATCGCTGCAAGGAGGGGCCATTGGGCAGTCAACTGCTTCAAAAATGATCTAACTGTTGGGAGGAATGCTGTAAGAAAAATTTTAATTGGATCGGGTATATTGAAATTTTCAAAAATCCAGTCCACAATGTCAGAAAATTTCACTAATCCAGAGTTTGTTTCATCAACTGGATGTGGAGAAGGAACAACTGGGGTTTTAGATGTTCCTGGCAGTGCTGGGAACTCCTTCTGGGACTTTAAATTTGCAAGCCCAGGAGGAGTTTGCTTCGGTTTTTCCGCAGCACTGTTTGGTTTGTTCGTACTTTTCATTACACTTTGGGAAATCTTAGGACCTTTACGGGGAAGTTTAGGAGAAGAAACATTTTTCCTCTTCCTAGACTCCCCAGGATTGGCATAAGATGTTCCCGCTGATGAATCGTCAGAATCGGTTTCATCGGAGGGCAACAGATCAAAGGGGTTCGATGTTATGGTAGAAGTGGTCACGGTCTTCTTCAGCATCTCAGCGTAAGAACGCTTTGAACGCTCCTTAAGTGACCGCTTGATTTTATCTCTGCGCTGCATGTACACCGGGCATGTGGAGAGCTCATGCTGGTTTTCCCCACAGTGAATACATTTTTCAGCATTAACACTGCAAGAATCTTCCGCATGAGTCTCCCCACACTTGCTACATCGTGCCTTATTGCAGCAGTAGGCGGCTGTGTGGCCTAACTGCTTGCAATTGGTGCAATTCATAACACGGGGTACATACAATCGCACAGGCAGACGAACCCGGTCGATCGAGACGTGGCTAGGGAGTGCAGATCCGGCAAACGTAACGCGAAACGAATCTGACGGAGTGTAAACTTTTTTACCGCCGACGAGAGACATGGACCGCAATTGCTTACAATCCAAAATCTTCGCCTGTGTTTCAGTATTTTTGAAGCAACCGGTTGCGCTTTTTAGGATACACTCGACAGACAGACTCGAATCGGTTATGACACCGTCGATCTCCACGTCTCGTGCGGGTATGTAAACGCGATACTCGCGTGTGAAGAGCTCAGAGCAAGCGATAGCATTGGCCTGTGTCAGATCACTGACCACGACACGGAGCTTGTTAGGTCGGACCTTGGAAATTTCGGTCACGGCCTTGTACCCCTTCGTCAGGTCTTTTGAAATTTGCAGTATGTTTAATCGCTTTGAATTCACTCCTGCCTTTGGACGAAAATAAACAGTATAGCTGCCCTGTTGAGATCCGTCCGGGTAAAGCCTGGGGCGAGGGGGGACTGGAGAATTAACAGGGGAGGGGGTAACAGAAGGGTCAGGGTCAGGGGGGTTCAGGGATGGTGGCACGGGAGGCGAGGGATCTATATCCATCGCGCTAAATGTAGCGCACTAGCGAACTAGCGCCGACAAGAACACGTACCTCTTTACTTCTTCCTTCCAGCAGTGGTTGTCCTATCGTTCGAAGCTGCACCCAAAGCAGCCAGTAGCACCAGTACAGCAGCACCAATACAGCCACCAGCAGTGAGCCGGGTGTGAGATCACTCAGCACAGCGACACGGACTCGACTGTCAACTGATGGCCTTGAATAATACACTCTTTTGTTTGGCTATTCGTACACACGGACAGGATTGTAATAGAACGACCACTTTGCACGTCCGTTTCTGTCGAGTGTTCGACGCGGAATGAATAAAATGTGCTTATCTTGTACCAAAAAACGAGTGTCGCGGCTACACGCCATTTAGCGTTTGACATCTAAATTTATTTTAATTTCTTTTTGCACTGCTGGCAAGATACGGTAGATATACCTAAAGAAAAACCTATTCATTCATTCGAAACTCATTGTAAGCAATTGTTCTATCGCAAACATCACTGTTTGTTGCGCCCACCTTTGCCAAAGTGTTCGCTCTCTCGTTGCCCGGATTGGAACAATGAGAGGGGACCTACACTAAGGTAATCTTAGAAGATTTTTCGGAATTATCACTCAAATGTTTCCGTTTTTCCCCAGAAAATACGGAGAATGCTTTATATTTTGTATCGATAGGTGATCGAGAGAACTAAGAAATGAGACTGACCGTAAAGATGAAGTAATGGTTCTTGGGTAATTCGATAACTGAATTGCAGCCAATTCTGCGACTTTAACAGAAGTAGGATTGGCGAGCTTATAAGAGGCGGTTAAATTGTTGTTGAAGATACCGAAGCCAGCTGTTGTTTTTTAATTTTTAGAAAAATATTTTATGGATTTTCCGCTCGTGTAAATGTATTGGAATCCCACGAAATAACGCAAGACAATCGTTTGTCTCTTTAGCTCGTAAATCAAATTGAGTATCTGATAGTAGACCATTTCTAAAACTAATGAACCAAGCGAGGGATTACCATTTTCTTCATCAATTTCTGGATACAGGACAACGTTGCTATCGGTCTATATGAGTTCTGGTCGGAAGCAGGGAATAATGTTTTGCACAGGAACTGAATCCGGACATAATTTCCTGGCAAAATTAAATATCCACCGACTTGAAGACTCTTCGCTTTTGTTGACTACATTACGATTTCGCATTCTTCAGGTAGTGCTCCAAAAAGTGCTCACGATGTCTTTCTCGAGGTTTCGAACGGACGCCAATAACCGCGTTTATTTTTGCTCGGACCAAGCTTTTAAACTTGTTCTCAAGCTGCAAATACCGATTGAAGTTGTAAGGTTTGTCTACCTACTGAAAGGCTATAAACGCGACTACTTTTTCTGCGAAGACTTCGGAATACTCTTTGTCCCACCCAGGCTTAAGACGACGACTTTTCTCCCTTTTTACTCTAACAGCCTCATGAATAAGCTATTCATGAGAGCTCACATACAGCTACACTGCCGGTAACCGCAAGTCAGTCCCACCTGTAATTTTGTCAATTTTGAGCTAGCATCGTATTTTGGCCTAGCTTTGAGTATATTTTCAGATGTACCGATAAAAAATAGTGGTTTGTTCAACAAAAGTGGAAATCAATATCAAGTCGAATTGTCACTTAAGGCAAAGTAACTGAAAGTCAGTCCCAGAAGAAAAATATGCGAAAGTCAGTCCCGATTTACAAAAAAAAACATGCATAATACAACAGTAAAATGAATTGGGAGTAAAAAAGAGTTCGATACGACCGTTTAGATGAAAATAAGTTATCTAGTAATAATTATCAATTATTGGGATTATTTTGTAGTTTGAATTGGTGATGAATTTATGTGGAGCAAATCTCTGCTAATACGAATGCAAGTCAATTTTTTTTCTTGGTTCGCTTTTTCGTAGATCTATCCGCAAAATCTAAATCTTGAGTATCGAAAAATCTTCCAACAGAATCCAGGGAATCATTCCAAGAAATCTCCAAAGGTGATGCTCGAACCTCAAATGGACTTGGAACATCTTGACATTTGTTGTAGGATGAACCAACTGCAGTCCCGGCTTCAGTTTCTTTATCCGAGTCCTCGCCGGATGAGCTTTCATCGGTTCCGTACATCATGAGATTTTCCAACGTCGACATTTCTTAAAAGATTCTCATGGACATACACTTCCTAACAGCGAAGGATTGACAGTTTTCCAGGGCAACGAATAACAACACGTCAACACGCACTATAGTTTCAATTTTGCAATGTGACTGACTTGCGGTTACTTTCTCTCTCCGGTGTAGAATGTAACAGCAAGTCAGTCACACTTAAGGTTTTTATCATAAAATCAATTATATCAATGGTTTTTACAACGTAATTAGTGCAGGCTAGTATGCAAACTATATTTTAACATGAATATTGTCAAAATAATTCATCTTAAATAAGTGATAACTGAGCGTGAATGAAATATCTTTCGAAGCTGTTTTCTCGTTTCAACATTTTTACAGATGGGACTGACTTGCGGTTACCGGGAGTACAGCTTACACAAGGCAACGAAACTGTCTTGTGTTGCACACGACAGTTCATTCTTGCGCATGTATTTTGTTCGTTCGGACATGATAGCCTAGTTTGCTCATTTTGAAGATGTCCTGTTAGCTTGGCTTGCGCTGTTGACAGTCTGCTGAGCGGCTGTCATCGACTCGCACTTTTTCGTTTCTTATGTTTCATAGGCCGATGGCATATTGAATACAAAGCAAACCGTTTCAAATGTGTTTCCATTGTTGGTATTATTCCCCACGTAAGAAAAAACGTGCTTCGCACCATCTCTCTTTTATTCTTCCATCGGCCTTACTGTCGTGAAACATAATCACCTGAAATCCCACTCGGATTCGTGCCGAAGGATGTCGAAGATTATAGGCTGTCATTTGCGACAGCTTGGAAGAATCATCAGATATAAGGAAACGAAAAATAACAGCCCGTTTGGCATTACCTGTGTGTACTGTCGTCAGTTACTGTCGGGTTATGTACCGAATGTACGGAAAGCAGAGAGAGAGAGCTGTGCAATGCAATGACAGCCGAATTAGTTGAAAAGTTGCTGTCATGGATAAGCAGTCTTTTTCATAAGCTTGGTCCCACCACGGAGTGGGAGGCCGAGAATCAAGCCCAAGAAGAGGAAAGTTATATTTTTCAATTAGTGGAAGATTTCGAATCGACTCGAGGTTTTGCTACACGTATCATATCCCCACTGTTTAACTCTGGAAAGATAATATAATCTTATTCTGACGTTAAATTGATGCATAAATTTTAAATCATTTAAAATGCAAGTTTTTGTTTAAAATTTATTAATGAGTAATCATTACATCGATAATTAATAAATGCCAGAATTCAGTTTTTTTGAATAACGAGAACAGGTTCGCACTATTCGAAAAAGAACAGAGCAATGTCACTAGAAGCGAGGAGTCAAATTAACGCAGACTATCTTTCAAAGTTTAAAACTGTCATATAGAATTGTCACAAGGACTATAGATCAAAGTGGCGCGATTATCATTTGGAGGGGAACCCCAAGCCACGCCATAGGAGTTAAAATCTCCCAGAATTAGCCATGGAGAGGAAAGGATTTCTATCAAATCAAAGTGCAGCTGTTGCCCAACCTGTGCTCTGGGAGGAGTATATATTTAGACAATACGAAGCTTTACCTTGTGTTGTCATTTGATACGCGACAACTTTGATGTCTGGGACCTAGAATACTCCTCTATGAGAGGTACCTCGGTCAAGGCGAATAATACAAAAATCATGAATGTTAAGATCCTTTTTGAAGTAAGGCAAGTTTAAACAGAGGTAACATACATCGCATTTGTATGCATTATTCAAAACTTTGAGTGAATTAATTTTACTTCCAAAATTCCCCTGAGCAGGGGTCCGTACATGAGGATCTTCTTTAACTTTCTCTAAAAAATTCAAGAAAAGAGAAGATTTTTCCTTTCCCGGGTTCAGCAAAAGAACCAACTGAATCGTCAGAGTTAGACTCATCGGACGTTGTCTAAAGTATTCGGAAAAACTAGTGTCGTGGCAGCGCTCTTTCAGAAATCGCAATCGCCTATAATAGGGGCACTTTTCAGCACTTTTCAGCACCTTTATCACAAGCGTTATCCGCGTTTTAATCGCCGCATTTGCCACAACGATCTTTATAACCGCATTGAGGGGTCTTATGAGCCAACTGCTTGCGCTTATGACAGTTCGTTATCCGTGGTATGAACAAGCGCACGGGTAGATGCACCTTGTCCACTAGCACATAGCTCGCCGAAGCAGGCCGGCGTAAATTACGCGAAATAAGTTTGATTGGGTGTGAGTTTTACACCCTTGTTGAGCCATACTAAGTGCAATTGTTTACAATCGAGTAGCTTTACCAGCTAAAGGTTGGAATGCTCGAAACGGCTGGTTACAGCCCTCAGCAGACCCTCTACGTCGATCTCCACTATACGAGCTGGAATGTAAACTAGATAGTCCAGCGTAGGAAGCTCACAAATATCAATTTGTCTTGCTTGCTTTTTTTTCTGTATGGACTTCCTCACTGCGACCAGAATTGTAGATCTATTGTGAGCAGTGCCTTAGAATATCAATGTTTATTCATGAGTAGATGAATTAATTAAATCTCAGTGTCAGTACATTTATTCGCCGATGCAACTCAGTAACCTATGTTCATTGCGACGATGTTTCTCATATTCATTGACAGAACAGTGGAATGAATATCAAAGGCTTCGTAATGATGTTCAAAGAAGCTTCGGTGATAATCGATCCAAGTAGTGCAAATCTGTTCAGACGCTGTACAATGCCCAGTACAGTATAAATGGTTGAATAAGGTTGATTTGATTTTCACTATTTTGATATGATATTCAGTTTTGACCATCAAAATATCAACACGAGTGTTAAAGTTTATCTTGTCGGTGCTCATCGGTTGTTTGGTATCATGAATATTGTGGTGGATACGGCCCCTTTTAAGATAAGCAAAAGAAAGTAATATAAACTTAAGTAGTGTAAACACTGTGATCAGCATAAACGCTATCACGCCACCCGCGCGAGGAACGGGCGACGGCGATTATGCTGAGCACAGCATTAAAGGTCACGTATCGATCTGCGATCGTGCGGCCTGTATAGGCTAAGAAATAGAAATAATAAAGCATTATTGAATCGACCGTACACTCGAGAGGTTCGAGTTCTCTTTTAATAACCGAAACCCACATAAACACATATATACAACCACCAACATTTCATGGCGATCCTGCCAGGAGGCGATGGTGTATCGGTTCGGCGTCGCTTTACTGAAAACTTTGAACCCAGTTATGAAGTGTTTGAAATTGTGCAACAAAGATATACAAATGTAAAATGTTCAAAACAGTGAACAAAAACCCGAAGAGCAGTAGAAAATGAGCAGTAGCAGTCAGTGGAATTGTGCAACGTAAAGCTAACGATGAGGCGATCAGAAGATTCCAGGTTCCTCGAATGAACCAGAAAAGACCAAATGCACCAATAGAAGAGGTCACATGCATTCCTTGTGCAATATTGCCGTCATCATCTAACGCAATTAAGAGACACTTTGTACGACCATATCAAACAACGATCATTTATGCCGGAAGAGGCCGAAGCATACTTGAAACTTTCGGAACACCTGTACCACCTAGCTACAAATGCAGCCATCGGATATAGCGCACCAACGACAACTTTCAACGCTCTGGCAGCGCTATACGATGAAATAGATACAGTGCTGTTGTGGAATAATATGGGAAATCACTGAAATATACAATGGACTTACCTTTTAGGTAACAACAAGAATATAAGTATTCTATTTTACTTATGGAGTAGCAACGAAAAAAAAAAAAAAAAAACACTAATCCACGTATATGTGTAAGTAGATATGGATATATATATATATATATGTATTTTCCTCGTATCAAAAACACTCTATACTTATTATGACCATTCTTGTCTGAAAGATATATATATATATATATATATATATATATATATTTATATATATATATATATATATATATATATATATATATATATATATATATATATATATATATATATATATATATATATATATATATATATATATATATATATATTTATATATATATATATATATATATATATATATATATATATATATATATATATATATATATATATATATATAAATAAATAAATAACTACGTAACATACAACCTATGCTTTAATGCTAAATGGAAAAAAATTTTGAAGCTGGTGACACTCTAAACAAGTTGCTAGCTAGTTTAAAGAAATTTAAGAATTTGACAGCGCCGACTAGGCATAAAAAGATTAAAGCGGTATACGATCTATTACGAGAAATCAAGCAGATAACAGTAACCGCTGAAGGAACCGCCGACTATATTGTCATTAGAGTGGCTATCCGAGTCGTTGATAAATACGACGGGGATGCTGCTTCTCTCCAGTCTTGGTTGGACAACGTGGATGTCCAACGAGCTGATGACCCGGAAGTACCGGAAGTCAGCTTTATTACCTTTCTCAAATCCCGATTAGTGGGCGCTGCACGCGGATCCCTCGAAGGAGTTCAAACCCTTGCGGTAGCGAAAGCCACACTTAAAGAGAAGTTTGCTGTCCAGCTCACCCCCATAGCGGTGGAGGCTGAATTGCGATCGTTAAAGCAGAGGAGTGGTAGAACTGTTACCGAATTCGGCAGTGAAATTGAAAAACTAGCCACGAAACTGGCAGCTGCATGGGTTTCCAAAGGCCCCCCATTTACTACCAAAGCTTCCGCTAGGCCAGTGGTGGAGCCTATAGCCGTACACACCTTTATAAATGGTTTAAGAGACAAATCGGCAGCTTATTTAGTAAAGTCCAGAAATCCAAAGACTTTGACTTTGGCTATTTCTGATGCATTGGAGGTTCAACCTCAATCATCGACGGAGCCAGCATTCTGGGCTCAGGGAAACAGAGTTCCCCATTTCAGTAATCATTTTAGTAACCGAAACCCAGGCCGTAGAGGAGGCCGCAGATTCAATAATAATAACCGTGGTTATCGTCATAATAACAATAATCAACGAAATTATAACCAAGGTTATTGCAATAACAACCATGGTTACGATAACCACAACCCTGGATATTTTAATAACAATCAAGGATGCAATTATAATAATCGAAGCAATCGACGTAACTTCAACAATAACCACAACAATCTTAATAATAACTATCCTAATAATAACTACCAAAATAATAATAACAACAATAACAATGGAAACAATGCTCCTCGGAATAACAACAACCTCAACAATAATAATAATCCCCAGAGACGAAATGCAAATGTGGCGGAGGAACCACAAGAGCAACAACCCCGAGCAGAAGCAAATGTAAGAGAGTTTTTTCGTGAGTAATTTTAGCGGCGAGAGAGCTCTAAGATTGAATTTCAAAATAGATAACACTAATTTTCTTTTAGTAGTGGACAGTGGAGCTTCATGCTGTCTACTCGATAAGCGTCATTTAACGAAAAATTTAAATTCATATCTTGACACATCACGGATAATTGAAGTAAATGGTGTAAATGGAGTAACCACTACACTAGGTACAATAGATACTTTTACAGAATATAATGGCTACATGTACCCGATTACGTTTCACATTATGGATGAGCTACCATCCAATGTAGGTTTAATTGGAACCAACTTTTTGAAAAAGTTTGGAGCAAAGATAAATTTTGAAAATTCTAAAATGACATTAAGAATCCCCCGATTTGAGAAAAATTTCATAATTCCTCCACGAACTGAAGTGATTGCTTTTGTTGAAACTTGTTTCTCAGAACCAATGGTTATTCTAAATCAGGAGATACAACCACAAGTATACATTGCAGGAGCAATTGTAAAACCTGAAAAAGGAAAAATTCCTGTTAGGATACTGAACATAAAAAATAAAGCTGTGAAGGTTGATAAACCTCAAGCAAAACCTTTAAAAAATTATGATATACTTGAGATTGACGGTGCATCAAAATATAGTGTTGGTAGAACGAAAGAACTTTTATCAGAATTAAAACTGACTGAAATCCATGACAAGGACAGACCAGTGATAGAAAGATTGTGCATAAAATATAACGACATTTTTTGTTTGAAAGATGACAAATTAACAGTGACGAAAATTTATCAACCCTCGCTTACTGTTAAGCCAGATACACATCCTGTATATACCAGACCATATAAATTACCACAAGCTCACAAGGAAGAAGTCCAGAGACAAGTAGACAAAATGTTGAGCGAAAATATCATTGAGAACGCTATTTCTGAGTGGAATAGTCCTTTATTACTGGTTCCCAAGAAATCAGCTCAGGATGAAAGAAAATGGAGGTTGGTCATAGACTACCGCAAATTGAATAACGCATTGCAAGATGATAAGTTTCCACTTCCTAACATAGAAGAAGTGATTGAGTCGCTAGCAGGAGCTAAATATTTTTCTCATTTGGATCTTTCACAAGGATATTACCAATGTGAACTGAAGCCAGAAGATAGACCAATTACCGCTTTTGGTACCAGCGGAGGACAATATCAAATGACACGTCTTCCTATGGGATTAAAAGTGAGTCCTTCAACATTTTCAAGATTAATGACCGTAGCCATGTCAGGCCTTAATATGGAGAGATGTCTTGTTTATTTAGATGATATTATTGTTTTTGGAAAGACTCTGGAAGAGCACAATAGAAACCTTTCAGATGTTTTCGAACGTTTACGTAAAACAAATTTTAAACTCAATCCGCAAAAATGCAATTTTCTTAAAACCGAATTGTTGTATTTAGGACATTTGGTATCTGTAGAAGGAGTAAAACCCGATCCTTCAAAAATTGAAATAATAAAACAATGGAGTAGTCCACGAAGCACAGATGAGGTAAAAAGGTTCGTTGCTTTTGCGAACTATTACCGTAAGCACATTAAGGATTTTGCGAAACTTTGTAGTCCTTTAAATAAATTAACTCGAAAAAATGAAGATTTTAAATGGACGGAGGAGTGTGAACGATCCTTTCAATACTTGAAGGAGTGTTTCATGAATCCACCAGTCCTCGATTACCCGAATTTTTCGGAGAGTAATATTTTTACCTTGCACACAGATGCATCGGGAAAGGCTTTAGGAGCAGTATTAAGTAATCAAAACACTAGACCCATCGCATTTGCGAGTAGGGCTTTGAATAAAGCTGAACTGAATTACAGCACTATCGAGAAGGAGTTATTAGGCGTCGTATGGGCAATACGCCATTTCAGACCATATTTATATGGCAGGAAATTTGAAATTTTTACAGACCATCGCCCATTAGTTTATTTATTTACACTAAATGATCCTTCAAGCCGATTAACCAAGTTCCGTTTGGCTCTAGAGGAATATAAGTTTGACGTTATATACAAAAAGGGCTCGGAAAACGTAGTAGCGGACGCGTTATCACGTATTTCGATCGAAGATCTTAAGGCTCTAACACCAGCAGGTACAGCTTTTATTTGTACCAGAAGTCAAACCGCGAAACAGAAAATACAGTCTGATACATCGGCTAAGATTGATACACCGAATAATTATATTGAAATTAAAATTGGATCCATGAAGAAAAATGAAGCGCTAGAAGCTCAATTAGAGCAGGGTATTATTTGTATCGACCCTAATACGACATTGACTCACCTACGGGGAGTAATGAACCGATTAGTGGATCTTATCAAAGAAACCAAAATAAAAGGCCTAATCGTTAAAAATACGATTGAAAATAAAAAATTAAAGGACAAAATAGAAGTCCTCGATATAAAAGGCATGCCGCCTATAATTATATTAGGCAGAAATACTCGTCAAATAGACGATAGAAATGAACAAAAAATTATTATAAATGATTTCCATGTATTGCCAACTGCAGGGCATGCAGGAATAAGAAGAACAATTAATACTATAAAACAACGATATGATTGGAAAACCTTAGATAACGATGTTGTTTCATTTATAAAGAGATGTACACACTGTCAGAGAAACAAGAGCCATTACACTAAACAACCAATGCAGCTGACAAGCACAGCTAGTCAAGCTTTCGAAAAAATATTTCTGGATATGGTAGGTCCATTATTGCCGGACGCAGAAGGTAACCAGTATATACTGACTACTCAATGTGATCTGACGAAATTTGTGACCGCAACACCTATTATGGACAAGACAACAGATGCCGTGGCCAAAGCGTTTGTTGAAAATGTCATTTTGAATTATGGTGTACCAGCACAGGTTCTAACAGATAGAGGTACCGAATTTATGTCTACTGTATTTGAAAAAATATGTAAACTATTACAGGTGAAGAAGCTGAATTCCACAGCTTACCACCATCAAACAATCGGAGCGTTGGAAAATTCGCATAAAGTTCTTGGAAATTTTCTACGCATACAAACGAACAACTCTTATGGAAGTTGGTCTGCCTGGATACCGTTTTACAAATTTGCCTATAATACAACGGTACATAGTGCAACAGGTAAGACTCCGTTCGAATTGCTTTTCGGAAGACTTTGCACCCTTCCTTCAAATCTAACTGGACAATACCAAACAGACCCAATATATAACATTGACGACTACACGAGTATTTTGAAATACAAGCTACAAGTTTCTCAAAGAGAAGCTAGGGAGAATCTTCTCAAAGTAAAGGCAGATAGAGTTTCAAAATATAATCAAAACGCCAAAGACACAAATTTTACAAAAGGAACATTGGTCCTCGTGAAGACCGAAAAGGGACCTAAATTAGAAACAAAATATAACGGACCATATGAAATTTTAGAAGATATGGGATCAAATGTAAAGATAGCAATTAAAAATAATAAAGATATAGACATAGTTCATAAGGACAGAATAAGAGAATTTTTAAAGTAAAAAAAAAAAAAAAAGAGAGAGAAGAACCTACATTCAGTTTTTCAGAAAGATAAGAAGATGAAACCAGAGTAGTTTATAATGATTATTTCCATGAATATTTTATATAAATGTTATTCTTATTCATAAACATTTTATACAGAAATATTTTTATATAAAAACATTTGATACAAAAACATTTTTATACAGATTTTAATATATGTATATGTACGTGTGTGTGTGTATATGTATATATATATATATAAATATATATATATATATAAATATATATATATATATATATATATATATATATATATATATATATATATATATATATATATATATATATATGTATATATATAGATATATATATATATATATATATATATATATATATATATATATATATATATATATATATATATATATATATATATACATATATATATATATATATATATATATATATATATATATATATATATATATATATATATATATATATATATATATATATGTATATATGTGTATGTATATGTATATATATGTATCTCCATCATTATATATTATATTAGAGTAATAATTATAAATTCAAACTATAAATTTTTTTTTATCCACCAATTTCAATTTGTATTATTGATTTTCACTTCATATGTTTTATTCCTAATTTCAATTCAAACATTATATAGATTTAAAAATTAGAACTTAAGGCTAATTTTTAAATTCATTAAGAAAGGGCGTGTGGTGGATACGGCCCCTTTTAAGATAAGCAAAAGAAAGTAATATAAGCTTAAGTAGTGTAAACACTGTGATCAGCATAAACGCTATCACGCCACCCGCGCGAGGAACGGGCGACGGCGATTATGCTGAGCACAGCATTAAAGGTCACGTATCGATCTGCGATCGTGCGGCCTGTATAGGCTAAGAAATAGAAATAATAAAGCATTATTGAATCGACCGTACACTCGAGAGGTTCGAGTTCTCTTTTAATAACCGAAACCCACATAAACACATATATACAACCACCAACATTTCAATATCAACGGTCGCATAGGTAGTATGATTATCAATATAAAGACAGCTGAAAATCGCTGCTTTTGAATATCATGACAGTGAATATTCTCAACACTGATTGTGAGATATGCCCGGGTGCCTGCTGTATCCCGCACTTCTATTATTAACAATACCGTTATTGAGAAGTGGCTTGCTTATTATTATTGTTTATCAGTGCTTGTGTGTAATGTGATACTCTTCCTTTTACCCCTTACTGTTCTACTATTCCGATGCTCGTTCCTCTTGCCAAATATCACCAATTATAATTCCCTGGAGAAGTTTCATAGTGCGTCCTTCTGGCCAGTTTTGTTATTAAGAGGGACTTATTTATTGTTAAGAGAAAGTCACGCAAAGGTGTTATAGATTTCAGCGTAAAGGAAGGGTAAGTGGTGGGGAGCCTGAGAATAAACCCATACTTCAAGTCCAGTTTTGACATCGAGTGGCCTGATTCTACTAAGATTCGAACCCACGACCATTCGCTTGACAAAGCGGACTCTGTAACCTTGCGGCTATGCAGCTCCCTGCTTGCTTAACGGGGGACCTTACTCTGGAAGATCGAAAGATATAAAATTTTCGTAATTTTTTTCGGATGTTCAGAGTAACGTGATGTGTTCGGGATTTTCGTTATTGATTATGGTACATTTGACGATATATTTTGCTTGTCTTGGATACAAATATAGTGAGTATTACGCTCTTGGCAGCGTTTCTCTCGAAACCATGTTTTGCAACTGGTGGTACGTTTTTTTCAGCATCTATTGAACCGATTTGGCATTTTTTTTTTTGGTTTGTAAAAATTGATTATCTAGCTTGTTACATAACCGTTTTTAAAAATTCCAAAAATTGCCAAAATGGCGGCCAATTTAAAAAAAAAACAATTTTTTTTAATAAAAAATCACTATTTAAAAGTTCATCAAACATTGCAAAAATTCAGATATCGAAAAACGGTTATGTTACAAGTAAGATAATATATTTCTACGTGCTTAAAATATCAGCCAAATCGGTTCAGCAGATGCTGAGAAAAACGTAACACTAGTTGAAAAAACATGGTTACATAAAAAACGCTGTCAACAGCGTAATATTCACTTAAATATAGTCCACGAAATGCAAAATACATATTCAAACATACCTCAATCAACAACCAAAATACTCGAAAACTTCACCTTTCAACATCCGAAAAAAATATCTCGAAAAATCATAATTTGTTTCCAGAGTAGGGTCTCCCCCTAAATGCATGACATCGAAACATGCAGTTTATTAGAGTGGATTATAGTCATCTCGGACACAGGCGAAAATGGTGTCAGATCTCTACAAATTTGCATTTTATTCAATGCTTTAACATTGGGCCGGAGGAACACAACACAGGGCCCCGAATATCCTTCTGGGTACAGTTTTACCCGATGGATCAACTTTTGTCAAATTTTGCCTTCGGAATCGCAGGAGTCAGTTTCTTTTTCGTCCATGTTGGACAGGAGAATCAAATCAGCAAACCAAATTAACAACAAAAATCGAAACCGTAGAAAAAAAACTTTCAATAGCCGAATTTAGAAAATCTATACCGAGCGTCTTAGCAGAGTGATTGGGAAATCAAAGAAATAGTTATTGGTTTCCGTTATACTCTACTAGAAAATTTTTTGGAAATAAATATTGAAATTCAGTCCGCGCAAATATATATTTCGACTGTGACTTACAGTCTTCCTCAGTGCTTATGTGGACTGGTAAAGAGCAAAGCGTAAATCCCGTTTTATTTGTAGTAGGTAAAAATGGAAATTTAGCACTCTTAATTGGAGTTAGGTAGGGAGTTATGCGGTCGATTGTTTACCGTACCATATCTGGGGTTTTTGGGAAGCAGATTGAATAGCCATGAGGGGTGATTACTATAAACACTATAGATATAGACCTGCGGAGTGGCAGGCAGCAACCCTAGCAACGCTGGTTTTCTATATTGTTGTTATTTGTTTGATACACATTTTTCATTATGTTCATTTTGGCTCGCTCGTTTGACAGTTTTTTTGGCTCGCTGCGATTCAGTCCGCAGGTCTATATATATAGTGTCTATAGTGATCACCTGCGTCTTTGTTGAGAAGCGTGCATGGGTGTTGTTTATAAATTTCTAAACTTTCAGCTACGTCTAATTTCCATAAATTATTAACGGGGCGGAGTAGGTGAATGTTATCCGAAGTTAGTGGATGTTCCTCGTTAAAAATATGTTCAGCCACTTTTGATTTGAAAAGGTGTGGTGGGGCATTTTTTGAAACTTTACTTGCTTTTGTCACTTCTGCGAAATGTTCTTTGAAACGTATCCCTAGGTTACTCATGGCTATTCAATCTGCTTCCCAAAAACCCCAGACATGGTACGGTAAACAATCGACCGCATAATTCCCTACCTAACTCCAATTAAGAGTGCTAAATTTCCATTTTACCTACTACAAATAAAAAACAGGATTCAAGCTTTGCTCTTTACCGGTCCACATAAGCACTGAGGAAGACTGTAAGTCACAGTCGAAATATATATTTGCGCGGACTGAATTTCAATATTTATTTCCAAAAAATTTTCTAGTAAATATAACGGAAAACGATAACTATTTCTTTGATTTTTCAATAGCCGCTTTAGCATCCTATTGTTGCAAACGGTGTACAAACGGCACTCCTCATGGTAGACAATTACTTCCACGGCACTGAGTTGAACAAAAAGCAAATTGAATGTTTTTGTAAAATTGGACAACTTAACAACGAAGCTGGCAACAACGATCCTGACTCCTCTGAGGCTCACTTCCAAATGAATTTCTGTGTATTTTGGTGCCCCCAGCAAAGATAAGTTTTTCAGAGACTGAAGAGAGTTTTCCCCTAAGCTAACGTAGAACTGACAAACCCCGTAGAATTCGGCGGCCTTCTAACTCACTTTTTACCAAACTAAGGTTTTTTTGTAAGATTTGGATCACTGCGACCATTGTTTTGAATTTTTGTGGTATGCCTCTTCCTTAATCTAGGTACCCGTGGCAGACATATCACTATTGATAAAAGTGATCGTTCTTGTCATATTCTCCCAATTTGGCACTGAATTTCGTAGGAACTGACGTAGGCAGACATCGACATTTTCCAAAGGCTCTTATTCTGTGCTGTATTAGTGCATTGAATTGGCAGAGCAAATGTTCTGCGGTTCCGGCTGTCCAATGTTTACGGTTACTGTCTGGATTTTGGTATGTCTTTAAATCAACTTCGATCGTATATTTAACTATAGATTTTTGAACGATAATTTTTAGAAACAGTAAGGTAAATAACCTTTAAATTTATAGAATCATAAGAAAAATATAATATAATAAAATGAATAACTAATTTGTAAGCCTAATGGTAAATAATTCTAATATTTCGAAAGTAATTAAAGAAAAGTAATTTAATTGCATTGTGATCTACAACGCAGGTTACAAGTGGCGGCGACAGAGGTGAACGGGGCGTCGGTTTCGTCATACAAGGAACACAGATCAAGCGGATAATTAGGTGGAGTCCTATCAGTGACCGGATATACGTATTGAGAAACATGTGCAAATTCTTCAATTACAGCCTTATCAACGTATACGCACCGACGAACGACAAACCCGATGACGTGAAGGAGGAGTTCTATGAGCTCTTCGATAAAATTGTGCGTCCTTCCGAGGTCCAAACGTCGACTCAGACCACCATCTCGTGGTAGGAATGACTCGCGCTCGGCTGGCTAACTTATACAAATCGAGCATTTCGAGAAGGATACGGCTGGACATCCAGAGGTTGTCAGCTGACGGAGTTGCTGCTGAGTACACTCGGAAGGTTGACGAGCGGATTGGTGAACCGGTTGGAGATCTGAACGAACAGTGGAAGCACGTCCACGACACGGTCAGCTACACAGCGCGAGAGGTGTTGGGCACGACTGCAGGAACCACACGCAACACGTGGTTTGTTGCGGAGTGCCAAGAAGTAACATGTGAGAAAAGTCGAGCCCATGTTCGGCTGATGGTGGTAGAGCACCGTGTGACACGCCAGATGATGGAGAGTCATCGAGAGGCTAGAGCGACAGAAAAGAGACTTTACCAACGCAAGAAACGTGAGCACTGCGAACGATCTCTTGCGGAGACGGAAGTATGCTTCTCCAGGCACGACACGAGAAGTTTCTATGAAGTGGTAAACGGAATCAGGAACCGGACTATGCCAATCCCTGCCATGTGCAACGACAGGGAAGAAAACCTGATAACCGATGAGGCATTTGTGGCCACGCGTTGGAAGCAACATTTCGAGATTATATTAAACGGCGTAGAGGATAGATCAGTCGACAGAAACAGGAGAGAACTAGAGGAGGATGGACAAGCTGTGGATCCGCCAAGCTTAGACAAGGTGAGGGAAGCTTGTAAGGAGCTAAAAAAAACACAAAAACTTGTCCCCAGTCGAACTTTTCAAAACTGGGAGTGAGCAGCTGTTGCGTGCTATCAATCGGCTCATTCTAGAAGTTTGGGCTGAAGACAAACTACCAGCGGACTGCTTGGACGGACTCATTTGCCCAGTCTACAAAAAGGGCCATCGACTCTATTGCAGTAACTATCGAGGTATAACACTCCTCAATCCTGCATATAAGATTCTCTCCCACATCCTATTTCAAAGACTGAGGCCGTTGCAGGAACCCTTTATTGGAGATGAGCAGTGCGGTTTCCGGGAAGGGCGGTCTACATCGGACCAAATGTTCACCTTGCGTCAAATCCTAGTAAGGAGATCTGGCGTGTAATGGAGCGGTATCATATGCTTCTTGACTTTGTGGATGATATTGATATCGTCGGTATCAACCGCAGAGCAGTGGAAGAGACATTCGTGCCTTTCAAAAGGGAAGCAGCGAAAACTGGACTTATCGTCAACTCTGCCAAAACAAAGTACATGGTAGTTGGTAGAGAGTATGGAAGTTTGTCGTTTGTCGAGTCATTTATGAAGTAGTCGACGAATTTGACGAAGGGTACCTAGAACTCTCGTAACGTGTGACAATGATGTTAGCCGCGAAGTGAAGAGACGGATAGCAGCCGCACACAGGAACTTTTACGGTTTACGTAGCCAGCTGTGCCCCGCAGCATGTATGTCACTGATCCTCCCGGGGGTACTCTTCGGCCACGAGTGTTGGTCGATGAAGGAGGCCGACCGGCGAGCATTGAGAGTCTTCGAGTGTAGGATCAAGCGTTCAATACTTGGCGGAAAATTGGAGAATGGCGTATGGCGCAGGTGCATGAACCACGACGTGTACCAAACATACCAACATGCGGATATCATCAAGCTGATGAAACAGGGAGGATCGACCGGCGAAGATAATATTCAGCAGAAAATCCGACAGAGATCGGCGACTTCATGGTAGATCCCGTACTCGTTGGATGTGTGGTGTGGAGGAGGACGTCCAATCGGCAGGTGTTAAGGGAGATTGGAAAAGACTGGATTCGACAGTGGGTCGTTAACGACATGTCGCCATAAAAGTAAAGTAGGTATAGTTCCTATCCTGACAGATTTGTGCACATTCAAAAATTGCAAATATTCAAGCCTGGAACACTGTAGGGCAACGATCCATCGCTAACGAAATACCTAGTTACCATCCAATCTTCGTTACCTAGTATAAGTTGCTGATAACCTTTGAATCTTAGATTGCGAGCTGGACCCTCTGATCTCCTTCAGATACTTTTTTTCTTTGGTTTTGTCGACCAGTGTTATCAACGTTTATCGCCTTCAATACTGCTTTTAAAATTGAGTACCAGTTTACAACAAGGAGGAGGGACAGCAGAGCGTCCCAATCACCAAATGAATTCTGCAAGATTTTATCCTGGGTTCGGTGTTGTGGAATGTCATGTATGACGGTATGTTGAAACTCTAGTTCCCTGTAGAACTTGTGATCCTGAGCTTCACGGACAATATATAGCTCTGCGGCGAGTTGATCAAAGAGGTCGAGTTGACGACTTCACACTGTATGCGCAAGGTCGAATAATGGATGCGCTCCAAGAAAGCTGAGCTAACGCACCATAAGAAGCAGATCACGGTTGTGAACAACCGTAAATCAGAGATATCATCGGCTTCATCGGCTATTGTAGCACTATCTCGTACGATGTCGAATAGTTCAGTGGTGTATGGTAGCAAGCGAAAACTTCTTGCATTCGTGGTTTTGTTCAATGCTCTAGGTACTAACAGCTATTGTGGTAAACTGGAGAGTTGCGAGTGCGTATAATACAGTATCATACAATGCAATCTGAGTTTTTGTCCTGTGGGATGCCTATCAGCATCTCCATCAAGGAGGACAGAGAAAACTTCGAGCAACATGATTGAAGAGGCATACGAGGTACTAGGAGGTCATCTTCGTTGTTTCGAAGGCAGAGGGAATGGTCCAATTCCACAAAGGGTAGATGGACGCACGGACTTATTCCGGACGTATCCGGGTGGTTTGGAAGACACTATGATGAAGTTAACTTCATCATGAGCCAATATTGGACATGCTGAGCATGATTACTTCGTATACCCTCGTGTTGTACGTGCGAGGAGAGAAATAACGGGCAACCTAGTCCGAAGTATGTGCGAAAACCCGCCCTGATTGTTCGTAGCTGTAACATGTATGGCAGGTGAACAACCAACACGGCTATGGTACATAACTGACAGTCTCCAGATAATTAGCGGGAAGGTCGCAAGAGTAAAGAGAGTGCATCAAGCACAAAAGCCACTTCTCAACGGAATATTTAATCATCGTCAGGAAGACCATGATAAGTCGAATAGGTCAGGTCAGGTAGAGTGTCCCAGTATTACTGTCCTAGTTCTATCCCCACATCTTGAGTTCACTCCCCAGGTGTCTTTGAACAGATTTCCCTGTCACTTTCCAAAAAGTATGCTTTCGATCACAGCCACATTGTGATATACGTGGTCCACAAAGAGGAATTCTCTCTCCCTGCTATGGTCAATGATGGTTGACGTAGTCGTTAATACGATAGTGCAGCATGGCTACAAGGTCATTGGTTGTACTGATGACGTAGTTCTCATTGATAGTGGTAAATGTAACGCAATTCTATCAAGCTGTTTGCAGTGGTTTCATGCTTCATCGAGGTTGAGCTTATGCGGCAGCTATCTATTACTTCATATCTGATATAGATAAACAATCCTCAAAAGGCAATTGGAATATTTGCCAGAGAGTATGAAGCGAAAAGTATATTTCTGCTCTAACTTCGCGACATCTGTGCACGTGATTGGGTAATTATTTCGTTCTGAAAATGTTTTGTATTTCTAGATTCAAATCTACGCTAAAACCCGGTTCTTATACAGACGTGGACGTCAATTAACTTTTTTTTAAATCGATTTGGTAGGATTATTATCATCTTTTTCCTGCTTCGTCCTTTGAAATTCTATACTTACGTTTCTCCGCATTCGATGCATTGGTAGTATTCCGCTGTCAATTCTCAATCGCTGAAACCATTTATCAATAACCTAAATAAGTACAATAAGGAAGCTAGCTATTCCACTAATTATTGCAGAGTTGTTACCTACCAGAAAGTATAGCATAGAAACCTAGTAGGTCGATAACCAATCACTGCAACAAAGGTATAGAACCTATCAGTACGTAAAACCCGCGGACCGTGAATTTAAAAATTCCGCTCTGATATTCGTTTGGCCAGTGGAGCCGGATGCCGAAATCCAACGAAATTACTAAATTACGGTATCGTTCCCGAAACAATCAAAACAATCTGAACTTCCGAACGACGACTCGTTTGGTGGTCAACTGCTGGTGGAAGGTTGAATTTGCCCAGCAAAAACAAACAAGCAAGTTGGTGTGTAAGTATATTACCTTCGTATATTTGTGACATGCAGGATTGTTTGTTTCCTTCAGGATTACAGCCAACACGTGATTTCTGCATTACATACTGTTGTGAGCAACGTGAAAGATATCTGCATTTATTTTACCGTCGAAGATTGTTTACCGTTCGGATAAAATGAAGAAAATCTAAGCCTTAAACGCTGCGGTATACATATATTTTCATTTATTTTCCAATAACTCATTTCACAGAAACATCATAGTACATTATTATGGCTTATGTTGGGTGTATTAATAAAATAAAATAGAAACAATTTACATCTGCAGGGCGTTTTTGCCCATACTGGGGAAAATCCTAACATATTATAATTAATTGTCTAACGTTAAATACACGTTTTCAATATATTACCTTAGCTAAGTTATATGGCAGTATATGTGATCTTTTTATCTTACCGTAAATTTGCTGGCATAAATAGTTCATTCATATTGAATAGGAATCGCCCCGGGGCCTAAGGAGGCGCCCGGTGCATTCACCAACAGTTGGCAGTAGCTTTCGGTTTAGTCAGTGAAAATAAATACTTACGTTACTTAAACAGTGTGTGACTTGGATATAATGTACAGTTTTTTTCGGTTCAATGATAACACTCAGTTCTACTAGAATTCTATCTTCGACAACACTAACTTAGAATCGGTGGTTTGTACGAACATTCATTATTTCACAGAAAAACGCAAGGCACATCTCTTTGATCGGATATCTTCTCGTGATAAGCTGCAGCCTCTCGAAGCCTTCGTTTATCGGTATACATACAAATAATGTAAGTAAATTGAAAATATTTTTATTTGGTATGTCGTAGTTCCCTCTTGAATAACTTCAAGGCAATGAAGTTGTGGAACCAAATTTGATCGCTTGCAATAGCACTATTCTTTAAGCGTATTCATATGCTAATGCTACAACAAAAGTGACCTACTATTTACAAACGTGTGATGACTGGGTAAGAGGAAGCAGGAGAGGGGAGCATCCCCAATCGTCAATTGACGGCTAGGCACTCGCTCAGTAGGACGTTGTGCAGATTGTCCATATCGGTCCAATCCTTTCGTTCGTTTCGTATCACCACATTCCGAATGCAGCCCTTGAAGTTCTCCCGCAGCAGCAGCGTTCCACTGGGGGCAGTGTCTGAAAATCGATAGAAGGATTAAATGCTACTGAGCCGGAACCAATGACATTGTCTTTGTGCCGTACCTGGTAAGCCACCGATGTAGAGCGGTGCCTTGGTGACAACCCTTCGCAGCACCTCGTTCGATTGCACTAGCAGTGTGTTCGGTGGATAGTTGTCCACTCGCAGCACTATCTGGTGGTCCTCGTACAGGGCGGACACGTTGTGCCATCGGTTATCGCAGAGGGTGTACTTCGAGGGCAGCGTGCTCTGCACCCGGATCGGATAGCCGTCACCGACATCTATCGACAGGATGACCTAAAAAGTAAATAGCAATGCAATCGATGAAAATTTGAAATGGAAAAATTACTAATCTTTCAATTAAAAAATTTATTTAATAGAAATTTCATGTTAATTTTTTAACAAAAGAGATGCCCCAAATATTATAGCAACTTATATACAAAACCTGCTTTGTTGTTAAAATTTGGATCAAAAAATAAATTGACAATCTTTTTGGAAATTGTCGACTTCTGGAATAGTACAGCAGAATTTTTAAAATGTTTGAGAACAAATTATGATTAAAACTTTTACAATTTTTTTTAAAACTCATTTTACCCAAGTTTTTTTTAATAATATTGCATCGGGTTGAGATGTGGGAAAATATCTGAACATCTTCATCTATAAAAGCGGTTATTAACACCTTCGCTAACTTCTAAATCTCACGATCCTAAATATTGTGAAAAATACTATTGTTAATGGAGAAAATACTGGAACAATCTACAACAGACCAGCTTTTCACCTTGAGACAAAACCTCGACAAGAACACCACTGCAAATGCACCATTTATTTATAGACTTGAAGCCGGTGTACGATTCAGTAGAACGCAACGAGTTGTGGCAGATTATGCTTGAACATGGATTCTTGAAACAACTGATTAGGCTCTTCACGATTTCACATCATGCGCTAGGACAACCGATTAAATTTCGGAGATTTGTGACGTTTTTTTTTTGTTCACACAACATTTATTTGACACGGCACAATACAAATTACTGTTTTACGGAGCCAATTGAAGCGTTTGTGACTTTGTCTGAAGCAAAGGAACGGCCTCTCGAACTTGCTGCTCACATAGCTTTGCAAGGTGCATTACGAAAGGCATGTGTGCAGAGGAGCGACACCATCATCACGAATGCTTATAGGCTTCGCAGAGGAGGAGGCCTGTAAGGGTCTTAGAAGGGAAGCTGTGAGAATTGGACTCACCATACCACTGCTAAAACGAAGTACATGGTAGATGGCAGAGACCAAGGGAGACCTACAGGCGAATGAAGAGTGGGCGACCGGCAAAGATAATATTTAGCAGAGACCCGGATAAAGGCCGAGAATATCGTGACCTCACACAACGAGTATGCCCGAGCACCAGGTGTAAGGGGCAACTAGAGAGAAGCAGCCCATGACCGAGTTGGTATCTATAGCTCCCGATTGTTTGGAAGGATTGGGTCCAGCAAAAATGTTCTGAGAAGTGATAAGATGTTACAACTGGTGTTGGAAATACTGATTCATTCTTCATATCACAAAAGTTCTCAATCAAGACTCACTTTGGCGGAATCGGAGAATTTTAAAACCTCTCTATAAACTGTTTAACTGTTTTGAGCCCAGTTTGTGCAAGCGCGGAAAAGAGGTAAATAAAACGAATGGACAGAGAAGTGAAAAATGCCTGGGTGCTCCACTTCCAAGGAGCGAATTATCCGCAGTGAATGTTACTAGAGATGGTCGAATTTCGAGTTTTCAAAACTAACACCATGGAAACGCTGCCGGCAGACAACCTATCGTTGGAGTTCGTGCAGAATACTCATCGAGGAAATTGCGAGGAGCCGACAATGTTTTTTGCTTGATAGACAACCGAAAACGAGCTAGATCATTGACTCTCGTTCGTTGGAGCATCTGGTCTATGGTTGGAAGCTGTAAAGCTTTTGCTAATGAAGGAACCGATGCGCGTCTCAGTGGTAAAGGAAAGACAGTTCATCGTCCCCAAACAGTACGGTGAGATCCATGCAATTACTGTAGTTAGTGGTAAGTCATTCTACACATACCGAAAGTGAACTAATGTCCGTTTGTAAAATGGGATGGCTGGACTGAACGTTTTGTTCGCTGAGTATTGAACGGAACACAGAACTGATCGTAGTTGGAGTGCGCCGTGGTAAACTCTACGAGGTGAACTTTTCTCGGGAGGAGCCATCAGTGTTATTTTCGTGCAGTCGTGTGCTCGAAGAACTTGAACTCTGGCATCATCGGTATCTTAGAGCAAAGAACTTAAAAGTGTTGATCGGAAGTGGAATCTCGTCCCGTAGGTAAGCGAACGCGCTAATTATTTCCGGCGCACAAGGGTCGACAGTCGAAGTGGGTGCTTGAACTTATTCATTCCGACGTGTGTGGCCCAGCGCCGCCGGTGAGCATAGATGGCTAATAGTATGTCATGACATTTTACGGTAGCATGACTGATAAACTCGAAAGGCGAAGTATTGAACAAATTTAGAGCGTACGAAGCGCTAGTAAGTTCGAAGTTCGGGGCACCTATTTTTCGGTTTTGCGGCGAAAACGGTGGAGAAAACATCGGTCCGGAGCTCAACAAATTTTGAAGCAGAAGGAAACCCTAATTAAGTGGACTAACTCCGATCAAACGGGAAGTTGACAACTTAAAAGGATTGTCATATATAGCCACGGCCCTAACAAGTTCCTATCTCACACCTTCACGAACCACATGATTACACTAGACTCCCAGTTGAAACATTGACACAACTGGTTGATGTTGCGTGGGCAATGTTGGACAGTAGCTAAGTGAGAAGATGCGACACCATACTCCAGTAGAGGAATGCTTCGCCAATCCAAGCGTCTGTTCAACAAGATGGTGCGGCTCAAAACAGCGTCTGATCTACATATTAGGAGCAGCTGATCAATGCCATGGTGTTAGCGTGGGACTCTAAACAGAGCTGACACGATGGTCCCCTGGCGAGACAAGGGGTTGAGGAAGGCCCGGATCATAAAAATGACTGGTTTGACGATGAATGCAAACAGTTAGTCGAGGAGAAAAATGCAGCACGGGCGAGAATGCTGCAACACCGTATGAGAGCGAACGTGTAACGATACCGACAGGCATGGAACAGCCAAAACTCAGTCCTCCGAAGGAAGAAGCGGCAGCAAAAGCTTGTGTAACTTGTGAGCTTGTGTAACGATGGAAGAGCTTACGACACTTGGAAGTTCTACAAAAGCTGAACCGCTCCCGTAAAGGCTACGTGCCGCAAGCCGATATGTGCAGGAACTTGGACGACAACCTCCTTACGGACGAGTGTGAGGTAATCGAAAGGTGAAGGCAGCACTTCGATGAGCATCTGAACGGCGATGCACAGTGGTTTAAAAGTCGATTTTGACGCGCTAAATTGATAACTCCACGTACGTTGGATATACAATTATGACGTCTTCAGCAAAAATGGTGGGTAAGACCTCCTGCATCTTTTGGTGCTATGAGATTTGTGATTAATCTCCCCAAAAGTGAGATGAAAAATTTATTTTTTTGCTCCATCGAGATACAGAGTTGGTGTCTTCGGTAAAGTTATAGGTATAACCAATACGACCAACTTTGCCGAAGACAAAAAATTCGTATCTGCTACTCAAATTGACTTAGAGAGTTTTTATTGAAAATAGACATGTCAAAACACATTGTTCAATGAAATATATTTTTTTCTTCTAGGCCTTCACTATGTTCTACAAAGTTGTTAGTAGCATCAATATACACAACTGTCTGGAAGGTACTATATTCGTATTGTTTGAAAAACTATGAGTTATGGGTTATTTTTTTTTGCCATATTTCAAATCACTGTATCTTTCTTAGGGGCAGATAGATGCAGATTCGGTGGTAAGCATATGAAAGTATAACAATAGAACTTTCAAACGCTGGTGGTTTCGCTAGTCCACGACTTTCTGCTGATGAGTTGTGTTCATAACAAAAAACCTCGTTTTTACCCTTTTTAATGATTTAATCAGGTAAACTACTAATATTGTAAACCAAGATGCCACGTAATAAGTTCGTATCTATGGTGACCATCCTACCAAGCGTGGTTCAAGTATTTCAGAACATGTAAATTGCATATGCTTGTTTTTGGTTCACCTCGAAGGTTCTCAATTAAAAACAATGAACATAATACTTAGTTGGTATCTGTAGAACAAGCAAAGAACGGAAATTGCAAGCAGGATAATAGCAAATATAAAACCACTATCATCAATTACAATTTAAGTGTTGCCTCTTGTTGAATTTTGTTTGGTGGTATTTATTTCTTTTAATACTGTTGCATTCAGTAGTAACTATTAATTATTATTGTCCACCACCATGCAGTTGTCGGTTTCGACACAGTCGAACTAGCAGCATCATAACATCATCAAGTAATAGTTTCTCGTGATTTTTGGCCATCTGCGAATGGACGTTACTTCGAGGTCTGATGAAGCAAGCAGCCAGTTTATCCAATAGCTTTACGAGTATTGTATTCTCGATATCTGTTGAATTAAAGTTTTGAAAATTACTTGACACATTCGTAAGGTAAATTCATGTACCTTTCCCAATTCTTGTTCGTTACTACCTGAGCGTTTTCTAAAAGCTGGCGGATTGAAACATTGAAATGGATGATAACGGCCAACCCATGCATCAATACATTGTGGACGCTTGTTGGTAGATAATATCGCGGGTACAAACTTACCAGCAGATGCTTGGTTGCACAACAGTAAATTAGTGTTTCCGAAGAGGCTCAGAATATGTTAGAGAAGTGGTTCCCAATCTTATTTGGTCCGCGGCCCCTTTTCCTAAACACAAAAAGCTCCGCGGCCGCCTTTGCGAAGCACAGAGAGCATTGCGGCCCCCCAAAAGAATTTCAGATACAAGTTTGCAATACGAGTCTGCGTTTTTTAGTCTCATATTGTCCTGCAAGTCTAATTTGTTTCACGTCTTAGTCCTAATAGGCAGAATAATTGAAAATCCGCTTTCACAAAGACACCTAGAAAGAAATTTTGATTGCCTATCAAACTTACCAACAATTTCGCAGCCTCCCTAGATGAGCCTCGCGGCTCCCTTGCCGGCCGTGGACCCCCGGTTGGGAACCACTGTGTTAGAAATTTATGGTAACTTTGCTTGATCTACAGTTATCAACTTAGTGTTATAATAGCACTTTCATTGTTTTTGATTAAGAACCTTCGAGGTGAACCAAACACAAGCATATGCAATTTACTTGTTCGGAAATACTTGAACCACGCTTGGTAGGATGGTCACCATAGATACGAACTTATTGCGTGGTATCTTGGTTTACAATATCAGTATTTTACCTGGTTAAATCATTAAAGAGGGTAAAAACGAGGTTTTTTGTTATGAACACAACTCATCAGCAGAAAGTCGTGGACTAGCGAAACCACCAGCGTTTGAAAGATCTATTGTAATATTTCCATATGCTTACTACCGAATCTGGATCTACCTGCCCCTAAGAAAGATACAGTGATTTGAAATATGGCGAAAAAAAATAAAAAATTGCCCATAACTCATAGTTCTTCAAACAATACGAGTATAGTACCTTCCAGACAGTTGTGTATATTGATGCTACTAATAACTTTGTAGAACATAGTGAAGGCCTAGAAAATAGAAAAAAGTATGGTTCATTGAAAAATGTGTTTTGACAGGTCTATTTTCAATAAAAACTCTCTAAGTCAATTTGAGTAACAGATACGAATTTTTTGTCTTCGGCAAAGTTGGTCGTATTGGTTATACCTATAATTTTACCGAAGACACCAACTCTGTATCTCGATGGAGCAAAAAAATAAATTTTTCATCTCACTTTTGAGGGGATTTATCACAAATCTCATAGCGCCAAAAGATGCAGGAGGTATTACCCACCATTTTTGCTGAAGACGTCATAATTGTATATCCAACGTACGTGGAGTTATCAATTTAGCGCGTCAAAATCGACTTTTAAACCACTGTGCGATGCAGTGGAGCGCGAGGACGGTACGGCAACTGATCTTGGTGCACGAGCAGAAGACAACAGGATTCGAGAGGGCGGGGGCCTAGCGTAGTTGGTAACGTCTCCGCCAACCACGCTCGATGCCTGGGTTCGAATCTCAGCGCCGACCTAGGTGTCGATGGTTGTAGGGTGGCGTGATCCACTCACAACCAACCCAACTAAAATCCCAGCCGACACCAGGAGATTTTCTTAGGCAAAAAATCTCTGGGATCACGCCTTCCATCGCATGAGAAAGTAAAGCCGTTGGCGCGCCGGCCCGTTAATCAACGTATCGTAAGTTGGGGTGCGTGGAGTCGTATCCTCGGGCGTCGGTGATTGGCACAACAACAGTGGCGAAACTAAACCGACGGTCATTGTCAAGGTTTGGGAGGAAGAACGAGTACCGGAGGATTGCCCTGGAAGGTGTCATTAGAAGAGCGGGGATTAATACGAGTAGCACGATTTGCCAAAAGTCGGTTCAACTGTTTGGTTTCGCTGGCGATATCGACATTGTGGCTTAGACCTTTGTGAACATGGCGGATACGTACATCGGACTAAAGACCGAAGCCAAACGGATTGGACTGGTCATCACGCATCGAAGACGAAGTACATGAAAGGAAGGGGTTCTCGAGAAGTCCTGTGCTAACCTCCCACCTCGAGTTCAAGTTGGTGGTGATGAAATCGAGGTGTTCGATGAATTCGTGTACCTGGGCTCACTGGTAATTGCCGACAACGATACCAGCAGAGAAATTCATCGGCGCATTATGGCAGGAAAGCGTGCATACTTTGGTCTCCGGAGGATGCTCCGATCGAGTAGAATTCTTCGTCGCACCAAGTTAACCATTTACAAGACGCTGATCAAACCGGTAGTCCTCTACGGGCATGAGATATGGACTATGCTTGTGGAGGACCAACCCTTGCGGTCTTCGAATGGAAGGTGTTGCGTACCATCTTTGGTGGACTGCAGATGGAGAACGGAACGTGGAGAAGGTGAATGAACCACGAACTGCAGAAGCTGCTGGAGAAGCCATCTATCGTCCACACCGCTAAGATTGGCAGGTTACGGTGGGTTGGGCATGTCGTAAGGATGTCGGACGACAGCCCGGTTGAAACCAATCCGTCAAGGACGAGACGGAGAGGTGCACAGCGGGCAAGGTGGATCGATCAGGTAGAAGACGACCTACGGATCCTACGCAGACTGTAGAGCTGACTAGAAACAGCCTCAAAGATTTTTTTAAAGCTTTTGATGCCCTGAGCAGTTTTTTTCTACTGTATTTTCTTGATTGTTTGACCTTCGACTCACTAACGGGCGATTGACCAGAGATTGCAAAACCGTGTTACGGCAAACCAGCTGTGTCTTTACTATTCAAGTAAACAATTAAAATAGGTTCAAAACAATTTCAAATAAAACAAAACAATAATGACATCGTAGAAGTGAGCTAATAATTTCAATTCTAATATTTTCGTGTTGTAAAAATTATAGTGTGAAAAATTCTTCTACTCAGCTCATGCGGAGTTTCCAATTCTTCAGCTAAATGATCCAACTCACCAACTCACCAGTATCTATAACAAGGAAATATTGAATGTTACCTATAATGCTTGTAACATTACTTGTGCTG
The DNA here is from genome assembly GCF_029784165.1 of Wyeomyia smithii. Lineage (NCBI taxonomy): Eukaryota > Metazoa > Arthropoda > Insecta > Diptera > Culicidae > Wyeomyia > Wyeomyia smithii. Next base: position 92,417,392 of record NC_073696.1, read on the forward strand.
AGGTATACTATTTTTACCGATTGCTACACCTGTTTCCTGATCCATCATTCTATCTCGCGAATTTATCCTTACAACCTCCGTTCTTAGTGCTGCATCACATTGGATGCATGTCTTTCGACCTTCTACTATTTCCTGATTGTACTCATGAAACCTGTCATGAAAACATGACAAAATGATTTTTAAATTTTTTTAAGAGCACCGCCATGGCAATTCAGCGGATTGCAGCATTGTTTTTGTCTAGCTGCGAAATATTGCCCAAACTGTTTTTCATGGCTTCCGCATATAGTTTGCAAACGTTGAACACCAAACCGAAGTTTGAACAAAATCCATTCTTGCGATGTTAAGTGCGATCGATTGTGATTTTAAGCTGTACACTTACTTTTTAAACTCCAACCTATTGAACACACCATATTTTCACTGTCGTGAAAACTCAAATCAACCTGCGTATGTTTTGACAGAAACCACTTTATGAAAACAAAGGAATAAACCATCAAAACGGTCATGAGAAACCCACACTTAAGATGTGAAATAGTGCTTTTGTTTCGAATGAGTTTCAACATTTGGTCACATTTGTTGTGTGAATTTAACGAACTCGTTATCTTAAAAGTTGAATATCTCCACAACGGCGCATATTGCATTTTGTCGATAGGTGATTCTTATGTAAAATTTTCCGCTGAACACATTGGTGACATCAGATTTAAAAAAAAATTGGGGGTGTTTTGAGATAAACGAAGTTTTAGTTGCTAAACGTAAAAATATCAATATTGGCAACACTGTTTACAAAATCTGATGATGCCATTCGATTGTAAATTTAATAACCTTTGAAAAGTGTGTCTAATATTGTCTGTAGCACTTACGGTCTCTGAGATATGATGTTTTTTCAAAACAAAAAAAAAGATTTTTTGTCAATAAATACAAAAATGGAGGGCCCCGCGATTGGAGGTGGGTTGTGCGATTGACCCAAAACTCTGGATTTTTCACTTTCGACCTACAACAAGTCGTTTTATTCATTTTGAAGCGAATCGGAGAGGGTCGTTGCATTTGCCTGATCACTTGACATGGAATGACCCATACTTATGTTTGTTTGAAAAAGGTCGTAAAAAATACCAAGTTGTTTTGTCACATAGCGTAAATAACCGCATAATTGTCACACTACTCAACTTTTTTAACTTTTTTGTCAAAAAAGCTTCCATCCTTAGAAACTCGGAGGTTATTCTGGTCCGGTAGCCAACCACCGGTGATCCGTTTCTGATGTTTAGCTCATGCTTGTTGAAAACAAGAAAAACTCCATTTCCCTTGTGATATTTTCCAATTTTTGCAATGCTACTTTTATGCCCTCACTTTTCCTTGGAAGTGAGGGCATAAAAGTAGCACTGCACAAATTTCAACTTATTTGACTCCAAATGTAATGTTCAATGTATACATAGTGTAAAGTAGTGCTTTCTTCATGATACTAAGTTTATTTGAAGCGTCTATTTGCAAGAATATATTGGGAACAATGCATTTAAGGTCAAAATATAAAAGTGTCATTTTCTCGAACAACCAATTATGCAAATGTTACAATTATGCGATTATGGGCAGTGCAGTAGATTAGTAGAATAAAATAAACTGTAATTTTCCTATAAAAATAACAAATGTTAATGAGAGAAATTTGAAATTAATTCAGGCGAAGGTAATGTCGCTGGCAGCTTTTCTTGATATCGAGGGAGCATTTGACAATTAATCTCACTACTCAATGTGATTCATACCATGCTGGCTAGTCAAGAAACAACTGTCCAACTAGCAATAGACCTCTAAAAGATTCTTTCAAGGCGGAATTTTATCACCCTTGCTGTGTTCATTAGTTGTAGACGGCCTTTCTCGAAGCCTAACTGAAATACGTATTTGAAATTATTGGAAGGACTACGTTCTTTCTGAAAGAGTCAAAGGTGCATGCGAGTGGACTCTCTCTTGAGTGTTAATACTTCTAAAGCAACTTATTACCTCTTCACTCGGAATAGTAAATGCAAAGCAAAGCAAAGCCTTGGTGCTACATACCAATTCGGAACTTGACCTTCTGTTTGTTATACATAGACTTCGCAGCCAACTGTTTGGTGTACAGGACAATTGCGGGACTAGCGCTACGATCCTACTGACACTAACAGTCTCTCCCGAGCCGAGACTCGAACCTACGACGACTGGCTTGTTAGGCCAGTATCGTACCGCAAGACCATCTGGGAGATGTAGTAGTAAATTCATTACTCCTAATTTACGATAGGACGACATCGCAATAGAGCAATCGACTTAGGCCAAATATTTGTGTTGACCAGAAATAAAACTGGAACATACGTGAGAAGTGCTAAAAAATGAACCTCGGGAATCTTGAGGAAATGAAGATGAAGGACTCTAATTGCTTCATACTTCAAACGTACATTGTAAGAACTTTTGAAAATGCAATAAAGAATTGAAAGAAAACACTTTTTAATCAAACGTGTGTTCATTTAGTCCCGTTTCTAATGATATTCCTATATAACAACAGACAGAACTAGAATCTGAATACTGAGAGATTTCCAAATAAGCTAATCAAAAGCAACGAGGTAGAAATAAAACCAAACTTCGAAACTCCCTAAGGACAGAACGAGAAGTTTGGGAACAAAAAAAATTAATGACTCAACGGGGGCGGGATTCAAAGGTCCAGGAATCCATCATTACTTTTCCCAAGACACTATGGCCAACAGTATTCCACTCGGAAACATATGCTATCATAGAATGCGCGAATACGTGTCTAGGAAGAAATTAGCGACTCGTGAATATTACGGTATAAAAAGTTCGGTGAATGGAAAGATCGGCGTTCAAAGCTAACTGGGATGTCATAAGCGGACTTGGACAATACAGAAGATTAATAGAGCCGAATCGCGAGAAAAGCTGCGCGCTTGAACATAATTTTAACAAAAAAAAAACTTACATTCCCATTAGAAATCTCCAGCGAAAAAGCGGGGAAACCGTTTGTGGAGTCAGCCACACTCATCAGGATTCCATTAACCTCGGACGTTCGGAGTTCCAGATCGACATCCATGAACTTTCCAACGTTAAAATTGCGTTCTAAAACAAAGACCGAAAGGATTACTCGACCTCAACCCAATTAGATTAGAAAAATCACTCACTATAAATTGCATACGCATCGCCCGGAAAGTAGGAGCCCTGCTCGATTCGTGGAAAGCATTGGCCCACGTTCAGGTTCCGTCCGGGTCGTGCCAAATCCTGAGTGTTGTTGTTGACCGAAAACTTTCGCAGACAGCCCTTGAACTCTTCCGGTCTCGTTTGCCATTCCTTCGGCAGCAGCGTGTCGTCCGGAATACCGCCAACAAAAAGGTTGTTGGCAGCATTCAACTTCTTTGGTAGCTTGATCTGTGCCAAACTCTGGCTGTCTCCGATCTGGACGCTCAGTGTGGCTTTCTTCTTGACGCTGTTGAGCGATACTTGATGCCACTGGCCGTCGTTTAGTTTTACCGGCAGCAGCAGTTGTTCTCGTTTGCGTCCACGCACCGTAAGCAGTAGGGAACCGTCCCGAAGCGATAGGGTGATGTAGTGTTTTGCTTTTTCCTTGGAGCCCTAGTGTTATTTGGAGAAAAATGATTAAAAAATAAAGTCGATAGTCAAGAAAAAATGACTTACCAAAGCAACAAACAGAAGTCCGTTCGGATAGAAGGTGCGGAAGTCGAACTGGATAATGAAGTTTCGTTGCCAGAGATGACGTGCGGCCACATTGACTATAGAATGACTTTGTGGTTTGTCACCATACTTGAATGCGTTCGGTTCATACGAGTAGCTTCCAACCTAGAATGCAACATAGAATCCATTAGTAAAACTCAAAGCACGAATCCCTTAGCAGCTAACTACCGAGTAAAAAAATTACCTTTGTTACTGTGCTAAGCTTTTTGTATGAATATTAGTGCCAGTTTAGTACCAGATAGAAGATACACCCAGGTGTGTGTGTGTTTATAATTAGAAAATTTGCTGTCGAACTAATATGTGTGCGCTAGAAACAATGTTCAAGTCTAGTTGAAAATTTAGTTTTCCGCCACCAACTAATTTGCAAAAAAAAACTAATTTGACTAACTAACGAGCTAATGAAGAACAAAAATTCGTAAAACTAAAGACCATGCAAACCACTAAAGTTACTAGATGTGTGAAGCATTTGAGTCGAACTCGAGCCCACTTCGCTAACAACCGTTAGTAATAACACTCTGTAAGTACAGAAAGTTTTAAAAGAGGTTAATTGTAGCGTTAAAATACCCCCGTCGGAGTGACATTCGGCTCCGCTACTGTTGAGTACCTACCCGGTTGCATCCCTCCGGGGGCGGCTTAAAGCTGCGTCCTATCGGTTCAGTCTTCATCAGAGCAGTATGCAGAATGTGCGATCCCATGGGCGGTCCGGACCGACCCATTTGAACGTTTGTGAAGTGGAGTGCCTGATCGAAGGAGATCGTTCGGTTGTTGAAAACGACGTTCGCGATCATGCCCTTCAGTCCGTTGAATGATTTGGATAGATTATCGAAAGCGGGATCATCTGGAACGCCACCCAGGAACAGTCCTCCTAGCTCACCGGGCATGTTTACCAGGGCTTGCGCTTTGGGAAGGGCTTTAGATCCTTGCAATTCATCGTCGATTCTCAGCTCAACCGTTCGGCCACGTTTGATAACACTGATCACATGATATTCTCCATCGTTCAAAGTATTGTTCGAAACTATTTCAACACGACCGGCCCCGGAGTCGACCCATAGGTTAAGTTTTCCCTCGTATAAAAATACGGAGTAGTTTCCGCGCATATCTTTCGAGTCGAAATCATTGGCCAATTGGGTAGGGAAACCAGACAGTAGTAAAGAGCAGTTCGGTTCTAGTGTACGGAAAACGAACCCAAAGTTGGCTCGCTTCCGAAGACTGTGTGATGGGAACTCCACGAATCCGTTACCGTAGAAGCCAGCTCTGCTAATCGTGTCTACGCAAGAACCTTCTATTCCAAAGTGCTGTGAACTATCCAATGGATCGTACGAGACTCCAGTTATTTGAACACCTTTCAGGCAACCCAAGAATGCGTGATCTGCTCCAGGTGCTTTGGTAGTTCCGGATTTGAACCCTGGCGGAACGCCTCCCAAATAGTAGTTGTTTTCAAGATTTGGCAGCATTCCGGAATTGATTGGTTTCGTGGGGGCTCCACGGAACTCTTCCTTATTGTCCACCTTGAGAATTCCGTTTTCGGTGCTGCCTTTCGAGAAGGATCGTGCAGCCTCAACATTAACCCAGTGACCCGTATTGTACCGGTTGGTTGTGTTGATTTCCAGCTTGGAATCTCCACCGTAGTCGACGCGGAACACTAGTTTGCCTTGAGACAGTGTGAGCGAAATGGAGCGGTTCTGTAAAATAAAATGACAATGTTATAAAGCGAGAATAAATAATTACATCTGAGACTTACATTGGTTTCATCCAATGCCAGGAAGATGAGTGCGTTTTCATCCAAAGTTTTAAAGCTCAACGTTAAACTAAACTGGTTCTTGCTTCTATGGCTAGACGACTTCTGAAGAACGGCGTAGCCGTCGCCATTGAAATGCCGCTCGGTCGTGGTTGTTGAACTCTCCTGAGGTCCAAGCATCGCTCCGCCGCAGTTGCCTTGTGAAGAAGAGAAGTGCCATAACCCAATTTGTCGCTGATCAACGTACAGCTGGCTTAGCACCACACCGAGACCCGTCTTAGCTCGTAGCCCCGGCGTTCTCAATTCATCAGGAACTCCACCCACCCAAATTCGACTGCTTGGACCCATGGTCAGCTTGGAAAATTCCGGACTGCTTGCTCCAGATACAGCATTCGCAGCCACCAGCACTCCACTATGCGTCATCCGTCGAACATTCAAGTTGCACAGATTGAAGGTGCGATTGGCCTCTATGAAGTACCACGCATCGTCATATTTCGGATCCCGTAGTTTGATCTCCGTCGGATGGGTGATCACGATCTCTTCGTCACCTAGATTCCAAACCAATCTAATCCTTCGCTGGTGCATTTCGAGTGCGATGAAGCGACGCTCTTCACCTTGGATGTACACCAGAGGCGATTCGTAGTTGTCCGAGTTGAGCGCTACCGACATCATGATGCGGTTGGTGGTCGACGGACCATAGGAAACTGGTGCGTACGAGCGGATGCAGCCGGCCTTCGATTCCAGTGAAACGCGGATCTACAATTGCAGGTGGAAGAAATAGTTTAGTTGTTTGAATTGAACTTATAAAACCCCAACTTACCCCCTCAGCAGCGTGCTTGGCTCGAGCGATTTTATCCTTCAGCTCTTGTAGCTGGGCCGAGAAAGAGGCATTCCACGCCTGGAACTTCTGGCTCTGCGTTCGCGCCAATTTCTCCACTCCGTTGAGCTCCTTCTTGGCGTTCAATATGTTTCCCAGCGATTGGGATACATTCTCTTCGGCCATTCCAAACTTCGTATCCCACTCAGGTTCCAGTTTCGCCAGCTTAAGCTTTAATTTGTACACATCACTGTTCAGTGTGACCGCTTCCTCCCGGACGTATTTCATCTGATCCGAAACGATGTTCGCCTGATCCAGCGTTGTTTGGAGCTTATTCATTGCTGCCCCTCGGTTGAGGTTGCCTTGCTCCTCCATTACTTTGTTGTTGTCCACTCCCGCGAGCCGCAGACGGTACTGCAGACTTTCGACATTCTTCTCTTTCATCACCATTATTTCGTTCAGCTCGTTTGCCCGTTCCAGTTCTTTATGAGCTTTCTTCTCGATACTAGCCGAAACGTTCATCGAATGCTCACTGCGCTCTACCAACGAAACGTCCCCTAGAGGATTGACTTTATTGTTAGCAGTTTTGGCACTATCCGTCGCCTTGTCTGCGAGCTCTTGGGCGGACACTATTGCCCCGATAATGTTCTCGTATGCCATGCTTGCCTTCATGGCATTCGCAGCTCCATCCTCGGTGTGCTTGAACTTCTGCTGATACTGGTCGGACTCTCTGTCCAGCTGTTTACTGTAACCAATGGCCATCGGAATGTCCTCTCGCTCGAGCTCAGTAATTCTCCGGTCGAACTCTTTGATCGTGTCCTCCAGTGCGTTATTCAACAAAACGAGATTCTCCTTGTTCTGCTCGAGCTGATCAAAATTGCCCGTAATTTGCTCGATCTTCACGTTGCTATCCGCAAGAATATTGTTATTCAGAAAATTTTCAATATCTGTGGCCATTTCGGAAGCTTGTTGATGTTTTTTATCGATTTCGGCGAGTTTTCGTCCGTTTTTTGTTATAAACGTCTCCGTCAGAGTAGCATTGTTAAAGATTTCCCTATTCAGACGATCAAAATCGTCCATTCGATTGCGGAAAATAGCAAATTCGAACTTTAGATCATCCAGTCGGCTGTTCTGACGATCAACAACTTCCGAAAAGTTGCTCCAAAAACCGTACTGTTTAATGGCGCAGTCCAGCACCTCACTCTTTGGCCGAATCTTTCCGTATAGGAACTTTATGTCATCCAGCAGACCGTTCGCTTCCTGTAGCGCTATTGGCAGCTTGATGTGATGATCTCCCGAGCCATAGTTTTCTAGTACGGCTATTGTCTGTACGATAATGCCTCTTGTGTCAGTGATGTCTTCGCTAAGAGCTACCGATCGATCCAGAGCCTTGATGACGGACATATCTTGGAATTCATTCACACGACTCGAAAGTTTATTGAGACGTTTGTTTAACCTGGTTGCGTTGCGTTTCAGCTGAAATTATACATGTAATGTATTGGTGAATACACTGGTAAAATAATTTCTACTTACATTATCGATTATTGAATTGTCAAAGTTGCTAACTCGATCTTTTACGTCTAACAATTGGCCGACCGCTTTTCCGAGGGTTTGTGATTCTTCTTCGAATCGTTCCAGCTCAATCCACGGAGCTGGTATTCCATTCTGATCAATGTGAGACGTTTCCTCTTCCATTCGATTAGTTAAATCGGTCAGGTCGTCGATCAAAATAATCGTACAATTGTCACATACTGCAAAAAAAGGAAGCGTTATTCAAGGTTTTAAGCCGAGTTTTTCAGAACCTACACTTGCACTTGTAGTTTTGAACGATGTGCTTGGGCTGCTCGCATCGATCGCACCGTCTTCCGGTAATTCCAGGTTTGCAACGGCATTGTCCACTCCGAGGATCGCATTCCTCAGACAGGCTGCCCTCTCGATTGCAGTCGCAAAAGTCACACCGACCGTCCTCCAAATGTGGCGATCCATAGTAACCCCTGATGCAGGACTCACACAACACTCCTGTATAGCCTGGCTTACAAATGCAACTAACTTCATCTCCACGCACCACGCAACCTTTCGCGAAGTTCTTCCGTGTCTCAGGACAAGGACATGGCTCACACGATCCATAGTTTGGATTGCCGTAGAAACCTTCCGCACAGACTTGACAGTAGTCACCGCCGGTGTTATTCCAACAGTTCTGGAATGATATCAATGCTATCAAATCTTACCATACAAATGTGACTTTTCCGAACTTACCAAGCACACTCCAGTTTCCGGATGACACTCGTTACTTCGTCCATTGCAATCGCAGGGCAGCACCTTACCAATATAATCCTCGATTGTCGCAGGAACTTGGTTCGGTAACCGAGGTTTGAAGCGATAATAACCTGGACCAGGATCCTGACAAGAAAATCCACTGTATTGTGCCGTACAAGCACATCGCTCAATGCCAAAAGCCTGGTTGTTGTCCGTCCCCGCCACGTAAATTCCAGTGTCTAGCGTTACATTCGCCAACACAACTTGTCGAAAATCCTCCGTTATTGTTCCACGTACAAAAACGTGCCTCACATTTTGCAGTGCCACCATCAGAACGGCTCTCGTGATCGGTAACCCATCGTAGTGATTCTTCCAAAAACTCTCTTGTATCCTCGCGGAATGCTGAATCACTTTCTTGTCGAAAACTATGTTCTCCTCATAGAAATCCAAAACCAGTTCGTCGTGGGTATGCAACTGCACGAGAGGAAATTGCCGAAGGGATGCCTCCGGAATACTTTCATACGCTCCTACAGTGACTAGACTGAAATTCAGTAACCCTCCGTAACTTGAGGTTCGATCCCCGAGAAACTGAGGTGGCAGTTGGAAGTACAACGGATACTGGAACGCACTATACGCTCCAATCGAAACATTTCCCGTCGAACTGGGAATCAAATCAAGATTGTTCATGTTCTTAATCTCCGCATCTTCTCTGTTCATTTTCGTTCCTTCGAGTTGAATCACTACAACGTAATCGAAATCGAAGTCATCCTCATCCTTCGCTACATATTCAACACTGAGATTTCGGGAACCTGGCAACCGAATTTGACCCCATGAGAGCTTACTCTGCTCGCATTCCTGCGACCGTCCAAAGCAGAAGCACCTGGTACAACCATCAGGATTAACCGAAGCCAGTCCGAATGTGGCCGCCTTGCACTGATCGCAAGTCCGTCCGAACACCAGCGGCTTACAATGGCACTGCCCATTATCATCGCATCCACGCATCCCTCCAGGACCCGCAACCGATCCCTTCTCGTCACAACTGCACCGACGACAATTCGGGTAACCGTAATATCCAACAGCGCACTCGGTACACCGCCGCCCGGTAAAACCTTCCTTACAATTGCACTGTCCACTGTGGCTGTCGCAGTTCTGTCCTATCGAACCGGTGATGTCGCATTCGCAGTGTTGGCAACCCCGCTGGAACACATTGCCCCAGCTATTTACCGCACACGTCCGACACTCCGGACCGTGACTGTTCGGCGGACAGACGCAACGTCCCGTGTCCGGGTCGCACACGTACGCTGGGCTCGCACATTTTTCACAAACTGTAGGAGGAAAAAGAAAACCAAAATTAGAAAATGAATACAACCTAAGATCAGATTACTCTCAAAATAAGTCAGTGGATCGTAAAGACATAAATTAGACTATACTCTCAGTAGCGGTATCGCTAATAAAAGAAGTGCGGAATACGGCAGACAATGTTTCTAGTTTCAGTGAGTAAGTCCATTCAAGAAAAAAGGCATCTAAAGAGATTATAACGGTGAAAATATCTTTGCAAGTAATACTACTTTCCTGCTGGTGTATATATAACATCCAAAGGGTTTTCGATAGACCATCAAAATAAATTACTGGTAACCTCTGCAAGAATGGACTAGAGTAGATTCTTGTCCTAATGAAATTACGGTGGCATTAATGAAGAAAACGATGCTATGATTAAAATTTGAGAAGCATACAGACTGGTTATATTCTTGTAAATTTTGAAACAGCGTACGATTTAATTAGATAAATTGAGTTTCGGGGATGTAGGCTAAAATGTCTTCCATTCCTGTCGTCAGTGAAGCCAGTGAGTGATCAGACTTACAAGTAGTGTTATTGGAAAGTGTCATAAAAAGGGCGGTAAACAAAAAAATATATGATAAAAAATTTTATCTTCAAAAACAATTCATGATAATACTGCTGATGGCTTACAAGCTATAATCGTTTCATGATTCAGCAGCTGTAAAACACGACTCCATAGTCTTGAGAAAAATATTTTCTTTAACACTGTTGCAGATTGTGGCGTCGTTTTTATGTGAATTCTACACACAAAAATTCAGATGAATCATTCTTGAAACAGGCTACTTTGAAATTAAGTGTTATATCTCTTCCATGATCGATTGGTTGTACCCAATGCTATTAAAATATATTGTAGATATCGTTGGTGTCATAAAGCAAGAGCAAAACAGGAATAACTTAGGTAAGATTGATCACCTGTAAGAGCAAAGTTCCCTTACCGGGAGTTACCTTTTGCTAATCTGCCAGACAGTGATTCATTGCCAATGTCTCGTACAGCTTATCAGAAACCAACTATTGGTAAAATAGATTTCAGCTGACTCCGCCCACCGATTCTAAATTTCAATGTCGAGACAGCTTCCTTCCTATTATTTGGCCTGCTACATGAAAAGTTCAACACCTGGTTATCACGAGATCACACCCCCGTACAAAAAAATTTAATCGAGAGCCACCTGGTCGTGGACTTATCATTATTTACTGACTAACATGCCTACAATACAAACAATAAGAAAGATGCAATTCATCGCTGTGTGACTGAGAGTGACGAACTCTGAGCAAAGGACGCCCAGCAGAAAAATATTCCGTTTGAGGGGTCTCCGGAATGAACATAATTACTAATATTTCATTTAAATAGGATATGTGAAAAGGCGTAAAATTGAAAAGATTTCTGGCATTTGATACGACAATATATTCACATAAATTGATTAAAGATTTTTAATATCATTTCGATTGGGTACAGATCAACGTTCTATTGGTGATTGACCTAGATTTGAAAACACATCAGGACCAAGATATTCGTATTTGTTGTTAAATAAGCTATAGGCTCACGACTTAAATGGATTTTCTGCATGACTAGTGATGTGATCGTGACTCCTACCTTATTTTTTAGTTGCCTCCAGTGTAGGCCTTCAAAACAACTCGTGTTTGTGCTGATCGTCGGCTTCTATTCGGGTCTCTGTTGCGTGTTATGAGCCCAGCTCATTATATCCTGCCGTGTTTCATCAGTTTGAGAAGATCAGCGGGCTTGTATACCTCGTTCAGCTCATAATCCATGCGTCAATGCCACACCTCGTTTTCTAGTTTGCCACCGAGTATTGATCGCAGAATTCTACGCTCGAAAATCCCATGTACTCGCCGGTCGTCTATGATTCAAGTTCATAGAGCGTCATCGCAAGGATCAGTGTCCTTTAGAGCGCAAATTTCGTACGAATCTGTTCTCTGCGGAACCTCAGCTGGTTACGCAATCGTCAATAAGCCCTGTTTTCTACCGCAATCCGTCTCTTTCCTTCGCGACTTACCTCGTTATCACACGTTACGAGTTGATGAACTCGATAAACAAATGGATCAATTACTTCGAGAGTATTCCCATCCATCACCAACGCCCGTAGGAGTACCACGTATTTTGCCAGTTACCGTGTACTTCATTTTGGCAGTGAATAATAACTGATTCATTCTATTCTATCAGCTTCGTACCGTAGAGACCTCCTCTATTGTTCTGTGATTAACACCGATGAAGATTATAAGCATGTGTTGAATAACTCAAATTCGAGAGTCAGTTCCCTGGATTCAGACCGTCCAACGTCATAAACGCGTCCGACAATTCAAGAGTACGTGTAGTACGTTAGCTTAATCAGTTTTTTGGGAAGTCATATTCAAACATAACCTGCCACAGTTCATTGTGTTTCACTGAATCGTACGCCGCCTTGATGTCTATAAATAGATTATGTGTCTATTAACCCTCTAGTGCAGCGGTTCTCAACCTTTCTTTGTCCGCGTACCCCTTGGCGATATTTTTCATATCGATTGTACCCTTTGGCTTGGAACGTTCTCGCAGAATGGGAGAGAGTAGTGGTAGATTAGGTTGTGGTAGTCTAGTACAGGTTTAAAATTGTACTATGGTTTGATTGATTGCATTCATCATTTAAAAGCAAGATTGAACAGCAGAAAAAATTTTGTAAAGAAAAATTGCATTGTCCGCCATTACTGATTTTTCTTTTGCGTACCCCCTGAAGGCTCTCGAGTACCCCCTGGGGTACGCGTACCCCAGGTTGAGAAACGCTGCTCTAGTGCCCAAATTAATTTTCAGACGGACTTCGAAATGAATCTATGAATCTACCAATATGAATCTTTATAAACACTTTTTAAGTATTTATTGAAGCCTTTTAGATGTTTGCTTGAAGACCGTCTAAAGACGGCACTGGGCACTAGAGGGTTAATAGATGATGTATCTGAAAGTTGTGTTCTCGAAGCTTGTCGATGGTCTGTCGCAAGGTAAACATCTGATCCATTGTAGATCGTCCCGCTCGAAAACCGCACTGATATTCACCAATAAAGGCTTCCTGGAACGGCCTCAATCAATGGAACAGGATGCGAGAAAGAATTGTATATGCGGAATAGGGGACGAACAATCCCTGGTGAATTACACTATACAACCGCACCTTTGACTTTTAAAATTTCAACTGATAAGTCGCCGTTCTCAGTGGTTTTATGATTCAATGCTCTCTGCTAGCTTTTTTCATCTCGTCTAAGCTTGGCAGATCCATAGCTTGTTTATTATCTCATATTTCTCTCCTGTTCCCGTCGACGACTATCCTGCTTCCCTCAAAACCACTTCGAAGTATCGTTTCCAAAGCCTGGCCACTCGCGTTTTAACGGTAGTCAGATTCCTTTCCGATTTCTGATTCCATTATTCGCTTTAGAGAAGCTCCTCGTTTGAAGCAATTCTTCGCCTCCGCAAGGACGCAGTGTACACTTTTTCCACGGTGGTGAAGTATTGTTTTGGCAACACTTGATTCTTTGCCTCCATAAGGCATCCTCACGTACTCTGCCGAAAATGGTCCTAAGCACACGTCGTTCCAAAACGGTTAGTGCTTGCAAGTCCTCCTTGAGCATTGTCCATGTCTCGTGCTCGTAGAGGACTACAAGCGTCTTGCACTTGATGCACTTGGTACGGGGTTGAAGTTTACCAGACATCAAGGTCTTGTGGAGTCTGGGCGGATTTCTCTGCTGCTGATGTTGTCTGACGTTACCAACGATCTAAGGCACACAAATTCGTCCACCCGCTCGAACTCATCTACGTCGATTACTAAGCTACTGCCTATGCGAGCTCAATTGCGTTCGGTTCCTTCTAGCAGATATTTTTTGGTTTTCGTAATGTTTACCTCTAATCCAACTGCTTAACGTTTCAGCTTGGTGCACTGTTAAGTAACCGATTGATCAACGAAGCACATGACCTGGTCATGCCCCGCATGTAAGAGGCCGCACGTTTCATAACATGTTGGACAGCAAGGATGCAAAACCGTCGCCTTGTCGAAGTCCCTTGCGTGTTTCAAACGAGCTTTATAACGCACCCAAAATCGTATGTTTCGTAAAGAAACCATTTTTGTTCTTAATTTTTAATAATAATAAATCTTCACGATCGATAGTATCGCAGGCGGCCTTAAAATCGATAAATGAGATAAGTGTAGGGACTGGATATTCGCGACATTTTTGGATTAACGTGAAGATTTGGTCCGTTGACGATCGCTAATCCACAAAACCGTCTTTACAACTTCCTTATTGTTAGCGGCGAGAGAAAGCGAAACATAATCTGAGGGAGCACCGCGTAACCTACGCGGTGCTCCCTCAGATTATGTTTCGCTTTCTCTCGCCGCTAACAATAAGGAAGTTGTAAAGTTGTAAAGCATTGAGAATCGTGATTGTTCGGTAGTTCTCATATACAAACTTGTCGCTTTTCTTGAATATTGGGCATATTACTCTCTCCTTCCACTCCTCCAATAGCTATCCGGTATCCCAAATTAGTTGTTTTACAGCTCCCTGATGGCCCTCTGCTACTACGCCTTTCAGGTGTTCATCATGGTGGTGGTTCTACTTGTCGATCCCCTTACGTTCATCTGTCGAATTCCATCATCCTTACTTACTTATTTTACTTTTATGGTGACAAATCGATGTGATCCTATGCCGAATCCATAATTCCACAAAGTTCTATAGAGCACACCGTACGGATCTATAGGCTATAGAACTACGGTAGGCTACGCAATCTGTAATAAGCCCTATTCGCTGTCGCAATCCGTCTATTCACCTCGCGGTTCAATTCGTTGTCAAATGTCACGAGAGTACCAAGATAAACAAATTTGTCGACCACTTCGAAAGAATCCCCATTTATCTTCACCGCAGTCCCAACACCTGCTGAACTACCTCGCTCTTTCTTTTGAGAACCGTAAAGGCCTTCTCAACAGCTCTACACAGCAAGAAAACTTTATGTCGAATCTCATATGAAGAATTGCCTCCAGCGCTTATGGTGGAAATTTTCACAACATTCCACGCAAAATTAAATGATATTGCACATAACTCATAAACAAAATCATTGTTTACGTCAGGAGTAATTGAAATTTGTATGATATTGCACAAAATTTTCAAACAAAATCATGGTTTACGTCAGAAGCGACTGAAATTTGAATGAGACAATATTTTACGTGATGTGCAATATTCAAATTACACTAAAGTCGCTTTTTACGCGGGGGATACGTGTCGCGTAAAAAAACGCGTAAATTCCGGAATTCGCGTAAAAAACCGCGTAAATTCCAGAATCCGCGTAAAAAGCGACCTTAGTGTATATACAGGGTGTTAGATAGCTCACTTATAATCCTTAAAGGGGTAATAGAGGACCCTATTTGATGAAAAAAATCCTTCTACGCATATGGTAAAAATTCAACTACTGCAGAGTTATTCACTTTTTCAGTTTTCGGTTATTTTTGCCTTTAACAAGGTCTATCACAAAAGATGTGATAGCTAGCTCATTTCGGTTGATTTCGTTGGAAAGCTGAGAAAATTTCGTAATCAGTGGTGTCTTAAAAACGTCCAACTAGAGAAAATAAGAAGCACTTAGAAAGGAACAAACTTGAAATCAAATGTTTTTTGAGAACTAAACTGCAATTTTCTCTCTGAAATGTGTGATAAACATGGATTTTCTTGTTAAATAAATTAAACATGGAAATCCACTCTACAAGTTGTTCTTAGACATAAAGCATCTAGCTCTATTAGTTTAGCTGTTATTTCACTTCTAAAGCAATAAGGGAGAGAGTTGGCAGCACGGTTGATTGATGGTACGTGCTCTGAAACCTCTCCGTTAAATTATTGAATTTTAAGTGATTTATGCAGGCAAGTTTGCTGAAAAGTAATAATGAAGTATCAGTGAAAATGCGAGTGTTTCTAGCGTTGGAATGACCAATTTATCCACGCTCAAAAATTGCCAAATTGCCAAGCCAGGAAAGTTGTGCAAGTGTTAGTGCTAACTCGGTGTATCGCACTAGCTAGCGGTGTGTTATGCACGTACAAAAGATTGCGTGGTGATGTGAGCGAAGAGGATGGCAGTTGGATAGCGTTGTGCTATGGTGTCGCTTGGTGCTGCTCGGTGTGCGTACCATCACTACCAAAGCGCCATCCAGATGAGTATAAGTTTTGTGTCTCATATTTTTTTTAAGAATGCATAGGCACTCGGTTTTGTGTGGTAGCTGATAGCGGGTTTTGGTTTGCCCTTTTGGCAAGAGTATGAATGTGTGAATGATCTGTTTGGCGTACGAAGTTTTTTTCTAGGCATGTAGAACATTTTTTATTGCCAAGCTACCAAGCTGGGTTGCCGGGTGCGATAAGTCTCCTTTTTTCGTTTTCAATTATGCGCTGCGCGTTTGTTTCTAGTAATCGACAGGTGCGTTTTTTGATAATGTGTTGAGATTTTGTTTCAATTCGTGTTTTAGGCGCAGGACGCAACACAAAATAACACTTTTGACATTTTGTAGAATTGTATTGAATAACACCATTTACATTAAATTGCTATTTGTGTATTTGTGATATATGTTTTGAACTGTTTTACCGCGCATGGCGGGTCGGTCCCGTTAGTATTTTGAGCAAACCGAGAAAAATTTAATTTAATGTATAATTTCATACCATTGCTCATTACGATATGGGACAATATGTTTGGATGCTTTCCCGAAGTTTTTCAGAACAAATTTTTTGAATTCATTAACTGTTATGAAACTATACATATTTAACCACCACTTCCGTCTAATATTTTAGTTTTTATGGGGGTTCAAATGGGTCAGACTCGCTATGCGCAGCAGTATTATGCTTCTAATCTTTTTATGACTTCTTTAGCTTTTAAATAAATTTTATTGCCTCCAAGCGAGTTTTCAAGAATTGAGTTTTGTTTTTCCCACAGAATAGCTGGGATGTTTTTCAATTATTAAACACGCTGGCTTTGACGGAATCGGAAGCATTACAATTTAGAAATTTATCGTTCGTGTTATGACCAGACGGTTACGAACATTTTGCTTAGTTTTATGTACTTGTTTAATGATTTTTCGAGCTTTTGAATAAATGTTGAAACAATTTTATTTTTATATTTAATCACGTTGAAATCTTGTCGGTCGGTATAGTAACTAACTCCTGATTGCGATTGTTTTGGCATTTTATACACCAACTTAGAACTCTGTCTTGTTCGATATGCATGTTTGCATTTTTGTAAATTTTCGAGCTATGAATGCATGGAACTTTGCCAGTTTTTATACTCACTAGGTATCTTAGCTTAATTATTCGAGAAGAAAGAAAAAATCAGCGTGAAACTCCGTGTCCCTGCGCGTCTGCGTCGGTGAGAGGGATTAGAGATGTTGTTCATAATGCTCCGGTGTAAACAAGTCTTCAGCGCGGTATTTTCAGTGTGTAGTGACTTCTGAGGTGTATCAAATCATTTATTCGAAGACTGCCCACCCGTTGGTTCTATTCCAGTACGTTGCGATTTAGAGTAGGTTTCGTTCAGTAAATATAGCAATAATATATACGCGAGGTATACCCCTACTGAAGTGCGCCTGTTTTCTTGCAGGTATTTGAGTTTGGTAATATACATTTATTTAAATACCTTGATGCTTCGTATAGTTAATGATTTTCGCGCCCGTCATTCGCATAGAATCGCGGGGTTGATAAAGATACACACCGTTGGTATTCGTAATACGCGAGCCTCGCGCGAATCATCATTCGATTCCATCACTTGCCACGGAAACATAACCACACAGACCATTCTCTCCGTCGCAGAGTAGAGATGCGGGATAAGCTCAGTCTTGGTATGACCGTTCAACCAAAGATTACCTCCCCGTTGCTTTTATATAAGCGTGTCGCAAATCGAGTTCGGTTGATAAATATCGTGATTGATCTAATAGCTACGTAATGTATACCTATTGTATCATTCGCTTTCTTGATAGTATACGGGATTGGACATAAACAAATGTTTAAAAATTTGGATTGCTCCTAAATATTCCCGATGTTTGACATTAAAGATATTTCTTTCGCCTTCGTAATAAACTAACTTCGCACGCAGCATTGTCTCTTGGTCTAAACCGGTACCAAATATAAATAAGCTAAGTGTGCCCCTCTAGTCAGCCGGCTGAATATAGAATAAACCGAAATAGCTAAATAGGGACAGGTAGGTGTTACATGTATGATCGCATCACTTATCAAAGTGAATCCTGATCCAAAGAGCCCTTCTCTACTAACAAAAACCTCTTTCCTGTGACCTTTGTGGAGATGCAGAGGTAAACACGGTCTCCGAATAGCAAGGGTCACACTAACATCCCTTCCCTCTTCCCACCTGATTGCAGAGACGTGGCCGGCGTCGTTATTAATCCTTCAAAGCATTGAATCACTAAAACTTGTACAATGAGAATGGTCGGTCACTCCCAACCCCATTCAGTTGATTCACTGTGCAATTTTACTGATTCGGATCAATCACGGAGTGCAACCATTGATATGTGCAGTCAGTCAAGCTAAGCTAAGCTATTTCACTTCTTAAGCAATAAGTTGCGCCTTCATTCAGTGTTGTAAGGATCACAAATTTCTGCTTCACTGTGTTTACTTAGACGCGTCGTTGCAAGAAGGCGCAACTTATTGCTTTTAAAGTGAAATAGCAGCTAAACTAAAAGAGTTGGGTGCTTGTTGTCAAAGAACAACTTATAAAGTAGACTTCAACGTTTAATTTGGTTAAGAACAAAACCCATGTTTATAACACATTTCAGAGAGCAAAATTGCATTTCAGTTCTCAAAAAACATCCGATTTTATATTTGTTCATTTCTGAGTGCTTATATAGTATATGGTATCATTAAAATTTGTGACACCACTATGGAAATTTCTATCATAAATGATTCTTTTTACGCGATTTGACATGAATTTTGGATCTTTTTGCCTTTCTCCTAGAAAAGTATAGCAATCACTGGAAAAACTAAAGGTATCAAAGTGTTCCAGAGGGCCGAATGTCGTATATAACTAGACTCAGTTCGACGAGCTGAGCATTTTCTGTATGTATGTATGTATGTATGTGTGTATGTGTGTGCGTGTCTGTGTATGTGCAACTTTTTTTCTCACTCACTTTTCTTAGAGATGGCTGGACCGATTTCCGTGAAATTAATTGCAAATGAAAGGTCTAGTCGCCCCATAGGTTGCTATTGAATTTCATTGTAATCTGATTTTTGGTTTAGAGGTTATGTATCAAAATGTAAAAATCACGAAACATCAATATCTCAGAAACTACACAACCGATTTTAACAAAACTGATGTCAAATGGACGAGCTATCTCCAGAACTCTTAACTTATAAATTTCATAAAGATTAAGCATATGATTCAAAAGTTATGTAAAGAAATGTTTTCCACAGGCTGTTGAAACTCACTCACTTTTCTCAGAGATGGCCGGACCGATTTTACAAAATTAGTCTCGAATGAAAGGCCTGGTTGTCCCATAGGTTGCTATTGAATTTCATTGTAATCGGTTAGTAACTTTGTTCGGTATTTATAAAAATGTCAAATCACGTTATTAAAGCAAAGCATATACAAAAGACTGCTTAAATTCACTAACTTTTCTCAGAAATGGTTAGACCGATTTTCATGAAATTAGTTGAAAAAGAAAGCTCTAGTGGCCTCATAACACCCTATTGAACTTTATTGTAATCGGATTTTTAGTTTAGGCACCGTGTATCAAAATGTGAAAATCACGAAATTTCATTATCTTAAAAACTAAACAACCAATACAAACAAAACTGGTGCAAATGAACGGGCTGTCTAGAAAATCCTTAACTAATGATTAAACATGTGGTTCAAAATTATGTATAAAAGATATGTATAAAAGAAGGAAATCACGTTTTGAAAAGAAATATATTCCAAAGAGTGCTTAAGCTCACTCAATTTTTTTCAGGATGGTTGGACCGATTTCTCTAAATTAATCTCAAACAAAAGATATAGTTGCGCAATAAAACCCTATTTAATTACACTGTTATCGAACTTTAACTTTGTCCGTTATGTATCAAATTGTAAATGTCACAAAACTTAATTACCACTGTTTGTTTAAACCATACTGCCGCGCATAGCATGTCAGTCACACCTGCATTTTCAGCAAGCCGAGAAAAACGCGTTTTTATATGATTTTATAACATTACTTCTTACGAGATGGGACAATATGTTTGGATGTTTTCCAGCAGTTTTCCAGAACAAAGTTGTCGAGCTAATCCATTGTTACGAAACTATGCATTGTTAGCTATCATTTACGCGTAACAACTTAATTTTACTGAAAATGCAAATGGTACTGACTTGCTATGCGCGGCAGTATAGCAACGATCAAAATAGCCTCAACATTTTTCAAATTTGATGTTGTACTATAACCAGATTAGGCAGAATTTGGTCTTTTTAGGATGTATTCCGGCAACCGGTGAAGTAGTCAGGAAGACTGCGGGTTCAAGTTCCAGCTGGATGCGGTATACTTTTCCAAATCTGTATCATATTTTCAGTTCGCTTATTTTTCGCTTCCTCGGCTGCACACACTGTCTGCCATTAATGAACTTGAATGTTAACGGGTAAAAGCCGTTGTTAAAGATAGAAACTAGTTCGAAAATATTTAGCCCTTCCGTTGTTGTGTTGAACTCGCAAGCATGACTCAGACTGGCTTTGGTCTCGATCATACAGGTCTATAAGAGTTATCAGCGTCAGCTGACTCTCCTGTGTGTGATGAGACATTCCTTTCAGTCGCATAAACAACGCCTGCGCAGCAGTGTGTGTAGTTAGAGGTGAGCAATAGAATAAGTCGGCAGTGGATTTTTCGCGTGATGTATTTGAAACATATTTGTTTCATGGTATTTGCATGTGTAAGTGTTAATGTATGCTTATATGTGTGTGAATGCTAGGATTTTAATGTTCGTTATAGTTGTGCTGTTGGCTACCAGAAATTCGTTATTTAAATTGGAAAATAAATCCAGCAGAAATTTTCAAGGTGTATTTTTTTTTTAAATTTGAGTGTTGTGTTAACTTTTTATTTAAAAAAAATCACAGGAGGGTTGTGTGCAAGGCCACGACCGCAATGATGAAGTAGAATACTTTTACAAGAAAGAAAACCTGGCTGCTTGCGTGTCAGTCATTTTTTTAATTTGTTGTTCAATTCAATATCGGATAAGATACCGATCACATCTTGGCGTTATCACTGACAGTGTGAATAAAGTATTTCTTGTGATAAAATAAACAGTGAACAGCTGATTTAACACTCAAAACTAGACCGCTCATGTGTTGTCAAAATGAGTCAACTTTTCATTGAATGCATTTACTAGACTGCATTTCACTAAAGTGCCTCACTGCTTCAGCTGCTATCGATGCTAACCCGCTGCAACTGCTACGCTATCCGTAGCCATGCCAATGTTTTGGCCGCTATACGCTGCTATTGGTATCCGCTGTCCCTGCATCAGCTGGCCCAGCTGCTATCGATGCTGAGATCCGCTGCAACTAGTGCACTATCCATTGCTACGCCACAGCTGTGGCCGCTATCCGTCTGGTATCCACTGCACTGCTACTGCTGTTGCTAAGGGAAGACTGCTGTTGTCGCTGTCTAGAACTATTATGAGCGGCTTTGACTGAAACAGGCTCTTATATGGGGATGAAAAACCTATCGATAGTAGTAGGAAATCATCGATAACTATCGATAGACATTTCAGTCGATAATTCCCATCCTTACTCTTATGCAGACAAATATCAAATTTAAAATGGAAAGGTCTATAATTCTGTCGACCGTGCTTGAGAAGCAATCATATTAACGACTAATCAGATCAGTCAAATTTCGCGCTTCAACAAGGATTGACCATTCTCAATAATATAGTTGCTTGTCCTGATTTGGACTTGATAATTTTTGAATTTTGATTATGCGTAAAATTAATTTTTATGCTGATAATGAAAGCTTTTCGGATGTTGTGCTCATGACTGAAGGAAAAGTTAATTCAGTTCGTTCTGAGACACGGAGATGAAACCAAATATATATCTGTTCCGAATTTCTTGAAAGTGTAAATTGATTTAAGAGAAAATAATAAGGACAATTTGTTGTTTAATTCAATGTCTGATAAGATGCCGTTCACATCTTGCGTTATCATGGCAGTGCGAATAAAGTATTCCTTGGGGGAAATAAACACTGAAAAGTTTTCCAGAACGTTCTTTTCATTGGATGCATTTGCTAGTGTGCCTGCTATCGCTCAGAGACAGCATTTCACTAAAATGCCACACTGCATCAGCTGGCCCTGCTTATATAGATGCTGAGAACAACGTCAACCGCTGCGCTATCCCCGTTGCCACAGTAGTAGACGCTTCCGTTGCCATTGGTATCCGCTGCCCTGCATCACCTGGTCCTGCTATCGATACTGAGACGCGCTCCGCTATCCGTTGCCATACCACAGCTGTGGCCGTTATCCGCTGCACTGCAACTGCTGCTGTATCCACTGCTGCTGCTAAAGGAGGACTGCTCCTGTTGCAGTCTAGAATTATAATGAGCGGCTTCGAGTGAAACAGGCTCTTATATAGGCCAAATTGCACATTTCAAATGGCAAGGTCTATGATTCTGTCGACCAATTAGAGGCCGAATTTTTCGTTTTGACAAGGCTTGACTATTTTCAATAGTACAATAGTTTGAATAATAAAATTACAATTATCTGCATTTGCGAACAATCTTAGAAGATTTTCCAATCTATTGCTGCAAGAACAAAGGAAATCCACCGGATACTAACCGATATATTAGCATTTGAAATTGGACAAATTTTTCACTTTTTTCGGTTTTAGATTTTCATTTTATATCCCTATGTAGCCGAACTTCCTGAGAGAAGTATTCTCTTCAAAAAATAATAAGTTCGAATGAGAAAGGCTGGATCTCACCGCTAGGTGGATTAGTTTGGCTTTTTCAAACTATGTACACCGCGATGCGCACTGCTGAGATAAATTTGAAAGCATTCGAGGAGCAAACATGAGTGACAAGCGGTTAGATTTTTTCAGTTTCGAGATGCAAAGCAAAACAATGCAGTCTATTTTCATACCTAGATGTTCACCTCATTTAGTATATACTTAAAAAACACACACCAATTGCAGTGAGCTCTGTTGTGTAGTTATTGTGCGTAATGTCTTTTCGTGAGAGAAACACACCACACCAGTTTATTAACTCTCTGGTGAGATATTTCAGATTTCACCGCAGTGTTTTTGCAAGCTCCTCAGATACAAAGGATACGCTGCTTTCTCCAAACAAGTGCGCCGTTTTGCCCATTAGTGTGATGGCAATTCACAAATTTTGTAATCTGTACACTACAGAATCTGTACAGAGAAAAACCGTACGTTTCGGGACAAATCTGTACTGTTTCAAATAATGGTTTCAAGGTTTTGCACGATCTTAATGACGACTTCGTGGTGTTTAAGTCGCTCTAGATCATACCAGGGCAGGCGACGGTAGTGCAACCATTAGCAATTAGTACAACCGAACACAAAATATGGACTGAATTCAACTTAAGAGAATTTAGATCTTTCTTGAAAGATTACTATTATGTGCTTCAAAAAAAAAACAATGTTTCAAACCACGAATATTTTTTTCATAGCCTGTTTTTTCTATTTTCTTTTTCATCTTGCGGTTGGCATAATTCATCACTCTACTCAAAGTTCAACCCATAATCATTTACCCCCGCGTGTGATGGGAAAAGTGATCACAGGAATTTTGCAGCTAGGATTTCGAACGTTTCGTACTCTAACAAACATTTTTCGAATACTCGCTTTACAGAAAGTTTTCTGTATTGAAATATTCGTTGCACAAGCTATTTGCGAATACATTATTGTTATTCTAATCGCCTTTCAATTTTATGCAAAGTTTTCCAGCTTCAAATACTAAACTCACAGAGATAAGATGATAAGTTTAACAGACAAACAAATTGTTTTTTTTTAAGAGCTTCATCCTCCGATTCATTATTACTTTCTTGAAATTTACACATAGCAAGCACAAAAACAACAATTGTGAAAATTATTGCATCATCAACAAACTATATAAGACAAAGGTTTCCAAAAGGATGTGAACCTACTCAAAAGTTTGATTAAAAACTTTATGAGAAGATTGGCATAATTTGTATCATTAACATTTAAAAACACTAGTTGATCAAATTTACTTGATTTCCATCCGCAGGTTTAGGAAAGCAGATGATTTTATTCGAATTTAAAACGATGATTTATTCCGAGTGAACAATCCAAACTTTTACTTTTAAAATCTGAATACTACTTACTCTTGCATCCATGACTAGAAAACCCGTAGTAGCCCTGCTGGCAGCGGTCGCAGTTTGTGCCCTCGACGCCGGCTTTGCAGAAGCACTGTCCCGTGTACATATCGCACTCCTGGTGGTCACTTCCATTGGGATCGCAGCTGCACTGAATACAACCGGCACCGGAATCCACATTCCAGAATCCCGTCTTGCACCGATTACACTGGCGGCCCTCCACGTACGGCTTACAAACACACTGCCCACTGTGCTGGTTGCAGATCCGCTTGACCGAACCTTGGATGTGACAGTTGCAACCTGCGCGGGAGAGAACAAAACAGAGAATGAGTTAGTCAAAATGATAGCAACACGATAGTGAAACACATTAATCAAATGTTGAATCATCAAGCACAAACGCAGTAGAGCGTACCGCAGACAGAATATTTTGATCGCTGATTATTACTCACAACCCGGCGAGAACAGTCACTTCGCCGCACGATAAGAATGCCCAAAAGCACTATATTACTCGTGAAAAGCACAATTTTGCGTTATCTCGACAGCTAACAACCCCACGAGAGAACTCCAGGTGAGCTACTGGGGCAAACTCAGTGAAGGTACCTTGTCTAGCTGCAGATAACAGCGTCTGTTGACATTTGGAGCCGGCGCGAAAGAAGCTGCTTAAATAAAGCAGCCGCAGTCATCTTACCCATCAGTAGCAACGGACGGATATCTAGGACAGGAAGGTGCCACATCACTTTGTCAAGGCATAAAAATGATACGTTACGTAGAATGGTTCAAGGAATCTCGGAAGAATTTGGCTCAGAACACCACTTTGACGACAGGTAAGAACAATGCTAAAAATTGGAGAAGGTGAATTGTGGTGCTAATTTTTGTGATCTGCAGGGATGCTGACTCTGGTGGCCACCGGACTGATGATCGGTGCCACCATATTCAATGTCGATTCGCAGCACCAACCGTGGGATACTGAGATGCACTCGTTTTGGGCCCATCTCATTACAATCACCTTCTACTGGGGGGCAGTTCACGGAACGCTCGCCGGTGGATTTCTCGTCGAACGATACGAAAAGAAATGGATTTCGGTAAGTTGAATGTTTTTCTGTGTTGTGTAACGAAGAACTTACAGTTTCTGTATTTATGACAGCCGATCTATCTTTCGTTGGCCATCGTGGGTAACATCCTGGTAATCGCCATCCCCGACCACTGGGCAAGTGTTTCATTTGGTCGTGCCCTGCTTGGCATAGCGCACGGAATTGTTTATGTAGTGGTGATTATTCACGGTGGCGAAGTGTCCGTTAAAGAACGCCGCGGTTTCAATATTTCAGCCGTGAACTTGTGCGTGATGATCGGTATTTTGACGTACGGATTGTTTGGCCCAATGGGTACCTACGGATACGGAATGCACCCGTTAAGACTCGTTGGAATATTAGGACTTATTCTCTGCGTCATGGCAAGTGCTTGTGTGTTTACTCTCACGCAAGAATCGCCGCTATTTTTGATCCGAAAGGAGCGAGATGCTGATGCGATAAAAATGATGAAAATTTACCGAGGTGAAAGAACGGAAACGTTGGAGATACGTGAGGAATACGCTGCGTTTAAGTCGATGCTGCAGGACGAGGAAGGATTCACTAAATCACTCATAAAAGATAAAAACTACCGTCCTTTTCTGCTACTGGGATTTTGCAAAGAGGCGGCCGCGTATTCATTCAATATGGCGCTGAATGTAGTTAGACTACACATTCTGAACGAGCTGATAGATGACTTTAGAGTTTCTGCCGCATTGATTATGGCGATTCGACTGGTGATGGGAGTTGCTGGCATGTTTTACATCGACAAATTCGGCCGTAAAGCTCCAATAGTTTGCTCTACGCTGGGCAGCGGTGCAATACTCACGATAATGGGACTGTTGTACTTAGTATCAGACCACGTTCCGCTGGGTGTTGCAGTAGCGGCGATGCTTGCCTACGAAGTTATGGCATCCTCCGGACTCACCTTCGCTACAGACGTGTACAGTTCAGAATCAGTCTACCCCAAGAAAAAGGCCATGACGGTTGCACTCGGTATTCAGATGAAGGAAAGCAGCTCGCATATTATGATGCTTTCGGTAGCGTCTTCGTGGGATTTGAGTACCGATCTCTACCGTGGAATCATCATGATGCTGTGCGGCGTTCCCTTGTTGGTGTTTTCGGCAGTATTCTACCGATGGCTACCGGAAACAGCGAACCTATCACTTCAGCAATCTCAACGAAAGTTTTTGAAGCGCCGAAAGGAATGGGATAGCATCAGTTTGAACGAAGAAATTTAAAATAAAATAAGCTTCCAATTGGAGCGAGTGTGTAAACAAAAAAGAAAATATCTCAAAAATATGCAAATATAAACCAGCGATTGTATCAATCCACGCCACAGGGTTTGAGCAATTTGTCCGAAAGTAATTTATGGGCGCCTAATTATAAGGTTGTACCTTGGGCCCCGACGAGGGACAATCTGTTCAGCAATGCCGTCAAATTTGCGAATCTATAGGGGAAAAGTCGCCAGCAGATCAGTCTGCGCCGATAAAAGTGTGCTGCCCCGTGCGTCCGTCGCTCGTTCAGGATCTGTTCGGCTAACCAGAAGTTCGTGTCACTCATAAATCTTGAACGCAATTTCCTCACGGGGTTCGCTTGTGCGGCTCTAGTAGAGGAAAGTGGAGATGGCAGAGCAGCCGATTATAAATTTCACTCGAGTGTGCTTTTCGTTGATGTTATTTCTTGGCATAAATCTCTTTCTCCAGTATGTTTTCTGAAAGTTTTATCGTTGTTGCAAATTTCTTCGATATGATTGATCGTCTGCATTAAATATATCAAATATTTGAATAACATCGATGATTTAATTGAAGATTCAAACCATCCAATGGCAGTCAATTGAATTTAAAAAAAAACAACAAATTTGCAGCAAAAAAAAATGTACATCCATGTACATGTATTTCAATCTAGATTTGCGTAATTTTTGAAAGTTTGATACCACAGTAAAGTGGCCAGGGCAAGGGAAGATAGCTTTTGGTTAAAACCTCTCCCAGAGCCTTCGAACTTAATTTTTTCAATAGAGGGTTCTGCCTCACTGTTTATTATAAATTAGAAAAAATGAAAATTATTAGAGTGCCAATAGAATGTCTGGGAGAAATTTACCATAGAATTCCGTTTAGCAGTAGATTTCAAAAGCTTTGTCTTGTCGAAAAAAGTCCCCGTGTGAAATTTGACTACGGACTGTGGAGCCTCAAAGCGATTGAGTTTTTAATTTTATGACCTATGAAAAAATCCACAGAAAGTGATGAAATCGATTTTTCTTTTAACCAAATTTATTAGCAAAATATGAAACTTCGAGATCTAGTGTTGCCGCAGAAAAAAAAAATTCTCAAAAACTTTTTGATTTGATTTAAAAAAATCTAAAACCCAGATCTCGACGATTTAATTTTTGGTATGGAAAACCATATTTTCGATGCTTTTTTCATCAGTCCAAAAGTAAGGCTGTCTTCGGTTTGCGGTACGACTTCCAGAAATCCTATTGCAAAGGCTAAATTGATCTTTTAGAAGTCCCAGACTTTTAATACATAAGATTGATTTTATTCAACAAATTCTATTTAAACCATAGCTACTGAAATCCCGGAGAGAAACAATTTTTTCAGCTTATTCTTCTTGTTTTTCTGAAGCTTTATAATCCTTGACTTTGAAACCTTCATCGCCATTTTTGTTGCCTAATCATTTCGCAGCCCTGCGATCGTCGTTGTTTTTTCAACGGAAAACAAGTTGCCTAGTAAGGGAATCGCTCCTATATTCATCACCACACCTATAATCATCCCATCGCTCTTATTTGTTCTAATTTGCCTATTTATTTAAAGCTACTTTTACTTGAAAAAATAGCACAATTTGACGGTAAATAAGACATATAAATGCGATGACTTTTTATACTACGCAACACAAGATTTTATCGAAGCACATGGCCGGAGCCGTTATTGGTCTATGAAAATTTGGGTCATTGAATGATGCACAGTGAGAAGGAATTATCATCCCCAGTCGTTCTTTCAGTTGATTCATTGTGCATCTTGAGTGGCATCACCCATCACGCAGTAGCAACCATTGATAAGTACAGTCAGAACTATGCTAAGCTAAGTTATGCAACTAACGATTGTATCGAATGTCTGTCTGTCTGTGGGAATGGAATTTTGTAACCTTACCTGGTTCCGGAATTTTAAATAGGTACTTTTTTCGAGAAGACAAATCTCTCGAGAAATACCGCTAAACGAAATTCGAAACGTTCCCATTGGCATGAACATTATTTCGAATGTTGTTCTCGAATTGATCATTGCAAGGTAAGTGATATTGCTTATGATTATAAACACTGAATAATTTACGTAGTTTTCTTTTTATTCTCTCCAATTCTCTATTTCCAATTCCAAATCGCTTTTATTTCTAATTTAGATTTTGGATTTTGTTTTTTTGTAAGATTTGGACCACTGCGACCATTATTTTGATCTTCTGTGGTATCTCTTTTGGATTTTGGTTACTCTCTCTCTCTTTCTATCTATCTCTGTATCTCTCTCTATCCCTATCCCTATTCCTATCCCTATCCCTATCCCTATCCCTATCCCTATCCCTATCCCTATCCCTATCCCTATCCCTATCCCTATCCCTATCCCTATCCCTATCCCTATTCCTATCCCTATCCCTATCCCTATCCCTATCCCTATCCCTATCCCTATCCCTATCCCTATCCCTATCCCTATCCCTATCCCTATCCCTATCCCTATCCCGATCTCTATCTCCTATCTCTATCTCTATCTCTATCTCTATCTCTATCTCTATCCCTATCTCTATCTCTATCTCTATCTCTATCTCTATCTCTATCTCTATCTCTATCTCTATCTCTATCTCTATCTCTATCTCTATCTCTATCTCTATCTCTATCTCTATCTCTATCTCTATCTCTATCTCTATCTCTATCTCTATCTCTATCTCTATCTCTATCTCTATCTCTATCTCTATCTCTATCTCTATCTCTATCTCTATCTCTATCTCTATCTCTATCTCTATCTCTATCTCTATCTCTATCTCTATCTCTATCTCTATCTCTATCTCTATCTCTATCTCTATCTCTATCTCTATCTCTATCTCTATCTCTATCTCTATCTCTATCTCTATCTCTATCTCTATCTCTATCTCTATCTCTATCTCTATCTCTATCTCTATCTCTATCTCTATCTCTATCTCTATCTCTATCTCTATCTCTATCTCTATCTCTATCCCTATCTCTATCTCTATCTCTACCTCTATCTCTACCTCTATTTCTCTCTGTTTTTCTTTCTGTCTGCCCCTATCTCTCTCTCTCTTTCTTTCTCTCTATCTCCTTCTCTCTCTCTTTTTCTTTCTTTCTTTCTCTCTCCTTCTCCCTCTCTTTTACTCTCTCTTTCACTCTCTCCTTCTCTCTCTCTCTTTCACTCTCTCCTTCTCTCTCTCTTTCACTCTCTCCTTCTCTCTCTCATTCTCTCTCTTCCTTTCTCTTGCTGTCTTTCTCTATCTCTCTTTATCTCTTTCTCCCTCTCTTTCTCCCTCTCTTTCTCTCTCTATTTCTCTCTCTCTTTCTCTCTCTCTCTCTTTCTCTCTCTCTTTCTCTCTCTCTCTCTCTTCCTCTCTCTCTCGTTCTCTCTCTCTCTCTCTTTTTCCCTCTCTTCTTCTCTTTTTCTCTTTATGTATCTATTTCTCTCTCCTTCTTTTTCTTTCTCTTCTCCTCTTTTTCTCTTAGTATCTTCGTCTTTATTTTTCTCTCTCTTTTTCATTCTTTCTCTCTATTTCTCTCTCTCGCTCTCCACTCTTTCTTTATCTCTTTTTCTTTATCTCCTTTTCTCTCTCTTTCTCTCTTACTCGTGCCCTCTTTCTCCTTCCTCTCTATCTCTCTTTCTCTCTCTCTCTTTCTCTTTTTCTCTCTTCCTCTTTTTCTCTCTCACACTCTCTCTCTCTTTCTCTCCTTCTCTCTCACTAGAAAGAGAGAAAGAGTCTCTCTCCTTCTATCTCTCACTCTCTATCTTTCTCTTCCTTGCTTTTTTTCTCTCTCCCTCTCGTTTTTTCTCTCTTTCTCTCTATCCCTCTCTTTTGGTTCATATCTCTCTTTCTCTTGTCTTCCTTACTATCTCTTTCTATCTCCCTTTTTTTCTCTATATCACTTTTTCTCCCTTTCTTTCTCTTTCTCTCTCCTTTCTTTCTCGTTCTCTCTCTCTCTTTTTCTCTATCTCTTTCTTTCTCTCTCTCTCTCTCTCTCTATCTTTCTATCTCTCTCTATCTATCTCTCTCTATTTCTTTATTGTCACTCATACGACTGAAGTGGAAACATTTTTTGATAAAATTCAAAATGATGACATTAACAGCGGACAAGTATGTTGAAAATAAATTCGACGTGATTCGACTTTTAAGAAAAAATAGCAGCAATTCAAAAGCAAACAACTGCTTAGGTTTCCGAAAATTGATAAAATGGAGCGTTTCCATACCAAATATCCTGAAAATACGGTAAAATTCATTCGACCATTTTATATTTGAATGAAACATTACACGTATTTGACCTGGCAAGCTAAGTATTCTTCGCGGGAGTAAAAAGTTTCCAGGCCAAGAGTATTTTTTATAGAATGGCTTGAGCATTAAGCATTTCATTGTAACTCGGTATGTTCAGTTGTACAGAAAAATTGTCTGAGAATTGCAGAGAAACTGTAATGTTTTACGAAAAAATAGCTGCAGAAGTTGTTCATACGACACGACCGCAAGGTGAACTTACCCAGCAAACCAGAAGTCGTATAAGGATGTTAATTTTAAGTCGCTCAAATGTGCATTTCAGGTTTGAAATTACATTAAATGCAAAATTAAATGTTGTTTATATCGTATAAAACTTAAATCCTATAGAACGCAATATCAGGTTATATATGAAGCCATTTAACGTGTCATACAAAATTGTAATATGCGTCAATCCTCTGAGTCGTATAGAGTGCAATTTAAAGTTTCGAATGAGGCCATTTAAGAGAGGCTGTGAACTTATAAAAAATCGTAACCAATTTTTTCTTACAATGTACGTATATGGCCTCCAGAACTTACAATATTTTTTGCTATGTCAATATACTGTTTGCAATATGTTTAAGAATACAGACAATCAATTCAATGGTGTGAAGCGGTACCTTTCAGTGACAATTATTTTTTTACTCTGGAAATGCGGAAATGTAGTACATATTGTACTATTATCTGTCAAAATTTGGTGATGGTAAAATGAAAAACAAGAAAGTTATGAACGTTTGAGTTTTTTAACATTTTCACTCTAAACTTTTTTTTTTAAGTTTTCACAATGTCAAAAATTTATCACTAGGAGCGTGATACCAATCCAGTGCGCTGTTTTTGTACCATAATCGATCATTTTCATACTGGCCGTGTTGAAAATGAATATGCGTCGCTCACCGGCGAACCCTGTTATCAGATGATTTTGTAAAACACAATGAAAAGTAATATTTTTAAAGCTCTCAAAGCATAGTATAAGCAAAGACAAACAGACATGCCTCTTCGAAGAAAAATCCTGCAAAATATTCGTCCTTATTCGAAACGTTAAACTCGTGCGCCACCATGTGAGCTTATTGCCTACTAACTTATTTTCGTAGAACGATTTTTGTCTTTGCTAATGGGTGTGCACCCTTGCTCAATCCTCTAGCGCCCAATGCCACCTTTTGGCATTGGTTCAACCTCTAAAAAGCTTCAATAAATACTCAAAAAGTGTTTATATTGATTCATACCGATTTTACCGAAGCCCGTCTGGAAATTAACTTGGGCACTAGAGGGTTTAATTAACACCAGCGGTATTACTGACGGTATTTGTCCTTGATAATGAATGTGCATGCTTGCTTATAGCGACACTAGCGGCATTATTGCTCACTAACCAAAATTTTAAAATAATCGTTATTTTTCTGGTCGATGAAATCGTCATCGAGTGGTACGTCTGTTTGTCTGTGGTATAAGTAATCATCATAACACGCTGATGAAATGACACATTCTCAATTTTATATTGTTTTCAGATGTTACTTCCAGTAATGTTTGTGCTGTATTTCGTAATATTACTGTCGGGTAAATAGAATCTTATTTTAACTCTTTTATGTTATAGCTGGAAACATAAATATACAACAACATTCGCATAAAGAAATAATTGAAACTAATTTGAGTCTGATCAGTTCAGATGTTACATTGTTCTTTGAAACCAAACAATGATGACTGTGAAATATTCTTTACATATTTCGCTGACTACAACTTTTCAGTCGAGTCATGAGAGTCCAATAAAGCGTATAAAATCTTTACCTCGATTAGGCAAGACACAAGTTCTTAATCAACCTCATTGGAAAGCTTGCAAAAACTATTGGTTTCTAAACGTTCAAAAATTCGTCCGTAGATTGATAAATGCGATTTAGTTGTTCAGCTATTTAGTTGTTCAAGTTACTGTAGTATGTGGGAAAGAAATGAGTCATTTTACCAGTTTTATTTTGATAATCAGTTTCACATGGATTGCATAACGTTCCTATGACATAGGAACTGTTTTTCCAAACTAGAACACAATGCTTTTGTATGAATGAAAAACGCTAGAACCGCGTTGAAACCGCTTCACCGCTTATCGCAGTCCGCTAATTGACCATCGCGTCATAAATCACCACTCGCTCGGGCGCAGCCAACCCAAAACACGTACTTTAGGAGTAGCCAACTTCCTCAATTGCATATAGCAAGATTTGCAACGGTCCGCGCAGGCAAAACAAACTGACAGATCGACACAAATAGCATAAGCGGCGAAGTGGTGATTGTTGCCATAATCTACAACCGTACGACAACAATCTATACGTCATCGTCGGCAATATGTGTAAGCCGTCAGTCACTTTTGCACTGTCTCCCGAGTCTCGACCGAATCTCAGCCCACAGAGCCAGGCTTTCAGTCAGGCAGGCAGTAGCGTGTTGTTGTGGTTCCGCACACGCGATCCTGTCAGCTCCATGCTACGGAGCAGAAACGCCGTGAAGTTCAATATGTCAGATGATAAAGTGCCTACGGGATGCCGCTGCTTCCTGTGTGTACGCTTGTTTGGTTTTATTCGAACAGAGTGCTCCGGAAGGAGCAAGGTGTTAGTGTGTCTTAAAAGATCAACGTGGTTGAACGTGAAATGGCACACGGTTCTGTGCCTGCCATAGAGAAGCCTACTCGACCGTACGACAATACGTGACAGATTGTTAACGGGAGCTGTTTCTTAGAAGCTAGATGACGACCGGTTATTTCCAAGGCATCATCTGTTCTGAATGGATCAAATCGACCGGCTTAAACAATGTATATTTTTTGTATTTAATGATATTGAATATTGCGTCACTCAAACAGATTGCAAATTCTTCCTACATGAGAAAAGCTGAAATCATTCAACCATTCAACCGAGACTGATAACCAAAGCCAAACTGTGCCAATGAATGTTGGATTCTGATAGGGATTCTTCATTCATCAACTCATCATTCATGAATTCTACTCTCGTTCGCAATTCCTCATTTATTTCGAAAGAAAAAAAAACAAACAAACAAACAAACAAGTTAAATCTGGTACTGATCGATTATTCCAGCTGCAGGAGGCTATCCGTCAGCAGTGAGTGGATCAGAAAGTTCAAGTGAATAATAACTCACTTGCTACAACACACGGCACAGCAGATCGGACTGCCCTCACTATAGACATCGATTATGATTAACTTTGCGTTAGCCGAATGCCTACCCCCATTGGCCCTGCCTGATTAATGGTTCAGATTCCGTTGGGGTGGGCCAACGCAGAGGCCAACCAAAAGTTTACTTCGTTGTTCTTTACTTTATGGACTCATTCAGCAGCACATTAAATCAAATTGCAATAAATATTTACCGAAAGCGATTTTAACTGTGGCTTTAATCGTTTCATGCTGTGCAATCGGTGAGGGGGTTCGGTGGGGTAAAACGAATCAGCAGGGATATTAGTCATGGAATGATTAATTGATTATTACTAGGACAAAAAAAAACTTTGTTTCTAGGAATGATTGTTGTTGCAAGTAGGATTTCAACAGTTCGCTCGAATGTATGTTCGATTTATACATAAAGTAAACAAACTTGATAGACTCGCTCTATGAACCAAATATAATATTACTATATATTTGAATATTGCAGCATTCTATTGACAGTTTATGACGACTTCTCTTTCTTTGTTGTGTGATCC
Organism: Wyeomyia smithii; assembly: GCF_029784165.1. Taxonomy (NCBI): domain Eukaryota; kingdom Metazoa; phylum Arthropoda; class Insecta; order Diptera; family Culicidae; genus Wyeomyia; species Wyeomyia smithii. Next base: position 92,451,798 of record NC_073696.1, read on the forward strand.
GTTCTTGATGAAATTCTGAAGGCATTTTTGAACATAATAAGGAAACTGTTCTCGTAATCTCAAAGCTTTACAAGACGCTGGTTCTTTAGTAATCACATGTACCGGTCATAAATGGAGATAGACCTTGGATCTGAGTATGAACGTAGTCACGCTAGCAAGGACTTTGCGCCTGCTGCTACGGACCGCTGAGCTGTTTGCCATCATGCGGGATAATGCCGCTACAGCCATGGAAGCTTTTTCGCAGGTATAATCAACATGGCCCCTGAACGTGAGCTTGCCATCGATCATAACCCCCAGAAGCTTCAAGGAACGTTTTGAGACGGTAATGCATGCACCAGCACAAGTGGTGGGCACCATTCCGCTAATTCGCTAATTAGCGACGCTAAAATTTAGTTAGCGATTTAGCGATTTCGCTAATTTTTGAGCTGGTTAGCGAAACTGTTAGTGTCGCTAAAATTTTGGCCTTCGAAACGCTAATCGCTAATTCGCTAAATTTTGTAGAGAAGCGACAATAGAAATATTTAGAAAAACTGTGAATTGCTGATGGCGTACGTAAATTGCTTCGAAAGATGAACATACTTTACTGCGAAAGTTACTTTTGTCAGTTTTTTACCCTAGAATGGAGTTTCAGTTATCGTACAAGCCACAGGAGCATTTTGAAGAACAAACACAAGGTCTAGATTGAATTTTCGGCACACCAAGAACTTTGGTTAATTGCAATGCGCTTGAAATTATGACAAATTTGGTTCTACTTTTTCGATTCAGATAATAATTTAATTTTTATGAAAACTTTTTTAAGAGTATCTATTTTCAATGCAAGCTATATAACTTTTGTTATTCTTGTAAGTAATTGTTTTCGTTTGTTTAACCAAAACAGATCAAAGTGGTCCAAATCTTACAAATCACGAGCAATAAATATAGCGATATGACTATTTACATATTAAAAAGTTAGCGATTAGCGATTAGCGAAAGTTCCGCTAATGTTGGTTTAGCGTTTAGCGTTTAGCGATTATCGAGCTATATTTTCCGGTTAGCGACTTAGCGATTAGCGTCGCTAAATTTTCGGTTAGCGGTGCCCACCACTGACCAGCACTGATCGATGCCTACTGCACCGATTTCTTATTATTCACAATGATGACCTCGGTCTTATGGTGCGCTAGCTCCATAAAAGTGCTTTAAAAAAACTTGAAATGTTGCATTTGGAAGTTAAGTGTATATACAATGGTTCCTAAAATGAGTTTTCACCGGCTGCTCTCCAGTTTTCAAAATGGCGTCCAAGCAAGAGAAACAGCATGTCAAAATTTTGCTCGCGCAGCATGAGAATCCGACTTACTCGCCCGCTAAGTTGGCAAAATTACTGGGTGTGGCCAAATCGACCGTAACATATATTTCAAAAGTGTTCGAGGAGCGTCTGTCGACCGCCAGGAAGCCTGTAAGCGGCGGCAATCGTAATTCGGACGTGGCAGCGACGATAAAGTAGGTGGAAGTGAAATATAAGCGGAATCCTAACCTCTCCATCAGATACATCACTGGCAAGCTCATTGTCCCCCATACTAATGTGCTGCGGGCCAAGAAACGAGCCGGGTTATCGACGTTTAAGACGTGGAAGGTGGTGAACCCAAATTTTGAACAAAACACCTCGGCAAAGCGGTGGTCTGGAAAACTGTAATCGGCTTACAAAGTTCGACTGTAGGTGATGAAACTTATGAGAAGGTTGATTTCAAGCAGCTTCCGGGACAGGAATTTTATACCCTACCAGGAAAAGGGAAGGTGGCCTGAATTTCCAAAAGCATCAAACTATAGAAGTTCCCGAAAAAATACCTCGTCTGGCAGGTCATATACACGTGTGGTCTAAAAAGAGGCATTTCCATCACTACGAAACCTACAAACAAGATATCTACGTCCAGGAGTGCATGGAAAACCAGCTTCTACCATGCCTAGAGCAACATAACAGACCTGTGCTGTTTTGGTCGGATTTAGCAACCTGCCACTATGGGAAAAAGGCGATCGAGTGGTATGATGCGAAAAACGTGGTTGTGGTACCCAAAAACCACAACCCTCCTAATAGCCCAGAACTCCGCCATATCGAACAGTATTGAGACTTGGTCAAACGGAATATCAAAAACACTAATAAATCCATCGAAAATGAACAGCAGAATAAATCTAGCAGGCGTTCGGCGACGAATAAGGTCGATAAGACTACTGTACAAAATTTATTGGAAGGGTTTAAGTGGAAGGTACGACAGTTTGGATTTGGCAAACCAAAATAATAAACGAACATTTTTTCCTTTAAATATATGAGTTGAACTACGAAAAGAAAAATAAGAAGATTTTTATATCATTAATTTTGACTGAGAGAAACGATTTATTGTCGACCAAGTTTTGCGCGATCCAGCCTTAACGCGTATGATTAACGCGGTCTTTAACTCCACCTCTCTAATTGGATTGCAATCTCAGCCGTTCTGAGAGTTCGGAGAGAATTGCATTCACCGTAGACCTACCTTTTCGAAAACCGAACTGGTTGCTTGATAGGGGGACTGAACACGAGGCATATGGACGCTAGGCATATGGATGTTAGGCATAGTATGCTAGGCATACAGACGCGAGGCATAATGGATGTGAGGCATAATGGATACAAGGCATACTGCCAAAAGGCATAGCGGGCGCGAGGCCGAATAGACGCGAGGCCGAATGGACGCGAGGCCGAATGGACGCGAGGCCGAATGGACGCGAGGCCGAATGAACGCGAGGCCGAATGGACGCGAGGCCGAATGGACGCGAGGCCGAATGGACGCAAGGCCGAATGGACGCAAGGCCGAATGGACACAAGGCCGAATGGACGCAAGGCCGAATGGACGCAAGGCCGAATGGACGCAAGGCCGAATGGACGCAAGGCCGAATGGACGCAAGGCCGAATGGACGCGAGGCCGAATGCGATTTTGTACGATCGCATGAAATCCAATTATTTAGTTCAGGTGTTAATATATTCCTAAAGAGTTTAAGTTGGGTATAATACTTTTCTTGAAATCATGCGGCGAAGACGCATAGTCGAGGGCAAGGAAACGAGGCGGCACTAAGCCGCCGTGGTTTTCGCAGTCCGAGCCGGCCGCCGACCCACCGTCGGAAGCGGCGACCTCTCGCTCCCAAACGACTGATCTACTGGTTTGCTAGGTCTACTCAAACAGAGTTTTCTTCCCTTAGTTAAGTCCGAACGAGCGGTAGCGAGTAAGGACAGCATTCGCTCGAACAGGGAGTCGGCCGAAGGCCGCGAGTGTATTGCTTTTCAAATGACACTTTGAAGCGAAATACATGTTATTGAAAGAGGGCTGTGATGATGATGACGATAATAACATATTCCGCATCACTTCCCCTTGGCCATGTGTCCATTCGGCCTCGCGTCCAATCTGCCTCGCGTCCTTTCGGCCTCGCGTCCATTCGGCCTCGCGTCCATTCGGCCACGCGTCCATTCGGCCTCGCGTCCATTCGGCCTGGCGTCCATTCGGCCTCGCGTCCATATGCCTCGTGTCCGTATGCCTGCCGTCCATTATGCCTAGCGTACTATGCCTCGCGTCTGTATGCTTAACGGGGTGTCATCGCTTGATAGACCGTTCTCACTTCCTGTGTATTTCACCAGTCTATCGAGGATTACCCTCTCAAGCACCTTGCCCGCTGTGTCTAGCAGACAGATTGGTCTGTATACCGATGGGTCACCTTGTGGTTTCCCGACCTTCGGCGAATTACTTGAGACTTTGGTCATCAACCTCATTTCAGCAACTTCCATACCTACCCTACAAGGTGCTGATCGGGATATGAGTAACCTTATAGGACACCGAGTTACCAACTCCCGGTGGAAGCTTTGGTCATAGCTGACTGGAAAGGTAGGTCGTACGTGGTTGTGTCTATCTTTTCAGTTAGGGAAAACGTTTCAATGGATTTCGTAGAGTGATTATGATAATAATTCATCTTATGCCAGTTTCCCTGCGAGTTTTAGCCAAACTGTGACCTGGGAAAGTACAAATAATGATACCTCTTTACATTTTTTGGAAATAACTCGGTCTTGTAGAAGCTATCTTTTTGTGTATCCTACGAAGTTGTGTATTTGGATAATGTACGTATGATAGTATGATAGTGGTCGAGCAGACCGTCATTCCGTGAATCCTATTGCGGACACTTCATTTAAGTAATACAACTACCAGCCTAATCAATGTATATGTACAGACTGATGATAAACCCAATAACGAAAAGAGAGTGCTTATGTCACGACATCATGATCGTCATCGGAGATGCAAGACTTCTTCCTTGCCGAGAAAGCCTTCACTCTACTACGAACGAAAATGACCTGAGACTTTCACTGCAGCCAGAGGCATAGCTATCCAAAATACTTTTTTGCGCGGTGAATTGTTCGGAGGCACACCTGGGGCAACCAAATAGGAAGGCCTGCTTTCAGATCGTATTAAAATCCAGAAGAAGAATAAGATACATCCATCGATTATCAACTGCAAGAGTAGCGGCAGATTACTCGCAGACAGTTATCAAATGAATCGATGAGTGAGTTGAAGGAGACCTGAGTAAACAGTGGAGATGTCTCATACTGCGAAATGTATTGGGTACCATTTTGATAACGGCCGAAAGTCTGGCCAGTTGAAGAATTGTCCTCGGATTTTTTGGAAGGTCACATATGTCCGCTCCGTTAGGTAGGCCAACTGTAGCAGTTAGCGAGGCATACCGCATACAAAGTTCTTTCCTACGTCCAGTTTCACAGACTGAGACCATTGCCGGAAATCCTCGATAAATTTCAAGTATTTAACTTACAAACTCATCATCTTTTAATGCATTTTAGTACAGCGGGCGATTTAGTTAAGAGAAATGAGTGGATGGATTATGCTCGAACATGGTTTCCCAATAAAACTGATACCGATACATGCTACTCCAACTGCCAACCGGGGCTTTCTACAAATTGGGTAAGGCCACGCAGCCTGCACACTCGTACAAAACCTACTCTTTAAGACACTGATTCTCCAGGTGGCCCTCTATAGATTGAGCTAGAAAAAATGCGACAATTTTGCGTATAACATTTTATTGTATATAGGTAAAAATTGATGAAAGTTTGGGTGAAACTAGTTCATAGTATAATGTTTACAAGTGAAAATGTACGTCACAATCTTTCAAGCGGTTATTGAGATGGCTTTCAAGCAAAGAGTGCTTCGTCAAAAAATTATGGCCTCGGTCAGGGCAGTCCTACAGGTTGATCGCGAAACAGTTGAGAAGCGACCATTCGACCGTGTCTACTGTGGTAAAAATGTTCGAGGAGACCCAGCGGCGAACTGTCAGCGGAAGAAAAGCGAAGACGACCGACTACGTGAAAATAAGAAAGGTTCAGTTGAGAATCAAGGGCTGGTTCTTTAACATCAGCATCATCAACGTGCACAGCCCTCACCTTGGAAGTACCGAAGACGACAAGGATAAATTCTACGCGCAGTTTGAGCGTGAGTACGACCTCTGCCCAAAACATGATATCAAGACCGTCATCGAGAATTCCAACGCTAAGGTCAGACAAGAGGAGGAGGATTACAAACCGGTGATTGGAAGGTTCAGTGCACACCAGCTGACCAAGGGAATGGGCCTAAGACTTATCGACTTTGCCGCCTTCAAGAACATGGCCGTGCGTAGGACTTGCTTCCAGTACAATCTCCTACACAAGTAAACCTGGGCACCAAATCAGACAGAAACACAGATCGACCACGTTCTGATTGATTGTCGGCACTTCTTAGACATCATCGACGTCAGATCCAATAGAAGGGCTAACGTCGACTCGGACCACTGGGTTGGTTAAGATGAGCCCAAAACTCTTCGTTGTTAAAAACACTCGATACGACGCTTGCCCTGGTCAGATCTCGCGCGACTGAAGCGCTGCCGAAGGTGGACCACTTGGAGGAAGCTCCTCTCGAGGACTATTAAAACACCATCAAGATAGCCATCAACAGTCTAGCGGAGAACATGTGAGACGAACCCAACGAAACGAGTGGTTCGACGACGAATGCAAGAGGTAATGCATGAGAAGAATGCTGCGCAGGCGGATAAGATGCGTAGAAGAAGATGCAGCAACCCAAATCTTCTGGGAGAAAAAACGTCGCCTGGAGAAGGAGGAGTATGCAAAACTGGAACAACTGCATCATTTTCAGGAAACGTAAAACTTGCTACTAGAAATTCAACGCATTGAACGCAGTTCAACGCAGTTGAAAAACAATAAATCAGCTGGGAAGGATAACCTCGGAGCGGAGCTTCTAGAGATGGGCCCGGAAAAGCTGGCCACCTGCTTGCACTGGCTAATTGAATGATTTTGGGGTCCAAAACAGCTACCGGAGACGGTGAAGGACGGGGTTATCTACCCTTTTTAATAAAAAGGCGACAAATTGGACTGAGGGAACTTTCGTGCGATCACCATCCTGAATGTCATTTACAAAGTGCTTTCCCAAATCATTTTCCGCCGACTCTCACCGCTAGCCAACAGATTGGTGAGAAGCTATCAGGCCGGCTTCGTAGAAGGACGGTCTATAATGGACCAAATCGTAACCAAACAAATGGTTCTCCAGAAATCCTGTGAATACAGACCCCCCACGCATTACCTATTCACCGTGTATGACATTAGCGACCGTAAAGAGCTATGGAAGGTCATGGACGAAAACGGCTTTTCGGGGAAGCTGATTAGACTGATAAAGGCTACGGTGGATTGGACGCTGTGCTGTGTGCGGATAATGGATGGATTGTCCGGTCCATTTGAATCCCGCAGGGAGCTCCGACAGGGTGATGGTTTCTCCTGCCTGTTATCCAACATTGCGCTAGTTACAGGGTGTAATGTGATTCATTCAACCAAAAAATTTATGTGCCGGATTGCCTGAATAAACGTCTGTTACCTTTCTTCAAGCCAAACAGTTGTTCCGTTTTGTGTTGGATTTGGTCATGTCGCAAACAACGTCCAGGCGGTGCCAAAGGACATGAACCCAGACCCATGTCACGGCGACTGTGGCCTGAAGCCGCCGCCGATGATGATGGCGCTACTGTTAATGATATGATCTTAAGCTCCGTTCATTGTGCCGCATAGGCTGTTGCACATTTTTTTCGCGTGAAAAGTTCTAATGAATACATATCAATATGAATATTGAATTTATGATCCAGAACGTGTTGAAACATGTCTGGACATATCTATTTATGTCCTGCACAACATCTAGAGAACGAACGAAACAAAAAAACATTCTTCGCTTTTTAGATTTCTACACACCACTTGCAGCAACAGCTGATCTTGCATGAACGAAGCTTATTCGGCTGTTTCGAAAGCACTGACAGCCTTTTGACGTAAAATCGAGCCAGAGAGCCAGAGAAAATTGGCTTCAAGCAAAATGTATGGGAATGACGTTCGTGACATGGATGTGCATGAACCCTCCCAACACACCAGAACTCCGCCCCATAGAAAAATACTGGGCTATCTTCAAGCGAAACCTTAAGTAGACACGAAAGATAGTAGTCAATGAGATGCACCCAACACACCAGAACTCCGCACCATAGAAAAATACTGGGCTATCTTCAAGCGAAACCTTAAGTAGACACGAAAGATAGTTGTCAATGAGATGCAGTTCAAGGCCAACTAGCGTTCTGCGGCGAACAAGGTGACCAAGAAGGCACTACAAAACTTGATGAAAAGAGTCAAGAGAAAGGTCCGACAATTTGCATTAGCTGAAGAGGAAGCTTAAGTCAATTTTTTTCTTTATTCTGTATAAATTGACAAAGAAACATGATTTGATCATTTGATAAAAGATACTGGTGTTTATCAAGAAAAACTTGAAGATCAACGCCGCGTCTCAAGCTCATCATACCGCATAAAGAGGGAGGAGATGCTCCCAACTCAACTAATTCGTCGTAAAGGTTTTTAGCAAACACTGCCTCAATAAAATTTGACTCAAGAAATAATCTCTTGTATTTTCATTCTATTTATTTATTTATTTATTTATTTATTTATTTATTTATTTATTCATTTATTGAAAATCACTCATTGACGCAAGAATTACTTTTTACTTGTCAAATTATGGTGGCACAAAGTTATACAATAGTATTATTCTATCATTACGCTTCAGTACAGTTTTTTTTTTCTTACAATTATTATTTTAACACATTTTCAAAGTGTATCCAATCTAATTATACACCCTGTATAACATTACACCAAAGATAATGTTATGTTGGGCCAGACGGTATACTTTCTGCGGTTCTGAAGCGATTTGGAGAAATGCTTTGTACTCCAATCGCGATGCTCTTCAATTTGTCTGTGCAGCAGTGTAAATTCCCCGACCGATGAAAGTTTTCATATCTGTTACCGATCCACAAAAAAGGAGATGAACGCGACATTTCTAATTACCGTGGGATCCCATCCTTGTGTGCTTGCTGAAAGTTGTTTGAAATTATTGTAAATGACGCCTTGTTTGCCAGCTGTAAGTATTATATTGACGCTGAGCAGTACGGATTTTTCCCTAAACGATCTGTTGCGACTAATCTCATGCAGTTCGTCTCTCGCTGTTTGCAAAGTATGGATTCTAATTTCCAAACTGACGCAATTTACCTGGACCTGAAAGTAGCCTTTGATCGGGTAGACCACGAAATACTGCTTACCAAGTTAGAACGACTCGTTGTCTCATCGGAATCCGTATGCTGGTTTAAGTCTTACCGTTTTTCTAATTTAACAGGAGTTCCTCAAGGTAGCCACTTGAGCCCGCTACTATTCTCAATTTTTATAAACGACGCGTTACTACTGCTACCACCCGAATGTCGATTATTTCATGCCGATGATACAAAAATATTTAAAATTTTAAAATGCTTGCGTGGTTGTTAAGAGCTGCAAGAGCATCTGAATAAATTTGTTAATTGGTGTGCAACAAACATGTTAACGTTGTGCGTGGAAAAATGCGGTATAATCTCTTTTAATAGAGAGCGTATGCCTATCGAATTTGACTATTCCATATCATCACAGCACCGTGTGCAGTGCGTGAAGGATCTAGGAATACACTTGGATAGCGAGTTGACCTTCAGAAACCACTATACCAACATTATCCCCAAGGCTAACCGGCAATTGGGATTCATATTCAAGATCGCCGATGAATTTCGTGACCCGTTATGTTTTAAAGCACTTTACTGTGCCTTAGTGCGATCAATCCTCGAATCTAATTCTGTGATATGGACCCCTTACCATGCAAACTGGTCCAACAGAATGGAAATGATACAGAAAAAATTCGTACGCTATGCTCTTCGTCATCTCCCATGGCGAGATCCACTGAACCTGCCATCATACGAGGATCGTTGCCGACTTATCGGTATTCAACCTTTAGAGCTACGCCGCCATATTGCACAAGCCGTTTTCGCTGCCAAATTACTGACTGACCACATCGACTGTCCAGCCATATTAGCACAGCTGAGTTTGTATGCTCCTGAGAGGCCGTTGCGCCAAAGAAGTTTCCTGCATTTGGATCCTCGGAATTGACTTTATGGTTGTCATGATCCAATTCGTGTTTTTTGCCACCGTTTAAATGAGGTATACGAGCTGTTTGACTTCGACTTGCCAATCAATGTGTTTTGTCAACGACTTCTAGATGCTTTCCGCAGACTGTGGCGGTTTAGTTTTAATTTTAATTTTAGTTCATTAGGACTTATCTCAGATGAATGTAATTGTTTATGTAATGTAAGAATGTTGACTGAACAAATAAAGGTACAAAAACTGACAAAAACAGCAGAGAAAGTTATTTCGAAACGGGATGCTATAAGACGTCAACAAGAAGTCCTGATTCTCCCAAATGAATCTGGCGCGTGGATAGTTGAAAAATGACGTTGATATGAGCATCAGCACATACCCGGAATTAGATGGGAGAGCTAAGGGTTCTTCGAAAACAACTTCCCACGCTACCTTGACATAATTATTTATTCTAATCTTGTGCGGCCAAACATATGCGATGATTTCACCCCTAACAACCCATCAAAATCGACGAAAAAAACAATAAGCTAACCCAAGATGAATGATCTAATCTAGTATAGCATGGGTTTGCGATATAATCCCGATCAAACCGCTGATAATGTATACAATCCGCGCAGACCAGACACCATTTTTCAAGTGGACCAGAATTGGGAAAATCATGCCGAAGAGGTAAGCAAATCAAACCGAATGCGCACAAATCGTATAAACATAATCTAATCACGCTTCATGTTTTTCGACAGAAAAATTCCACTCCTGCAGTGGCGGATGAATCTTCAAATCTAAGTATGAAGATCATCTTCGTTGATCCAGGTAAGTCGCAACTGGGCGTGTATGTATGTTTACCACATATCTGAAGTCGCTTCCTGTTAGTTACGAGCGCGTTCGACTGCGCCAGAAGGCCATCCCGTGTGCAGGGTACAACGGCGGCGGTGCGGTGGTGTCCCTCATTTCGCTGACCCATATGTTAAATGGTTTCAAGTGCTTCCCGGCGGAAAAGCAAACGATCGCGGACTTTGTTTGTACTTTTTTGTCCACACCGAACCTGTTTGCCTCGGGTGCTGTCAGTCAACGGAAGAGGGAATTTTTTATTGATGTTTGTCGAATTAATATTTCGGGTAATTGAACACACTTTCCAGCGGTTCGTTTGGTAGGCTTTTATGATTTAACCAAACATTCTCATAAAAGCGTGAAGGTCTTTGAAAGACTAAGACTTTAAATTAAATGTTATCGATTTATTTAATGTAGCAGAATTTTTTTTTCAATTCACTCAACCATCATCTATTTAATTTTCAGCACACTTCTAGCAACCAACAGACTTTCTCGCACCCTGTACAGTTCAATGTTTACTCTTGCTAAGCACTTTTTCACAGTAATTTCTTCAAAAACGCAAACGCCCTACTTAGCCGCAGTCAGACTAATATCATTCGGAATGCTCAATTTAACTTCTCGATTAGTCTCTGCACCAAGACGAGGTGTTTTCCCGGCGTGTGTCTCGGACTTCATCAGACATTCGGCTGTGTAAACAGTCGGGCCTTTCCATGTTTGTCGAGGGTGACGTGGAAAGATTTGTCTAAAAATATGCGTTCTTTCTTCAGTTACCCATCAGTGTAACCGATTCTCAAAAGTTACCACTAACTAACAAGAATCGCATACTGTTTCAATGGGAGAAAAGTAAAACCGAAATTCGTTCGCACTTCTGTCATGCGGTTTCGAGATCCCAACGGGATCACCTTTTTTTCTATCTCTCCCTGGTGAAATAGCAACCGATCTAATTTCCTTTTACACGCAAATTAACCCCGCGCACTGAAACCTGCTACTGGCTGCCAGAAGAAAACTCGCCCGAAACATGCGGCGCGCAGAGTGATGTTTCAAAGTGTCGCTCAGTTTCCTGCCTGTCTTTCGCGGGCTCATGGGGATGATGCTCTCCACTCGACCGAATTAGTATGTATCTATTTTTTTATCATACGTACGATGGATGGATTGATTGATGGCGGCAGGCACGCGGGAAGCTGGCTGGACATTTAACACAATGGGCTGACTAATGGTAGGTCGGACATTGGACGCAGGTTCGCCATCATTAGGCGTAGCTGCATCCTGTGGTGGAGAGGAAACCGAAAACTTACTGGAGAGGCACACACCATGTTGGAAGTGTTTTGTTTTTTTTTCTACTTTTGCGGTTTCGCTCGAAAGATTCATTATTGAGACTGTTATGAAATTAATTTTCGTTTCGCTGAGTGAGAAATGGCATTTTTGCTAATGAATATCATCTGCTAGCTGGAGATTAGGCTTATTTAATTTGGAAAATAGGCTTTGAAGCAGTTTCCGAACTGTTTTGTTGTGGATTCAGATATTTGCTAAAAGAGGTTTGTTCAATATAGATTACAAGAGTGCCTTGTACAGTCAGGAAACGAGTGACATTAAAATTTTGTTAAGTTTGAGTTATGCTCCATCTTACTCTCTCCATTGCCAACAATAAAACAAAAATAACAAAAGTATGAAATAGTCTCGAATTTGATTTAGTAGTTTTTGAAGAACCGCATTCTGGGTGCAATTTTTATTATTTCATAAAAACTATAACTTATTCCATTAACCAGACAGATTTAAACCGTAACGACGACGACATCATGTGTATCCCTCAGATGAAGATACCTGCCTGCATTGAATTGCATTTGCAAGTAAACAAATTCAAAACCGAAACCGGTTTTACACCTGGACTCGCTATACACAGTTCCGCACCATAAATCGCGCATGTCGCGGTGTCGGTTGACAGCGAATATTTGTTTGCAGTACACTAATATCTTCAATTAGCATCTTTGCAAACACTCCACGTCCAACCGAGTGCGACTCCCGCTATGCATGCGGACATTCTTTAGGTGAGTCTGGCGGTGCAATGTTGACCCTGTTTAGCACCTTTCTTCCACCGCCCGCCCGGTGCCATCGCTTTACACATTTCTTCACCCGCACTCCGTACGCGATGTGACAAATCATCGGAAGCGGAATGCCGTCGCACTGCGCGAGTCAAAACATCTGGGAAGAAATTTCATTCCAACTCCGGCGGCCGACTGACAGTGGCTACAATAAAACCATTATCTCCGGCTCAGTGCTGTACAAACATCCTCCGTGGACCTCCACTGAGTCGATGCTGCTCCGGCAGATTGCTCGTTGGGGTCACTCGCTGGAGGAAGCAAACGCTGTCATGTTTTGAAAGTGGCTGGAAAAATTTATGAATGGATTTTTCACCACCGACAGCAACTGCCAAAAAGGTATGAATGAATCGGATACATATGAGGAACTGGTTTCAGTTCACTGTTTGCCGAACTGCCGGGGAATTTTAGTTGTTTCCAGTACCAGAAAAGTGTACTGTGCACTCAATTTTCAGTGCACGGTGCATCTCCGGTATGGCAACTACTCGAAACATCTTGCGAGTTTGTTTGTTCGATGTAAATAATTTATTAGAGAATACATTTCGTTGTCATTCGACGCTGAAAGGTCTCCAGATGCCCACATTTCGTGGGGCGTACGGCAAGTGGAGCGCGATCACTGTACGCTCTCAGACACCGGAAGAGAAAATCCTATGGTTAAAGTCCCGTAGTTCAAGATCCGCAGCGGCCTCTTCGGTGTTTCGAAGCGGTTTTTTTTGACCCCGTGAATTAGCATATGTTGGATTTAAAAATAAATATTTTGCCATGATGAATGGATCGATGTTGCGAAGTGGGGAAACAGCAAACGATGGAAAGGGACTCCTGCATTTGTACATGATAAACAAAAATGGAAATGTGAAACCAGCTGGAAAGATGCTTCGACAGTTGCTATTCTGATCGTTAGAAAGTGGCTGACTCATTGCATTATGGCACCATTTAAGAACGCTGCTGCTATGTATCGAGTTCCTCATAATTCACAGTTCCAATTAAAGGAGTACGATTCTGGTACAAGCGAAAAGTATCAACAATTCTCAATAATAAATTACTAGAATCAAATGAACGTAGAAAGCGTTAGCAGACAGGGTCGCGAACCGGCGTCAACGCTGCAGTGGAAAACCAATACACTTCAAGCTCTGTTCAGCGTCAATCGATTGAATCGCGTCTGAATCGGACGTGCAAAAAGCAGATGGAGATTTTGCAATTCATTGAGAATATATTGATGATTTTTTTTTCGTACTCGGAAAGCGATTGCGGACCAGAAGAAAACCAGCAATCGAACAGCTTATGTTTCGTTAGACTTTATAATGCATTTTGCGAGGTTTTCGTTAGCTCAGAACTGCTTCATTTTGTTGACAATAGCAAAATGAAATTACATTACCAGACAATACGAAATACATGTACAGTAGTCTACTAGAAAGTGAGTGATCTGTTCAATTCATATTATTGGTTCGTAATTATTTTTTGGATGTTATTTAGAAAAATGCGACTTCCATTCTGAGCGTTTCTGTGCAAGTTTTGACGACTTTGGCAGTATGACGCCGAGCGTTGTCATGCAGTAGAATCATTTTTTCGTGCTTCTGCTTGTATTGAAGCAATTTTCGCACAGTGTTCGGTCTAATCACATCAATTGAAGACAATACTAATCCCAATGATGGTTTCGTTCGGTTTCAACACCGATCTGGTCCCACTAATTACATACCATATTCTTCGCAGCGTGTATATTCGACCGAGCCGATAACGTTTAAGCTTGACCGGGCAATCTCCATGATTTTCTTTTCTTTTGGTTGTTGCAATGAATCCAGTTTTCATCATCCGTCACTATGCGGTGAAGAAAACTCTTCCTTTTAAGGGCTAGAGCAGTAGTTCACATGCAAAAAAACTACACTTAACGTCCCTAAAGAACCCAAGTTCGTTGCTTTTGAATCGTTACCAAAGCATGCATTCGCTTGGAAATGGTTTGGTGAGTGACTGCTAATATCTAAACACCTTTCTTCACGCGGACTGTTGTCAACATCGAAATTACCGTCTGTGAAACGACGTAACCTTTTCATAGACTTTTTTCTAATTCTCGATGCGCTTCAGTCGCCGTTTTCTTCGAATGAAATCCGAAAAGTAACACTTTTCGAACATGACGATTACACAGTGCAACGAAAATTGACTTTTTTTTCTGACTTGGCTTCTATATATATATTTTTTGTGTATTTTTATGCAAAACTGAATTTCCCCGAGTTTGAACATATTTCAACTTAAGGGGCAACAATGGCGCCATTTTGAATTTTTGAGACTCTTAGAATTTTGATATTTGGTCCTAAAACAAAATGGCGTCGAAAAAACCTCAAAAATTTTCAGTTTTTCAAAAATTCAAAATGGCGCCATTGTTGCCCCTTGAGTTGAAATATGTTCAAACTCGGGGTAATTTGTTTTCGCATCAAACTTCATCAAAGAATTATACATAGAAGCCAAGGCAAAAAAATTGTTGCACTGTGTTATTTAACACAAAACCAGAGCTCTTCACGTCACTTTGACACTAACGTGCTAAAGCGGTTTGTTTACCAGACCAGAGTTTGCTTCATCTAGACCCATTAGGGGTTAGCGGGGTAAGACCGCCCCCTTAAGAAATTCTGTTCATAGAAAAAAAAGTTGCGGCTGCAATTTCATTTTTTCTTCGCTAAGAGGTTCTTCTATTCAATACCCGCATTTAAAAAATAAGAACTGACATATTTTTGTTTATTTACCAGCTTTTTTTTTTTAATTTTAAAAATTTATTGAAAATGTGCAGATCTTTTTCATGCGGGGTAAGCCCGCCCACCAGCGGAGTAAGATCGCCCACCATTTTTTGAGGATAAACAATATTTTTAGGGCTGAAACGGTTGATTCTATCGGTATAGTGTCTCTGACAAAGTTGTAGATGGTATTTTTATTCTTTTTAAATAAAATATACACTGTGAAAAATCTGAAAAAAAAATTTTTTCTAAGTTTTAACTTATTTTGTTTTCTGATTATTCAAGTTCAAATCAATGTTTAGGTAACTTTTTTAGTTTTCAAAATAAATAGATTTTTCAGAATTGGGGTTTTTCAAGATATTGAATTCATAATATACCTATCTTTAAGCTAAAAATTAAAACTCATTAAACCTATCTGCATGATTCTTTTGAAGACTTATTATGTATAGAAAAATACTAATAATTTTTATTTCTTTTATTTATATTTTCAATTCTCTATGTTTTTTTTTTTTTTTGAAGAACAAAATTACCAACGACTCTACACCAAATAAACCGTCAAAAAAAAAAATTCTTCATAAAAATTGAGCTATTAATATTTCTATTACTCCATGATCCAACAACCATAAAATTTTAGCTTACCATTTGTAGATTTTACAGGCAAAAACATGTTTTTTTTTTTTCAAAAAAAACTGAAAAAAATATATTTTTAATTCTATTTCTATATTTTTCCTATAAATTTTTTTAGAGTGTGTACTTTTTTCGAAAGTAAAAAACTACTATTTTCAATTCTGCCGGAGACGTCATACCTATCAAACACACCGTCCTGGCTCTAAAATTATTTTGGTTCATTAACACCATTTTCACACAGGTTTACTTTTTTCAAAAATAAGTCTTGTTAAAATATATTACTAGAAAAGCTTAAACCAAATCGAAAATGGTTGATTAACATCGATGTCTTATGTGGCTTGAAGTTGCTTTACTGATCCTGTAAACATTCCCTTTGTAGTGTCGAGGCATTTGGGTCTTGAAGTAAAACAACAAGCAGTTGGATTCGTGGCGGTTTTACCCCTTGTATAGTGGGCGACTTTACCCCCAGTGGAACATTTTCATATTTGACCGAAAAAGTAGTCAAAATTACAAGATTACTCACGGCCTTCGATATTCCCGAAAGAAGATAGATTCAGGCAAGCGATCAAACGTATATTCACGAACAAAACAATAGATTTTTAGACTGAAAAACCTTAAGTCCCGTTGCCGCAAAACAATAGCGCATTGACTGGTTGCCAGCTGAAAGGTTGTTTTTGATTATTTCTGCGACCGTTCGTGCACTATCAAAACAGAAAAACGAGCAAAATGTTATGTAATTATACTGTAATAGACACGTTAAAGAAATTTTTCAATTATTTTATAACTTGGTAGTAAAACTACGGTGGGCGGTCCTACCCTGTTTACCCCTACACACCGATTCCTAAAACCGTCGACGATGATGATGGCGCTCATGTTGAAAATGAGTTACTAAGTAGAGCGTTCATTTCACGATGGTTTCCAGCTTCCTGGGATACGGGAAATAAAAATTTGATTTCTCGGGAAATCCCGGGAAATTAAAAAAAATGCAAGAAAAGTTAATAAGTGGCGATTTATTTAATTTGGTTTTTTTCTCATATAAAAGAAAAGAGTAAAAACAGGATTCGATGATTCGACCTCAGAAAAAAGCATAACAAAAAAAATTGATCAGCTTTCGAAAACAAACTGAAAACCACTTCCACGGGAGCATAAGAGTGCCAATTAAAATCTACTATCCGAATATCCTCTAGCGGTAGAGCTCAAATATTTCGTCTGCTTAAAAAAAGTTTTTAGGCAAAATTTGAAAATATTCGTTGTTGTTCATGATATTTTTGAAATCTATTCTTTATGCCAAATTATTTTAGAAATGCATGAAAAGTCCAGATTTTGTGTTACCTCAAACAAATCCTTTTATTATTTTTTTTTGGAAAAAACACCTGGGGCTTGGGACTGGAAGACTTTCTCGGATAAAAAAAAATTGTTGAGAGAATGCCATAATGCACGTTTCATGCATTACCGAGATATCAAAAAACAAGCTTTCGATTTCAATAACTACTTCCTGTGCATTTTTATTGGTCAAAAAAGTGAAACTCTGAGCACTTGAGACTCCACTTACAGGAATCTGATAGAGTCAAAGGTCAAAATTTGCCCATACATTCCATTAGCACTTTCTCTCTCATATCCACAGACGAAGAGTTAAAAAAGATGATTCACACTGTTCAGGACTGAGTTTGCAAATGATTATGCAGCCTTGCTCAACATTGGCCAGGAGTGTACACAGTTTCGAAAAGCAAAAAATTACCTCGAATTACCAATACATTCTTGTGGGAAATAATTTTCGGGATCCTGGCACTTCAATAAAAAATTCCCGGGAATCGGGAATCCCGGGACGTCCCAGGTAGGACGCTCTAGTCTTAAGCACCGTTCATTGTACTGCATAGGGTACTGCACGAATTTTTGCGTACCTAATTTACACCATATTGAATTTTGGGCTATCCGGAACGTGTCGTTACAGGGAGACGGGTTCGTTCAATCACCGCGCAAGATCCTGGAGGCTGCCAATGACACCAGCAGCCTTACAGGTGATGAGAATACGGGTTCGTCGTAAAATGAACCGCTCGATCCGGAAGACCGCTGCTGACCTATGTCGATCGGGACTGCCTACACCTTCACGTGAGATACAAGCCGTACAAGAAACGCAAGGTTCACGGAGTAACGAAGGGTACAACGAAGAAGAGGCTGGACGGAACAAAACTGATACTGACAAACTTTTTGCCTTGCAACCAGAGTGGTGCAAAAGAAAATGACAAAAACCACATTTTCACTGTCTCAAGTTGAAACGATCGTCAGCGTTAAAGGTGTCAATTTTCAATCAAAGTTCTGGAGAAAGTTGTGGCCTCGGCATTTTGGGTCCTCTACGAAAAGGATCATTCCGTCTTTTAATAGGACGAAGCACCGCACAGTGGGGCGACTCCATACAAAGGCTGGCCAAGCAAAATAAGTGTCGACAAATGCGACAAAAACTTGGTATTTACATAACTTTGAAGCGCTGAACACGAATTTGACATCCTTTTTTTGTTTGGGGCCGTCCATAAAGCACGAAATTTAATTTTTCATATTTTTTGGCACTTTTTTCTTTTTTTTATAGAGTTATATGATCTTTGACCACAAGTAGTGCCACCGGGCGCCACCTCGTTGAAAAAAAATATAAAAAATAAAAATAAATTTATGAATTTGGAAACCAAGACACTGGAATGACTTAACGTTCTTAATGAATACGAAAAGATGCGGAGGGCGACGACTGTTCTTTCTTTTTTTTTCTCATAAAGCAAAATATGTGCTTTACTTTTATATATATGCAAACAAGTGCGAAGCAAAAGCAATCTTCAAACGAGCTATTGTTAGCCGGAGTTTGATGATATGAGTATTTGTCACTTCAATCAGTTTAGCGAATTTCATGATCATAAATTGAAAAGGGCTGAATGTTTTTAATATTGTTTTAAATTTGCAGAAAGTGATAAAGTTTGACATAATTATAATTTCATTAAGACTTGTTTACTGTTTTCTTGTTTAACACTTATTTTATAACTTTTCGTTGATAAATTAGGTGATTTTTGCCCAAATTTATATTTTATCCTTACGGGCTGAGTACGATATCATAAATTTTCATTAATGGGGTATCATGGTTATGATTAAAATTAATCCTGGATGAAATTTGACCTTCAAAAATAAAAACTAAAAAAATCTGCTATCACTTTTTTCACTAAAGTGACAATTTGGGCAGTTTTGCGCTACAGCGGACAGTATGCATTTGAAAGCTTACGTTTTACCTAAATTTTGAATGTAGTCACAACCGTGGCAAACTGCGGCAACTAAACTTTTAAGCTACTTTTCTACAAAAAATCTCGTTTTTTTACATTTTTTTAGTGTCAAGCCTACTATAATCAAATTTTACGATATCTAATGAAAAGGGTTTGTTTTGCACAATATTTACAAAAACTTTTCCTTTGACGTCAAAAAAATCCAAGCTATCATTGAAGCTACAGAGCGTTTCAAAGAAATGTACTTTTTTTCAAAAAAGAGACAAAAAACGTCAGTTCGCCAAGCTTTGAAAAGTCATAAAAAATTCAGATTTCATGATATTGCGCCCAAATTTTGGATTTAGACACTTGAATGTTATAGAAATAAAGGAAAAATATTATGAAACAGCTAACGAAAAAAAATTTTTTTGACTGATGGCCAGCGATTCCCCACTGTGCACCGGCTCACGAGGTGAATATCGGCCACGCGTAGTGTTGGGAGAATAAGACTGATTTTCTCGATAAGACTTTGTGACTTTGAGAAACGTCTCAAGCTCCTTAGGTGCCATCCACATACCCCGTGGTCAGTTTTGTGGGGGGGGGGGGAGTTGGCTAATGTCCACGGTCCATACATTTTTTTAGAATTTATATGGGCCGTTGTCCACGGAGGGGGGGTCAAAATCGTTAAAAATCTGTCCACGTGGTATTTGGATGGCCCCTTATATAGCACAAAGGAGGGATGCTCTCAGTCGCGGCTACGAATTTTCACCGTCAACAACAGAATATCAGTGGAAATTGAAAGCGGTGATTATTAATTTCAGTATGATGTGGCTGAAAATGAAATTACTTCCAGCTTCAGTCAGTTGACAGTGGCAACACTGATTACTGCGATTTCGCATGTGCTGTGTTATTTTAGCGATACCTCACCTTACCAATCAGACGAGAGCCGTGGTGGCTCGTACTGTATCAAGAAGTTGTCGCCATGACGCATCTCCCGAAAGTGTCCTTCGAACTGGGCCATCGTGCACGCTGCGCCCCTCTATTTCTGGTGCTGGCAGGGTTGCTGAAAAGAAGTAATTTGACGTCCGGCATCCTCACCACATGACCGGCCCACCGCAACCTATTGACTACCACCAGGTGTGCAATGGGGTTCTCTCCAAGTAGCGCGTGCAGCTCGTGGTTCATACGCTGTCGTCCTTCTGTACTCCACCGTAGAAAGTCCGCAGCACCTTCCGTTCCAAAAATCCTAGGGTGTTAAGATCCTTCACGAGTAGCGTTGTTGTCTCGATTCGAGGACTACCGGTCTTATCAGGGTTTCGTACAGCGGCAACTTCGTGCGTTGTCGCACTCGACTTAAAAAGTAGGCACGATTTCCAGCCTGGATGCGTCTCTGGATCTCTTTGCTGGTGTTATTGTCGGCGGTCACCAGTGACCCCAAATACACGAACTCGTCGAGCACCTCAAGCTCACCGCCGCACATTGTTTCCAAAGCTGCAAAAGCGTGATCGAAATTATTTTGACCCAAAGAACTTGATTTTAGAGCCATAGTGTCTTCAGTAAAGTTGTTCCATTAATTATTCTTCATGTTATAGAAGTTACAATTTTGTGATCAATCCACCTAACAGTGGAAAGCGAATTTCACTTTTTTTATTTTTGCATATAAAAATTCATCGTGTTCGACAAAGTTGTAGCACATTCAATAAGAAACAACTTTATCAAAGACACCAGACTTTTATCTGCATATTTTAATGGACTTATGTGGAGTTTTCTACAGATTGCAACTAAAAAACAGTTTTTTCCTTTCTCCTAGAAAGGTATAGCAATCACTTGCAAAACCGAAAGTATAAAAGTGCTCCAGAGGGCCGAATGGCATATATCACTCGACTCAGCTCGACGAGCTGAGCATTTTCTGTACATATATGTGTGTGTATGTGTGTGTGTGTGTGTGTGTGTGTATGTGCAGATTTTTATTCTTACTCACTTTTCTCAGATATGGCTGGACCGATTTTCATGAAATTAATTGCAAATGAAAGGTCTCTTTGTCCCATAAGACCCTATAAAATTTCATTGTAATCGGATTTTTAGTTTAGAGGTTATGTTTCAAAATGAAAAAATCATAAAACATCATTATCTCAAAAACTACACAACCAATTTGAACAAAATAGATTTCAAATGAACGGGCTACCTGAAAAACCCTTGACTTTTGAATTTCATAAAGATTGAGCTTGTGGTTCAAAAGTTATGACAAGAAACGTGTTTTGAAGACTTCTTAATCTCACTCATATTTCTCAGAGATGGCTGGACCGATTTTCACAAAATCAGTGCCAAATGGAAGGTCTAGTTGCCCCATAAGACCCTATTGATTTGTTTTGCAATCGGACTATTACTTTGCCTGTTATGTTTAAAAATGTGAAATCCAGCTATGAAAAGGAACATATTCCGAAGACTACTTCGACTCACTCACTTTTCTCAGAGAGGGCTGACCCGATTTCCACAAAATTAGTGTCAATTAATAAGTCTAGCTGCCTCGTTACACCCTATTGAATTTTACTGTAATCGGACTGTAACTTCGTCTGTAAAGTACCAAAATGTGAAAATCACGAAACTTCATTATCTCAAAAACTACACAACCGATTTGATCAATATGTATTATTATCAGATGAGCGGGCTAGTTAAGGGTTAACTGATGAATTATGATTGAACACGTGGTTTCAAAGTTTGGCTGCCCTATACGTTCCCATTTAATTTGATTATAATTGAACTTAAGCCACCGTTATGTATTAAATTGTTAATAAAACAATGAAAGTCTATTATTTCACATGACTTATTTGAACATAAGTGTCATACGAACGAGTCATCTCTCAAACTTACAAATAACAAACTTCATAACAATTTGATATGTGACTCAAAAGTTATGGAAAGAGAAGAAATTCAAAGACTATTTAAAACTATACCTGCTTTGATTGATATATTTTTGTGGCCTCAACATAATTTTAATGTGGTTTTGTACTATTTGAACGTTCCAAAGTCATTGATTCCTTGCGATGTGTTCAAAGTCTGCAAAAGCACGCCGAATCGGCCATAGGATATGTTCAAAGTCAAAAGACAAATCGTTTGGTTTATCGGCTTTATTGGTTTTACCGAAATGACAACTACCCCGACTTTTGGCTTCTGTACATCGCCCAAATTCTGAATATATTCATATTGGGTGGTATTCGGTTATTTTCAGCAAATTTTCTGGCATCAATCTGACACCGGAAATACTCATTTTGGGAGGTTTTTAGTTATTTTGGTTGTTTTCCAGAAACTAACAGTGGTCGTCTTTGAATTCAAAATGGTGTCAAGGGTCAATGTTTGGTTTCTATGCATCATCTCGATTACGGAAATATCCATGTTGAGTATTATTTGGTCATTTTCGACTGTTTCCTATAAGTTGCCATTTAGCGATTCAAAATGGTGCCTGAGGTCAATTGTTAGCTCATTGCATCATTCTGGCTCCAGACATACTCATATTGGATGGTATTTGGTTATTTTAGGCTGTTTTTCACAAACCGGAAGTCGCCATCTTGGATTTTAAAATGGTATTTAATATAATTTCTGGCCTCTGAGCGTCATTCTGGTTGAGAAAACACCCATATTGGGTGTAATTTGATCATTTTCGATTTCAGCTACTGTGTATCATTCTAGATCCGGAGATACTCATCTTAGACGGAAATCGGCCATTTTTGGCTGTTTTCCAGAAACCACAAGTTGCCATCCTACAATTCAAAATGGTGTCTGAAGTCGATTTGTGGCTGCAGTGCATCATTACGATTCCGAAAATACCCATATTGAGTGGTATTTGGTCGTTTGCCGCTGGTTTGCCGTAGCCGGAAGTCGCCATATTAAAATTCAAAATGGTATCTGTGGTCGAATTCAGCTCCTGTGTATCTTTCTTGTGGTCCCCGTGGCTCTGTGGTTAGCGATGTCGAGGATCTTTTTGAGCTGGAAATTTTCTCCACTCAGCACTGGGGCACGGTTTATCGTTGTACTTATCCTACACATGCAAAATGTGCCAAAAACAATATCCAAAATGTTGCCTGAGGTCGATTATGGAACATATTTGTTACCACTAAAAACATTCACCTGCCAAATATGGTTCCATTTAGTTGATTAGTTCGCGAGATGTGCAGAAATTTGTGCAGAAACATGTGCTTCCATAAGAGGGAGGGGCGTCGAACCATTATGGACATATTTATTACCCTTTAAAACATCCACATGCCAAATTCGGTTTCATTTGCTTGGTTTGTTTTTGAGTAGTGCAGAAATGTATGTTTCATTTGTATTGGACCCTCCTTTCCAGAAGAGGGAGGGGTCTCAAACTATCATAGGAACCTTTATCGGGACCAAAAACCCCTACATACAAATTTTCACGTCGATCGGTTCGGTAGTTTTCGAGCCTATAAGGATCAAACAGACAGACAGACCGGACTACATTTTTATATGTATAGATTACAACATCAATATTTTAGAACCTAAAGAGTTACACACATTTATTGGATTGAAACGTTCATGTAAATCTATTTTTACAAATAAAAGTTTGAATGAGAGAGGCTGGGTCTGACCGCTAGGTGGATTAATTTAGGTTTTTTAATATAACTTTTAGTAGTGATTTTCCACAATTTTTCAATTTTCTATAATATTGTTTACTATAATAAAACAGACAATTTCTTCGAATAAAGTTTATTTTTATCTCACATATATTCTTAGTTATTGACGATTTATCCTTGAATAATGCACTAGAGATGGTCGGGTTTGGATTTTTTCAAACCTGTACCCGACGCGTACCCGAATTTTTTTTCGGTTGAAACCCGAACCCGACCCGAGCCCAGAACTTTTTTTTCGATCAAACCCGAACCCGAAAATTTTATTTTTGTGAAACCCGAGCCCGACCCGAACCCGAAACTGTGAAACCCGAACCCGACCAAAATCCGAGATTTTTTTATGAGGGGTAGATTTTTTGTACCAATTTGAGGCTGCCCTGAAGCTTTGAGCCTCGAATGGTATTGAAATGTTAGTGATTTTGCAGTTGCATGAAATTAGACATCATTATCTTACAAAAATGCTTATTTGATATAGTCGGGTTTCGGGTTTTCAGACCTAAACCCGACCTTTTTTAAACCCTAACCCAACCCGAACCGGAAATTTTTTTTTCCCACCAAACCCGAACCCGACCCGTACCCGACACCTTCAAAAATTTTCAAACCCGAACCCGACACTTTCAAAAATTTACAAACCCAAACCCGACGGGACCATCTCTATAATGCACTAATTCACACTAATTACTTTTTACCTACAAATATGATTTTGGAGCCATAGTGTCTTCAGCAAAGTTGTTTTGTTAATTATTCTTCATTTTATGAAAGTTAGAATTTGGTGATTAATCTACCCAAAAGAGAGAAACTAATTTTATTTTTCTCATTTTTGCATATAAAAATCCGCTTTGCTAAGTAAAGTTTTAGCATATTTTATAAGAAACAACTTTGTCGAAGACACCTTATTTTTGTCTGCCAATTTCAACGAAATATTGTGAAGTTTCCTTTAGAATGCTCCTCAAAATCATTTTTTTGATATTACTTTTTATAGTGATTTTCCAAAATTTTTTAATGTTCTACAATGTTTTACAGTACAATAAAACACACGAGTTCCCCGAAGGAAGCTTATTTTTATCTCTTATAATTATTTAGTTATTGTAGATTTCTATCAAAGTAGTGCACCAACTTACTTACAGATATAAACACAGGAGACAGCAAGAGACAAATGCCTATATCTGGATTGAATGATGTTTTAGTAATACTTTAATATAGAAATGGTTTAGTCTACAGATATTTGCAGATTTTAAAGATATCTGTAAGTAAATTAATGCATTATTTTAATAAAATCGTCATCAACCAGCGAAAAATGTGAGATAAAAATCATATTTCTTCGCAGACATTGTTTTCATTTAATTCGATGTGCCCATATTGATGTGTGATTAGTCGTTTCATCAATCATCCACCTGTTTCCGCGAAAGAGATGGTCTCATTTTCAGGAAGAAAAGCAGCACAGGCACGTGGCTCGCGTTCATTTCCAATCATGCTTTTGAAACAGAAGCATCAGCAGCAGTTCTAAAATATCTTCTGAAAGATAATGCACATATAACTATTTAACCCGTAAAGACCCGGGACGGAACTTGTTTTTTGAAAATGCTCGTTCTCATCTCTGGAACGGCCGACTTGGGAAAACTTGGAATTTTATTCAAGGGGAATAGTTGTTCTAAGTTTTGGTAAAGATGCCACCCCTCTGGACCCCTCCCCGTTCCCGTGAGACGCAAATATGTCTGTGTTTTTTTTTATAATTTTTCAAACAGATTGAGCAAACAGTGGGAATTTTCATACGTATCAATTGCTCCATGTATCAAATCATGTCAGGTGGATGAAATATGGTATGTAAGAGTGAATTTCGGAGTTTCCAAATAATTTCAGTACAAAATCACAAAACTACGTATTTTCATAAAAAATCAAATAAGAAAATCGTTCTTCAATTATCAAGCTCTATATTTTTGCGGTAAGGTCTCCTGAATCAATACGCGATGAAATATTTATTTTGGCATGCAAATTTTTTGAGAAAAACGAGTTTAAATTTACCAAAGCACGTATTTTCATGGAAACCTGATTTTCTCAGTCTCCCTCAGTAGGTTTCAACTTGGTTCTTCAATTTTCAAGCTCTATATTTTTAGAGTAACGTCTTCTGAATCCAACGATACTGAAAGATTTATTCTACCATGCACGGATTTCGAGATAAACGAGTTTGAATTCACTAAAGTACGAGTTCTAATGAAAACTTGATTTTCTCTAAATCTGTGCATGCTAAAAAAATCTTTCACCATCTTTGGATTCAGAAGACGTTACTCTAAAATATAGAGCTTGGAAATTAAAAAGATAAGTTGAAACCTACCGTGGGAGACTGAGAAAATCAGGTTTCCATGTAAATACGTACTTTGGTGAATTTAAACTGTTTTTTCTCAAAATGTTTGCATGCTAAAATAAATATTTCATCACACATGGATTCAGGAGACCCTACCGCAAAAATGTAGAGCTTAAAATTTGAAGAACAGAACAGTTTTGTTGTTTGAATTTTTATTAAAATACGTAGTTTTGTGATTTTGTACTGAAATAATTTGGAAACTACGAAATTCACTCTTACATACCATATTCCATCCACCTGACATGATTTGATACATGGAGCAATTAATACGTATGAAAATTCCCCCTGTTTGCTCAATCTGTTTGAAAAATTAGAAAAAAAACAGACATATTTGCGTCTCGCAAAAACGGGGAGAGGTCCAGAGGGGTGGCATCTTTACCAAAACTTAGAACAACTATTCCCCTTGAATAAAATTCCAAGTTTTCCCAAATCGGCCGTTCCAGTGCTGAGAACGAGCATTTTCAAAAAACAAGTTCCGTCCCGGGACTTTACGGGTTAACGGCAATGCAATGCTGCAGCAGTGTTGCTAGAAAAATTCAATGTCGAGCCGTTCGTCAGACATTCAATCAGTTTGGGGTGAAAAGCCTTTTCTACAAACATCTTAGCGCCTTATTTTTTTCAGAAGAATTTTTTCCAGGAAAATTTCTTACAAATATCATGTATTTTTATTTTTAAGATTCAACTTGACACCTATAAGGAATAAGTTTTGAAGAAGTGGATTTTCCCATATAAAATGGAAACTTTTAAAATCAGGTGCAAAAATATAGTTCCACCGATCGATCTGAAAATTTACACAGTTGTTATAGGATCCATAAGAAACACGAAAAGTGCATGGGAGCTGACATTCATTTCTTTGGTCCCGTCCTTTTTCAAATTTCGTCATTCTCGCCTTTACGTTTACGAAGCTGGTCGTTTTATTTTCTCTAAGCCATGGAAGACGGCCAGCTTCGCTTCATTCTGGCAGTGCATTCTCGTCATTCACCAATCGGATGCGAAAGAAGCAATATCAGCCAGCAGCAGCAATCAACCAAGAGTTGAATGGAATTTTCTCGCCAGTCTGGTATACATCGGACAGCACCGTTCGGATTAGCTATATAAGCCCTCCGTCAAGTGTATTTTTGTTTTCAACGGACATCAATTCGAGATAGAGCAACCATCTTCTGCTGTCGGTTGCAACAGGGCAGAAGACAGTTTTCGACTGTAGAATAGACAACGTGGATGATGGCTGCTGTGAAAGCAGTAGAAAAAGTCCTTATCAACTACTAACCGAAACGGAATTCGGGTTTGGTTTATGATTTGGGGCAATTGTTCCAAAACAAACACTGTCCTTTTCATGACAAACAACTTTAGATCATACACATGGTAGGTATAGACCAAATTGAAACGACCTTAAAGAAATATTCTTTCTTTTGTGAAGGTAGAAGCTCGAGCACTGGCACACTGTACCCTACAGGACAAATTGGATTGAAAATTGAAGAGTTGATTTTCTTCTTTCTATAATATATGCCGTTACAGCCAAAATGCAAAAATGCTCACAAGCTTGAAAAAAAGTGTTCAATATAAGGTGATGATAGCTCGAGTATTGGGACGTCTTTCTACTACTCTACAGGATAAAACTCGATTTATAAGATAACGAGAAATGAACGATGCCAACATTTCCGTTCACCATGAGGAGGTAGGGGAAAGTTGTGTGCTGAATATGTTATGGTTATATGGTTATGAAACTTTTCCGTTTGTCCCAAAGTATTTTGTCAGATTATTTATGGTATATTAACGTTAGATAGCGAAATAATCAATGAATGTTTTACGATTGCTAGAATATTGTTTCCGTTTTATGATCGAAGTTGTTCTAATAAAAAGATGAGCAACTCAAATTAACCTTATAAAGACCGAAGAAAAGTTTGACGGCGCTCATCAATTAGCGACACTTTAATTATTGGCTTGCGGATCAGGTAATCTAGAGTCTAAAAGTTTGTACATTTACAGGTTCAACAATAATATGTTGGTAAAAATTTATAAACATCGTTACTCTGAAGCAATCAAAATTTTAATTACTTTCAAATTCGCTGCTCTCAAGAAAAATTGCGTACGAACGAAAACAGCCCAGGAAGCGTCCTACACGTAAAAGAAAAACACCGCGTTATTGCACTTTCGCTTTCAACGGGTGACTGCATCACCAGCTGACTGACACACGTCGCGGGAGGAGCGCCAAAATAACCTCCTAAATTTTAACCTTTACCGCCACTCAGTGCGCGAAGGAACGAATGTGGACGACCCGAAAGTGCTGCCAGGCGTCTGGTTGACGGATTGACGGAACCAGTCGCGGTTTGGTCTTCGCTGTGGATATAGTTTTTTTTTTTGTCAGCTGGCATAATAAAAGACCATTCCGAGCACAGCGAACAAAGTTGCACAAACTGTCGCTTAGTTTGTTTGCCCCAAACACATTTCTGGTTCTGATGATGATAATTTGCAACCAGCAAATATAAACCACATGCAAATCCTATATTACCGTCATGATTCGTTACTTTAGTTTGTGCAATGTAACACATCAAATCGAATTGGCTCATTACGATCCAATTGCATGATTTGAGCATGGGTATTAGCGGTCGTAGAAATGCAATGTTTTATTATTATTACAAAGTCGTTAGTTTCATCGGTTATCTCGTATTTTGAGGTTCACAATATTTATTTGTATAAAAAGCGCTCATAGTTTATTTGCTGAATACACACAGACACATACACCAATTTGCGTGGGTTGTTCCATGCTGTGGCAAACGAAGCACAGATTGGTCGTCTGGTTGGTTGCTGGCCTCGACTGCTAAGCGAATTCACCGTTGGCGTCTTCTAACAGGCATCTCACACGTGCGACAAAAGGATTTCCACCTTTATTGTTTAACGAAGGCGCACCATAAACAAACCCCAAGGCACACCATTCCTGGCGCATATTTGCATTCTACTGCAAATATGGGTTGGAGATAAATTTTGCTGTTAATTATGCAATTTAGATGCACATTAGCGGGGAATGATAATCACCGTGATATGTGTCAAACGCATGCAGAAGGCAATGTCGTGGCCGGGAGGATTTATGACAATGGATTCCGCTCTTTCGTGAATCCATTCTGGTGCATATTCCGTAGCAAACGATAAAGTATGCTAACATTCACTCCCATTATTTCATCAACAAAAATGATGATGTTTGTTTTAGTTGTCACTGCTGTTGTATGCCATAAAAAAATTCTAAAAATACATTCCACTAAACGTTCGCCGTTCCAATCCATATGGATTCACATAAAATAATTCTTGTTTTGTTTCTTTATTTTGATAGAGAAAGCGATGGAAACGGAAATAAGGGCACAAATGGTTGTGTTTTTATTATGGCTAGTGTTTAAGATTTGTTTCCAGCAAATGTTGATCGAGTTATAGTGTGACGTGATCATTGCACGCGGTTGGTATTATTAAAATGTACAAAGTACAGGTCGAACTCGATTAACCGGAGTTATGAAAAATATTTCGCTCCGGATAATCGTATCCTCCGGATAATCGAGCCATTTTTAATTTTTTAATTTTTAATATCTTTCATTTAGAACAGTGAGTTTTCTATTATAGTATGTTGTACACAATACATGTGCCGACGAAATAAATTAAAAATTGTCTTTAGACTGTTTGTCGGCGTTTGTTATACATATATACTGCCTGGAATCGCATAACTGTAACATTCGACATTTTATGGATTTCGTGCTTTTCATTGGGCTACTTTGCGGATTTCAAACCGTTATTGATTTCGCTTTAATAATCCAGGAGTATCCGGAACACCACCGAAACCGGCCAGCTTGTGGTTCTAAGTACACTAAAGTCGCTTTTTACGCGGGGGATACGTGCCGCGTAAAAAAACGTGTAAATTCCGGAATCCGCGTATAAACCGCATAAATTCCGGAATCCGCGTAAAAAAAACCAGCGTTAATTCTGCATTCCGAGTGAAGAGAAACCGAAATCCGCGCAAAAAAAAATACCGCGTAAATTCCGGAATCGGCGTAAAAAAACACGCAAATTCCGGAATCCGCGTAATAAAAGTCGCGAAAAAAACCGCGTAAAAAGCGACCTTAGTGTACTGCATTAACCATGGCCACTATCTTACAGAAATATGTTCTGACCATAAATTCGAAACCGGTTGACCAATAGTGGTTGTCCTCATTGGCAAATAAAAACCATAATACCTCGCTTTTGGAGGTTGTTAAGTAAGAATTGGTTAAAGAAACGACGAGAAAACTGCTAAAAACGAACTACCTAAACAGAACGGGGCATTGTTGTTACCATTTTGAACAACCCCGAAACTCCCAATGACCCGGAAGACAAAAGTACATTATAGAAATACAGAAGAAAAAAAATACTCCGGATAATCGAGCCATTTTCTCCGGATAATCGAGCCCCGGATAATCGGGCCCCCGGGAAATCGAGTCTCCGGATAATCGAGTCCGACCTGTATAAAAACCTTCGACCCCAACCACGCAACCTCTAAGCTTGTCCATGTGGATTACGTAAATACAAAATAATAACCAATTAGTCCTGTTTACGTTTGTTCTCAAATTTCCCACGCTCTCGTCAGTATCGGTTTAATTTTGCGTAGTATGTTTTTTAACCAATCCCTGACTCGTGACAGCTCGTTTAACCAGATTCAACAGAAATTATCGCCGATTAAAAAAAGACCCCAACCAAACGGCCGTAATCCGCCCGCACTTTGCTGGCTGACATTTGACTGTTTTCTCTTGTTCGACACGCTTTTAGTGGAGAAAAAGCAGCAACAAACAAAATTCATTCAGAGCAATCTCGGAAACGAGCAGCTTTAGGACCGTTGAGAGTATTCTGGCGCGGTCACCCGTCGTACGTGCATCAAACGCGATAATCCCAGGCTGATAAATTAATAACCAGTTCTTCTTTCGCAGTACGTGCATAATGTGCAACCTTATACATCTGGGACCGAGCGAGAGAGAGAGAACGTTCGGGACCATGGGACATCCCGCTCCGCTCGCTGCAGACAGCCGAAGGGTGAAATGATACGACCCAGTGCGCGAGACAACATAAATTTCTTCGGATTTGCCTACGCTGCAATAACTGGTGGAGATGCGAGGATGGCACTGGCTGCTGCCGCAGACGGGTGTGTCTTATTTTTTACTTGTTTTCGATTTCAAACATAGTGTGTTGTAAATAAGTTTAGTTTCCATTGCATGTGAATCCATAATACAGGAATAAAATTTTTAAATGTGCTTGATTTTACGCGAACGAATTTAAAATCAGTGAATGGATTTCATTTTTTCACACTGTAAAAAAGTTTTAAAACAAAGAGAAACTAATAAGTTTGATTGTGACCAGGCCCGGATTTAAGGGTGGGAGGGGCAAGGGGGGCAAATACTCCGGGCCTTTCCGGCTCTGATTGTGACTGTAAATTCATAACCACAAATACATACATCATTCAATAAGTTTATTTCCTTTCAACATAACAAGAAATCTAATTTTTATAGAAGCCGATGAATGGTAAGTTCTTAATTTAATTAATTTGATATTAAAAACTCATTGCTCTATTATCGTCAGGTTTGTCCTATGATCGTGCGGGGGGGGGGGGAGGTAACTGAATCATAGAAAACTAGTCTTTTGCAAAAAAATGATCTGCAGTATCAAGAACCATCTTGCAAGAAATTAACGCTCATCAAGTACAATCTGAGATTATACTGGAGGAGTCTAAATTTAGTTTTAAATTGGTTTCCGTGTCTATCCACCAACAACCCTATGGAATAAAAGTTCCTGAAAAATCCAGAGCCTCCTCCTGCTTCACGATTGGTAAGGCCAGAAATAAGTAAAAGGAACTCGTAGCTTGAGTGGAGATGACCGAGAAGGGGATTAGGACCAGGAGAGCAAATGCTATAAAGAAGTACAGACAGACACCCCTTCGTTTGCTCCCTGGTCTACATACAGACACCCCCCTGATCTGCTCTACGGGGCCAAGAGAATGAGGCAGTCCCAGGGGAAGCTGCTATCTAGAACACAAAGAAACGGTTCACAGTGGTTTAATAAGGCAAAATATGAAACTTTGCTGAACAAACGAGAATCCTGTCTTTATTGGGTACAGAGTTATAAAGTATATTATATAGAGTATATTAGTATATTATAATTTAGTTTTTAGTACTTATCTTTTGTTAGTTGCATTTCACAAAAACTTTTTTCCGGAGGAATTGGTAGGGCATACAAAACACACATTGTTGCCAAAGACTATATATCTTCAAGACTTTTTCTTACAAAGTGATATCATATTTGAGCTTATATTTTCGATAGCTTCAAGAACGTATGGGTCAAAGGGGCAACTCGAATCTTGATGTGGATTGGGAAAAAATGGAACCTACACAGAGTAGAGGCTGCGGGGAACTTTTGGATTACCATAAAAAAGGTGCGATGGCCCAAGATGTTTAAGGAAGAGTTGGAAGGCACGGAGTAGGGGGGACACCCCCATACTCAAGACGGATCGAAGTACTCAGAAGTCGTGAAAAAAATGATGTGCGAAACCCAGCATGATACATGAGCTCTGGAAGGACGCCAAGAACAAAGGAGCTATCTATATCACAAGACTGTAGGTGAGCAGGTTCTAGGAAAACAGGTGCATGTTCGGGGACTCACCTCAAAAGTGACTCTCCAGCCTTAAAACCTGGACGAAATCACCGAGAGGTGCGGTATTGCACAAGCGCACAAGAAGTGCGGGGTTGAAGTGGCATCTGAGTCATTCCGCCTTCAAAACGGACCAACGGGACCCAGTTGGCGGATCGGCTGAAGATGACGGAGTCGTACATCAGACTGAAGGCTGAAGCCAGACGAATTGGACTGACCATCGAAGACTAAGTACATGAGAGGAAGGGTTCCAGAGAAGACAGTATGAACCTCCCACCACGAATTCATGTTAGTGGTGACGAAATCGATGTGGTAGACGAGTTCGTGTACCTGGGATCACTGATGATTGCTGACAACAACACCAGCAGAGAAAATCATCGACGTCTAATGGCAAGAAATCTTGCCTAGTTTGGACTCCAAAGGACACTAGAAAAAAAAACACCCATCAGACCGGTAGTCTTCTACGGTTACGAAAGTTGGATCATGCTCTCGGAGGACCAACGCACCCTTGGGGTTTTCGAACCGAAGGTGCTGCGTGACATCTGTGGTGAAGTGCATATAGAAAATAAATGCCCACGAGTTGCATTAGCTACTGGGAGCACCACTCATCGTTCAAACGGCAAAAATCGAGGGCCTACGGAGGGCCAGCCATATCGTAAGGATGTCAGACGACAACCCGGAGAAAATGGTTCTTAATAACGAGGCAATGAGGCGCCTAGCAAGCAAGGTAGCTCGATCAAGTGGAAGATGACCTGCGAGGCCTCCGCAGACGACATGGCAGACGAGCTGCAGCCATGGACCGAATTAAATGGAGACAACTTCTTCGACGGCAAGGGACACTTCGGCCTGAAGCTGACAGGTAAGATCGACGTGACGTTGTGCAGCCCAGGACTAATCACGAATTGGAGGGTAGACGATGACAACACCAATATGACTGATGGTCGGCTTGCGATGGTGTAGACCATAACAAGAAGCAGCAAGGAACGAGTCGACCGTCCGTGGGTGGAAGACATCGCATTTCGATACCGAGATATTTGAAGAAACAATAAAGAGAGGGCAGCAGTTGGTTTCGC
Organism: Wyeomyia smithii; assembly: GCF_029784165.1. Taxonomy (NCBI): domain Eukaryota; kingdom Metazoa; phylum Arthropoda; class Insecta; order Diptera; family Culicidae; genus Wyeomyia; species Wyeomyia smithii. The sequence goes on from NC_073696.1 coordinate 92,485,545, forward strand.
ACGAGTGCTGACCTATTAGTTACCACAATATCACGGACGTGTGACGCTACCGTGCCTGGGACTCGTCAGCCTAGGAATGGAGAGCCACCGGTATACTGGTGGACTGACGCGATAGCGATAGAGTGCCATGTAACATTCGGATCTACAAGATCGGTGCTTAAGAATGCGAATATGAGGGCTTGCTTCAAGAAACTATGCGCCAATACGAACCCGTGGGGTAACTCCCAATGGATTGTAATGATCAACACCAAAGGCGTGTTGGCACCTGCGAAGCGATCGCCAGAGATTCCGCGCTACCAGCCAAGTCCTTAGCCTCCGATTGTTGAGTTTTACGTCCACCGATGCAGTTTCTCAGACATATATAGACCCGGGATGGTCGACTAATCTACCGAAACCCAATTCGTGAGTAACGGCAGTCGTGTAGTGGCTGAGGACGAGGCAAGGACCACGAATGAGAATCTCATCGCAATCGCCAACTCAACTCCTTAAAGGTGTGAAATGCACCGGGACCGGATGGAATACCAAACTTGGCCATCAGGACGAAGTGATCTCCGGGCTGTTTTGGGTTGTCGTGCTGAAGTGCCTGGAGGACTGTCTCTTCTCGAAGATATGCAGTCGACATAGACTGGTACTTATACCGAAAGCTGGGTAAGATGACCAATGGGCATATAGGCCAATCTATCTGCTAGACACAGCGGGTAAGGTACTTGAAAGGATTATCCTCAACAGACTGGTGAAATACACAAGAATGTGAACGGTCTGGCGTAACCATTTCGACTTCCGGAAGGGTAGGTCCACGCTGCATGCTATTCTATTCATCACCAAGACGACAGAGGTGCAAGAAACGCAGCGTAAGTAAAGGGGCATTCTGAGGAATGCTTTCAATAGCGCCAGATGGGACTCCATATTGCACGCACTTAGGAGCATCCACGTACCGGCATCGCTGTACAAGATTCTGGAAATTACTTCCACGATAGGGTACTAGTAGGAAGGCCAGAAATGCATTCCGATAACCACAAGGTTCCATCCTTGGCCCAGTGTTATGGAATGTCATGTATGACGGGGTTTTGAAGCTATAGCATAGGAGACGCTAGTGGTCTACCACGAGGTCGCGAAGTTCGAGTTGGCGGTCACGCATCTTATGCGCAAGGTCAAGGACTGGACGCCCTTCAGGAACCTGGTGTCAGCGTATCAAAAGACGCAGGTTACGATCGTGAACAACCGAAAATCAGAGCAACAAGCAGTGGTCAGAGGCGAAAAGTGATCTTCCAAGCTCTTTGGAGCTATGGCTGACATCGTTTATATCTGTAAAAAGGCCTTAAAGGTTATTGGAGCACTGTCCGAATGATGTTGAACTTTGAGCGTGCGAGAAGCAACATGATGGCAATGAGCGGGCCAAACACTACTTCCGATAACCTAGTTCGGAAGATTTGTAAAGGTTTGGACATTTGGAGTGCTGTTTTCGCAGCCGGCTCCCAAGTTGTCCAGAGGCTATAACGCGAGTGGAGGGTCACGCCAGTAAAAGCAAGTCTCCAAGCACGAAGAGCCACTCTTTATACTTATTCGTCATTTCCGGAAGACACGGGCTGGAGACTGGAGGGGTTTTAGTAGGTCAGGGCGCACAGTGGTCGGAAGCCGGAGAAAACCTAAAATTTTTGTCGATATTTCTTTAAGTTCTTTTTGTTTTTCCGAGGTTTCTTACAATCTGAAAAGGATGACTCACTTAGAATCCTTAAAGGGATGATAGAGGACCTTATTTGATGAAAAAAATCCTTCTACGCATATGATCAAAATTTAACTACTGCAGAGTTATTCACTTCTTCAGTTTTCGGTTATGTTTGCCTTTAACGTGGTCTAGCACAAAAAAAAAATATAATAGCTAGCTCAATTCTGTTAATTTCGTTAGAAAGCTGAGAAAATTTCGTAATCAATAGTGTCTTGAAACGTCGAATTAAAGAGAACAAAAAACACTTAGAAAGGAACAATTGTGAAATCAAATGTTTTTTGACAGCTTAACTGCAACTTTCTTTTTGAAATGTGGGATAAACATGAGTTTTGTCCTGAACTAAATTAAGCATTGAAGTTTACTCTACAAGTTATTCTTTGATACTAAGCATCTAACTATTTTAGTTTAGCTTGTATTTCACTTCAATTTATTTTTATTTATTTATTTGTCAACAGACAACAGATGTCCGAATGATGGTTGAGTGTCTTAAACTAAAACCAGTTATGTTAGCTACAATACAATAAGTACAATACGATACACACAACAAAAACTTTCTTATTCGTCAAGTTGTAGTAAAAAACCTAGAAAATCTACGGCGGATTGTATCACGTGATAAATTAAAATCAAAAACAGAAGATACCTTGTTGAAAACTCGCTGTATACCGACCAAAGCGCTGTTTTGTCCGTAGTTGGTGCGTTAAAAGGGTATCCTCAGCATGGAGTTGTTCCGCAGTGCCCTGGGTTGCACCTTCAGATTGATTGCACCCAAAATAGCAGGACAATCGGTTCTACCCTGCAACGTATCGGCAGCTAACATAGCTCTTGCGATGTTTTTTCGCGTCCGGATAGTCTCCAAATGGATCAGTCGACATCGACTCTCATAACTCGGCAAACGGAATCGGTTTCGCCAAGGTAAACGACGAAGAGCGAAGCGTAAGGAGCGGTGTTGAACTGATTCAATTCTTACCACTCCGTTTTGGTAATGTGGGTGCCAGACAACGGAACAGTATACGAGCGTGGAACGTACTAATGAACAGTATAATGCTTTGCCTTATCCACAATGCAAGAAACATGCCGTTTAAACGATAGTTGGCTAACCAATATAACGCCTAGATCCTTCACATGGTCGACACGTTGGATTTTGGTATCGCCGAGCTTGTAATAAAAAAAACAGGTTGGCGAATACGGCTGAAGGAAATTACCGAGCATTTCTCAGGATTGATAATCATGCAGTTTAGATTGCACCAATTCATGAAGATGCTAAACTCGCGCTGGAGGCAAGAGGCATCCGCTATCAAACGGATCTTCAGGTATAAACGGCGAAGGATGAACGGGAACCTTTAAGTACACAGTTACCATTATTGAAGTATAATAGGAAGAATAACGGTCCCAAGACCCCAAGACCAGCTATGGCAGATTATGCACGATTACGGCTTTCCGGATAAACTGACATGGTTGGTCAAGTCGACGATGGATCGGGTGATGTGCGTAGTTCGAGTTTCGGGGACACTCTCGAGTCCCTTCGAATCTCGAAGAGGGTTACGGCAAGGTGATGGATTATCGTGCTTGCTATTCAACATCGCTTTGGGAGGTGTGATACGTGGGGCTGTTATCGACACGAGTGGCACGATTTTTAAAAGGTCTGTTCAGCTCTTTGGATTCGCCGATGACATTGATATTGTACCACGAACCCTTGAAAAGATGACGGAGACGTACATCAGACTGAAGGCTGAAGCCGGACGAATTGGACTGGCCATAAACACATCGAAGACCAAGTACATGAGAGGAAGAGGTTCCAGAGAAGACATTGTCAACCTCCCGCCACGAATTCATATTAGCGGAGATGAAATCGAGGTGGTAGACGAGTTCGTGTACTTAGGCTCACTGGTGACTGCTGACAACGACACCAGCAGAGAAATTCGTCGACGCCTTATGGCAGGAAATCGTGCCTACTTTGGACTCCGGAGGGCGCTCCGCTCGAATTAAATCCGCCGCCGCACGAAGTTAATTATCTACAAAACACTGATCAGACCGGTAGTCCTCTACGGCCACGAAACCTGGACTAAGCTCGTGGAGGACCAACGCGCCCTTGGGGCTTTCGAACGAAAGGTGTTGGGTTGGGAAAATCGGGAGACTATGGTGGGCTGGGCATGTCGTTAGGATGTCGGACGACAACCCGGTGAAAATGGTTCTTAATAACAACCCGACTGGAACAAGGCGACGGGGCGCGCAGCGAGCAAGGTGGTTCGATCAAGTGGAAGATGACCTGCGGGGCCTCCGCAGACGACATGGCTGGCGAGCTGCAGCCATGGACCGAGTTAAATGAAGACGACTTCTTCGAACAGCAAGGGACACTTCGGCCTGGAGCTGGCTGGACAACAACGGTCCCAAATGGCTGCCTTGTGGGATTCCAGACGAGGCCAACAAAAGGCTCTGCTTGAAGTCGTCGATAGTCACGATCAGTTTACGACCAACAAGGTAGGAATGGCACGAACGCAACATACTGCCGCTAAGACCGAGTCTTTCGAGCTTATCAATCGTAATGGCACGATTTAATCGAAAGCCGCAGATAAATCGGTATATATGACGTCCGTTTGAGCGCGATCCACCAGGCTTTCCGCAAAATATGACGTCAAGCATAGTAGATTTGTATTGGTTGATCTACCCGAGACGAACCCGTGTTGAACATCGCTCAGGTATTGTTTGCGGTGAAACAGCAACGGAGCCATGATCACAAGCTCAAACAACGTGGATATTGCGCATAACGACTCATTGAAAGTAATAAGTTGCGTCTTCACTTAGTGTAGTATTTTTGGCAAGAAATCGTCGAATGCTTCGATATATAATGACGCTGTAATCAACAAAACGGAGTGAGTAAGGAAAGAATCGCTCAACAATACTGAGGTCCTTTTGAAAAGCTACGCGAGACTTCTCCACACAAGTGAATCAAGTGATATAAAAGTAATAATCGTATTAAGACTTACGTTCCCAACCCCGGCAGAGCCGAAAAAAAAATTCCTTCACCTGCTATTCCGCAAGATCTCAACCGAATTCGAACTAATCTTTTTTAAAGATCACAAATTTAGCATAATTTTTTGGTACATTGGGGGTCATTTCAAAATTTTCCGTTGTTCTGCTCTGCGCTCTGCCGGCAGATGAAATGGAGACTAATACGCAAGATCGAGGGCTACGTGGCATCTTTTAAGTACGTCACTCATGTTTTAATCAATATAAACCCAATCCCAAAAATCATTCGGGGTTGTCAAACTTGTATTAGTAGTGGCAAAATTCGCTTCAGTAGGAAAGAACTATATAAAAAGCCCTTCAGCTGTCAGAATCAAAGCAAGAGCTGTCGAGTAGTTTTTATGTGACTCATCAGGTGCTCGAAAACAAAACAAATGATTTACAACTGAAAGTGAAGGATAACAACGTCACTATCGCCTAACGATTTTCAGTTGAAAATTACTTTATCACTCCGTTAATGAAACATCGATATCTTAGGTTAAAATCCATTTATTTCGGTTGACGCGACAAAGTTAATTATTTATGCTCTCATGGGGTTCGACTAGTTGAATTCTTTTCATTATAACAGGTTGAAAATTAGGTTTAATCAAATTTTGATCAGTTTTATAAGCTTAGAAAAATTTACTATTAAAATAATTCCAATATCATGAACCCCCTGTTGGTAGTGACATGTGGATGCCTGTTATACCAGATAGAAACGATCGTAGCTGAAGAATGGTGACACGACTCGAACGCATACACACACGCGAGATCGGACCGTCACCACCGTCGTCGGTCCGGGAAGAGGTATTACTCACCGAAAGTGGGTTCACACTGAAGACGAGACGAGGAGATTTGTTGTTTTTTGCTCGGATATTGGTTTGATGTGGGCAGAAATTTGTTACGATCGTTGTTTGTACTGTGCGCATAATTTAATTACTTGAGGAGTTGTTGCACACTCGGAGACCCCGTTCGCACAGACAAACCGGGTGACGCCGCAACGGACCCTGCACCGCTACGCGCCGGTCAGTAGACAAACAAACAGACGAAGCGTCCCAGACTGCTGTCGGAACGGCCCCTCAGAGGAGGGTGAAAGGCTGATTTGGGTCTTCCGAGACGCAAGAAGGGTTTTTGTTTTTGTTGTTCCAAGCAAACCTAATGGCTGGGGACTGCAAAGTGCACTCTACTGCTGACCGGCACTGGCTGCATGATGAGATGGATTTGTTACGATTAGGATTGGGGTGCCGGTTTTTTTTTTTCCAGCAGATCGGCCGACCTTAATTAGTCAAGAGCCGCGGAATCAGATTTTGATCTGTTTAATTGAGTTGTTGTTGTAACTGTACACCTTATTCATGATTTTCGTTCATCAGTTTAGACTAGAGACAAGCAGATACTTGAGTTGAATTTCCGGAAACCTGTTTACAAATAACGTACTTTTCGATTATTGTAATTTAAGAAGAAATTAATAGTTCAACACTGGTTTTCAAGGGTAACCGGGCTCTTGCGCGTTTAAATAACTAAGCTTTGAAAAACAAGATCGCTTAATTGCATTTGTGGTTGGATGGGGCGGGAGTATCTGTGTTATAGAAGCTTTCATTAATTATAACTTTTTATAGATGAATTTTTATTTACGAATTTAGATATATATGTCTCATCCCCACATCGTAAAATAGCATTTTGTTTAATCACCGTCGAAAGGCGAATAGTTTTTCCAGATTAGGCATGCCTATTTATTCATATATTCACACACAAAAAATCGACTGTAATTAGCAATAATGGCTCCAGCATCGCCATCCGTCGAAACTAATGTTTCAACTCGACTAATGATGCACTGTTTTGTTGTTTGATAACTTTTTTATGGCTTTCACCGAAAATTTCACTAATCTCCGTTTGATGGCGGCTAATGTGGAAAGCTTTTATGGTTTTTGAATAATACCAATCGCACTCGACACACACAAACATCTCCGCTAGCTAAGCCCTGCGAAGGCATTCCGAAATTTATTCTACAGCTAACAAACTGGTTAATGGTGGCAATTTGACCGCACCCAATAAGTCTGCTGTAGGATCTCTCCATCATAAGTCCGACTGCCCCGCATTCTTCCTCCGCGGGAGTTCCCCTGCAGTACCGGGCGATGTTGGCAGAACCGATTAAGATGTATCCCATCAAGATCGCTAGAAGATGCTCCACTGAATGGTGAAACCACCAACTACAACTACACACGGAACGGAAAACAATTCGATCGATTCACGCGTCCGTTGATCGATCGTCTGAACCGTTTTCTCTGCCTCTATTTCAAACGCCGCCCCACAGCATAATCTTGATCGGCTAATCTTTATCGCTTCTCGTCGACCTTTTAATGGGTGCCCTGGGGGAGAAACGGGAAACCTGAACGCTCAGCGTCTCGACCTTTTAATGAATATCTTAAGGGGATCTCCGGGCAGAGTTTCGTGGCTCAACGATTGCACGGTGAAGGAGGATTTGTGTAATTAGGCCAATGTTTTTATTTGGAATGAGTTCTAGCCGATGAAGAGAAAAAAACCTAAATTAATCCACCTAGCGGTCAGACTCAGCCTTTCTCATTCAAACTTATTATTTGTAAAAATAGATTTACATGAATGCTTAAATCCAATAAATGTTTATCCACTCTTTGGGTTCTAAAATATTGATGTTGTAATTAAAGTATAAAATTTGAAATTTGACGTAATGTTAGTACTTAAGAAATAGCGAAATAAAAGCAATGACTCTTAATTTCGAACAATTTAATCACGAGCGATGCCGGGAACGTTCAGATAGTACGATACCACATTTGAATCATGTTGAGGCCATATATATTGATCGAAACAGGTAAAGTGTTGAATAGTCTTTGAATTTCTGTTCTTTCTAAAACTTTTAAACAGCATATCAAATTGTTATGAAGTTTGTTATTTGTAAGTTTGAGAGATGACTCATTTGTATGACACTAGTTATGTTCAAATAAGTCGTGTAGTACTTGAGATAATAGACTTTCGTTGTTTTACAAATTAAAACATAACGCTTGCTTAAGCTTGATTACAATCAAATGAAAAGTTAACGTATGGGGCAGCCAAACTTTGAAACCACGTGTTCAATCATAATTCATCAGTTAACCCTTAACTAGCCCGTTCATCTGATATCAATATTGTTCAAATCGGTTGTGTAGTTTCTGAGATAATGAAGTTTCGTGATTTTCACATTTCGATACATTACAGACGAAGTTACAGTCCGATTACTGCAAAATTCAATAGGGAGTTATGAGGTAGGTAGACCTTTCATTTGATACTAATTCTGTGGAAATCGGGTCAACCATCTCTGAGAAATATGAGTGAGTCCAAGTAAGTTGTCTTGGAATTTGTTTCTTTTCATAGCTGGATTTCACATTTTTAAACATAACAGGCAAAGTAATAATCCGTTTGAAAAAAAAATCATTAGGGTCTTATGGGGCAACAAGACCTTTCATATGACACTAATTTAATAAAAATCGGGCCAGCCATCTCTGAGAAACATGAGTGAGATTAAATAGTCTCCAGAACACGTTTCTTTCCATAACTCCTGAACCACATGATCAATCTTCATAAAATTCAAAAGTTAAGGGTTTTTATGGTAGCCCGTTCATTTGAAACTAATTTTAATCAAATCAGATGTGTGGTTTCTGAGATATTGATGTTTCGTGATTTTTACACTTACATAACCTCTAAACTAGAAATCAGATTACAATAAAATTCAATAGGGTCTTATAGGGCAACTAGACCTTTCATTTGCAATTAATTTTATGAAAATCGGTCCAGCCATCTCTAAGAAAAATGAGTGAGAAAAAAAAGTTGCACATACATACACACACACACACACACACACACACACACACACATACACACATACATACATACATACAGAAAATGCTCAGTTCGTCGAAAGAAATCGAGTGGTATATGACATTCGGCCATTGGGACCACTTTTATACCTTTGGTTTTTCCAGTGATTGCTATACCTTTCTAGGAGAAAGGCAAAAAAACGTTAGTGGCCAGCGTTGGGACAGGTCAGTGATAATTAAGTTTTAAGGCGTTACGAAGATCAGATACCGATTTTATGGTTTTGATGGAATTTTGTTCCAGGTGCTGTGAATGTTTCACAAATACGAACAGTAAATCATGTTTACCTATTGATTTGAATGATTCGGAGAGCTTTAACTCACAAAATAGTGTCCGAAGATATTTTGAAGTGGATCTGATGAGAGAGAGACTTTTACCTCGTATTTGTTAAAGGTATATTGACGATATTTCTGCCACTGTGGAAGAACGCTTTTTACCACAAATACTTTAGTTGAACTGTTGAACTGCAAACATAGTTAAATAAAGCTCACGGTGGATGAAGAGCTGGAAGGAAAACTTTCTTATATGGACTTAACTATTGCAAGGAAGGAGGACAGTTCCACTTTAGCTGAATCACATCAACAGTATTTCCGAGCAAGACTTTATCATTTTAATATCGTTATTCTCATCCAAAAAGAAAAACAATAATTTCGTTTCTACTGGTGTGAGCCATATTCTCTTCTACTCTTCCCTCAAGATTCCCAACCAGCCAGACATCAAAATATCCAGTCTCTTGGCACTGCGGTTAATTAGCGCAGCCTGCAAATGACTTATAGGTTTATACAGCAAAACAAAATCTCTAATTGCGATGCAATAGTCGTTGTTGCGACAAACTGATCCAGCTTTCGAGCATTTTGAATACCCATTTTTCAATGACAAACCCTATCTTAATTCTCATCTCACAATTTTATAGGTCCTGCGAGAAAAGTTACCATGACACAAAACAGCATTCGTACGACGAAAAACCAATCCGGATCGAGTGTTCGGTCAGAGACCTGTTTCTTCCCAGCCTGGTGGATACATGTTTCATTTAACTATGCATGATTTATTGTTCTCGTTGCAGTTGTCGGTTGTCGTGGTCGTCGTCGTAATCGTCACCACCGTCAGAATTGTCTTTCGTTTAATAAACACACAACCCGATAGCTACCGATGGTTACCTAATACGACTCTGAGGTTAATGCTCGCCAGCCTGATCATCCTTGAACTATTTCTCTGATTCGATCGCAAATCAGCAGGACTGGAACACACTGCGCACTAGTCGTTCGTTCAACTTTTCGAATTGAAAACACATTGGACGGTGCATACCGCGAAAAGTGCATTCCCCTGTATCGACAAATTTGTGCAATCTCATTCCACTGTGCAACTTATGGTTTTACCGAAGGGGAGTCACTTTCCGGGAAAACTATCGATGTACCGCGTATATGTAGACGGATCATGTCCATTAGCCATATTCCCCTCCCTCCGCCACCGCCACCACGAGCTGAGCTTGGTTCAGTTTTCCAAAGTGTCATGTTGCAATCTAGTCTGTGGAAAATGTTGCGCGCTGTAAACCAGAAAACGGAGTGTTGAAACAGTGGCAGGCTGCTTCCGCAGAACAGCGTAATATTTCTAGATCAACTCCAGGCAAATTCAATCCAATCTTTCGGGCACTGATTGCCTCTGTCGAATCGGCGCGACTACAATGAAGAGCACCCCACTTCCCGCAAATCGGCTCGATGGTGCTATCCGATTCCGCTGCTCAACCGCCAATGTATCTTTTTAATCTGACCGTCTCTTAAAAGCCGATCCGAACCATATGTTCAACCTGAATCAGTTCAAATGGGAAAACTACCGCCATTGCCTGCCGTGCCTCCGTCGCAGTCAAACTCAGATTAAACATTTTTCTTATTCGCTCCCGCCCCGAAAAAAAAAACTAAAGCGAATAACATTGATGATCTACGACTTTAATCGGCGACGGTGATGATGTGGTGAGTGGGGATGATGTTTACGACGTTGGCAATCCGTATACACACATCGTATACATGATACGCGTTGTCGTTTACTGACACTATAGGAAGTGCGTGGAACGGAAAAAGTTGTGACATAAAACGACAAAACATAGCACCATCCCCGAGCCGCAGCCACCGCCACCAACACCACCGGTTGATCGTAAATATCTCAACAACACAACCGACGCTGGTGGCGAAGAAGATCGAGAGCAGTTTGGAGTGTGTGCATCGTTTGCAAGTTGAGTTGGAAAATAAATTACGATGTGCGAACGACGAGGTTTGGATAATCGAAGAATTTTCCACAGAACAATGGAAGTGCAATAAAAAAAGACTAGGTTTAATTAGTTTTCAAATGTAAATAACAAAATACCCAAATTGTCATCATAAAATCATCACCTCACTCAGCAAATCGTCAAATCCATCATTATTACAAAAGTTCACACCGTTGGACAAAGTAATTCTACTCCCCTTACAAATAAAATATCATCCATCATCATATATCTATCAGCACTTATAATCATCCATAATAATTTTCGTTTATTATCCATCTTCATCATCGTCATTATCATCAGCCATTATCTATTATAATCATCGATTTTTATTTATCATTATCAATCTTTATCAGTATCAAACACAATTATTTGTCTATTAATCATCAACACACATCATTTTCGTTCTATATGATTTATCAATCACCATCATCCTTACGACCAATCATTATATTCTACCATCATTCCTTATCATTCTTCATCTTCCTATCTACGTTATCCTGATACCGAAAATACCCATATTGGGTTAATCATCAACTTTTGGGATTTTCCTGAACTCTAGCTGGAGATTTTGGCGGACTTTCAGTTTTGGAACAAGTTATTTAATTTTGTTCCCGGTTTAACACAAATCCACACCAAACACACAGCTATAGGCTTTGGAAAACCCCAGGACGAAGAACAAAGCTGGAGTTTTTCCCTCAGCAAGCTTCCACTCTCAATGCAATCTTTACAATCTTTGAATGCTGCATTGAGAGTTGCATTTGCTTCATTGCAACAATGCGTGCTGCTTGGGATAAAACCCACCGATTTGTGGAGGGAGAGTCCCGGTGAGGTAATAAGCCTCGTACGAAGTGCATTTGCTAACTGGGATAAACTCGCCAAATAGTTATGAATCTGCTCGTACGCACTTAGATTAAGTTGGAGCATAGTTGTTAGGAAGTTCCGCAGGTAAACGGCAGAGCAGAGCGTACCAGCAATACAACGCTTACTAGTTGGCAGCAGTGTGGTCCAGAGCATACTGCCCAGCATCTCCTATCCCTATCTCCACGTGGGATACGAGCAAATAAGGGAATATCAGTGAACCGGTGAGAGCTCGTATGCTGACAGGAAAGGGCCAGAGATGATTAACCAACCTGCCGAACATCTAATCCGTAAACGACGACGCCGCACCGAGATTGAGGAAGAGGTAAGGGTTACGAATGAGGAAGTCATCGCAATCGCTATCTCCTTAAAGGTGAGCAAGACACCGAATCCGGATGGATTCCTAAACCTGACCGTACAGGCCTTTTCAGGCAGTCCTGCATACCGAGTGAAGTGCGGGGTGGAGGTGGCTAAGGAGTCAATCCGCCTCCGCAAAGGTCCGGCGTGGACCCAGGTCACTACCTTTAAACTAGCGTCGGTGGATGCTAATCTGGCCCGGAAGGAAAGTCAATTGGAGGTCGGCAGGTCTGTATGCCCCCTGAGCATACTACAGCAACCGGACATTTGCTTCCGGTGCTTTGAAGGAAGACATAAGCCATGGACCTGCAAGGGACCCAATAGGAGCTAGTTGTTCAGGCGATGTGAAGGGGGTAGAAAACAAAGCAGGGCAGCAAGTAACGGGTAGAACCAACACTCACACCGTTCGCGGCTGGAAGACATCGCATTGCGATGCCGAGGTATTCGAAGAGGCAATGAGAAGAGAGTGTGATGGAGGCAGTTGACTCCGCCCGACTGCTGACCAACTAGTTACCATCACGGGCGTGGGACGCCACCATGCCTAAAACCCACCAACCTAGGAATGGGAAGCCACCGGCTTACTGGTGGACTGATGCGATAGCGGACCTCCGCAGTGCGTGCCTCCGTACAAGACGGATGATGCAGCGTGCGCAAACGGAGCATTCAGTTCTGCAAAATCGGCGCTAAAAAGTGCGATTAGGGCAAGCAAGAGGGCCTGCTTCGATAGGCAATGCGCGAGTGCCAATACGAACCCGTGGGGTAACGCCTATAGGATCGTAATGACCAAGACCAAAGGCACGCTGGCGCCTGCAGAGCGATCACCAGCGATGCTGAAGCGTATCATCGGAGGACTCTTTCCACGCCACGAGCCTACTCCTTGGCCCCCGGCAGTCGAGTCTAACGTCCGACATTCCAGTGAGATACTGGAATCTAAGACATAGACCAGCCGTATCGAGATCGAGGGAGAGATTAGGGTTACGAATGAGGAACTCATCGTGATCGCCAACTCCCCAAAGGCCCCCGGCTGTTTCGGGCATTCATCCAGAGGCGCCTGGGTGAATGCCTCTTCCCGGACAGGTGGAAGCGGCAGAGTTTGGTCTTACTGCCGAGAGCTGGGAAACCTCCAGGGGACTCATCGGCATACAGCCTATCTGCCTGCTGGATACAGCAGGCAACGGCTTGAGAGGATTTTTCTCAACAGACTGGGGAGGTACACGGAGGGTGTAAACGGTCTGGCAAGTAACCAGTTCATTCTCCGGAAGGGCAAGTCCACGCTGGATGCTATCCTCTCCGTCACCAAGACGAAGGAGGTAGCACTCCAGCGCAAGAAAAGGGGCTCACGTTATTGCGCAATCGTCACGCTTGACGTGAAGAATGCGTTCAATAGCGCCAGTTGGTACTCCATAGCGCTTGCGCTCAGGAGCATCCATGTACCGGTGTCGCTGTACAAAATTCTGGATAATTACTTCTAGAACCGAGTACTTGTTTACAACACGGGGGAGGGTCAGAAGTGCGTCCCACTCACCGCAGGAGCTCCGCAAGGTTCTATCCTGGGACCGGTGTCGTGGAATGTCATGTATGACGGGGTGTTGAAACTCGATTTCCATGTAGGGGTTGTGATCGTCGGCTTCGCAGACGAAATAACGCTAGAGGTCTACGGCGAGTCGATCGAGTAGGTCGTGTTGACTGCCGCGCACTGTATACGCAAGGTCGAAGACTGGATGCACTCCGAGAAACTGGAGTTAGCGCACCAACAGGCGGCGATCAAAGTCTGAGACTGCAGACACATTTAAGAGTCACATAAACTATGTTTGCAGGAGGGCCTCAACTATTGCAGCACTATTTCGAATTTTGTCGAGTAGCTGAGCGGTGAACAGCTGCAAGCGAAACCTTCTTACCAGCGAGGTTTTATCCAGACTTAGGTATGATGGGCCAGTGTGGTCCGAATCTCTAGGTACTAACAGATTGCGTAATAAATTAGAAATTACCTACAGGCTCATGTGCCTGAGGGTTGCGAGTGCGTATCGTACAGTGTCGTACGACGCAATCTGCTATAATGCTACGTCTGCTATGATGCCTATCAGCAGCGCCATTAATGAAAGTGTAGAGTGCTTCGACCAACTTGAGACAAGGCAGGGGAAGTACTAGCAGATTATCCTCGACGACCAGATGGCAGCGGGAGAGGTGCAATTCCTCAAAGGGCTGATAATCGCAAGGGCTTGTTCCGGTGATTATCCGGATGGGTTGGGAGGCGCGATGAAGAAGCGAACTTCCACTTGACACAGATCCTGTCAGGCTATGGTTGCTTTAGACAGTATATACACAGGTTTGGGCACCTGTGTCTCGAGTACGTGGACGCGGAGGAGATCGCTGAGCAGGTCTTCTTTGTATGCCCTCGTTATGTGCGTGCGAGGAGCAACAAAATGGTTTTTTTTCGGGCTAGACACTACTCCGGATAACTAAGTTCAGAAGATGTCTTCACACATCGGACATCTGGAGCGTGGTTTGTACAGCAGCTTCTCAGATTGTTCTGGAGTTACAACGTGTGTGGTCAGTCAACCATTAAAACGGCAGTGGTAGCTAACCGCCAGTTTACAGCTGGTTAGCTAGGAGGTATAAGAGTGAAAAAGATGCATCAAGTACAAAAAACCACGCCCCGACGTAAAACTTATTCATCATTTCGGAAAAATAAAAACCGAAGACCGAATCCATAAAATCATCCATCTTTTTGAATTCTTTTCTCAGGTGTCTGTGAACAGTTTTCCCCGCCATCTTGGAGAAAAAAGGGTGGAATCCGTATGATATCCGAAAACCAAATGACAACACTATATATTATTCGCTATTATGGCGAAACCGTTGGAAACTTGGTCGTATGCTGACAGGGAAGGGGATGTTGTTCTCCCTGCACGCAAAAGTTGGATGGTGCGAAACCAGTACAAAATTGTGCGTTTTTAGCGCAATTGTTGATGTAATTCGGAACCAGTACAATAATTGCGTGTTGGGCATAACGCAATTAATGCTCTAGCGTTTCTCCAATGTATTTGGCAGCTCCAAACTACTACACCTAAACAGTTTCAACTGGTATCAAGCAGCATTGCAAAGCGAGCGAGAAGCAAAACCTTTCTCCTCCTTTCTGCTTGAGGACGAGACATATGTTACGCTTTTCAAGTCTTTTGCACACACGCTTTCGAGATACTTTTTCTTCTTCATGCATTCCTCTGAATAGCAGCAAGCACGCATCGACAGTATGAGTGAGACTAACAACACTGGCATCTAGTATGTACAGCACGGGTGTCTCGCTCATTTCGTAAAGCGACGAGACATCGTCTTGCGCGTCGCAACCCGAACCGAAAAAGAAGCGAAAGAGCAACCTGCACATTATATGTGACGTATCTAGTCTCGTCGTACGTACATGGAAAATCTACGAGCAAGAGAGAAAAAGCAGTCACTAATACACTCAATGTGAGAAATAAAGTGTCGGTATATGATACATATTCTGATTTCAATCTATGTCAATGTATTCGCAGTACAACTGTTGCATTATGCGTTTCACACATTTATTGTGCGATTTCTGTGCAACATTTGTGCGAATCGGGAAGAAACAATGATTGTACAAGACTTCAACTTTTGCGTGCCCCGTCGTGGGACTAGGCATCGCAGCCCTAGTATGGCACTCTGCTCGAACCGGCACGCGCGGGCATCTTGGCCGGAGAGCTACGGAAGGCAAATGTGGAGGTAGCAGCCATACAAGAGGTGCGTTGGCCTAAAACCGGAGAACGTGAATTTCGGGCGGTTGATCCGACCGCGGGCACATCTTTCACGTATCATATCTACTACAGTGGCGGCGATAGAGCGGAACGGGGCGTCGGTTTCGTGCTACTTGGGAACCAAATGAAGCGTGTTATTAGGTGGAGGCCTATTAATGACCGTCTATGCGTATTGAGGATCAAGGGCAGATTCTTCAATTACAGCCTTATCAACGTGTGCGCGCCGACAAACGATAAAACCGATTACGTAAAGGAGGAGTTCTATGAGCTCCTCGAGAAAACGTATGGAGAGTGCCCACAGCACGATATAAAGTTTGTCATCGGAGATACGAACGCGCAAGTCGGACGAGAGGAGTTCATTCGTCCAGTTATTGGTAGGGAAAGCCTTCACTCTACCACCAACGACAACTCCTCAATTCCGCTTACAAAATTCTCTCCCGTATCTTGTTCCAGCGACTGAGGCCGTTGCAGGAAGCCTTTGTTGGAGAATATCAATGCGGTTTTCGAGTGGGGCGATCTACAACGGACCAGATGTTCACCTTGAGACAGGTTCTCGACAAGTTTCGAGAACACAATTTGCAGATGCATCATCTGTTCATAGACTTTAACGCGGCGTACGACACAGTGAAACGCAACGAGCTTTGGCGAAAAATGCTAGAACATGGTTTCCCAACTAAACTGATTAAACTGATACGTGCGACGCTCGACGGTTTCACATCATGCGTCAGGACAGCGGGCGAATTTTCGGACGCGTTTGTGACGTTGGATGGTCTGAATCAAGGTGACGGGCTCTCGAACTTGCTGTTCAACATAGCTTTGGAAGGTGCAATACGAAGGGCAGGTGTGCAGAGGAACGGCACCATCATCAATAAGTCTCACATGTTTCTGGGCTTTGCGGACGACATTGATATAATTGGTGTTAGCCGTAGAGCAGTTGAGGAGGCCTTACAGCTCTCAAAAGGGCAGCTGCGAGAATTGGACTCACCATAAACACTGCCAAAACGAAGTACATCGTGGCTGGCAGAGAGCGTGGTAGTTCTACGGGTGTTGGTGCTGCGATGGAGATGGATGGGGATACTTTCGAAGTGGTCGACGAATTTGTTTATCTTGGTACTCTCGTGACATGTGACAACGAGGTGAGCCGCGAGGTGAAGAGGTGGATTGCGGCGGCGAATAGGGCTTATTACGGATTGCGTAGCCAGCTTAGGTCCCGTAGCCTAGAGATCCGTACGAAATTTGCGCTCTATAGGACTCTGATCATCCCGGTGGCGCTCTACGGACATAAATCGTGGACGTGGAAGGAGGCCGATCGACGAGCGCTTGGGGTCTTCGAGCGTAGAATCCTGCGATCAATACTCGGAGGCAAACTAGAGAACGGGGTGTGGCGCAGGCGCATGAATCACGAGCTGTACGAAGTATACAAACACGCTGATATTGTCAAGCTGATGAAACACTGCAGGTTACAGTGGGCTGGCCATGTAGCACGGATGGCGAATGAGCGACCGGCAAAGATAATATTTAGTAGAGAACCGGATAGAGGCCGACGACTTCGAGGCAGACCGCGCACGCGCTGGATGTGTGCTGTCGACGAGAATGCCAGAGCAGCGAGTGTAAGGGGAAACTGGAGAGTAGCAGCCCAAGACCGAGTTTTGTGGAGACGTATTCTGGATTCGGCATAGGATCTTAATGATCTGTCGCCATAAAAGTAAAGTAAAGTAAGGTGAAACCTGCTATCAGATCGACCAAATTCTAATTGACGGTCGGCATTTCTCAGACGCCATCGATGTGCGGGTCTTCCGAGAACAGCGTTGACTCTGGTCACTTAATAGGTTGGTGAGCGTATTGGTGATCCTGATGGAGACCTGAATGTACAGTAGAACACACATTTGCAAAACGGTCAGCAATACAGCACGAGAGGTGTAGGGTACGATCGTAGAATCTACACGCAACACGTGGTTCGATGCGGAGTGTTAAGAGATGACGAACAAGAAAAGTCGGGCAGGATGGTAGCAGCTGTAGCAGTTCCGAAAACGACGAGGAGAAATATTTATTTACTTGAGTAACGCAGGACAGTCAATAACTCCCTGAAGCACATCGAAAACAAAAAGATGCTGCGCTTCTCATCACGTCTGGCTGACAGCGTCTCTAAACATATAAGTTGACATCTATCAGGGTAAGGGGAAAGTGCGACTAGGTCGTTCCAAGGGATTGACCGTAACGCAAACCGTATAAATTTCTTCTGCACGCGTTCAGCTTCGAGAATTTGTCCTACGCAGTGAGAGGACCATAAAGACGAAGCGTACTCCAAAATGCTGCACACCAACGTGCAATAGAGTTATTTTAGAGCAGGAATGTCCGTTAATTCAGAAGCGTGACGGTGAATAAACCCCAGTACAGAGAAAGCTTAGGCAGTCATAGTCCCGATATGGTCGTTGATCACTTTAGGTTCTATACTGTACTGGTGACGAGCTGGATTGGCAGAGCGTGTAAAAGATATAGTTTTGCATTTTATTCTGTTGACATGCATGATCGCCACACCAATTCAGCAGAATGTTGGTCTGAAGGACAATACGGTACTCCGTAGACACAACTACGCAAAATACATTCATGTCATCCGCGAACGAGGGTTTGAGAGCGGATATGAGTAAGGTACAGATCATTTACGTAAATGTTGAATAACAGCGGTCCAAGAAAACTACGTTGGCTCACGTTAGACGTGATTCGAAATAAGCGGATTCGAGCTGAGTTGATCACGACATATGAGGTGCGGCCGGATAAGTATGACAGAATCCAGTTATCGAGAGGATGCTACATTACAACTTGGAACTTGACCTTCTGGCCATACACAGACTTCGCAGTCAGCTGTTTAATTTACAGGACGATTGCAAAGCTAGCGCCACGATCCTAATGACACTAACAGTCTCTCCCAAGCCGAAAATCGAACCTACAACGACTTGCTTGTTAGGCCAGTCTCGTACCTCGAGATCAACGTGAAGGCAACTCGAGAGGATAGAGTGGTCGAATGCAAATGTCGAGCAATGCAAAAAACACGAGCATTGCGAACGATCTCTTGCGAAGGCGGAGAAATGCTTCTCCAGGTACGTCACGAGAAGTTTCTATTAAGTGGTAAACTGAATCAGGAACCGGACTGTGCCAATCCCTGCCATGTGCAAAAACAGTAAAGGGGAACTAATAACCGATAAGACACTGGCGGCAGTGAGGCGAGGGGCCTAGCTTAGTTGGTAACATTTCCGCCAACCACGCTGGTGGCCTGGATTCGAATCCCAACGCCAACATAGATGTCGATGGTTGTGGGGTGGTGTGATTCACTCACAACCAACCCTACTGGTTTAGAAGATTTAACCCTAGCCGACACCGGGAGATTTTTGAGACGATCTCTGGGATCACGCCTTCCATCGCATGAGGAAGTAAAGCCTTCGGCGGCCGTCCATTAATCAACGGATTGTAAGTTAGGGTCCTGGGTGGAGTCGCCTCCCCGGGCGTGGGTGATTAGCACTACAACAGTGGCGGACCTAGACCGATGGAAAATAAGCGAGAAAAAAAAATGGTGGCAGTGCATTAGAAACAACATTTAAGAGCCAGTTCGCGAGAACCGCAACCACCTTTACAAGGGAGGTTGTATCGAGGTTCTCCGATCGGACTGAAACTTTCAGGATTTGTTTTTGCATATAATAGAACAATGTTTTGCATAATGTCAGATTTTTTGAAAAGGGGTAAGTGGGGTAAAAAAGCACGTCAAAAATTGAAGTCCAAAAATTGCCAAAATCTTAAAATTGATATAATTTTGTGAAACTGAATCGATTTTCATGAAAATTGGCATGTTTATTCTACTCTATAAAGGGAACGAAATAAGAGTTATTGGAATTTGCTATCGAGAATACATGATGAGATATTTGCATTTTTCTAAAAAAAAGAAGGTGATTTTCACAGCAGATTTTCTCTTTCGTGCGGATATCGGAAACGAAACATTATACGTATGAAAATGTTGACTGGGAGTTTCACTTCTCGCACAATGGGTTCGAAATGATGGTCAATAATATGTTATAGAAAAAAATGGATTTTCTCAGGCATCTTTATAACCCTTTTTACCCCACATACCCCTTTTAAAAAAATCTAACATTATGCAAAACATTGTTCTATTATAAAGATAAACAAACCCTGAAAGTTTCAGTCCGATCGGAAAACTTCGAAACAAGACCTAGTTGCGGTCTTCGCGAACTGGCTCTTAAAGAGGTTATTGCAGAAGGGATTCATTGCTGTCAAATTTCACATATGTGTGCGTTATCGCAGATCAACTTTGGTCCATGACGTTTGTTGGTCCATGATGTTTGTAACTAGGAACAATAATGGGGGGAAAATCACTACACAACACATTCATGAAAGTTTTCCGCGGTTTCTCGAGTTTTGATAAAAAACGTTCCAATTCTGTAATATTTCACAACGCTCAATTTCATCAACAAAAAGAAAAAAAAAAACAAAACAAACGCCTTGTTGCCGAATATATTGGTTACATGATGTTTGACAGATAGATCCCTCTGGGTTATTGAACGGAGACGAGAAACAATAGAGAGCTTGAGAGGGATGGACAAGCTTTGGATCCTCCAACATGGACGAGATCACCTTGCATCAGATGTTTGGCAAATTCGAAGAAGTAGTAATGCAGACTCATCATCTGTTTATAGATTTCAAGGTGGCATATGATTCAGTTAAGCGCAACGAATTCGTGATGTTGAACGGCAAGGCGAAGGGCTCTCGAACCTGTTGTTTAACATTGCCTTGGTAGATGTAGTACGAAAAGGTGGTGTGCAACAAAGCGGCACCATTACCTCGAAGTCTCATATGAAGGATTTTGTCCCAACTCTAATAAAGGACTGGCCGCATCATCTCAGAATTCAATGAAACGTGGCTGTCTGGCTTTGCATTTTTATTTTTATTTTTACTAACATTTGAAAAGGGCTGAAATTATTTTAATAATCCCATTTCTAAATAATAACAAGATATACAGAAAAGTGGTCAATAGATGATTTCTAGGGAATCGTCTGAACTAGCATTTAAAAATATTGAAAAAATTGAATTTGAAAAAAAAAATCATTCTCAAAACACAAATTGATCATCAGATATCAATGTTTACTTAAGGCTCTTTGTGTGAGCAACTAGTTAACTATTCCCCACGGAAAGAAATTATTTTTTGTTTTTTTAAAGATCGATATATACTCTAACCATTTTAATAACCATTATGGTTCACTATTTCTTAGTTAGGCCGACCCAAATTGCATTTTATTTTATGTTATTTATTTTTCGCGCTCCCCCTCATGGTTAACTTTTATTACCTTGGACATAAAAAGAATTCGGAACTTGTACCATTCTTAATGAGGGTTTTTTTTTCAAATTTGAACAAATTGACGAAGTGCGAACGTCTTTTAAAACGAAGTACTTCTCACCAATCGAGATGATGAACGATTTGACAGTATTTCAATTGCAATTGCATGCATCATTTGATGAAAGGCCTTCTAATAAAAACAAACAATCTATCGACAGAACCTGCGAACAAATTACCAGGATTTTATAATCTCATTATCTGTGCAAAACAATAAATTGACAGCAAAAAAAATGTAATCAAAATTTCACGCACACTTAATCTTCTCCTAGCGCTCCAAATATTTCAAATGAAAGGCGTATTCTGAAACTGGTTTCCAAGATTGAAACTATGTTTAAAACCTAGCCCCCCGAATGCGACGATATCATCATCAGGTCATTAAAATATTATGCCAACTCGCCAAAAACCAGTGGCAAACCTGCATTACTCACACCGTCAATCATCTTTCAGCTCTGCCATAGTCCCCGTACGAGAGATGTTTTTAACTGGAGTGTCCCGTGTTCCACACTATTTAATAACTTCAGTCACGTTCCGACCGCCGCGCCAGTCGGTCAACCAACCAGGATCGTTATATTCATAAGCATGGAGCTAGAACCTCCGCCAGGCGTCAGCTAGTTCTACCTTCGGTGTCAAAAAGAAGTGGATTAATGTCTTTTGAGAGCACTGGAAGTACGGCCAGTAGCGAGCAGCAAATCGGACAAAGACGACAGCTAGTCAATAAAGATGCCCATTGTCCACCCGGCGAAGGCGCGCACGAGGATCGCCTTATATTGCGCAAAGTTGAGCTAAGTTTCGAACAAGAAAACGTCGGTAGAATTTTAAGCACTATAAGCTCAGTTGAAGTGCCTCTAATCGATTCAGCTCAAGATAGATGAGCTAAACATATCCTAGAGCTTATCGTTTCATATAGGTTCCAGAGGTCACAATCGACATAACTCGGTTACTGAAATGACGCCACGAAGCTGAAATATTTTGCCTATACCCTGTCAGAGATAAAGCTGCAATCAATCACTTACACATACCTTTCCGGTGCCAGTGCGGCTTCTTGGAGCATTTGTAGCGCCTCACGTATACGTAGTGCTCATAGGTAGGGTAACCATCCTTTTTGTGGCGCACCTTCTCCTCGTAATCGGTCTGATTATGCAGATCGAAATCACCCTCGTAAATAATTTCCGTACTACTGTTACCGGTATCCTCGAAATCTTCCACTATTTGATTATCTAAGCTCTCGGTCGTACTTTCACTTTCAAGCCGGCTGAACTTGGGACTACCGAATTTCAGATCATTTTCTGCGGTCTTCCTCGAGCCACCACTTCGTATACTTCGCACAAACCGGTTGAGTTTATTTTTGTTCAAGATGGGTCCATATTTTTCACTCAACACTTCACCAATCACATCCTGCCGGCTTTCTTCATTTCTTTCACTACGCCGTAACTCGCGTCGTTCTCGGGCATTAAACTCAGCAGGACTTTCCGTTGCATCCGATTCGGCATGGACTCGACTGGACAGCATATACAGACCGACCGTGATCAGTGCTAGCACCGAGAGGGTCAAAATGGCCCTTCCGAAGACCAGCCAACAACGCTTCCGCCGTTGGTAGGCCCGCTGATGGAACTCCATCTCATCCATCGAGGTGCACCACCTGGAGCAGACCGGATTTCCGCAGCCGCATCTTCATCCACCCACGGAAGGGTACACACTTCACGGCACAATTTTATTACACAATTTCTGAAGTTCTAAAGCTGTTCTTATCACCACTATCTCGTTTCGCTCGCTGAGAGCAAAATACTGTTTCACACGTTTGATGACATAATGACTGTACGGCTGAACGTGGAAGTGCAAATTAACTGGGCACGGAAGACTTTGTAGCAAATTCAACCTAATAAAGATAACAAGCCAAGGTACTCCACCTTGATAAGATTACGCACAGACGGTTGGAGGTTAAGCGGGCACAGCAGCGAAATTCCATTTCGTTAGGAGCTATAAATTGACTAGCGGTAGCTTGGGGCTTAGCTATAATGCAATATCGTACCAGTAGTTTATTTCAAAAATGCATCAGTACAGAATATTTGCCATTAACCAACAGTAAAAAATAACCGAGTATCGATAGAGTGACTAACGCTCGAGCTAGGCCTAACTCGGGCTAAACACGATGAACGTTCATCAATCAAACCGATTCTATTCTTTCGCGACCAAGATCCTCCACGATTGCGGGCGTGACTTAAGCATCAACCAACGCTACGGCAGCTTTCCCAAAATGCAATCTCTGCTGAGCAGTGTGTATCTCAATTAAGATAAACCGTGCCATAAGTTGACAGTTGTCACTTCCCACAAAACTTTACGCGCTAGCGTTGTGGCCCCGCGTGCGTTAAGCGTTCTTATACTTATCTTAAATTAGCTTTGGTTTCTCTAATCTCTCGATAGTTTGTTTGTTTTGCATTCCGCTAGTTTCTCAAATATGGTGCACACTTTTCGGCTCAAATGTAAGTCCCAACTTCCGGTTTTGAGTGAGATGAGCGCTTCTGGCATTTTTTGAGTTTCTTTGCTCCGAATGATGGTCAGTAGCCGAGAAACCTACCACGTGCTGATGATTTTTTTTTCATAAATACCTGCAGCTAACTTATGCTGCGGTAAAAATTAACCCGCAGCCAAAAATTAAAAGCATCACGACAACTTCGACGGTTAATATAGCCTATGAGATTCCATCTTATAAAAAATTTGACAACAAGGCAGAAATATCAAATGTGTTACTTAGTGAATCGTTCTTCTTCCGAACTATGAATTTCTACAAATAATTTTCCAAGCCTTTCAAACAAAGCTACAAAGTCCTAATTTGCATTCTCTGAAGAAAGATTTCCCTGGAATTTCGTCGTAGCCTATCAAAGCTTAACAACCAACGTTCTATAAACACAACAATTGCGGAGGTAGTGCCACGATCCTACTGACGCTAACAGTTTCTCCCGGGCAGGGATTCTGCTGTTAAGGGAAAGATGTAGAATGTTCAGTAAAATATTTGTGAAGTGATGTTTCATTACTGAAAACATGTTTGATACATAAAATCATTGTTTTGTAAAAAAATTATAAATTGGAGCAGAATTTTCAAACTATTCGCGCGTAATTTTTTACCATTCCGAAGGTAATTACACGTGTAATTTTTTACCATTCCGAACCAAACCAAACCCTTTATCTTCCCCGTTCGCCTAAGATTTAAATTGATATCCCGCGTCTGATCATTTCAACTTGAACCTAAGATAATCTTACTGATTATAAAAATTCTTAAAGCGGCTAATCCTGGTCATTGAAGATTGTAATCTTTTTCGTCGAAATTCAGTGTTGTTTTTGTTTATTATATCTACAAACAATTTCGCACGCATAGCCTTGGGGCTAATAGCGGTCTCGATCAACTAGATTAGTTGAGAGAATTCGTTATCGATATTGTTTTTTTGGCACATTTTGCATGTGTAGGATAACTACAACGATACACGGTGCCCCAGTGCTGAGTCGAGAAAATTTCCAGCTCGAAAAGATCCTCGACTCTATCGGGAATCGAACCCGATATCACAACCGTGTCGGCTAGCTACCGACATCGCTAACCACAGAGCCACGGGGACCACTGTTTATTATATCTACCAAGGTCTTATTTCGGAAGTGAAAAATTTGAATACACTTCTCGGTTTCAAGAGGTTCATGCTTCATAGTTGAAACGCATATCACTCAATACCGTGTTTTTACAAATATCCTGCTCTTTGGTTACATTGGTCGATAACAATGAAAAAAAAAATTTTGCCCTGAAGCTTAAAATAATTTCCCTTAATAGCTTATAGCTTTTTTACCTTTCCTGTCAATTTTAGAGCCCCTAGTGTAAGCAGAAGTGCATCAAAATACCGCACAGAAGGTACTCGCAGAATTCTTCTCTTCTACGTTGACCTACGAGAAAACTCTTATGAGTCACTGAAAAAAATATCTTTGCTAGGGGTACCAAAATTCACAAAAATGGTTGAAAAGCTATAATCTTTCATTTAGCTCCAGTTTGGCCTCTAGGGTAAAATATATGTGGGCAAAACAGTGTTATTTTCAAAACGTAGCAGGGCAAACAAAATTTTAATCAGCCAAGTGTACCACCTAAGTCGTATACTCCTAAGCGCGCTTGTGTAATCGTGTGTAAAGCCAGTAAATCCAGGCAAATAACTGCTTTATGGGCAAATCGAATATAGTAACAGAATCAGACAGCATTTTTATTGGAACTATGTTTTCTCTGATTGCCATGTTTTCTAATAATAACCGCCCTATATTTTTTGCTTATGAACAGCGTTACCAGGTATCCTGATTTATCTGGATTACCCAGATTTTTGAACATGTATCCAGATTTTTCATAAGTGATCCAAATTTTATTTTCTGTGTCTCGAAAAACGGTCATCACCTTAAAATATGCGCAAAATTTTGCAATTTTGTCACATCAAATGTTGCGTACCCCAAGAATTTGATACGAAAGCAATACCTTCCGCTCAACGAAATGGCTGTCATTATATATATATTTACAAAATTGACCTGGCAACACTGTTTATGATATAACGATCAATTTATACAGGAACAAAGCGCACTGTGTACCTATGAAATTGTTCAACAAGTGATGTTTAAATATACATTCACTTCAGATCTTCCTAATTCACCTCCAAGATGCACACAGTAACCTAAAAAACTCAATTGATCATTTTTTCTCATAAATTCCTAAAATTTTTAGGAAACCGCGAAGCTTGTGCTTGACAAAAGAGTAACCGGGCTATGGCTTCTTCTCACGAACCAAACCTGTCAAGGTTAACCCTCTAGTGCCCAAGTTAACTTTCAGACGGACTTCGAAAAAATCACTATGAAACTTTATAAACATTCTTTAAATATTCATTAAAGTTTTTTAGAGGTTTAAATGAAGACCGTCTAAAGGTGGCACTGGGCACTAGAGGGTTAAGGGGGGACCCTACTCTGGAAGGTATTTTTGCAGGTGATCGATTTTCCAGAATCAAGTTGTTTTGGTTTCTTTTAGGGTCCCAAACAATCCTAAACTTTCCGGAAGTCGATTGGCATTGCATTTCAAATTTGCATGCAAATTTGTATGGGAAATCGTACCTTTTTGCATTTTCCCTTCTACAGAACTCAAAATGACTTAAACGTTACGTTCCATGACTTCAAAAGGCAGATTTTTTATGGTTAACAACTTCCCAATCGACTTCCGATAAAATTAGGATTGTTTTGGGCCCCAAATAGAACAAAAAATTTGGTTATGATTTTGTGCAATCAAGTTATTTTTTTTCTATATAACGACACCCCACTCTAATGTTTATATTCTTTCGTTGACGAATATTCTGAAAACTTAAAAAATATAGTTTTCTAATTCACAAAAAAAATTCAAGATTCATTATAAATTTCAGAAAAAGATTTTGAAGTGTGAAGTGAAGTGGTACACTGTAATTTGAGTAGGCTCGTGCAAAATATTTCCCTTGTTTGACAACTAGGTTTAAATTCCTACGTATGATTTCAGTTTAATGCTTGGCGATACCTCAAACCAGAAATTTCATATATCTTGTGGTAAATCAGGAAGTACAAAAGGGAAAATATTACAAAATACGATTGGGCCCAAGTTACTTCCTTGAGGTACACCAGGTATTATTGGTACTCGCTCAGATTTTCATGTAGATTCAGTAATTTTCTCTATGGGCTTCCTTACTGCGACCTTAATCGTTGATCTATTGTGGGTATGCTAACTTATATTATAAGCAATACTGGCTCTTGAGAAGTGCCATGCTATTATTTTATCCGTGCTTGTGTGTGATGTGATTTTACCCTTTTTTTCACACGCTATCAGCTCTACTATAAATATAAATATAATTTTCTGGGGAAGTTTCGTTGTGCATCCTTCTAGCCAGTTTTATTGATAAGAAGCATTTTTTTAGTTATGGTGATTAGCGATAAGATCAGCAATAAACATTCGATCTTTTTCAGCGTGCGAGTCAACTTCGTCTCTCAGACAATTGTGACTACTATCGTACGATAGGCCAGTCCGAGTGAACAAATTCGGAGATTCGCTGAGATAATTTATTCTCTCCAGTAGATTCCAACAGATCTACAAACCGATTACTCCTCTTCGTTGACAGAAGTGAAGTGTCAATACAAAAGAGAAGAATCGCGAAACAATAGTTATCGGCAGAAGGTAATAATTGCAATCGCTTGAACAATCATACCCCTTTCTTTCTGAGTCGCAAGTGTTGACAATAACATATATTCTTCATCGTTTTACAAAATGTTGATACCTATTGTCATAACATAACTCAATCTACCTTAGTTCGTCGGTTTTATTTGCATCGAAGTTTTGTTCACTGATGTATGTTGACCGATGTCGAAAAAAAATGTGTTCAGACAGGCAAAAATCTGCACAAATTTAGTAAAAAACTGCGCAAGTAAAAATAGAGGAAAAAGTGTGCAAGCTGTGAAAAAAGTAACAACTATTTGCGAATTGAAAAAAATCGCCCACGGATTCTAAAAATATGCATTTTACAGACAAATCTATGAATCTGGTACCCCTGGTATTTTACAGCGTTTTAGTTATTCTACCGCTGATACAAAACATCGGGTATCATGTGTGATCAGAATCCAACAGAATTTTCTCATGAAAATTCTCTGATGCAATTTTGACCATTTTTGCGTAGAACGTGTTGGGCAGACCCGGATTTAAGAGGGGGGAATGCCCCGTGCCTTTCGATACGAGGGACCCCCTAGTCCTGAGCCAGACGTGAAGAAAAAGTGGAAATCTTTTTATTTGTTTTCTGCGAAGCGTTGTCATTTCAAAATTTTAAATGTTTCTACCTCTAATTTTTTAAGAAAATAGGGCTCCCCGAAAAAACCTGCACCGGGCTCCCCTGCACCGAAATCCGGCCCTGGTATTGGGGGAGCCTGATAATTAGCCCATGCTTGAGTCCTGATTCCGCAAACTTTGTAACCTTGTGGCTGGGCAGCTCCCCTAGGTTCAGATAGTCAACTTGAAGAGTGCAGTCAGTTAAATAACTTTGATGTATTTTAATGGCATACGGAAACTTGACATTTTTGCCATCAATCCAACCAAACATTGCGGAATGCTTTTTCTATGACTAGCAGAGCACTTCTAGTGGAATAACCCACAGCTTTATCAGTACGAATTATATTAGCTACTCTAAGTATCTGATATGTAGTTGAACGCAAAAACCAAACTGGTCGCGTGTAAAAGTTGAATTTTCACTAATATGTCTATGAGACGGTCTTTTAATATTCTATTGAGAAGTATTCTCTCAAAAAGTTTCTTTTCAAGTTTTAAAATTGGAGTGATAATCTGACATCTTGTAGAACCAAGAAATTCAAAAAGTTTAAGTCTCTTGAATACGATTCTATCTATTTGATTTCTCTCTCTCTCTCGTGAAATTTGCAAAAGAAATGAACCTTTGTTTGATTACCTCTTGCAAATGTTTCAAAATAACTTTCAAGGCAAACCAAAAGGCGACAGAGTAATTTTTCACCAGGTTTGTCGTTTTTTGTTTGTTTACGGGAAATTTTCATTGAAGTGTCTGCAGACTTGACGCAGTTCCGACGCGGCTAAGGGCACCAACATTTACAGGAACCCCACTCTCTTCATCCAAAAGATTTGATTTTCATTTTTTTTTTCGGTTTTAGGAGGGTTCTGCATTGCTTCAAGATCTGGTGTTGACACAGTTTTTTTTTAAATATCCACTTTCTGGGAGTCCTCTGGCATGAAAACTTTCTGACTGCTGACAATCTATTAAAAAAAATAGATACAACTAAGACATTTGGCGTCAAAAAGAAAATTTATTTCGAAATTCAATTTTTTGGGTAAAATATTGAAAATAATGAAACGGCTCCAACAGACTTCCGAAAGTCCGATTGCAAAGGCTAAGACAATCGTTCAGATTTTAGCCAGGAACTTATAGAAAAATACTTCCCGGAAGGTACGAAAAGAAATGCGAGCACCCGAAATCAAATCTGTTGCTAGGTAGATTTTATTAAGCACATTTAAACCTAATCTACTGAAACCAAGAGAGAAACAAATAATCCTCTTCCACAATTTTTCTGTCTGTCCTTCTCTTTTTTCATTTTTTGATGTTGTCCTTGCCACCTCAAGAAAAGAAAACTTTATCGCTACTCTTTTTTTAGTTGCTTACTTATTTCGCTGCCATATGCCCGTCTCTGTCTCTCCCACGGAAAACAAGGTGTCCATTATCAGCACTTCATTGTGGCGAAAGAGTATCGGGAAAATATACTATTTCTGATTATGCAACGGAAGGTTACATCCCTGGCTGTTGAAATGGAATTTTGTGGATATCCCTGGTTCTGGGGACATGAGCATTTTTTCCGAGAAGACGAACCTTTCGAGAACTACCGCTAAACAAAATTCGAAAAGTCGATTTTCATTGGCACTCTGCTGGTCATGTTTATGGCGATAAACAATAACTTGAATGTTGTTCTTGCTTTCGATAGCCATATTCTAAAGAAAAAATGTGTTTTTACAAATTTGTAACCTATGACGAAGTGCTTATTTTCTTGTTATTAAAAAAGGGTTACTACAATTTACGATTAAATCAGAAGTCTAACATTTATCTTTGTTGATAGAGAAACATTGTCCTACGATGTTGTAATCACGTTTATTTTAAGCAACTTTGTAATATGGAGTTTTTTTCATATGTTTTCTGCGCTAACGTTTTTTTTTTCAATTCGCATCAAAACTGTCTTCGTCCGACTTTCAAATTGAAGCATATCAGTTATACATCAAACATCTCAATGTTATTCGAAGTGTTTTTCATAAAAGTCGACTTTTCCATCTGATTTTGTAGACCACTATTTACGTATGGAAAAAATTTAATTTGAATCAAAATTTGTGGAATTCATGCAAGTTTCAATAAAGTTTTTCGTATATTGAATTAACTTCGTGTTTGTTTATTGATCTGTGTATAGTTTTTTATTTCGATTTCATATTTCGATCGCAGGGAAGAAGCACTTAACCAAATTCAATAAATTTTGCTCAGCAAAGTTTTCTTATTTTCCAAATGGTTAAAGCCTTGTAATATCATAGTTCGAAGTTTTTCGTTATTTTTTTTTAAATTGTCATTTTTGATTTGGCTAAAAACTTGCATAGACTTCTATATAGGCAAAAGATGCTATTTTGTGCTATTGATTTAATTTTTTGGAACACGATTTATTTCGGATTACCTATTGAAGAATGCTATTTTGGAAAGGTATTAGTGTTTACAAATATTTTAAGAGCCAAAACGGTTTCTTCGATCGGTGTGACGACCCCGGCAAAGCTGTAGATAATAATTTTGTCTTTCCGAAAGAAATATACACTCTACAAAAAAAAATTATTTATTTTTTGAAAAAAAAGGTAAAAAAAAATTTAAAGTTGATTATATTTGTGCTTATTTATGCTCATTTTTTAAAAGTCTGATTTTTTTCCATAAAAACTACAAAAGATTACCTAAACAATGAAACCAGTCCGATCATGGAGAAATAAAAAAAACTAAAGTTATATTTATTTTTTTAATTCAAATTCTTTTACAGGGTACATTTTTTGGAAGGAAAAAATCATTATCTACAACTTTGCTAAAGACACAATGCTAATTAAACAAACCGTCAAACGTTCTACAGTCAAAAGTAAAAATATTTTTGATTCGCCGTGATGGAAATTAAAAATATTTCTACAGTCAAAACGGTTTCTTTGATTGGCATAGTGTCTTCGGCAAAGTTATAATATGCCAATAAGTTATAAAAATATGCCTATCGAAAAAAAAAATTAAGAAAATAAAATGTTTTATTTTTGAATTCATAACTTTTTTTCTAGAAATCTATAATGCGTTTATATTTTCTATTGTGTTCAAAAAAAAGAAGTTGTAGATTGCATTTGATTCATAATGCTGATAACAGAGAAACAATTGGTTGTTGCGATTATAGTGAAAAGTATTTTGTTCCGATTGAATTTTATGGAACAAAATATCCACTAAATTGACGCAACCGCGCTCTCAAATCCCGTAGCTCCCGTATTTCGA
Source organism: Wyeomyia smithii (assembly GCF_029784165.1). Taxonomy (NCBI): domain Eukaryota; kingdom Metazoa; phylum Arthropoda; class Insecta; order Diptera; family Culicidae; genus Wyeomyia; species Wyeomyia smithii. Next base: position 92,516,875 of record NC_073696.1, read on the forward strand.
AAATTGGCAATCTTAATGCTGGTGAGATTTATCATTTTCATATAAATAGTGTTTGACCTAGCTTGATTCCTTTCAGAACCATTCTGAATAGTCAAATCATTTTGATTTTCTTTCTCAACCTCAGTCTGACTAATTAAAAATCATATTTTCTTTAGCATTACTCGTATATTGTTATTGCTTGTCTAAAAAGTTTTACTCTTCGTTTCTTTGACGGGTGAAAAAATAGGCAAAACTAGCAAGAGACCGTATCAACATGTGTTTTTAACGATTTTAATGTAAATCAAGGTTCATCTGAATGTTATCTTGTACGGAAGTGTCCAGATAGAAATCAGTTTTTCTGTAAAATTGGATCACTTTTCAAAAATTTCGACCTCCCCAAAGTACTTCTAGAACCAAAATTCGAGTATATGTCCCATATGATTTTATTCCTTTTTATGTATTTTAGGCTCATTTGTTAACTATTCAAAAGCAAGCCACCAAGACGTAAATGTCAAGTATCAAATAGCTTCATCTGCCATGCAAACTGACGTATTGCTACCAACAGTCACTCCAACAACGTAACATATCAATATTCTATCAGTCCCCGGCGGGAGGGAAAAAAGTAGAACCGGCTCCAGGCCTTTAGAAACTGCGTTCCCCCGCAAGTCATCGTTTATCATTACTACTATTCTGCTTCAGACTGCTTCATTTTGACAAGCTCTCTCCACGCGGGGCCACGGCGCACAATAGAAAATTCAAACGTCACGCACCACATCCAGCTTATTTATTCTGAACCTTCGGCCGACCCGCAGCACAGAGCCAGCGGCGACCCCCGATCACGGATACCTGTTGCTGCCTATATTTGGGACCGATCACGACCTCAAACCGATCAGTCGCCCGACCTGGGGTTCCACACCACGGTTGTGGATTCTCTTAAAAATTGATGACTGACCTTCGATCCCCACGTAGAACTCCATCTAGGGAGTCTCTCCGCGTTCCCCTCCTCCGCTGGCTGCGCGCTGCGGTGCCAAAAAGATTATTTAATATGCTGAAGTGGAAAGCACTTAAATTACGCATGATAATCGAAAAGTGTCGAACCTGGCAGGCACACGCGTCATACCAGCAAGCGAGGCGCCAATCTCGACTGGAAGGCGAATCTCAAAATGACATCAGACCGACCCGAGTTTGCACTGACTGACTCAGTCGTGAAAACAGGAACGACACACACAACAAGTGCGTTCCGTTCGCGCGATCGGTGGTTATTGATTCCGCATCCGGCAAGGTCAAGCATCTGTTTGGTTAAGTGGGTAGGCGGCGTTCGAGCTAAGCGCTAAGCGTACGCATCAGTCGCTCTTTCCCGGTTCAAGTTTTATGGCCTTTTTTTTCCTTCAAAAACGACATGAGCAACAAAGTTTGTCTACATGGTAAATTTGCTTTTCGAAGCAGTAGAAGTGCGGATTCCATTTATGCCAGTGCCGGCTTCGTTGAAGAGATTCTAGGAACTGCGAAACACCACCGGCTTCGGTAGCGTACCACGAAAACATAACACTAAACGAGTTTCGCGAGGCCGGAACAAATTTGGCAAGTGCTAGTTTAAATTGAATGAACTTCTATTTCTAAAATATATACATAGGAAGTCGGTTGACCGTTAGATTTAAACTGAATGAATCTGGAGGCCCATATTGGGAATTTTAATTAATGCAGTGCAACCAAACGTGGAAAACTATAAACACTTTAAATTTTGTCAATCTAATCTAGCTTATGCCCTTCAGCCACAAGTATTACATGAGTGATAGTTCAAGGGTGTTCAGCAGAGGTCAAATCAGTTACAAATTACGCATAAAAAAGGAAAACAAGGCCAATTGGTTTGTAATCTCCGAATCAACTGATCCGAATGGGATTAAGGAAAAACAAAATTTTGGTCATACTAACATTTGTAGCAAAAATTGAACTAAATTGTGCATTTCATGTTCCTTTATTCACTCAGGATAGCGTTTATCCGCCGAATGAATCGAATAAAATCGTTCCAAGCGTTGATACCTTAAAATTGAATCCAAAATTTTAGGACTGGTCCACTCTCTTGAAGATCCCGAACACTTTCCAGGAGAATTAGAAAGTTGGCGTTATATCACGGTTTGTCCTATAAATTTTATTTTGTCCCAAAATAGCCCCTGAAGTATTCACACCTCTGGATTTCCTATTCATATTAATCAAATTGTTATAAACAGACTTAGTTAAATGCACAAAAGAAACCAGCAGCAAAATAACTCTCCAAAACCGCTTTTTCCCAGGAAAACTTCCATTCTTTATAGTCGGGAGCACATCCGCAAATAAATAACCCACTTTCGACAGCCTTTGCCTCCTATTTTAGAATTCAATTAGTTATCTCGTGCCGTGCCATTTCCGTGAAGTCCGAAATCGCAGAACCTCCTAAACACGAGCGCTTAAATTTGACGAGCATTTTGCCAGAGGCTACTTTCATGACGAGCGCGGAACGTGCAGTCCCGGTTGCCGCCGATCGTACACCGTACTGGGGTCGGGTTCTATCTGAAATACACATTTTTTTGTCTGAAGGCGCGCGCGGGCAGCACACTTCCCCACACACACGTAAACACAAAAACATCCGCGCACCCAGCGATCCGCTCTCGTGTTAGTAAAAGGATGCCCTTTCCGATTGCTACTGTATTCCGTCCGTTCCTGTTTGGAGCCGCGAAGCAGTCGGCCAAAGTTTCCTCGGACCGGCTCCAAAACTGAACGGGGCTTCTTTATGTTTTGTTTTGATTTCACTGTTTTCTTTCTCCCAGCTTGTTCCTTTTCGAACAATAATTTTCTCATGCCACTTTTATCGCACAACTTTTCTTCTTCGCTGCCTTCAGGTTTCGACAGGCTGTCATAGTGACGAACATCGAGTGAAACAACAACGAATTGTGAACACAAGGAAGTCGAGACCACCGGCAGTTACGACATCGTGCAAATTAGTTCTCTCCACATTGCAGAATCCGGTGCTCTTGTTTGCACTCCTCCCTCTAGGAGGACACTTCGTGACCTACAAATTTTGCACATTTGTCTATTTCACACCCCCGGCCAATCCAACCTGCTCTTAATGTATTCATTTTTTACTTCACAGAAGGGGGGAATACTTCCTCTTCCTAATTCGCTTTTCGATTTCAACATAACATTCGGCTTCTTAAAAGCCAACAGCGCCATCACTTCAAAAAATACCATCAAACAGAACCGGGAGAAACATCAATCAACCAATCATATTTCGCTATGCTTCATATCTTCGTCTGTTTATTTCCTACACGTACGCTCGTAAACCGGAGAGATTTAACCGCAAATTACTAGATTAATTTGAGCCCGAACAGGAAGAGATGCAGCATAGAAATTTAGTCACCATCTCTACAGCACCCAAAAAATCCGTGCCCACCAAATACAATTTGACCCCACCTTCTCACGAACCGAGCAGTAAAAGCACTTATCTCTCCGAACGCACTTTTTCAGTTAAGGTCATTAAAATAGGATCAGATAAATGAAAACGCGTACGCAAGAAACAGCCCAACAGCACACGGATCTAATACATCAATCTCCAGTTGCTCCTGATCCTAACTGACCGCACAGAAGAAACCACCGCACGCTCGCACGCTGGACTCCTTGTTGACTTCGGGCGGCGAAAACGCGTTCACTCGCGGCGAACTCCACGGTGCTACTGCCAGGCTGAGTACCAGAGCCGGGTCAACCTTGCGTTGCGGGATGGATGAAACCGCACATATGAGACGACCAGCAGCAGTGAGGACTAGCATGAGAGTATACGCGCGCACGCTCAAATGGAACAGCGAACGAAGAGCTCTCGCGAAGTCGCGCGTCTCGATGGCCGTGACGATCGGCCCTGTCTGCAGGATGCCTCTATAACCACAGCCAACCAATAACTGTGCCATGCCGGCGAGTTCTTTCGATGGCAAAAAAAAACAAGAACGACGCCGGCACGCGGATTTTCGCGTCATCGGTGCAATGCTCTCGCTCGCGTGTTTCTTTGGTGAGCGTAAGAGAAGGAGATGTGAGCCGATTTCTGCGGAGTATCAGGTTCCTCGTTGACGGTTTATAATCCAGGTTGTTTAGGTATTGTAAAATAAATATAAATATTTTAAAACCAATACAATTATTATTCTGCTTTTATGTTTATTTTTATTAAAAGGCACACAATTTAAAATGAATTCAAATAATATTTACCGTTTAATTCATTGAAATAATTACTTCAATGTTCTAATGAAGTCATAGAGAACTAATATTTTGCAGCGAGGTACTCTGCATCTGATCTTGGACATCTTTTATCCTTCTGACAATAATAGGTAAAACCTGACGATAATAGAGCCGATACCCTATATAATTTAATAAAAGGTAACATGGATTTAGTAAAAGTGAAATAAACTTTGAAACTCTCTATAGAACAAAAATAAACAGGACAAGAAAGTTTAGTTGAGGTGGTTCCAGAATTCGAGATGGTTCTAATATTCCACGGGAACGGGATTCACAGGTCCAGCAATCGATATATTCTTCACTGTAACCTGGCTAACAGTATTCCAGGTGGAAATGCACGCGATAACGAAATGTGCGAATACATGTCTGGAACGAAATTACCAACACATGTTCTGCATTAGTCAGGCACCATTAAGCCCTGAAGAGAACTTTTTGTTACTCTAAACTAGTTTGAGAATGTATCCGATCAAACTTGATAATGACACATGTTGCCTTTACGATATCGATGGCGAAACCTCGAGACACTTATTCTGCGAATGAAGAGTTTTAATACAACGCAGAATGCGTATCTTCGAAACCTGCCGATATTTGAAGCGAAAGTCCTAAAGAGGTAAAAATTTTTAACGGAGTGCGTTGTTTAACAGGTATAAATGGAAAATCATCTATGCATCCGCCCGAATGCAGAAAATTGTTATTTGGTTATTGAGAATTATGAGGCTTGGTGAAACGCAGATTTTGACCTTAGATTGGTCGATTATTGTTTGCACGGTCGACGGAATATTAAGCGTAGTTAAACAGGAATGTACTCTCTGGGCTATATGAGAGCCAGTCTCTGCTCGCACCAATTATTTTACTAGGAGATGGCGACTAGGACAGTCTTAACTAAGCAGCAGCAGGTAGCAGTAGTAGCGACAGCGGATAGCAGCAACGGCGGCGGGTATCAGCAGCTTCAGAAGCGGCATTTGTTATATCAAAAAGCTGTCTTCGGGCGATAGCGCACATCGATCGGCACTTCCTCTAGTGAAAGTTTCCGTGTTTTGACAACCCTCAAACGTTTCGGGGTACTGGCAATCAAAATCTGTGGCCGGTCAAATTATTAGTGCAAAAACAGCTTTCCACTGTTTTATCTGTAATCTGCTTCCATACGACACTAAGACGCATAATCAAGCCCTAATTATGCAAAAATCTATTGAAAATGGTTAAGCCTTGTTAAAACGCAAATTTTGATTGATCTGATTGGTCGCTTAATGATTGCTTTTCCTAACACGGTCGACAGAATTTCATACCCAGTAAACCGAGAACGAACTATTTTGCCTAAACAAGAGCCTTCTTCGGCTTAGCCGTTATGTGCTCGACAAAAAATCACCCTTACATGCTCTATGAGGTACTCGGGTACCCACAAATTGAAATTCTTTTAATTTTGACAATTTTCATCCGGTTTCAATAGTTTGAGCTCTAAAAGATTCAGCAACTCATTTATATGGTTTTTATCCGAAACGAGCGATAACTACCAATTTAGTCGAAATTTCATCGTATTACTTGCGAAACTAAGAGCGACATTTGATCCAATAGGTCACAAAATACTTATAACTAAACTCGAAAAAATGGGAGTGTATTCTTGCCTCGTGCAATGGTTTGCATACTATTTGATGATTCGAACACTATATGTAAAGATGGGGACTCAGTTTTCAGCACAGTAAACAGATTTCTCTGGAGTACCACAAGGTATCAATCTTGGACCGCTACTCTTTATCTTTACTACTTCCAGATGGTTGACGTAAATTGTACGCTGCTGACGTTGAACTTTTTGAAGTCGTGAGGAATACTGCGGACTGCGTTGAGCTTCAGCGACTAGTGGATATTTTCAGTCTATGGTGTTCTAGAAACCTTCTCTCTGTAAGCATTCAGAAAAGTAGAGTCATCTCTTTCTGTTGGACAAAAATATTCAATCTTATTTGACTTTACTATGTCAGGCCAGTCTCTATCTAGAGTGCCCACAAATTCGAGGTCTGAGGGTTGTTCTTGATACTACGCTCTCTTTCAAACTGCACTACAACGAAATCATCTCTAAAGTTAATCGACAACTCGGATCAATGTTCAAGATAGCCAACGAGTTCCACGTTTGCCTTGGATCGCTTTACTACTCTTTAGGCGATCCATCTTGGAGTTCTGCTCCGTGCTACTAGGTGAAATCGATGCCCCGGAAATTCTCGACCACCTGGACATATATGCCCCCGAACGGTCTCTCGAACCCAGGTGCCTGATAAGTTTACCCCAACGCAATGTACAATATGGTCAGTTCAACCCAATATGCTTCATGTCGGCCAGCTTCAATACGGTTGCAGATTCGTTCGACTTTAATGTTACTGGAACAGCTTTCAAAAAAAGACTTTCCGTTCGTAGATAGATTTCAGTGAGGTGACATCCATAAATTACGTAACCCAATTGTTGTACCTCATCCCCCATATGTAACAAAACGCCAACACCTACACCCCCTCCCTTTCCCCCATAAAAATTACATAACGCTGTAGAAGGATTTGGTCAATACAAAGGCTCGTTTTTGGAGAGTCTCTCCAGAGATTTTTTGTTACGTAACGCTGAATTCACCTCCTCCATCCTCTGTGTAACAAATCATCACGGTCAAGGATATCCCCCTCCCCCTATGAGCGTTACGTAATTCATGGATGCCGCCTGATCGTTTATTGACTTTGTCTTAGTACTAAGTTGTTCATTAAGACAAATAGTTTGTCCAATAAAATTTTAATAAATTACACAGTGCAACAATTTTTTTGCCTTGGCTTCTATATATAATTTTTTGATGAAGTTCGATGCGAAAACAAATTTCCCCGAGTTTGAACATATTTCAGCTTAAGGGGCAATAATGACGCCATTTTGAATTTTCAATAAATCGGAAATTTTCGATGTTTTTTCGACGCCATTTTGTTATAAGATAAAATATCAAAATTCTATGAGTTTGTCCACATATTAGCATCTTCTTACCCATTTAAAAAAAACAGATCTTAAAGCAGACAAAAACTGAGCTCAAAACGGTGATTCTACGAAACCGGTTTTGGCAGGGATTTAGTATATTTCCCAGAGCAAAATAATATCGAGTTTGTATGAGCATTAATGGTAATGCGCTAATATCTGAAAGTGGTAGTCAATTTATATCTTATATTGAGAAAAAAAGTCTCAGAAATCGATTGGTTAGTGTCTGATCTACGTAAAATGTCAGCAACATGTCGATTTTGCCCCAATTCCCCTACAATACTAAATTAGGTTTATCTCGAAGTTTAATTAACTTATTTGAAAACTGTTTAATTTAATATCCAGAGTGTAAGCGATACTCAAAGATACAATAACAATTTGGCATCACATGATCCTCGCCTTTTTGCGAGGAGGGGGTCCCCCTTAAGTTGAAATATGTTCAAACTCGGGGATATTTGGTTTTGCATTAAAATACACAAAAAATTATATATAGAAACCAAGGCAGAAAAAAAAGTCAGTTTTTGTTGCACTGTGTTATACAAATTATACTTTGCAGTCAGTATCAGCGGTGCTCCGGAAAATCATTCCCGAAAATCTGGTTTTCCGAGGATATGTTTCGAAACGGTTCTCCCATTTACCCTCCTTGTTACTATATAAAAATTAAAGTTATCATAGTTGCCTTTGAATGAGCTTTAAGATGTCACTAATTTTCCTTATTTTTATGATTGCAGTAAACTATGAAATTTCGTCTTGTAAAACTTAAAAAGGTACCCGGGTATCCCATCGAGACGGTTAAACCAATCGTTTCATCGAATGACCGTTGAAAAAATCAATCAATCAATTAACTAATCACTTTACTAATGAATGGCGGCAATGACTGTTCTTACTAAGTAGCGAGCACCAGCAGCGGTAGTGGCATAACCAGTTGAAGCGGTCACCGATAGATGCACTTTCTTTGGTAGAAAAAAACCAAAGGGTTGTGTACAAAACCACGACCGCAAGATTGACGTAGAACTACATAAAGTTGTTTCTTACATATCTTTAGAACTACATAAAGTTGTTTGTGTGTAAACCCATCTGTTTTTTATTTTTCGAGAATGCTGCTCTAAGTGTAACAACTTACCGTGATTGATTCCTCCTCTTCAAATACGACCAAATACCTTGAAGATGCTGAATTGGAGGTATTGCTCGATGAGGATTCATGCCAAGTGCAGGAACAGCTTACTTCAGTATTGGGAGTTTTCCACCGAGCCATTTTCAAAGGATTTCATGCTTTGGGAACAACTCAACACAAGCATCAACAAACACGGAACTTATTTCCTTTTGACTTGAAGCCAAAGGACGTTGAATGTCGTTTTTTCGCATGTGAACAACTGTCTCACCGGCAAAACGGAGCTGAAAATTTATGACAACAGAAGTAGAGTAGGAAAAAGTAACGGTGAATGGCCGGTCATGCGCCTACGTCGTAGGCTTGGCCGAAAATACACGCTACGAAGGTTGGTGTTATTCATTAGGAGCTGTTAAAACCAAACAAAACCATCACTGGGGAATGATATTGCCTCCAAAAAATGCTATTAGGCCGAGCACTGCGTGAAAAACGGCCACTTTACTTGCAGAGTCAACAAAATACGATTCTACAGCATGACAACGCTCGGCCGCATACTGCCAAAGTCGTTGAAACTTACGTAGAAACGCTCAAATGGAAAGTTTTACTTCACGACATTTCGTTGTCCGATTATTATTCGTTCTGTTCGATGGCACATGATCTGGTTGATCATCAGTTCTGCTCATATGAAACACCCTCCCCCCCTTAATGCGTGACATCATTAATGGAAGGTCCCTTATTTGCAGCCGACTTCATATGACACGAAGGCTTAATTACGAAAAATCAGAAGTAAAAATTTTATATAACATTAGACCCAAGATACTTTCTTGAGGTACACCATATCTAACGGGCAATCTATCAGTTTTACTATTCAAGTAGTTTACCTGAAGCGTGCGGTCAATCAAATAACTCTTAAAGCTATTAAACCTTCATGTCAAACACTGTCGAATGCCTTTTTTATGTCTAAAAGAGCGCAAGGCCTTTAGATTTATTAGTTCGAATCAATTCTTTCGAGGATTGAAAAGTGATATTTACAATGATCGTTCACATAAATGATTTGTGTATTGCATTTTGCTGCATTTTTTATCTGTCTCTTGTTTTAATTTTTATATATTAACATTGACATCTGTTTTTTGGATCACACACGCTTAGAACTGCGTGTTCGCTTTTGATTTAATCGTTTCTCGTTCTACGATTAGCATTTAAATCAATTCATTGTTTTCTTCTCAATGATTTTAGTTCTATTTTAAAATTCAATTTCTCTCTCCTAAATAATTTTAAGACACTTTCAATGCTTATATTGTAAATTTTTCTTGGTTATTCGTTCCATTTAGCTATCATTTTGATGTTTTGTGATTCTGTTTGTAATGGTTTGTTATTTTGATCACCTTTGAAAACGTCAAGAAATGTTCATGTTTAAAAAATGTAAAACAGTTTGTATATTTCCCGGTATCGTTTTTAAAGCTTAATTTCGTTGTCCTCATTCATTTATGATGATTTTCTATTTTTTATGAAAGTTTTTGATGATTTCAATTACTATCTGGGGGAATTTTTATCTATATTTGAAGCCAGAATGTGGTTTTTCAATTGTGTAGGTAAAAAAGACGGACCTCACACCCAAATTGAAGCAATTTCTTTATGAAAACACTTGATTGCTCCGATTTTGACGTTGGACTAACGTCTATATCACAGTTAGGTGCCGGAATTCGAAAATCTATTAAATCAACCAGTAAAAAGTGGTCGTTTTTTTTTCTTTCCAGAATATCGACGTTTTGGCATCAACCGATCAGAAATTTATCTACGGTTAAATTTATGTAACAAAAACAACCTATTGTTTGAGATACACTGTTGAAAAATTGGTAAATAACATCGAGTGTCTAAATCATAACGAGCAACCAATCACTACCTTTCTTCCCAAGCACAGCCGACATTAACGGATACAACCGATCTGACTTTGAAAACAATTTTTTGACGTTGTTGTTGTTTTACTTTCCTTGCCATTCCCTATTCTTTTAAACTCCTCCCTATTTCCGAATAACTGACGAAACCTTGATATAAAAGGTACCATTCAAACATTTCACTTCATCATTTTCATTCTAGAACTGTACCAGTATATGTACGCCATAGAATTGAATTCGTTCGTTGGTCGGTAAAGCGGACGGTTCTTTCTGAAACAGCAGAAAGCTGGTGGTGGCAAATATTAGTCGCTTACAAAAGCGCACACTATCGAATAGAATTTCTCATTCGTGCGTTGGCCGGCAAAGCGGACGGTTCTTTTTGAAGCAGCAGGAAGCGGTTGGTGGCAAATATTAGTCGCCTATACAAGCGCACGCCATCGAATTAAATATCGTATTCGTTCGTATGTATAGATTGCTATAGCACGTGTGTGGGTAGCTATAGTCCAATTTCAGATAGTCTCCAATTTCAGATAGTCTCGTTGAGTTTGCTTTTTACTAAGATAGGAAAATTTTACCCATTTCGCTAAATTAAATGATTGTCTTGGTAGTGCAGCTTCGAAGAAAGGTTTTTCTGAAGTGACAGTGCTTGTATAAAAGATCTATTCTTTTAGTATGTATTATTATTTAACATATCCGCATTTAGAAATGCACTGTTAGATAAAATTGCAGAAATTACTAGAGTTACAATACCCTCTTCTATTTGTTTTAATGGAATATAAAAATACCGTAGTCCAACGTCATGCGGTCGTGTCTTGGATACCACCCTCCTACTTTTTTTTATTTTTCGTGGCAGCTGCGATGTTGATACCAGTATTGTGAACAATAAAACAATGAATAGGACGTTCAAAAACGAGAGAGAAGGTTTCGTTTGAGTTACCTTCTACCTACGCAATTATATGGTCACGGTCGGGAAGGGTTAAAGCACTGTCTAATGTTTTATTTTGACCGCCTTTTTATGGTTTAACGGTGACTCCTCATGGAAAAAAAACCTTCTAAATACAATAATCACAACTTTTGTTGTTATTTCATCGACTTTTCAATGTTTTCATATTATTTTCCATGAAATTGGATTTGCATGTTTTTCATTTTCGGCTGAAAGCCACCCTAATAAAGTAATAAAAAAAATTCATTTTAATAGCAATTTTTGATAGTTTATGGTAAAGATGAATGGAAATTATCAATAATCTTTAGTTCAAACAGTTTATTTGACACGGCACGATACATTTTATGTTTCACTGAGCCAAATACAGTTCGTATTATTTCTACGTTAGCAGGAGAAAGAGGGAGGCACATTTTTTAATTCTCGCGGCCGACTACGAGCTAGTGGGGATTTAAGGTGAGAGGAGGGGAGTTACAATTTTTACTTAAAACTATTTGATAACTTTGAAAACATTTTGTTTTTCAACTGGTAGAGCAATAATCTTCTTGTTTGTTGTTCTTTAAAATATTTGTGTAGCATAGATGCAGGCTCTTTGTTTCCGTGTCTTCAGAATAGTGTATCTGTATCCGTAATCTGACAAATAGACGAAAAAATATTAAACATTAATGTCGGCATTCTTTAGAAAGCAGTATAGCTGTTTCTTGTACTGGAGGTCACCGCTTCCCAGAATGTCTCTAACGGACCTAACACCACAGAATTCGGTACACGACCAAACAACATGCTCGATATCATGGTAGCCATCGCCACAAACGCATTGTTTACTGTCTACAAGCCCTATACGAAAGAGATGCGTGTTTAACGTGTAGTGATTGGACATAAGTCTGGACATCACGCGAATGAAGTCCCGACCTACATCCAACCCCTTGAACCATGCTTTCGTCGATACCTTAGGAAAAATGGAATGTAGCCACCGCCCCAGTTCATCTGAGTTCCATGATGATTGCCAACTGTTAAGTGTTCTATGACGCAAAATGCTGTAAAATTCATCATAAGCAATTGGCCTTTCATAAATATCGCCATAAGTAGCACCCACCTTAGCTAAAGCGTCAGCCTTTTCATTACCCGGAATGGAACAATGAGAAGGGACCCACGCTAAGGTAACCCGGTAGTTTTTATCTGTTAAAGCACTTAAAAACCGCCGTATTTTCCCCAGGAAATACGGGGTGTGCTTCACAGTCTTCATCGATCGCAGAGCCTCAATGGCACTGAGACTGTCTGTGAAGATGAAGTAGTGGTCTATGGGCAGGGTTTCGATGATCCCAAGAGAGTACTGAATGGCAGCAAGTTCTGCGACGTACACGGAAGCAGGAGCATCGAGTTTGCAGGAGGCGGTAAAATTTTCGTGGAAAACACCGAAGCCAGTGGACTCATCTAGATTAGATCCGTCAGTGAAAAACATTTTATCACAACTAACATGTTTAAACCTATTGGAAAAAATCTTAGGGATCTATTGCGGTCACAATTGATCCGGGATACCAGTAAAGTCTCGTTTCATGGTGGTGTCGAAGAATATAGCATTATCAGAAGTATCTAAAAGTGCGACATTGAAAAGAACGTATGAAGAAGGGTTAATATCTTGAGCCATATAGTCAACATATAGAGTCATAAATCTGGATTGAGATTGAAGGTCGACCAACCTCTCGAAATTTTCAATTACTAATGGGTTCATGACTGTACATCGAATTAGCAACCGGTAAGAGAGGTTCCAAAAACGATATTTCAACGGAAGAATACCCGCACTTCAAGACTCATCGGCAATACGCAAACAACGATATTTTACTCGTTCTAATTTTATAATGTGCGTGTTCGCGGCGGAGCGAAAGCAGAAACAACCGTACTCAAGAACTGACAGTATCGTTGTTTGGTATAACCTTAGAAGGTCTCCTGGGTGGGCACTCCACCAGGTTCCGGTAATCGTACGAAGAAAATTAATCCTCCGTTGGCATTTTGGTGTCAGATACCTAATATGACAAGCCCAGGTGCATTTAGAGTCGAACCAGACCCCGAGATATTTAGCGACTAAAACCTGAGAGATCGTTTTACCCGAAAGTAGGAGCTGCAGCTGAGCTGGGTTATGCTTTCTAGAAAAAACGACCAGCTCAGTTTTCTCCGGAGAGAATTCGATACCCAGCTTAAGAGCTCACGCAGACAAATTGTCTAAGGTATCTTGCAATGGTCCTTGCAGATCGTTAGTCTCGCTTCCAGTAACGGATACAACGCTATCATCTGCAAGTTGCTTTAGCGTGCATGAATTCGCAAGACATTCGTCGATGTCATTGACATAAAAATTATACAAGAGAGTGCTCAAACATGAGCCCTGGGGAAGACCCATGTAACTAATTCGGGAAGTTGTCGAATCACCATGTGAGAAATACATATGCTTTTCTGACAACAAATTGAGCAAAAAATTATTCAAATTCGGTGAAGGTCCCTGCGAATGAAGTTTCTCGGTTAAAACTTCTATAGAGACACAGTCAAAAGCCTCCTTAATGTCCAAGAATGCAGAAGCCATTTGCTCTTTCCGAGCAAAGGCGAGTTGAATTTCAATAGAAAGCAACGCTAGGCAATCGTTCGTTCCTTTGCCCCGGCGGAAGCCAAATTGAGTATCTGAAAGTAAACCGTTTGTTTCGACCCATTTGTCTAACCGTAAGAGGATCATTTTCTCCATCAACTTCCGGAGGCAAGAGAGCATAGCAATCGGCCTATAAGAATTGTGATCAGAGGCAGGTTTTCCGGGTTTTCGAATAGCAATGACTTTTACCTCCCTCCAGTCGTGCGGAACAATGTTTAGCTCAAGAAACTTGTTGAACAAGTCCAGCAAGCGTCTTTTTGCAGAGTCGGGTAGATTCTTCAACAGGTTGAATTTGAATCTATCCAACCCTGGAGCTTTATTGTTGCCATTGAAAATTCCAACATCGAGAATGGAGGCTCTCTCATGGGTACTAAAAACGCGTCGCGAAAGGTTTTCTGTTCCGATACAGAGTCCGGACAGACCTTTTTGGCAAAGTCGAATATCCAGCGGCCTGAATACTCCTCGCTTTCATTAGAAACGTTCCGATCCCGCATGCGTCTGGCCGTGTCCCAAAGAGTGCTCATCGCTGTTTCCCTCGACAACGCGTTTACAAATCGACGCCAGTATCCGCGTTTTTTCGCTTTAATTAAGCTCGTCATCTGCCTATCCAGTTTATCGTACTTTCGGAGCAGATCAAGAGTACCGTGTTTTCGGAAGGCCAAACACATCGAGGACCTCTGCGCGTACAGGTCAGAGCACTCTTTGTCCCACCACTTGTTGGGAGGACGCTGTTTAATCGTGATCTCGGGTATCGGTTTCGTCTGAGCTTGAGTCGCGGCGTCGATGATCAAGCCAGAAAGGAACGCGTATTCTTCCTCCGGAGGAAGTTGCTCGTGAGACTCGATGGTATCCACTATTATGGTCTCATAACGCTTCCAATCAATATTGCGTGTGAGGTCGTATGAAATATTGATTGGTTCCGGCGGAGTTGAACCATTAGCAATTGAGATAACGATTGGTAGATGATCACTACCGTGGGGATCATTGATTACTTTCCACTGGCAATCTAACGCTAGTGATGTCGAGCAAAGGGAAAGGTCAAGCACGCTTTCACGTGCTGGAGGATTAGGTACACGTGTCGCTTCCCCAGTATTCAAAAGTGTCATATTGAAGTCGTCGATTAAGTTACAGATTAAAGAAGATCGGTTGTCGCCGTACAGCGACCCCCATAGTGAATAGTGAGAGTTAAAATCTCCCAAAATCAAAAAAGGTGCGGGAAGCAATCAAGGAGTTGCTTCTGTTCAATCCGCACTGTTGGAGGAATATATATCGAAACAAGGCAAAGGTCTATTCCATTCATATTCGTTTGGATGGCAACGACTTCAATATTTGAGACCGAGGGGAGGTCGATTCTGAAAAAGGAATGGCACTTTTTGATCCCTAAAAGTACCCCTCCACCGTGTGAGTCTCGGTCTCGACGAATTATGTTAAAATTGTGGAAATTGAGCTGGTTATTCGAATTGAGAAAAGTTTCACAAAGAGCAAATGCGTCACAGTTATATGTGTTTATCAAATGTGAAAATAGGTCGGATTTGGGGATGATACTCCTGCAATTCCACTGTAATACAGTGATAAAATTCCTAACCTCTTTCGCCGTATTAGTCATCGAAAGATATGATAGCTGAAATGAGGGGCCAAGATGTTGCAAGTTGTTTCAAAAATGTTTTCACTGTAGGGAGGAGGGCAAGAAGGAAATTTTGAAGGGGATCTGGGATGTCACAAGTTTTAAGTATCCAGTCCACAATATCAGAGAACTTGATAAACCCTGTTTCTTTTTTATTCTCTGATTGAAAAACGGGTGCACGAGGGGTTTTTGGTGCCCCAGGAAGCGGTGGGTACTCCTGGGTTGATTTGAAATTAAAACCGGGGGGTACTTGCTTCGGTTTTTCTTCACCGCTTCCTTTTGGTGTTGATCTATTCATCATTCCGCTAGGGGTTATCTTACGGCCTTTGCGAGAAAGATTAGGAGAGTTTATCATTCTCCTCTTCCTAGATCCTTCTGGCAAGGCATAAGAACACCCTTCGCCGGAATCGTCAGGTGTACCCTCATCAGTTGGCAAAAAGGAAAAAGTGTTTCCTGTCGAGGGTGGCTCAGCTCTCTCCAGCATTTCTGCAAAAGAGCGCTTTGATCGTTCCTTTAGGGAACGCTTTATATTTTCCTCGCGCTGTTTGTACGCGGGACATGCCGACAGGTCGTGCCAAGTGCCCTCGCAATAAAGACACTTTTCAGAGTCTTTATCGCAAGCGGTTTCAGCATGGTTGCCTCCGCATTTACTGCAGCGTGCCTTGTTGCAGCAGTAGGTGGCTGTATGTCCTAACTGCTTACAGTTCTGGCAGTGCATGACCCGCGGTACAAATAGGCGCACAAGTAGACGAACCCTATCCAAAAGGATGTAGTTTGGCAAGGCGGATCCGGCAAAGGTCACTAGAAAGGAATCCGAAGGTAAGAATTTCTTCTTTCCTTCTTCGATGGATACCGAATGCAATTGCTTGCAATCCAATATCTTGACATTTTGCATCATGGGATTTTCAAAACAGTCAGCTCCATGACGCAAAATATCATCGACTGTGAGATTCCCTTCGGTAACCACACCGTCGATCTCTACATCCTTGGCAGGAATGTACACGCGATACTCCCTCGTAAGAAGCTCGTAGCTAGCAATTGCGTTTGCTTGCTTCAAGCTACTCACGACAACTCGCAGTTTGTTTGGTCTCACCTTTGTTATTTCGGTTACCTCCTTAAACTGTTTTGCCAGGTCTTTGCCGATTTGAATGATATTCAATGGCTTATTTTTTGGCCGGAAGAAAACAACGTAGGGACCCTTCGAAGCATCCGGGTAAGCCTTAACCCGTTGGGTTGTTGTAGTATTCAAAACTTGAGGGGCAGGTGCGGGGGATACTGGAGAGATTCCAAGTGGTGATGATGTATTTTCATCCATATTATCCCCATCGGTTTCGATATCGACGAAAAGCCCCACCTGGATGTTATCCATCATTTGCGGGAGCGATTCGCTCTACCGCACACAAACGAGAAATATTCGTATGTGAAGGGGTCAAGTAAAAAGATTAAATCGAAAAACAATTTTTTCCAACTAAAACGGGTCAAATCGTAAAAAAAGGCAATGGAGTTATGTACAGAAACGATAATGAAGTATGTATGTATATATATATATATATATATATATATATATATATATATATATATATATATATATATATATATATATATATATATATATATATATATATATATATATATATATTTATATATATATATATATATATATATATATATATATATATATAATAAAAATAAAAATGGTACTTCACCAAAATCCAACTTTTATCGTGTACACACACGGCCTCGTTGCCGCCCGTAGTTTAAATTTTTGTTGAGCGTCTTCTATCAGTCGACGACAGCCTGGGCGATCCTTTGTACGCTGCTAGCGGAGTAGCCGGCGCCCAGCGGCGCGGGGGACTTTCTACGTCTGCTAGACGGCTATTGTCTGTCCAACAGTGGTGTCCAATAGCACTTTACACACGCGTACCGTTTTTACACAAAGCGGTATTGTTTTTCAACCGGGCAGAATATAAACGGAGCGTTTCGATATTGCTTCTTTACGTACCGAAAGCAGGGAAGCGAATGATATCAATCATCTCTGATATATAACTTTCGATTTGGAAACAGCCGTCCACTATTAAATAAAAATTCGTGGCTTCAATTTTTATATAAATCATAGCGAAAAGTTCACGATAAATTAAAGTTATGGTATTGAAAACTGTCTTATTTTATTGACTATCAGAAAAGTAATGCTATTATCAATTTTATTTTAGGCAAAAAATGTAAGGTATTTAGGGGTTATATACCTTTTTATTCGTGGTTAGCCCTATTCTGCCTATTCTGTGGTTAGCGATGTCGGTCGGCTAGCTCTCCCACACGGTTGTGATATCGGGTTCGACTCCCGATCGAGTGGAGGATCGTTTCGAACTGGAAATTTTCTCGACTCAGCACTGGGGCACAGTGTATCGTTGTACTTATCCTACACATGCGATATTGATTGATACCTTTTTATTTTTCGAAAAATCAAAATTTTTTTTATTACATTATCTTGAACTACAACATCTTGAGAACATTTTCACAAATTTTCATAAAGATCTGAGCAATAGGGCGAAAGTTAGAGCGATTTGCAACACGCTTCCCTACGGCCGCATAAGCTAAACTTATAACTTTAAACGCGATTATCTCAAAATAGTGTTTTTCGAAAAATGACTTTGCCGTGATCCTGATTGATTGATTTCCTTCTTCTTTTTTTTAAATTTTCGTTATTAAATTCGCCGGTCCTTGAACGATCGTTTTTTGAAACATACAGTTTCATTTTGCCGCGAAAAAAAATTTAATGCAATTTTTAGCGCTCAAAACGTGCATTTGTTGAGAAAAACGTTCCCGTTTGCACTGAAAACAAACTACTCATAAAAGCGATCGTTCAAGGACACGGCACACTTCTAAACTATTAAAATATTATGAGTTTTTTTAATTTAGTTGACCCGCTGAATCTCTATCAGGATCACCGCAAGCCTCTGCGAAAAAAAAGCGTTTCGGGGAAACGGTCATTACTCCAGTAATAACTGGTATATCTCAAAACCAAACGTATTTTGTTGTTGTTGATAAACTGTACTTTCAGAAAAATACCACTTTGATGCAATGAAAATGGTGCTAAGCACTTAAAAATGAATTCAAACCTCCCTAATTTTTCTCGACCAAAAAGGTATATAACCTCTTAAAACATAATTTACAGTTTTTTTTTCTCATTTGGACTCTCAACGAAACGAAAAAAGTTAACCGAAGATATCATTTTATGCCCAATATATTACCGGAGAAATAGAAATAATAAAAAGAGTAATAGAGACTCTCCTTATGCAAGAAATAAATGAATACACTAAACAGCGTGAAATTCAGTAGTAACAAAAAGTTTTAAGTGCAATTAGTTGCAGTAACGGATTCTTCTATACTTTCCATCCTGTATAAAGTAGAAATCCCTAGAGGCCAATCTGTAATAAACATTCCCTCACTGCAATCAATCTCTCCAGCCTGCAATTCAGTGGGATTCAGCTGATCGCCTAGACAGAGAGAATAAATCATCATAATGCCAAACAAACCGATGATGATTGAATAATTATGCTGTCCTCTCGCCACCAGTAATTATCCGTCTCCGATTGCAGCATTAAACAAGCACCGTTTAATTTACGACCCGCGCGCGGTCCTATCTGCATCTCGCTCTTGCCTGTGGAACCCACGGAATTACGCTGCACTTAGCTCTGAGATGCCTAAAAGTAATTTGTCGATTTATTTCTCACTATCACGCCATTTGTGTAGCAATGTTGCTGCCCGTTTTGGCCCTCCGGCTTGCAATTCCTCCAATGGCGGTGCGCCCCGGTGTCGAGGTTGCATTCCCTGGCAGCTCTAATGCTCGTAACACTCATAAAAAAAAGGTGCGATAAGCAACAGCACCTTTCACACCACCATCAACAGTTTCCCGAGGTTGTCGTACCATCAGAAGACTGCTAGCAATGTACATTACAGACTGCACGTACTTAGGTCGGAACGCACGAAGGCACGGAAAGATGAGATTACAGCTCAAGCCTCAAATCCTGTGCAAGCCGGAGGCCTGCTTTGCCCACATGAACCTGTCAAGAAGTCAACCTTTGCGATAGCCTAACGAAAACTGAATCCACTGGAATGGCGACGATCTTGGTTGAATGTCGCTCCTGCTAATGATCACCGGGAAGCGAGAGAAGTGTTACCGATTCCCGCGATCCCGATAATCAACCCACTAGGCAACCAGCAATGGAACGCATTAGCTCATGTTCTGGTAAATGAACTCGTAAATTGCTTTCCATATCTTAGATATTATTTTCTAATATTTTCTGTCATGAAAGTGTGAACGCTTACCGTTCTGTCCGAAAGCTACAATAACATTTCAAATATTTCAAGCAAAGAGCGTTCAACTGGTTCCACCGGCAGATATCTCTAGCGCAATCGTCCACTTGCTACCACAATTACCGTGGTCCATGGTCTCGCAGCGCAGACCCCGACAGCACTCTTCTGAGTTGGCGATTAGCAGCTCAGCGGTGGTTAGGCACTATTTTGCATGGAAAACGTGATTATGAAGCCCGCTGGGATAAATACGTACGTACGTACGAACGTATGTACGTAGAAGCGTTCGAGAGGCTCGTTGGACGACTCACTTTGCATGTCTGTTGGAACTGTATGCCGCTTGGAAACGGCCTCCGGGGCACGTATATGAAATGCATCTGACTTGCGGAAAATCGAAACCAATGATTAGCGCAATACATCACGATCCCGGTGGACCCCCTTTTCGTCCAGCCTGGTTATCCTGTAAAAACCGTATCGCGTGGTGATAATAATGTGGAAAAATTCTCATTCATAGGAAAACTAAAGAGAAACAGTTCGATGCAGCTGGTGGTCAAATTTGTCAGAAATATATTATAACAGTGTGACATTCTATTGGAACGGTATCTAGAAAAAGTAGTTCTGTCATGATTCATGAGGAGAAAATGCTGATGAGAATATATATGAGAATACCTGTATTTGTTTATTTGTCCTGGTTTTACCAAACATTTACATACCTGGAAAAAATTAGAAAGAAAACATATTAAGTAAAATTTGAGAATGTAAAAAAATTTAAAATATTATCTTGAAAATAATAAGTAATTCTGAATTTATTACAAAAAAAATCATTTGCTTTTCAGTAGAAAATCAATTTATATACAATAACATCTTTCTTTGTTACCTTTGGTACTCGGTGAGTGGATTTGACTCTTTTTTATACCTTTGACTCTATACTGCCCAATGTGCAATGCCGACTGTTGATTCAAATTTCGAAGGTTTACATAAAAGATAAACTCGATTTTACTTCTTCAAGTGGTCATTCAAAGCCCACTACTATTGCCCTTTGTCCTAAAAACTTCGATCGACGCAGCTCTGTGAAATCATTCGTTGCCGATTTAGGCGCCTTGAGATCGCAAACTACGTTAGCTATTCGGTAATCACTCACCTAAAGCTATTCAAACCCATAGAACATCGACCAACGACGTTTCGGTCGATTCATAATTCTGTTAACGAGTTCGCGGGACTTGATTGCCCCGCTCGCTGATTTGCAAATGCCCTCCCCCCACCACATCGAACTGTAAAAGGTTTGCTTGCTTTAGTGCTGTAAGCCAATCTGGGTGGAATGTTTATATAAAATCAACTCTTCCGGTCGGGTCAGCAGCGCAGCATAGCGCCTACCATGCGCAAAATTACGAAAGTTTAGTCCATAAATTCGAAGATTTATGTCCGAACAAGCATCAAGCGGCTATAATCTTTCGAAACGACCGTGACGGTCCTTGTACTGGTGCGCGAACCAATCAACGGGGCGCGCAGTTGAAGATTGAAATAGGCAGCCGGTGGTACCGAAAGGCACTTGAACCTTCCATAAAGCTGCCTAGTGGTTTGCCGGTTTCGAAATTAATTGAATTCGGCTTGACCCGTTAGCAGGGTACGCGGATTAGCGATTGTATCAGCTTATCAGTCCGAGACCCGCCTTCCCGGATTTTCCCGGTTCGCAGAAGCTGCCGCGAAAGTAAAATATCAAATAATGTAAAATATATATTTTCCGTCACAAATAATTAATTTGTTCATTCTCTTGATTATTTACCCTCGCTCGGTTGATTGTGCGCGGTCTTGCCGACTGTTGCACGCGCTAGAGGTGCCAAGTTTTTCAGCGGTATTCCGGCGTATCTTTTGAGAAAGTCTAAATGCCATCCCTAGCGATTGCTACATCGTTGCCTAATGGAGGAGGAGATCAGCTAAATAACCGCACCACTCCCGTTCGAGAACTACCAGAAGGGGGTTCCTTTTACTGCGATATCCTATCGGCGGACGTTGTCAGTGGATAACACGAGCTTCTGGTTCATCTTAATCGAATATTGCAACCAAACCGACGATAGTTCAGCGAAGGAAGAGCTTTTATCGTATATTTACATTCACCGGGTCGAACCCGTCTTGTATAGGCGAAAGTAGTAAGTTTTACAGCCGATGGATGTTGACCGTCGTTCCGAACTACAACTTGGTTGGTGTGCATTCGGTCCAATGATAACGCTTTATTTACTTCGCAGAACTGCGTTTAGTGTCAACGGGATGGAAGAGCAGGTTGATTCCTGTTTACATTTTAAATATATTAACCTAATCGTACAACTGGTGATGTTTAAAAGCTGATTCTGCTTATCAAATGGAAATTCTTAACTTTATTTTGTTACTTCAAATGTAATAACTGTCCGTCTGGCTTGTCCGTAGAAGTTTTAGGAAATTTGTAATTTTAGGAAAAAGACACTTTTGGCATCAGACGCTGTTGTGAACCGCCCAGTATAAGAAAAAAGATGCGTGCAGAAACCCTTCTCAGTTAGCATACGACCAAAGTACCAACTTTATTATAATAATTTAGATTAAAGTGAAATCTGTTCTACGTTGCATATTAAATGACATTCTAAAAAAATAAAAATCTGGTAAAAAAGCTCTGTGATTATTAAAAATGCAAAAAGCTAAGCAAAAAGCTAAGCAAGCCTACAGCGGCAGGGAGTTGAAATCGCAGTGATTCAGAAGGGTCGGCGGCCAAAATCCGGAGAAAGGCGATTTCGTACAGTAGACCAGGCTCACACTCACAAACACTTTTTTCGCCTCTTTTTTCTCTAAACGGTTTTAAAGTCGAAAACGACCGACTTCGAGCCACCGCTTCGAATTTTCAGAAGCACAAAATTTAGAAACAGATGAAACGTTTTCAGTAAAAACGCTATTTTATAAATGCTTCAAAGCAGCAAAGCAGCAGCAACTGTTACAGAGTCCTGTGATTTTGAAAATTCGAGGTGGTGAATCGAAGTCGGCCAATTGTAGCTTCAACACTGTTTCGCCTTAACAGCAGTGAGCTTACATTCAATGTACAAAGTCTGCTGTTCGAGAGCTGCAAAGCTCTTGCTGCAAAGAGAGCGCAGAGTAATAGTTAATTTGACAGAACATAAGTCCAGATAAACTCTTACGAATAGCTCATCCTCACACGCAGGTTAAGGCGGCATCCATAGATTACGGAACGATCATTGGAGGGATGAGTATCCTTGAGCGTTACGATTTGTTACATAGGGAATGGGGGAGATAAGATCAGCGTTACGTAACAAAAAATCTCTGAAGAGACTCTCCAGAGGCGAGCATTTTCATTAAGCAAATTATTCCACAGCATATGTTTGGCAAATGGTTGAACACGTGTAACTTGAGACCCTAATGTGGTCATTCACCTCTGTCCAGCAACTCCTATCCCAACCTCCGCGAGGTGCCGACCGGGATACGAGTAACCTTAGCGGAGATCGTGTAACCAACTCCCCGGTGGAAGCTATGGTCGTATGCTGAATGGGAAGGAGACCCGCTTAGGTTGTGTCTCCATATTAGGGGCGACGTACAACAGCGTATGACCCGGAGCGGGCGGTTGAATTATGGAAGGCTGTATCCCACCAGGTACACCTAAGATGGCAGCCTCATCAGCAGGATTTAGGTATTGCGACCCCTGGTACCGAAACCACGACGACACAACCACGAACAACGAAATTAGTAATACGGAACGGATCAATCGGCAAAGACCTAGGCTACGAACACGGAAAAAGGTTAAGGTAAACGATTTGAAATTCGGTCCTTGGAACGTCCGATCCCTCAATTATCTGGCGCGGGCTGGCTTCCTTTCTCGAGAACAACAGCGGCAGCGAGTCGAAATCGCAGCGATTCAGAAGGTTCGGTGGCCAAATTCCGGAGAAAAGGAACTCCGTGCAATAGACCCTATTGAACACACTTCTTTCAAATACCGTATCTACTACAGTGGCGGCAAAGCAGCGGAACGGGGCGTCGGTTTCGTAGTGCTGGGAAATCAGAAAACAAGAGTCATCCGGTGGAGGCCCGTGTTAAGGATCAAGGGCAAATTCTTCAACGACAGTTTAATCAAACCTACGCACCGACAAACGACAAATCCGAAGAAATCAAAGATGAGTTCTACGACAAGCTTGAGCGAATCCATGACGAGTGCCCAAAACACGACGTAAAAGTCGTGATCAAAGACGCAAATGCAATTGAGAGGGAGGAATTCTTCCGTCCGGTTATTGGAAGGCATAGCCTCCACTCGTCAACCAATGTAAACGGCCTGAGGCTGATAAACTTGGCCGCGGCCAGAGTAATGGCCATATGTAGCTCCGATTTTTCACGTTTGAATATTCGGAAACACACCTGCAGGCATCCAAATGGAGAAGCCTGCTCCCAGATCGATCACGTACTGAATGACGGTCGGCACTTTTCGGATGTACTGATGTTAGGTCTTTTCGGGGATCAAACATTGACTCTGACCATTATCTCGTCGTTTGTAAGATCCGCGCACGGTTGTCAAACGTGCTGAAATCTCGCACAGAGAGGACGACGCGTTTCAACATTCAGCGGTTGAAAGCTGATGGCATGGCAGCAGAATACGCCAGAGAGCTGGATCAACGGATCGCAGAACAGCAGGAGGAAGGACTGAAAGACATGAATGGGCTGTGGAGCAATATCCACGGCACCATCGAAACGACTGCGAGAGAGGTGGTAGGTACGACACGTAGAAGACAGCGTAATGGCTGGTTCGATGCCGAGAGCCAGAGAGCGACAGATGAGCAGAACCGTGCCAGAAGCCGCATGCTAGAGCTGCCGAAAATAGAACCCACCGTCAGAAGAAGCGCGAGTACGAGGAGCAGGTGCTCGCCAGCGCAGAAGACAGCTATACTCTAGAGATGGTCGGGTTTCGGGTTTTCAAACCCGAAACCCGAACCCGATCCGTACCCGTCGGGTTCGGGTCGGGTTCGGGTTTGAAAATTTTCGAAAGTGTCGGGTTCGGGTTTGAAAACTTTTGAAGGTGGCGGGTACGGGTCGGGTTCGGGTTTGGTGGAAAAAAATTGTCGGGTTCGGGTTTGAAAGTATCGGGTTTAGGTCTGAAAACCCGAAACCCGACTATATCAAATAAGCATTTTTATAAGATAATGATATCTAATTTCATGCAACTGTGAAAATCACTAACATTTCAATACCATTCGAGGCTCAAAGCTTCAGGGCAACCTCGAACCGATACAAAAAATCGACCTTCCAAAAAAAATCTCGGGCTCGGGTCGGGTTCGGGTTTTCACAGTTTCGGGTTCGGGATTCACAAAAATAAAATTTTCGGGTTCGGGTCGGGTTCGGGTGTGATCGAAAAAGTGGAAGAGGTTGTTTATAAGAAACGACCGCAAGGTTAACGTAGAATTACGACAGCTTGTCTTATGTCAATATTTTTTTGCAATAGCTTTGGAAATACACTCGATTAGGGTTAATCATTTTAATGGTGTGAAGCGATATATTTTTCCGTATTTGTTTCGTATATTATTTTTGCTTTAAAAATAAACGGAATCCGTTGGAAACTAGCTGAGTTGAGAACTTTTGAAAATGGACACTATTCGTGACGCTTTCGATGCTTTCGGTTTTACAATTTGTACCCCTATATATGTTGCCGTAAGACATAATTCTACGTCGAAAACGCACTAATCGATGTGCTCAAGTCTGTTGAAAGAAACATAAAAAAAATCGTATAATCAATTCATAAATGTTTGATATTAGTTGTATTTACCAGAAAATTGAACTTTGCAGTAACAGTAAATAATTTCAGCCTTGTGAAATGTTTGAAATAAACAAAGCAGAAAGAATTTTAATTTTCCGGAGGTATCGTCGGAATCCTTGGTCAAGTATATGAATATGAAAATTGTTTGTATTTCATGATGCTGTAAGAAGACGGAGTTTAACCGGAGAAAGGCCGGAATCCTCAGGGAAGAAGATGTTTCCGTTCTCGTATCGGTTATAAGGGTCGCAATTATGCTTTGATGACAAGCAACAACCGTCTTCTTCAAGGCGATACATATTTGTTAATGAAGTGTTATGAATTTTTTAAAACGGACTCAGCGCCGTGAGCAGAACTGGCTGAAGTTTTCTGTTTGGAATCGGATTTGTTTCGCATATACCGCTTGTGATGCACACGAAACGTAATATACATCACACTGCTGGGCAATTGCAGCAGCATCAAACTGTAATCAAAGTTGTGATTTATTAATAACCATTCATTATGCTCTTCCAAATTTATTTAGCAGCCTTGAAAAAGACTGGTTGCTGTAGTTGCAAATTTCGTTCAATTATCGCATAAATGCTTCATGGTCCAGATAGCGCGCAATATCCGCTCTGACATAGATTTTTTGCACGTTGTGGATTGGGATAACTGAAAAAATAAATATGACTAAAGTCGCATGGAAGCAGATCGTGCATGTTTTATGCTGCCGACGGTAGACATGAGTATGAAGGTGGAAATTGTGATGTCGAACTATAACCGTTTTGTTTTAAGACGCAATAGCGTAAGTGCTGCATTTCTGTTATCTGCTGCCATCCAGCAGTCCGTGTGGTATCGGCACAATCATGGAATGAATTATACATAAAACACAAAGCGCGCATTCTTAGTCAACTAGGTATATTCTGTCGACCTTGTTAAGGAAAGAAGCATTGTGCGACCAATCATAGGTCGACATTTGCGTTTCGACAAGGCTTGACAATTTTCAATAGTACAATCGTTCGAACAATCAGATTACAACTTTCTCCATTTGGACGGGTTCTTGGTTGATTTTCCAATCGCTTACTGCAAAAATGACGAAAATCGGTTGTAAACTGACTGAGCTTAAAACGGTTGAAAATGGACAATTTTTGTGACGCTCTCGATGTTTTTGGTTTTTGAAATTGGATCCCTGTAATGAAACTGGCCCCCTGTGTATGTTGCCGTAAGACGTAATTCTACGTCAAAAAAAATTCTCGGGTTCGGGTCGGGTTCGGGTTTGATCGAAAAAAAAAATCCCGGGTTCGGGTCGGGTACGGGTTTGAAAAAAGCCAAACCCGACCATCTCTACTATATACTCAAAACGATGTGCGAAGCTTCTATAGAACAGTCAACAGAGTCAGAAGCAGGAGCCACCAACACAGGAGGAGGTGAAAAATGCGATTAGCGATCTGAAAAACGGCAAGGCCGCTGGGAAGGATGGTATCCCAACCGAACTTTCAAAAGCGGGAAGCGAGCTGCTGCACTATGCGATACACCAGATAATACTAAGGACCTGGGCGTCCATCGATTGGATTGTTGCAACCATCGAGGCATTACGTTACCCTACTCCGTATATAAAGTGCTCTTCCGTACCTGTTCTTTAGATTGAGACCGTTAACGGAATCCTTTATCGGTGAATACCAGGCTGGTTTTCGACAAGGGCGTTCCACGCTAGATGAAATATTCATCCTGCGACAAACCCTCGCTAAGTTCCGAGAGTATAGGCAGACTCATCATCTGTTTGTAGATTTTAAGGCGGCATGTGATTCAGTAAAAAGAAAGGAGCTGTGACAGATTATACAAGGACACGGGTTCCCGACGAGACTGATGAAGCTTAGTTGTGTGACGCTGGAGGGATCGAAATCATGCGTGTGGGTAGTTGGTGAGACATCAGTCGCGTTCGTAACGTTGGATGGACTGTAGCAGCGTGATGCGCTCTCCAACTCATCGCTTTTGAAGGTGATGTACGAAGAGCAAATGTGCAAAAGAAACGCTACGATCATCACGAAATTTCACATGCTCCTTAGTTTCACGGATGACATTGATATCGTCGGAACAGACCGTAGGGCCGTGGAGGAGGCCTCCAGGTCTTTCAAGAGGGAAGCAGCGAGGTTCAGATTCAGTGTTTACTCTGCCAAAACAAAGTACATGTCAGCTGGCAGGGAGGGCAGCGTGGGAGTTTTGGTGGTGT
Source organism: Wyeomyia smithii (assembly GCF_029784165.1). Taxonomy (NCBI): domain Eukaryota; kingdom Metazoa; phylum Arthropoda; class Insecta; order Diptera; family Culicidae; genus Wyeomyia; species Wyeomyia smithii. The sequence goes on from NC_073696.1 coordinate 92,544,585, forward strand.
TGGTGCTAAAAAGATTTAATGGGGAGCGATGAATTCGTTTATCTTGGTACGCTTGTGGCGGTAAGTTTGCAAACTCGCACAAAACTAGCGCTGTCTAGGACGCTGATACTCCCGGTGTCCCTTTACAGACATGAAGCATGGACGCTGTAGAAAACTGATCGACGAGTGCTCGGAGTTTTTGAGCGTAAAGTTCTGCGATCGATACTTGGCGGTAAATTGGTAGATAGAATGTGGCGCAGGCGCATGAATCACGAGCTGTACCAGGTATACAAACATGCTGATATAGTGAAGGTAATACAGCGGGGCAGGCTTCAGTGGTCTGGACATGTAGCCAGTATGCCTGACGGTAGAGACGCCAAAACTATCTCCAGTAGAGAACTAGGAAGAGGCCGTCGACTCCGTGGTAGGGCTCGCACACGGTGGATGTGCGTGGTGGAAGAAGATGCACAATCTGCTGGTGTACGAGGAGACTGGAGATCCGCTGCCAGAGACATAAGAAGTTGGGCATCTCTAATTCGTCGCATCACTTAAAAAGTTGCGAGTTGTTCAAAAGGTAAAAGCGCTTTTCGTTGTTTTTGATTCGAAAGTTAACCGCAGCGCAACGCTATTGTGCATGTAGTTTTGAGTGTTTTAAACTATTTTTTTCTCGTTAATCCAATCACATATAAAGTCTTCAGGAAATTTGTTCAAAAATTTGTAGGCTTTTAGTTTATGGATAATTTTTGATGAAAAAAGAATCACTAATGTTTACCTTGCGACAAATCCTCGATAAGTTTCGAGAATTCAACTTGCAGACGCACCATCTGTTCATAGACTTCGGGGCAGCGTACGTTTCAGTTAAGAGAAATGAGTTATGGCAGATTATGCTAGAACATGGCTTCCCAACAAAACTGATTAGGCAGATATGTGCCACCCTTGAAGGTTCTACATCAAGCGTCAGGATAGCCGGTGAGATATCGGAATCTTTCGTGACGTTAGATGGTTTGAAGCAGGATGACGGGCTGTCGATTTATTGTTCAACATCGCATTGGAAGGTGCTATACGGAGGGTTGGTGTGCAAAGAAGCGGCACCATCATTACGAAGTCGCACATGCTTCTAGGTTTTGCGGATGATATCGACATTATTGGTATTAATCGTAAAGCAGTGGAAGAAGCCTTCGGACCTCTCAGGAGGGAATCTGCGAGATTAGGGCTTGTCATAAACTTTGCCAAAACGAAATACATGATGGCTGGCAGAGTGCGTGGTAGTCCGTCGGAGGTTGGTGCTGCGGTGGTGCTAGATGGGGAAACATTTGAAGTAGTCGACGAATTTATTTACCCGGGAACATTAGTGACATGTGACAACGAGGTTAGCCGTGAGATAAAGAGGCGAATAACAGCCGCAAACAGGGCCTTTTACGGATTACGTAACCAGCTAAGGTCCCGCAGTCTGCAAATCCGTCAAAACTTGCACTCTATAAAACACTGATTCTTCCGGTGGCTCTCTACGGCCATGAATCAAGGACGCTGAAGAAGGTTGATCGGCGAGCTCTTGGTGTTTCTGAGCGTAGGATTTCGCGTTCTATCCTTGGCGGCAAACTAGAAAATGGTGTTTGGCGCAGACGCATGAACCATGAAGTGTACCAGGCATACAAATCGGTGGATATAGTCAAGCGGATAAAACATGGCAGGCTTCAGTGGGCTGGGCATGTAGCGAGAATGTCGGATGAGCGTCAAGCGAAGGCTATATTTAGCAGGAATCCCGTTAGAGGTCGTCAACTTCGGGGCAGACCCCGCACTCGTTGGATGTGTGCTGTCGACGAGGATGTACGCGAAATAGGTGTGAGTGGCGATTGGAGGATAGCAGCTCAAGACCGAGGGACATGGCGACGTATTCTGGATTCAGCACTGAAAATATAATGAAGGAAACCGTCCTAAAATTTTTGAACCTCATTTGAATATGATAATGGTCCCTTAGCGATTAAAATGCAATATTTTAAATTTTCAGTATTTATACCAAAAAATGTGATTTTTTCTTTTGAAAATGGATGTATGATTACTTTTGGGCCAAAACGGAAAACGTGATTGAAATGACGGCGATATCTTGAACCGTTTTTAAATAAACGATAGAAACAAGCAGCGTAAAAAACGGTAAAAAAGACCTTACTGCATTCAGAGAGTTGCAGTAATTAGCAACTCATCGAATGAAATTTTGTAGAAGAAGTTATGCAATTTAAATTATTTGGTATTCAGTTTCATTTTACTGATTGATTTATAATTTTTGGTATCCATTCTAAAGAAGTGCTTACATTTGAGCAGGATACAACATGTAGCATGGAGCTGCATTAGTGTTGAGGCTAATCTGAAAAGATCAATGGATTTTGTGGATAGCGGTGTCTTCCGTAGTTTGGTAATGCCCATGGAGTTAAATAAGTTAAAGTAAAAAAGTCAAAAATTGCTTTCACGCTAAAGCCACATAACGAGCAGGATTATGCAGCGCAGCTGTGGTTGGAATTGTGTAAAAAGTTGAGGTCAATTCTATGCTCACTAGCGCCATGTAACGGCGGAATTCCACGCTTAACTGTCCACCATCCAGAAACCCTTGTCATTCTGAACAATTATGCGGACCCCACAACTTTCTAGGACTTCGGAAACATGAAATATTCGCCTATTTCAGGTGATACTTAACTTTTTGTAGAGTGCTGCAATATTCAAACTCCGGGGAGCTCCGTAGGCGCAAGGTTACAGCGTCCGCCTTGGTAAGCGGGTGGTCGTGGGTTCAAATCTTAGTAGAATCAGGCCATTTGGTTGCCAAAGGACTTTAGCATGGGTTTATTCTCAGGCTTCCCACCAAGTACCTTTCTTTCAATCTGAATTCTACAGTACCTCTGTTGACACTCCTTCTAACAAAAATAAGTCCCTGTTATAATAAAACGGTGTGAGTAACGTATGAAAGTTCTCTCCAGGGAATTGTAATTAGGCGATATTGTTAGGATGGACAGAGGCTCGGTATAGTAGAGTAGTAAGCTTGAAACGGAAAGGTAAAACTTACACACAAGCACGGATATGAATGATAAGCGTATCACTTACTTCAATAGTGATACTGCCAATAATATGAAGTGCGGAGTACAGAAAACACTTGGGCAATAACACAATAGATCTAATCTCTGGTCGCAGTGATGAGCCCACACAGGAAAAAAAAAATATTCAAACTGGGTGTTACAATACTCAGTGCAGCGATTATAAACTTATGGTGGAAAGTGAACATCATTGGGCTGTTTAAACCCTATCCTTGCGGAGAAAAATCAGTTTTTACCTTGAAAAAATACCTTCAGACTCTTATTACACAATTGGCACAACGCGATTGTATATTGAAGATCGAATTCTCAAATCGTTTTCAATAGTTTTATTGGTAAAATTATAAAGTATATTTGTTGAACTGTAATCAAAGCTTAGATGTCAGGTTCCGCGTCACCCATGGGTTAATTAAACGTTTTCTCTAAGATACCGAAACATTCAATATAATATTGAATTTTATTATTGTACGTTTCTACAGGCAAAGCGGAAACCCTTGACAAATATTGTGTCAGAGCTAAGACACACTCCTTAGCTTGACTGCATATCTTCTCAAAAATTGCTCTAATTGAATACCATATTTCACACTACCCAACTTTTGCGTTTTCAGTAGAATATTTGTTGTTTTATTAGTAAGTATTCTTATACTTACGAATACTAAATAAGTCTTGAATACGATTTACTTGATGATTTACTAGCAGAATGTTTCAACTTGACACTCTCGATTATTCAACGATACGGACTGAATATGAATGCTGCAAAATGTGCAAAGCTGTGTCTTCAACTGTCTCTTACAACCAAAGAACTGACTCATGCTAACTTGAAATATTATATTCTGTTCATGAAAAATGATTCAACTCTTTTCTTTATTTTGAACAGAAACAAACAGATCAGAACCACTTTTTCAAAATTCACTCCAATCATGTGTTATGTATATAACTTAATTTAAAATCAGAATAGCAATCATGAACAGATGCGGCTCTTGAGCTACATGTAAAATGTGAGCGAATGACTAATTACATTGCCATTTATTTACACGGAAATTTTCGTGCCTGTGGCGACAGGGGAAAAAGCGCGGGTTCAACCGAAAAGCCATGATGAACGTAACTCAAAAACGACTTTTATGAGAAGTTATATTCATACTCATACATGAATTTTTTTAATGAACGCTACGTGCTCCCTAAAGAAAAAACGTCAAATCATTTGTGTAAATTTCTCAAGATAAAACTTTAAAAAACTTTCCAATGGAACAACCACTAGCCACACGATAAAATGCTTCATTCATAAATTTAGCTCGCCGCGGCGGAAACACACCCGCCATAAGGTTTCAACATATAAACAACAATCATATCAGTCGCACAGCACTCGCACACCTGCCCGATCCCTTCCTATACTAGGCCCGGGCTCGAGCAGCTTCTGTGAATGGACCAGAATGGATCGGTGCGTGGGTAGCTTCGGGTTTCGTGGTTGTGCTGCTGCTTATGGGTATCCTCTGCACTGCATCCCACCTGTGCTTTCACACCTGCGCTCGATCGATCGCACCGCCCGATACGACCGGGCAAGCCTCCTTCCTGTGTTGGGTTCAAAACGGTCACCAGGCTAGTAATATTGGCAAACGGTTGGAACTGCGCACGCTCGAAGGCCATATCGAATACGATCGCGTACGCCGCCGCCGCCATACCGTGGGTATTGCGCAATATTTAACGATCGATCCGGTTGAAGAGGGACCAGCCGGACGGGCGTGCGTTTCGGTTTCATTCATTCATGGAAAATCGAACCCCTGCAACCGGCAAAGCCTCTTCAGCCACTGGTATCCACCCGACAAACGCCAACGGTTCTCCGGTGTTGTCCTCTGATGCGTTGGAAGTGGAAGTTGTCGCTCTCTGTTGCCATTCGGGCTAGCCTTAAACTGGCCCCGTTGCTGCTGGAGTGAAAACTAGTTTCGAGTAGCTGGAAGGGATTAAATGCGTTGGTGGGTTATCTGTTTGTATGAAGCGATAGCAGCAAAGCTGATTTAATATATCAAAATAATGCATCGCCGGTAGCTACGCGGAGAGATTGCGGAAAAGATTAGTTCATTAAAACATCGCCTTTAATGACTTGAGATTAACTTAATCTCTACTCGATAAATGAGTCTGGTCGCTTGCTGACAGCGATTTATTCAACCTATGTCATACAGGTGTTCATAAAAGGCTTAACATAATATTAAAACTATTGAAATACTATTTTAATGCTCACAAATTTGAATTGTTTTTTTTTTCCTCTGTGTGGACTCACCACTGCGACCAGAGACATTTGATCTATTGTGATAAGTCATATAAGTCGAGGTAGTTTGACGAGTCCCCTACCATCTATAAAGTCTATTAAAATGTGAATGGATCAACAATAAGTGAGCGAGAATAACTCCATTCATTGAGCGGGGGCCTAGTGTGGTTGGTAACGTCTCCGCCAACCACGCTCGACGCCTGGGTTCGAATCCCACCGCCGACATAGGTGTCGATGGTTGTGAGGTGGCGTGATCCACTCACAACCAACCCAACTGGTCTAGATTCAATCCTAGCCGACACCGGGAGATTTTCTGAGGCGAAAAATCTCTGGGATCACGCCTTCCATCGCATGAGGAAGTAAAGCCGTTGGCGCCGGTCCGTTGATAAACGGGTCGTGAGTTAGGGACCTGGGTGTGGAGTCGCCTATATTCTGGACGAGTTAAATCATTCAAAATTAATGTGAATGTTACGGCAGCAAATCTAACGAACCGTCAAAACAGTTAAACTTCAAAGTAGTATAAGAATTGTTGTTCCCCAAGGCTCCCACTTAGGACTTTTTTTTATTTATTCTACTTGCTGAATGTACCCAGCCTTATCTGAGTAAAAATTGGAAACCTCAATTTATCTACCTGTCTACTTCCCTGCTACATTAGTATGAAGTTGCTTACTTCGGGTATCATCGCATTTTACTATAACTTTTAAATTACTTCTAATGTAGAACAACAACCGCAACATGACCAAACTTTTAACAGGTATTAATATAAAAAGGGGAACTTTCCTAATAAATTTCCAAATGAATCGATATTCCCTTGTTACTCATTCTTACCACGCCTGCGAATATTTATTTAATAGAAATATTTCCTTGTCAATTTAATTAAAACAATTTACTACAGAATCAAAATATCGTTTGGAGAAGAAACTATAGTCTCATTGTCGACCTCACATTCGTCTTCATCGTTTTTCAAGTTCGTTCAAGTTCGTCAGTGTTAGTCAGACTTCACTTACTTACATTACACGTATTGGTGCAACGTTCACGTTCTCTCCGCTCACTAGAAATGCAGAATCTTTCCCGTAGCGTCCCAGCCTAAATGTCTAATCGAAAACACCACAGATTTCGAACGGGAAGGTTGGGATTTTGCTTGAAACTGCTGGTTACTCATTTTGCCGTTTTTGCGGTTCTCGGATTTCGATTTTCCCCCGATCTTGTCTTCCTGGCAGTCGGCAAACGTTCTCCAAACACTTTTGTTACGTTGGTGATGGTTGATTTGGCCGCATTCAACAATATTTCTCAATTAGCGTGCGAAAATAAAAATGCAGCACGAGCGAACATGCTGCAACACCGAACGAGGACGAACGAGGTACACCACCGACGCGCACGGAACAGGCAAAACTCGGTCTTAAGGAAAAAGAAGCACCAGCAGGAAGATCGAGATCGCGAAACGATGGAATGGAACACGAAAGTTTTACAAGAAAATTAACAGGACCCGCAAAGGTTAGGTGCCACAAGCCAACATGTGCAGGGATCAAGACGGCAACCTTCTCACGAACAAGTGTGAGGTGATTGAAAGGGGGAAACAATACTATGACGAGCACCTTAACGGCGATGTAGCAGAAGACGACGACGAAATGGTAGTAGATCTCGATGTACGCGCAGATAACGACAGAATTCTAGCCCCTGACGAATGTCCCAAGGTGATGGATTATCGTGCTTGTTATTTAACATCGCTTGAAAGGTGTAATATGAAAGGCGGGTATCGACACGAGTGGCACGATATTCAGGAGGCCCGTGAACCCTTAAGTCTGAAGTCGGACGTATTGGAAACGAAAACTAAGTACATGAGAGGAAATGTTCCAGAGAAGACAGTATCAACCTCCCACCACGAATTCACATTAGCGGCAATAAAATCGAGGTGGTAGACAAGTCAATATCAAGGAGCCCAGGACTGGTGACTGCTGACAACGACACCAACAGAGGAATTCGTCGACGTCTCATGGCAAGAAATCGCGCCTACCAAGCATGGAAATTTTCACTCACTAGTAATATTTCATGCAAATGTGTTTTTTGATTCATCAGGTATCGTTCAATTGTTTCCACTCGGGGGTACTGGGGGTAAGCCCGGCCCCCTAAGGAAAATGATTCTTTAGTAGCACTTGATGGCGAATATTGTTAGATTTCTTTCACAGAATCATTGCCCAGATTGTTTTCTACAAGATATGAAGGTTTTTAGTACTTTCAAACTGTTATTTTACAAGGAATAGTGAAGTTTTGAAACTAAGATAAAAACGACGTTTAGCAATCAGTGCGGGTGAAACCGGCACCCCTCGGGGGTAACACCGGCACCTGAGTTTGTTCATGAATTAACTCAAATTAACTGAACCAATTTTAATTCGGAAACCGCCGAATGAGAGATCTTACATTTCTGTATGTTACTGTTGAATTTGCCTTTGTCGGTTAGCTGGTTCTGGGCAGATTGCCGGAACAAGTTCCGGTGAACATTATGTATACACAATGAAAGAATTTGCTACTCGGCAAGCCTATCATGTGGCACTTTAAATCATATTATTAACTAGTTTCACTGAAGCCAGGATCACATTGACCACACCGGAGCATATTTCAAATACCACCGGGAAAGCCGTCAGTTTTGTGGCTTGATTCAGTACATTTGGCACCTCTAATAACCCTCGGAATCATTCATAAATTACAGAAAAGCTGGAGTGCATGGTACTAAGTCGATTAATTAACTTATTTATCAGCGAGATATCGGCAATAGATGAGAAATATGTGTCAGTAACATCCAACTAGCCTCAGACCATGTCGGGCTTACCCCACTCACTGGGTGACGGTGTTACCCCGACAGCACACATTTTTTTAAAAAGAGCATTTCTACAAATTTACCGCTTCAATTTACCTCAGATCGAATTCCTGTGATTGCTAACTATACAGGCAATAAATTGTAGAGCAACGAAAAATTATTTTAGTCTTTTCAAATGAATAAAAGCTTAAGTTCCACTCACGAAAACTTACATCCGTTTACGCATCAGCTGCGGTAGCGTCTATTATTTTGACGTTTGACGTTTCAAGGTGGCTTCGATGTGTCTTAAAATGTCTAAAATATTAAATACCAACACTTCACATATTCCAAAACACAGTTAATTAGCGTTTTCCAGTAAAATCCTAGGGGTGACGGTCTTACCCTCAGTTCCGGGCTTACCCCCAGTACCCCTATGCGATACGATTTTCTCCATCCTTGGTCGTTACTATATCTCGAACTAGTTGTTAGGCACGTTTTATGGTTTTTGATTATGCGGGGTGGATACTGCTCCACAGCCCATTTACGTCTTTCACTCCTTCCTCCTCCTGTTCTGCAATTCGTTGATCCAGCTCTCTGGCGTATTCTGCTGCCACGCTATCAACTTTCGACCGCTGAATATTGAAACGCGTTGTCCTCTCTGTGCGAGATTTCAGCACGTTCGACAACCGTGCGCGGATCTTACAAACGATGAGATAATGATCAGAGTCAATGTTTGGTCCCCGAAAAGACCTATCATCATTAACATCTGAAAAGTGCCGACCGTCAATCAGTATGTGGTCGATCTGGGAGCAGGCTTCTCCATTTGGATGCCTCCAGGTGTGTTTCCGAATATTCAAGCGTGGAAAGTTCGAGCTACATATGGCCATTCCTCTGGCCGCGGCAAAGTTTTTCGCCCTCAGGCCGTTTACATTGGTTGACGAGTGGATCGGATCGGATCGGATTTGTCATTTGTCGGTGCGTAGGTGTTGATCAAACTGTAGTTGAAGAATTTGCCCTTAATCCTCAACACGCATATACGGTCATCTATGGGCCTTCACCGGATGACTCTTGTTTTCTGATTTCCCAGCACTACAGAACCGACGCCCCCTTCCGCTGCTTTGCCACCACTGTAGTAGAGGTGGTACTTGAAAGAAGTGTGTGATATAGGGTCCACTGCACGGAATTCCCTGCTCCGGAATTTGGCCGCCGAACATCCTGAATCGCTACGATTTTGACTCCCTGCTGCTGTAGTTCTCGAGCAAACAAGCCCGACCCTCATCGGTTCATTAAAAGATCGGACGTTCCAAGTACCCAATTTTCAATCGTTTACCTTAATCTTTTTCCGTGTTCGTAGCCTAGGTCTTTGCCGATTGATCCGTTCCGTATTTCTAATCTCGTTGTTCGTAGTTGAAGAAAGGTTTCGGTATGCTACCTTACCAGAGTCATGATACCTACATCCTGCTGGTGGGGATGCCATCTTAGGTGTTGCTGGTGGGATACAGCATTCCATAATCCAGCCACCCGTTCCGGGTCAGACGCTGTTGTACGCCGCCCCTAATATGGGGACACTGCCGCGTACGATCCTCTTCCCAGTCAGCATACGACCATAGTTTTTACCGGGGGTTGGTTACCTGATCTCCGCTATGGTTACTCTATCCCAGTCGGCGCCTCGTGGAAATAGGATAGGAATTGCTGGAGAGAGGTGAATGACCACATAAAGGGCTCAAGTTACACGTGTCCAACCATTTGCCAACCTTGATCTTCTTGTATAAGGACCTATTTTAGGCCAATTCTTTAGTTTTCTTTGGTGCGAATCAAAGAGCTTGTAGTAGATAGTCTGCCGACTGCATTTGAGCTATTTTGCAGCGTTCATATCGGACATGTCTCCGATATGTTCGTACCATTGCACAATGATCCAGTAACCGAATTTAGAGGGAAATTTGGGTCTAGAGCTCTATAGCAACATTTCAGAGACAAACTTTCTTCTACAAAGTTGTAACATATGATAAAGCGCTCATTGAAAAATTATCAAAAATTAGGGTGACTAACATTTTCGATGCAATCAAGTATCTAACTTTTTTATCTTTGTAGATAGAAGAAAAATTTGTTCTACAATGTTATTGCTCCATTAATTTTTAGTGACTTTGTTAAAATATGTTTTTCTCTATCTTTGAAAACAACCGATTTATATTGAAAAAACATATTTTACGCTTTAACTTTTTTATTTCAAGTTTCATCTCAAAACTGTCTTTGAACGACTTTTAGGGCTTTTTAAAAGAAACAATTTGCAACGCTGACATCGTAAATATCTCAATTTTACTCAAAGTTATTAATATTTTTAATCAAAATATATGTGTTTTTTATTTGTATGTCATTCATTTTGGGGCAAACATAAAAAATATCTCTTGGTCTCATTTTGAAGGCCATACTTTACCTAAAAATAAAGGAATTTTAAAAAGTGTGTTGTTTTTTAAATTAGAGTAAAATCAATTTAAAAACAAAACAAAATTTCAAAACAAAACAAAATTTCAATAATTTTATACATTATTCATATAAAAACACCAAGATTTATTTTTTGGTATTTTTCCTTATAACTAGGAATAATTACGTTTAATTTGATCCAAAAAGATTGAAAATCGATCAACTAGTTAAAAAGTTATAAGTTTTTTTAAATAAAATACATCGAATATAGCCGTTTTTTATGGTCACCCTATTTCGGAGCTGGTCCCCTTAACAACCCAACGAAACAATACGAGTTTGATTATTTTCAACATAGATGCATCCCTGCGATTTTGAGCACAATTGAAGCACTTTGTGTGACCAACTTCGAAATAGGGTGACTATAAAAAACAACTGTGTTCGATGTATTTAATTTTAAAAAAATTCATAACTTTTGAACCAGTTGATCGATTTCCGATCTTTTTGGGTTAAATTAAAGGTCACTACGTCTAGTTATAAGAAAAAATACCAAAAAATAAATCTGGGTGCTTTTATATGCATAATGTATAAAATTATTGAAATTTTTGGCTTTTTTTTAAATTGAATTTACTCAAATTTAAAAAATAATGTATTTCTAAAAGTTCCTCCATTTATAGAGTCAAGTATGCCCTTCAAAATGAGACCAAGAGATATTTTTTATGTTTATGTTTTTATCTACAAAAGTAAAAATGTTTGTGACGCAAGTCGATGTTGCTGCTGGTAGAGATGGCAACTTACTGGCACGTTTCTATCTCTCACACTGAGAAGTCATTCCAACTTCCACTGAGGGTGTTGAAACAATAGCCAGCTATAAATAATAGTCTCTACTGAGTAAATGTACGATGTGCGAGAATTGGATAAGCGATACAAAACTCGATTCTAGAACTACGTCTTTAACGTTCTGCGGTGGTGTAACGGGAACACATCTGACCGGAGATTGGAAGTTGTGGGTTCGAGTCCCACCTGCTGAACTATATTTTTCGTAGTTTCTACAATCATATTTTCAGTTAGTTTAATTTTCTATCTTCATTACTACATTTACTCCTTAAATTAAAAAATTTATCTACAAAGATAAAAAAGTTAGATACTTGATTGCATCGAAAATGTTGGTCACCTTAATTTTTGATAATTTTTCAATGAGCGTTTTATCATATGTAACAACTTTGTAGAAGAAAGTATTTCTCTAAAATGTGGCTATAGAGCTCTAGACCCAAATTTCCCCCTAAATTCGGTTTCTGGACCATTGTGCATTTTAGAACCAAGGGAAAAAGAACACAAACATAACGCTATAAGATGGCCGACTAAACTAAACGCCTCCAATAATTGTGTAAAAATAACAATTTTTAACTCAAAACTAATGAAATGAAGTAGTTTTTTGATAAAAATATCGACTTACTAAAATTAATGGACATCTAAAACAACGGTTTTCGAACAAAAGTTTCAGTAACTATAATTTACTACTACACGTCTATTAAAGCCTAATCGAGTTCTGACAAGCACGAACGAGTGATTTTTGAAAACTAATCATGCAAAATGGTGCAAAACACATTGTTTTATCAACATGTAGAAGATAATGTACAAGTTTAAAATGTATTCTAACTAATAAATATGATAAAATTGAAGTGTCCAAAGTAGCCCCGTGCGTCAAAAGGAGTCCCACACGACGATACTCTCGAATAGTGATATATCAAAAAAAAAAGTTTTTAACAGGTACTACACGAAGCAAATAGGGTAACCGCTCCTATATTCATCTCAGTACCTATATTCATCTCATCACGCCTTTTTGATCATTTTATCGTCAAATTTTACCATATTTTCAACGTAAAACTTTCAGCCACATGAGAAAATCGAGAAGCAAATAGATTTACGTTCAAAAATTTCTAGAATTTTGACGGTTAATTGGACAAATGAGAGAAATAAAATGAATATAGGTGCACCAAGCTGTTGACATGAATAATGGAGCGATTACCCTATTTGCTATTTTTGGTACGGATTTTATTTTGTGCAAATAAAATTCCTACCAAAAATAGCAAATATTCGCTTCGTCTAATAGGGTAACCGCTTCATTATTCATCTCCGGGCCGGCGGTTAATGTGGGTAGTATGGGTAGTAGTACCCACTCGGAAAATATTCCTGTGGGTACTTACCCACACGGAATTATCGGACAAAACCAAAATAAATTGATGATTTCCGAACGGCCGCGATTTTTTTCCTGTGTCACAATTTTCTCGTTGAATATTCTTAAATTTATTGTTTTCGGATAGTGTTTCATAAATGGAATCGTGAATCGAATCTAATCAAAGGTAAACTTGCCGGTTGAGCAAAAATAAGCCCCGCAATTGTGGATTCAGGGGAGAAATTAAAAAATTCAAGTGACCGATAAGCGATTAACTGTGGAAATTGTGGACTATCCGCACCAGGAAAGAGGACGAAAATCCGTGACTTGTGTATGTTGTGTGTAATTAATGGTGTTGAGTTGAGTGCACTGGATGAGGGTGCCTTCACGGTGCGGCCTAAATTTCAACAGCAACCAGAGAGATTAAAGTTTTTGGTAAAAGTTGGGATCGATTGTAAAACTTCAGCCTAATCAGTCACAGTGTCGCGTAATTATTGTGTGAGAAAAAGTAAGGAAGAAAAGATGTCACTTTCAGGCGTGGAAGTGTGTTATACAATGTCATTTTGATAGAACGCTCTTTACTTTTGAACTTTCGATCAAAAAGAAAATGGTCGGTGGAAAGCAAACAGAAAGGTCACTTACATGATGGTAATTGAGATATCAAGACACCAGCTTAACTAACAGCTGGCTCTGTCAAAATGGCGTAAACAGGTGCCGATTACTGGCGGATAGACGTATCACAGCAATACGAGCTACCCACGTGAGAGTTTTGAATTTATATGCAGTCGATTAACGACAATTTCGCAAAAAATATTGAGATCAATAGAGTACTGTAATCTGTTTTAACTTCAAAGCTTTTATTTTTTGATTTTTTTGATTTCTCAAGCTTTTGATTAAGTATTGTATAAAGATATGTTTAATTACTACAATCAAATTTTGTTACAGCGTGATACGATTTCACGATAACGGTATAATTACAAGTTCGGCAGTTTAACAATGAAGATTAGAATATGTTTTGGCTCACGCGCGTGTTAGCATTTTGTAATTCTAAAGGCTTTGGATGCGTGAAATTTGCCATTTTGTCACTTTTAATAGATAGATTTTACGTCAACAAATCCCTTCATAACCCTTAATCAAATTCCGTAGTACTTACGAAAGTATCACTTAGTCGGTGGCCTTCCATTAAGTAAGGCTGATTCAAATTGTGAATAGTTTTTTTGTCCACGGATATCAAAGTTAGCTAAGGGGAGGGCAAAAAATAAATAACAGTGAGAAGAAAAAAAAAGAAATAGCTTTCATAAAAAATTGTGTGCAAGTTACGACGTTATTAACTTGCATGCAAAAGTGTGTTCAAAAATTTTACCTTATTATGTTTTTAAATAGTTTATTTGACACGGCACGATACAATTTATGTTTAACTGAGCCAAGTACATTTTTTTTTAAATTCTAAATTAGCAGGGAAAAGAGGGAGGCCTTTTCTTTATTCTCGCGGCCGACTACGAGCTAGTGGGGATTTAAGGTGAGAGGAGGGGAGTTACAATTTTGATTTTAACTATATTGAGTTATACGATTTATTTATTTGTACATGGCTAAGCAGTGATGTTCTATTTGAGCAGTTTGGACTGAGGTGTCTGCGTGAACATAAAGATGCCGAGTCTTCGTTTGAGTGTCTCCAGCTTAGTGTATCATCTTCTTTCAGCGTGTAGCGGGAATGGTAATCTAACAAATAGATAGAAGAGTTTCATATTTTAATACCAGCGTGTTTTATGAACACGTATAGCTGTGTCATGTACTGGAGATCACCGCTTCCCAGAATGTCTCTAACGGGTACGTTCGGTTGTTTTCCTCGGGCCCGAAGGGAATCTATAAGCTCAGACCTAACACCACAGTATTCGGTACACGACCAAACAACATGCTCGATGTCATGGTAGCCATCGCCACAAACGCAGTGATTACTGTCTACAAGCCCTATACGAAAGAGATGCGTGTTTAACGTATAGTGATTGGACATAAGTCTGGACATCACGCGAATGAAGTCCCGACCTACATCCAACCCCTTGAACCATGCTTTCGTCGATACCTTAGGAAAAATGGAATGTAGCCACCGTCCCAGTTCATCTGAGTTCCATGATGATTGCCAACTGTTGAGTGTTCTTTGACGCAAAATGCTATAAAATTCATCATAAGCAATTGGTCTTTCATAAATATCGCCGTCAATAGCACCCACCTTAGCTAAAGAGTCAGCCTTTTCGTTACCCGGAATCGAGCAATGAGACGGGACCCACGCTAAGGTAACCCGGTAATTTTTATCTGTTAAAGCACTTAAAAACCGCCGTATTTTCCCCAGGAAATACGGGGTGTGCTTCACAGGCTTCATTGATCGCAGAGCCTCAATGGCACTGAGACTATCTGTGAAGATGAAGTAGTGGTCTATGGGTAGGGTTTCGATGATTCCAAGAGAGTACTGAATAGCAGCAAGTTCTGCGACGTACACGGAAGCAGGAGCATCGAGTTTGTAGGAGGCGGTAAAATTTTCGTGGAAAACACCGAAGCCAGTGGACTCATCTAGATTAGATCCGTCAGTGAAAAACCTTTTATCATAACTAACATGTTTAAACTTATTGGAAAAAATCTTAGGGATCTCTTGGGGTCGCAATTGATCCGGGATACCAGAAATGTCTTGTTTCATGGTGGTGTCGAAGAATATAGCATTATCAGAAGTATCTAAAAGTGCGACATTGGAGGAATCGTATGAAGAAGGATTAATTTCTTGAGCCATATAGTCAAAATATAAAGTCATAAATCTGGATTGAGATTGAAGGTCGACCAACCTCTCGAAATTTTCAATTACTAATGGGTTCATAACTGTGCATCGAATTAGCAACCGGTAAGAGAGATTCCAAAAACGATGTTTCAACGGAAGAATACCCGCTAACACTTCAAGACTCATCGTATGGGTCGACTGCATGCAACCCAAGGCAATACGCAAACAACGATATTGTATTCTCTCTAATTTTATAATGTGCGTGTTCGCGGCGGAGCGAAAGCAGAAACAGCCGTACTCAAGAACTGACAATATCGTTGTTTGGTATAACCTTAGAAGGTCTCCTGGGTGAGCACCCCACCAAGTTCCGGTAATCGTACGAAGAAAATTAATCCTCTGTTGGCATTTTTGTGTCAGATACCTAATATGACAAGCCCAGGTGCATTTGGAGTCGAACCAGACCCCGAGATATTTAGCGACTAAAACCTGAGAGATCGTTTTACCCGTTAGTAGGAGCTGCAGCTGAGCTGGGTTATGCTTCCTAGAAAAAACGACCAGCTCAGTTTTCTCCGGAGAGAATTCGATACCCAGCTTAAGAGCCCATTCAGACAAATTGTCTAAGGTATCTTGCAATGGTCCTTGCAGATCGCTAGCCTTGCCACCAGTAATGGATATAACGCTATCGTCTGCAAGTTGCCTTAGCGTGCATGAATTTGCAAGACATTCATCGATGTCATTGACGTAAAAATTATATAAGAGAGGACTTAAACATGAGCCCTGGGGGAGGCCCATGTAACTAATTCGGGAAGTTGTCGAATCGCCATGTGAGAAACACATATGCTTTTCTGACAACAAATTGAGCAAAAAGTTATTCAAATTTGGTGAAAGTCCCTGCGAATGAAGTTTCGCGCTTAAAACTTCTACAGAGACAGAGTCAAAAGCCCCCTTAATATCCATGAACGCAGAAGCCATTTGCTCTTTTCGAGCAAAGGCTAGTTGAATTTCAGTAGAAAGCAACGCTAGGCAATCGTTCGTCCCTTTGCCCCGGCGAAAGCCAAATCGAGTATCTGAAAGTAACCCGTTTGTTTCGACCCATTTGTCTAACCGTAAGAGGATCATTTTCTCCATTAATTTCCGGAGGCAAGAGAGCATCGCAATCGGCCTATATGAATTGTGATCAGAGGCAGGTTTCCCGGGTTTCCGAATAGCAATGACTTTTACCTCCCTCCAGTCATGCGGAACAATATTTAGCTCAAGAAACTTGTTGAACAAATTCAACAAGCGTCTTTTTGCAGAGTCGGGTAGATTCTTCAACAGGTTGAATTTTATTCTATCTAACCCTGGAGCCTTATTGTTGCACGACAGGAGAGCCATTGAAAATTCCAACATCGAAAATGGAGGCTCTTCCGTAGTTACTAATAACGCGTCGCGAAAGGTTTTCTGTTCCGGTACAGAGACTGGACAGACCTTTTTGGCAAAATCGAGAATCCAGCGATCTGAATACTCCTCGCTTTCATTCGAAACGTCACGGTTCCGCATGCGCCTGGCGGTATCCCAAAGAATGCTCATCGCTGTTTTCCTGGACAACGCGTTTACGAACCGCCGCCAGTACCCGCGTTTTTTCGCCTTTACTAAGCTCTTCATCTGCCTGCCCAGTGCCTCGTACTTTCGAAGCAGGTTGACAGTGCCGTACTCCCGGTAGTCCTTATACGCCGCGGACCTTCGCGCGTACAGCTCAGAGCACTCTTTGTCCCACCATTTGTTGGGAGGGCGCTGTCTAATCGTTACCCCGGGTATCGGTTTCGTCTGAGCTTGAGTCGCGGCGTCGATTATCAAGCCAACTAAGAACGCGTATTCTTCCTCCGGAGGAAGTTCCTCGTGAGTCTCGATAGATTGCGCTATAATAGACTCATAACACTTCCAATCAATATTACGTGTAAGGTCGTAGGAAATATTGATTGGGTTCGGGGGAGTTGAACCATTAGCAATTGATATAACGATTGGAAGATGATCACTACCGTGGGGATCGTTGATTACTTTCCACCGGCAATCTAACGCTAGTGATGTCGAGCAAAGGGATAGGTCAAGCACGCTTTCACGTGCTGGAGGATTAGGTACACGTGTCGCTTCCCCAGTATTCAAAACTGTCATATTGAAGTCGTCGATCAAGTTACAGATTAAAGAAGATCGGTTGTCGTCGTACAGCGACCCCCATAGCGAACAGTGAGAATTAAAATCTCCCAATATCTAAAAAGGCGCGGGAAGCAACTCTGCTATATCAGTGAGATGCTTCTGTTCAATCCGCGCGGATGGAGGCATATATAACGAAACAAGGCATAGGTCTTTTCCATTCATATTCGTTTGAATGGCAACGACTTCAATATTCGAGATCGAGGGGAGGTCGATTCGGAAGAAGGAATAGCACTTTTTAATCCCTAAAAGTACCCCTCCACCGTGTGAGTCTCGATCTCGACGAATAATGTTAAAATCGTGGAAATTGAGTTGATCGTTTGAATTGAGAAAGGTTTCGCAGAGCGCAAATGCGTCACAATTGTATGTGTTTATCAAATGTGAAAATAGATCGAATTTGGGGATGATACTTCTGCAATTCCACTGTAATACAGTGATAAAATTCCTAACCTCTTTCGCCGTATTAGTCATCGAAAGATATGATAGCTGAAATGAGGGGCCAAGTTGCTGCTAGTTGCATCAAAAAGGTTTTCACTGTAGGAAGAAGGGCAAGAAGAATATTTTGTAGGGGATCTGGTATGTTGAATGTTTTAAATATCCAGTCCACAATATCAGAAAATTTTATGAACCCTGTTTTTTTTTTATCTTCTGATCGAGAAATGGGTGCACGAGGGGTTTTTGGTGCCCCAGGAAGCGGTGGGTACTCCTGGTTTGATTTAAAATTAAAACCGGGAGGTACTTGCTTCGGTTTCTCTTCACCGCTTCCTTTTTGTGTTGGCTTACTGGTCATTCCGCTAGGGGTTATCTCGCGACCTTTGCGAGAAAGATTAGGAGAGTTGATCATTCTCCTCTTCCTAGATCCTTCTGGCATGGCGACGGGATCGTCAGATGTACCCTCATCGGTTGGCAAAAAGGAAAAGATGTTTCCTGTCGAGGGTGGCTCAGCACTCTTCAGCATTTCTGCGAAAGAGCGCTTTGATCGTTCCTTGAGGGAACGCTTTATTTTTTCCTCGCGCTGTTTGTACGCGGGTCACGCCGAAAGGTCATGCCGAGTTCCCTCGCAGTAAAGACACTTTTCAGTATCCTCACTGCAAGCGGTCTCAGCATGATTGCCTCCGCACTTGCTGCAGCGTGCCTTGTTGCAGCAGTAGGTGGCTGTATGACCTAACTGCTTGCAGTTTTGGCAATGCATGACCCGCGGTACGAACAGGCGTACAGGCAGACGAACCCTGTCCAAAGAGATGTAGTTCGGCAGTGCGGATCCGGCGAATGTTACACGGAAGGAATCCGAAGGGAAGAATTTCTTCTTCCCTTCTTCGATGGATACTGAATGCGATTGCTTGACATCCAGTATCTTTACATCTTGAATCAGGGGGTTCTTGAAGCAGCCAACCCCGTGACGCAAATGTCATCGACCGTGAGGCTTCCTTCGGTAACCACACCGTCGATCTCCACGTCCTTGGCAGGGATGTACACGCGGTACTCTCTCGTGAAGAGCTCGTAGCTAGCAATTGCGTTTGCTTGCTTCAAGATACTCACAACAACTCGCAGTTTGTTCGGTCTAACCTTTGTAATTTCGGTTACGTCCGAAAACTGTTTTGCCAGGTCCTTGCCGATTTGAATTATATTTAGAGGCTTTTTTATGGGCCTGAAGTAAACTACGAACGGACCTTTCGAAGCATCTGGGTAAGCTTTCACCCGTGTTGCCGGTAGCCTTGGTACGGGGCTAGGTAGCGGGGAAGGTAGAGGGGAATTGATGGGGTAGATCTCAATCTCTTCCCCAGTTGTTTCCACATCCAGGAATAGTTGCACCTGCATGTCGTCCATTTTGCGGGAGCGTTACGCTCTACCGCACACAAACGATAAATATTCGAATGTGTGGGGGGGTCAAGTAGTTGCTATTAAATTTAAAAACAATTTTTCAAACTACAATGGATCAAAATAAAAAAAAAGGCAGTAATACTAATACTAATAACAATAGTAATAATAATAATAATAATAATAAAAATAATAATAATAATAATAATAATAATAATAATAATAATAATAATAATAATAATAATAATAATAATAATACTAATAATAATAATAGTAATAATAATTATAATAATAACAATAATAATAATACTATTAATAATAATGATAAAAATTCTAAAGTGAATACTTCACCGAACGTCTAAGTCACGACCTCACGGCTGATAGTAGGATTAATCGAGCGTCTCCGCAGAACAAACAATGACGATCCAGCTTCGTGTTGTGACACGCATGTTTCATCAGCCATGGTGATTGTTCCGGTTAACTGCTGGAAGACCATTTTTGAACCTTCCCTATTCCTTACTATCTACTCGAGTAGGGGTACTGGGGGTAAGCCCGGCACTGAGGGTAAGACCGGCACCCCCAGGGTTTTACTAGAAAACACTAATTTACTATGTTTTGGAATATGTGAAGTGTTGATATTTAATGTTTTAGACATTTTAAGACACATCAAAGCCACCATGAAACGTTAAACGTCAAAAAAATAGACAAAACACACGCTACTGGAGCTGATGCGTAAATGGATGTAACTTTTCGTAAGTGGAACTTAAGCTTTTATTCATTTGAAAAGACTAAAATAATTTCGTTGTTCTACAATTTATTTACTGTATTGTTAGCAATCACAAGAATTCGATCTGAAGTAAATTGAAGCGATGAACTAGTAGAAATACTCTTTTTAATAAAATGTGTGCTGTCGGGGTAAGACCGTCACCCAGTAAAAGGGGTAAGTCCGACATGGTTTGAGGTTAGTTAAATGTTACTGACACATATTTCTCATCTTTTACCGATGTCTCGCTGCTAAATAAAATAAAAAAAACCACTTGCACTCAAGCTCTTCTGTGATTTATGAATGATTTCAATGGTTATTAGAGGTGTCGAATGTACTGAATCAAGTCACACGTGTTCACCGGAACTTGTTCCGGCAATCTCCCCAAAACCAGCTAACCGACAACAGCCAAATTCAACAGTAACGTACAGAAATGTAAGATCTCTCATTCGGCGGTTTCCGAGTTCAAATTGGTTCAGTTATTTCGAAGTAATTCATGGACAAACTTAGGTGCCGGTGTTACCCCCAAGGGGTGCCGGTTTCACCCGCACTGGTTGCTAAACGTCGTTTTTATCTTAGTTTCAAAACTACATTATTTCTTGTCAAATAACAGTTTGAAAGTACTGACAGTCTTTAAATCTTGTTGAAAACAATCTGGGCAATGATTCTGTGAAAGAAATCTAACAATATTTGCCATCAAGTCCTACTAAAGGATCATTTTCCTTAGGGGGCCGGGCTTACCCCCAGTACCCCTAACAATCATTCGGGTATCATTTCTGAACTTGCTTTTAATCCCAGCAAACCATCGCTATTAAAAGTTACACATTCTCACGCATGCAAGAGACAACTTATAGCAAAGAAATATATGGTAGCTTTCTTTGATGATTTTGTTGCAGTATTGCCTGCTCTAGGGGGAGCGAGCAATATATAGCGAGTGTTTCACGAAAGAATCGTATACGATTGCACTCGAGCGATCGCAGCGATTCTTTCAAACTCACGACTGTACGGGCTATCGTTAAACCGTATGGATTATCATCCGTTTATGGTTATTGATTATGCGGAACGGCGCTATCGAAACGACTGCGAGAGAGATAGTAGGTACGACGCATGGAAGACAGCGTAATGGCTGGTTCGATGCCGAGTGTCAGAGAGCGACAGATGAGAAGAACCGTGCCAGGAGTCGCATTCCAAGTACATGGTAGCTGGCAGGGAGCGTGGGAGTTCCCGTGGTGTTGGTGCTGAGGTAGAGATAGATGGGGAACGATTTGAATTGGTTGACGAATTCGTTTATCTTGGTACGCTTGTGACATGTGACAACGATATGAGCCGTGAAGTGAAACGACGAGTTGCAGCTGCGAACAGGGCCTTCTACGGACTACGTAACCAGTTAAGGTTTCGTAGTTTGCAAACTCGCACAAAACTAGCGCTGTATAGGACGCTGATATTCCCGGTGGCCATTTACGGACATGAAGCATGAACGCTGAAGGAAGCTGATCGACAAGTGCTCGGAGTTTTTGAGCGTAAAGTTCTGCTGTCGATATTTGCCGGTAAATTGGAAGATGGAGTGTGGCGCAGACGCATGAATAACGAGTTGTACCAGGTATACAAACATGCTGATATAGTGAAGGTAATACAGCGAGGCAGGCTTCAGTGGGCTGGACATGTAGCCAGAATGCCTGACGAGAGAGCTGAAAAACTCTGACTCAGTAGGTACACTTTGAAAAATCAGGGAAAATTCAAATTTTGTCACAGTGCTTCAAATATTTGGATTCTGACAATTCAATAGTATCCAACCATAGGAAAAAACTAATAAAAACCAGCGATTCCCCACTGAGCATTGGTCGTCTATCATTGCAACAGTACACGACTTCTATTCATATGCAATCGAGGAAAAACTGGAATGCTACTGTTGATGCTGATTATTCATACCAAATTTAAATTTTCCTGTCCATTTCTCTTTAACGAAATAAATAAATAAATACTATCGATCAGAGAACAATTCTTGCCTGTAATCTGTGGGAATCTTGATATAAACATTTTTATTCAGTATCGATCACTACCATTTAATATTTATTCCACATTCTCTGGGTAGAAGATTAATCAGATTTATGATATATACAGAAATAGTACTTCGAAACACATCGAAGAAAAGTTATTAACAGCGCTAAACTTCAAGATTGATCTGATTCTATTAACCGCAATCGACAAATTTAAACAAAAGCAAGCGTGAACAATATTTTCTCATCGATTTACCTACAGCTGTGCTGTGGTCTAATTTTATTCCATTCCCGAGCAGACATAGTAAATCGTTGATCTCATTAGACTTTACAGCACGACCAAATTCGATCGGAACGTAAGTCACTGCACCATGACGTAGTCATGCAGGGCGCAGAAAGTGTCGCGCAGTCTAGCCTGGTGGTTGCGCACTTGTGGTTGGCTACAGCAGCCGACTCGCCGTTAGTTCATTAGGCGCATAATTAATGCAGGACCAGTTCTAATTAATTCCACCAGACAGTTAACAAATTCAGCGCGGTCCTCGACGCAACGCATTGCACTAGCGGGGCTCAATTCTTCACGCGTAAACGCCCACGATCATCGGTTTGCTCCGTCGGCTGGCCGCTTTCGATTTCAAGCCGTGTCAGTTTATTCCAATCGAATTTAATGCGATCCATCTAATCTAAAACTTGCAGTTATCTGATCCAACCGAGCTCTGACAGAGGCGGATTGCGTTAAAACCCTAGCGCCCATCAACTAGCAGATTCTCGCATATAAATCAATTCAATTTGCCTTCTTTCTTTCGTGTTCGTTTGCCAAGACGTGACCTCAGACATGAACGAATTGACATAATCCGTGCGTTCAATTTCAGTCACACTTTCGGCGGCAGGCTGCACGAAAAAAAAATTCCATCTCCATCATCACCGTCATCTCCAGCATCGCCGCATCTTCCCGCCACCGAAACCCTCTCCTCGGAACTGGGTCGAGCCGCAAAAAGGTCGAAACCTGCGGGAGCTCGAACTTACACTTATTGAAGAAGCCGACAAAGCCAAAGATCAGGACCTGGAGGACAAAGGCCGCAGCAGTGGCCTGTGCGGAAACGGGAACATGCGAATAAAGCGAACGAAAGCGCGGGTGCGCTTTCCGCGTCGAAATTAATTACAGTGAGAGGTCCGCCGAATCAACGAGATTCATAATTTATGTTGTTTCCCACTGCACACCGGAGCTCCGCCGGAGCGCGAGCAATTTATGGCCCGCGGATTCGTTTGCATGCGTGAAACACACTGGGTGGAAAAATGGAACACTCTGGCGACGTGAAAGTTCAATTATCGTGTAGTACGACAATCTTCGCTAATGACGAAATTTAATGCATGTGTTTTTGGCTGCACTGAATCGAGAAATATGCTGAGTAAATGCCTAATATGTTTATAGAGCAAATTTCTATTAGATTCTTGAATTTAAAACTAGCTTATACTGAAGAAAGGTGATCAAAGCGGTAATATGGTTGCATTCCGTCCAATCATAGCAAAATTATAAAACTATGAGAAAGTAAAGGAAGGTTTTATTTTTTAAGACTTATCTCTACCGGGAGAATGTGAATTGTTTTACAAAGAAGAGGATCAATAAATAATAAACGGTTCACAGACACCATACAATATATGGTTTTGTAGGTATCTAATCATTTCGGTTGTTCGGTTTGTGAGTTACCGGGTAATGCCACTTTTACGCATTCCTCGGATCACGATCACGAGCATTGGTGCCTGCCAGCGAGTTTTCAATTACTTCCCAATTGGAATTCAATTTTTCACAAAAAAAAAACGAAGCTGAAAATTTCACCAGCAATTTGCATAACAAAGAGGGCTATTATCTTCAAAATAAATAAAAGCAGCAAAAACTACACGCCACTAGCGTAAACACGCAAAACTGCTGTTTATTATTATTCCCATTTCTCGGCGGCTACGTGCTGTGGTCGGAAATCAACAGAAAATTCGCCGAGAGGTCCCTGTCTGACTTTGAACTTGAGCCCATCATCGTTTTCTGCAGTTCACCCAGATGATCCCCACTGACTTGCTTGCATGGCTTGCTATGAGCACGAGACCAGTCCAGTTGAAGTACCGCGACCCCTGCTACGAAAACCACGGGGAGAGGACACTTATCTCGATCGTCAAGCCCCATAGTATAGCTGCGCCGACCAGGTTGGCACATGGTCAAAGTATACGCGGCAATGATCTTCAGCCCCGCTATGCCGTGTATGCAAAATGTATCCCTCCAAGGTACACGGATAAAGTTATTAAATACCGTGTTGAAATCGAGGCCGGAAAATCAATAACAATCATTACAGTTATCCGAGACCGGCGGAATTCAATAGGATGTCAGAGTGACCGGTCGAAAGGAGGAGACCACGGAAAATCGGTTCCCTCCAATCAAGATGTAAAAATGCGCTGTTCTGGAGAAAATCATTTAACCTCTGTGTCGATATCTGTTTGCATATATCATTTTATTCCGTTGACGTGTAGAGCATTCAAACAACTAGCGTAATTTTTGTTCAAAGAATGCTAATGAGAAAATCGGAGTTGTCGGTTCCGTTGCTTTTCATCATTAGGGCAATCTAGAGCATGACTGCAAAAACAGTGCTCTTGAACGCAAATCCCAGTCAGATGCGTTTCTGCGAAGCGCGGTCCGAGTTCAAACATACGCACTTTGAAGTCGTGAGTCAGCCAGCATTCAGCACCCAGCAGGAGGGTAGATACGACTCGAAAATTACCTTTCGGTATGCTGATAACAGTTATTATGTTTACCTTAGCGTATCATTATGCGACGTTATGAATAGCTTTTCGCATTCCACTGATATGCAGTGATTTATATGCTTTTACATATCCCCGTGCGCGTTAGGGTGGCTCATGGCAGCTTACCTGACAATATATTGGAGAAATTTTGGAGCTATTCATTCTCGTGAAATCCGGAAATTGTACCACTTCAAAAAGGCAACACACGATAATCCTTTGCACGAACTCTTTAGGCGGTTGTTGGTTTTGATTACAGATTGAAAAGGTGAGTTCCTTAAAATTGACAGTTCGTTTGTTTGTAAAGAGGAGTGAATGATAAAATATGAACCAACGTGGCATCCACTCGTACAATGTTATCTCTATTGAAGGTGGGTACAGGCTGCGGGAAAGTAATTATGTTTCGCTTTGGCTTCCCACCTCCTCAACCGAAGGGTGAAACGTTGAACCGAACGCAATCGTTGCTCGGAGGAGAATATAACCGGAGCCTGCGTTGGCTGCAAGATACTGACGTTAGAATTGCATCTAACCAGTCAATGGAAAAGTACAAATAACTGACCTTCACTATGTCGCAGCACATTGTGGTTTAATAGGAAATAAGCGTAGTTGGGTAGGTTGGCAACAGACGAATGTCCACGGCAATCGTAGAAAATGTTACTACCTCTACCACCAGCCTGAGCCAGTAAATCGGTGGAGGGCATTATTCACTACGCTTTTTTTGGTCGAAGTACAGCTGCTTTGATGTCGACCGCTGTTCGCGAGATTTGCGGTGGTCAAAACCCACGTATGATGTCAACAAATCAACATCTTTGACACATTCGTAACTTCCATCGGCAGCAATCGATTCGATCACAGGGTGTGTAGGCCACCAAACAATCAGACAATTTGATTAATTGCATTCTTGTTGTAAATCATTTGAAATAGAAACCTTGAAGTGCTAAATCGATCGGTTTTGTCACCCAAGGCTTACAGAAATAAATGACAAATTTCTTTCTGGGCAATTGGCGGTAAGAACCAATTATAAAATAGCAACGTATTCACAAATCTAACCAGAATTCTTTGTGAATGATAATTGAGTTTTTTTCAATTTATCTTACATAAACACAAGAAAAATGTTGTAATAAATTACTGGAAAAACTCGGTTTTTCAACTTTTGACAAAAACGATAAAGCCTCTAATCGGTTGAAAAAGATTAAATAAATCATCGAAACATCGGATAGTTTAAGCAAAATAATGTTTAGCTGCCCCAAAAAGACTGGAAAGCCGAAAATCACCCTCCTGGGATTTAAAAATAGCTAAATCATAGATCGCACATCGTAAATTAGACGTTAACTACTGACCACCGATTCACTTTCAATGACAATTTGTAGTTTTCATATTGAGCAGTGTAGCCTTAGTTTTCAAAGTATTACCGGAGGGTGCAAAAGTGACCATCATGAAAATTATGAACATACAAAATATTTCAGCAGCCAGTTTATTCAACTTACTTTGTTTTTACAATGTGCCAAACTGCTGAAAATATTTCATTGCAAATTCATGCAGTATCTTTGAAGGCGAAGCCGATATTCACGAAGAATGCACGGATTAAACACCAAATTTTCACGAAGTCATTGAACAAATAAACTAAATACGCTTACGTGCTCTTATGGAATCGTTCAGCATTGTATATTTAGTAAACTTAGCTAGATTTATTCTGAATTTTGTGAAATAAACCATTTTTCACAACGCTTCCATATCCATCTCAAAACTTGAATCACTGCTCAATTAATCATCACACGACGCCCCTATATTCATCACACTGTCATAATCATGAATGAATCACATTATCATGAATGAACGCAGCCGTAGCCACTCATAGTAGATTACCTGGATATCCGCTGTAGTTGTTTACGTGCAAAATTGGTAACTTAGGTAACCACTGCAGTGCTATCGATTTTGTCAATTATGTCGGAATAATTTAACATTTTCAGTATGATTTTTTCGTATTAACAGAAACTAATTCGGCAACTTTTGATTTTCTCCAACGCAGTGAAAACAGATGAAAATACATACAGTTGAAATTTAGGAATTGTAGAAATTCATCTCATATATTTCTGCTAACTCAAGCTTGTTTTTGGAAATTTGAGATGAACGTTTCGAAGATAAAATTATTCTTAGTTTAGTGAGTGATTTTGTTCAGTGATTTAAATAGAAAGTGGTCCGCTAGTGATGAAAAAATTTTGGTTGGCTGCTGAACGAGTCCCGTTGTAGCCGTATAGAACGATGCGCGGATTTTGTTTGCTGAGCTAGGTGGTTGAGTTGAATGAGTTTTCGAGTGCAAAAAGTATACAAGCCAAGTGCATCAAATATACGAGATGTCTATATCCTCTCATTAACAGGAATTCTCAACTTTGTTCAAGGAACAAACTTTTGATTTACAAACAAATTTTTAGACCAGCATTGCTTTATGCTGTACCGATCTGGTCAAGTTGCTGTTCAACAAGAAAGAAAACGCTCCAAAGGATTCAAATCAAATTCTGAAAATGATTTTGAAGCGTCCTCCTTGGTTTGGTACACTCGAATTACATAGACTTACTGGTGTTGAACCATTAGAAGCTATGTCAAATAAAATTATTAACAATTTTCGACAAAAATCGTTGCTATCCTCCCTACGAACGATAAGTCCTAATTGCGAAAGCAAACAAATCCTAATAATTAAAATTACAAATTTTTAACAGTGTTGAAAAGTCACCATTTGTGATTGGACACACATACTCATTACTTACTAATGTTTATCATAATTACTTCAGCTACTAACAAATCCCCTCCTTGGAAAAAAAAAAGTTTTCGAGTGCAGATGCCTGACTACAATATCAAATTTAGACCTTTTAAGTAAGTTTTTGAGGATTATACTTTATGAGAAATCCAAAGTGAACTAAGAAGAATCCATTCCATGGATTAGCTGATTGGTTTAGTTATAAAATATGCGTTTTTTCCTGTTTTCAAATGTGTTTCCATGTTGTATGAGATGAATATATGGGCTCAGATGAATAATGGAGCAGTTCCCCTATGTTTTTTTTTTTTTTAATTTGGAAAATAGGGGAACTGCTCCATTATTCATCTCAACAGCCAGCTGCACCTATATTCATCTTATTTCTCTCATTTGTCCAATTTATCGTCAAATTTCTACAAACGTTTGAAAGTAAATCTATTTGATTCTCGATTTTGTCAAGTGGTTGATAGTTGTACGTTGAAAATATGATTAAATTTGACGATAAATTGATCCAAAAGGCGTGATGAGATGAATATAGGTACTGAGATGAATATAGGAGCGGTTACCCTATTTTGCCTTTTTCGGCAAGTGATTATAGGGAGACGAGTTGAGGCAATACATAAAAAATGTAACCGTTATGGCATGAACCAGTTATAGCCTATGGAGTTTAAATATAGTGAAGCTGGTACACCTACCCTATTTAGATTTTCAGTTTGATAATTTTACCGAGTTCCTGAGATAACTCTCAACGAAAAACACTTATCATCCCGAGGCAACATTTATGTTACAGCATTTTAAAAGACCAAAGGCAATTTTTTTATGAAAATTGTAGCGTATTAGAGCAAACTTTACTATACTTCTTGAAAACATTCCAATTCGCTCATAATACCTTTGAGCCATAGGCAGGCTTGTCCTTTCACCTCAGAGAAATACTATCGCGGAGGAGATTATCTTTCGCTGCGAAAGCAGTTGTTCTCATACAGGTGAGCAAAGCAACTTGGTTGAAGAGAGAAGCGAATCGTGTGTATCTGAGAAGCATGCAAAAGTCACCTATTATTATTAAACTTTTAGAAGAAGGATTTTTATACTTTTTTTGAAGCAAGTTTTTTAAGTATTTTATACGTTTTGAGTGCACTCTTCTGTTGGTTCCGAGGTACGATGCTGGCCTAACAAGCCAGTTGTCGCATGTTCGAATCTCGGCTAGCAGAGACCGTTGGATTAAATGGGATCGTAGCGCTAGCTCCGCAATTGTCCTGTACACTAACGGTTGGCTGCGAAGTCTGTGTCGAATAAACAGAAGGATAAATCCCAGAAGGAATGTACCCTATTACTAAGCGCATTGGTAGGGTAATCGCTCCATTATTCATTTCAACAGCTTGCTGCACCTATATTCATCTTATTTCTCTCATTTGTACAATTTACCTACAAATTTTTGAAAGTAAATCTATTTGCTTCTCGATTTTGTCAAGTGGTTGAAAGTTTTACCTTGAAAATATGTTGAAATTTGACGATAAATTGATCAAAAAGGCGTGATGGAATGAATATAGGTACTGAGATGAATATAGGAGCGATTACCCTACCAATGCTCTTAGTAAGCACATCCCTAAATAAAGTGATCATTTTCGAGGGCTTCCGAAAAAAAATTTCATTTTTTTTTATTTTTGTTTGAATGCTTGAAATCAAATTCTCTTTGTAAAACTTTGAACATTCTAGTAGCATAACAATGACAACATGTAAAATTTCGAATTAAAAAGAAAGCATATGTCTCAAGTATACAGAAATGTTCGTTTCAGATTTCAGAATTTTCGGGACGATTTTGATCAGGATTGCTGATGACACCCTTAACTTTTAAACGTTAATCAAGTTACCTAATTCAAGCATGCTTTGCATCCTCCTTAATATGTTAGAGAAGCAGAGCGAATATTCACTGTTTACTTCTTGTCTAGCATCAGCGCTGCCTGTTGCAATATCTTGCACTACACTTTTTTCTCTTCGATGCTGTGTCTCTGCTGTACACAGAAAAACTAACACACTTGCTACTTACACCATAGCTGAGCGAAGCAAGAGTGGTAAATAACAGTAAAGAGATAACAAAGAAAAACGCCGCGGTGTGCACTACAGAGTTAATTTCGATAGCATTCGAATAGCAAACATGCGTGACGGGCAGTTGGATTTTTTTTTCAGTTTCGAGATGCAAAACATACAACATATTTTTTACCTGGATGATTCCCTCATTTGATGTATGCTCAGTAGGGCGGCAATGAGTTGTATGAAAATAAATTGACCTTCGAATATCACTTAGAAGAAGCGCTCAAAAGTTTCGTCTTCTGAAAAAAAGACTTAATGTAAAATTTCAGCTCAATCGGACTTATGAAACACGTGCCTCAAAGCGGTCAAAGTTTCACTTTTTCGACTAATAAAGAAAAGCATAAATAGTTATACCGTGGAACAAGGGGAAAATGATCAGTAGAGTGATTTTGATCAACTGAAAATTCGTGATGAAAAATACTAATCAAAAGATACTAATCTTACAACACTGGACAAAGTTTACGTGTCCTAAAATGCAACTTTTGAAAGATTCACATACTTGTCAAAGTTAACCCTTGTATGCCCAGTGCAATGTAACGTATTTTCGAAACATTATTTTCAGTCAGTCAAAACTCAATCAAATTTGATCAAACAAGTTTCTAAATAACAAAAAAAGTATTGAATTTACTTACAGTAATTGGGGTTTAATTACGTTAAATTTGGAGAAGTGAGTTAAGTTTGCTAAAAGCTCAAAAAATACAATTTTCAACAATGACTGTTCCATAACCTCAAAGATTTTAATTTCAGAGCTAGTGTTCAAGCTTTTGCAACGAATGAAAACGAATTGAAATCGATCTAAAAATGATCAAATGAGGGCAAATTTAGCAAACTGCAGCTCGTAAACCAAAATGAATAAATTTCAACCTGAAATATCGTTATTTTCGTTTCCAAACCAGCTGTGATTACTATTTTTCAATCCAGAAATCATCATTTATCATGAACATATCGAAAAAAAGCATATTCCCAATAGAATGTATCTCATATTACCTTTTAGAATATTCTATTTCATTTCATGAAGTAGACGATAGAAATTTAACCAACAGTCATAAAGGTTTTCTATATCACATACCAGTACTTGTTTCAAACATATACTATTTTGGAAAAAAGTACATGAAGCTAGTTAATTGGGAAATATTATAAAAATTAATCAATTTCACCTACATGAAATTATCGAAAAAAAAAATTTTTGATGCCAAATGTCTTAGAAATGCATGATTCTAGTGTTATCTTGGAAAAAACTAAATTAGAAAAAAACAAGTTTTTGGGGTTTAGGAAATTTTTGAATTGTGAGTTTCCCTTATCTCAATAATTTCTAAGTGCTACAAAGTCGTTTTTTAACTTTTTTTTCCAGATAACACTAGATCTCAAGGTTTCATGCATATCTTGGACTTAGTCTTTTTTTTTTAGCTCTGGTGGCGAAAAAGAATGATTTTTTTGGCCGGTTGACGGGTGTTCAAAAGGGGGTTCATTACAGCAACCGCCGATCACTGCGCCAAAATCGGCCACAATACGAGCAGGACGCGAAAAAGTGATGCTACTGCATGACAACACTCAACCTCATATAAGGTTGTCAAAGTCGTTAAAACATACATAGAAACGTTCAAATGGGAAGTCCTCAACCAGCTATATACCCAGATATCACACCATCCGAAAACTACTTGTTTCGTTAAATGACCACGCATAAACTGGCTGATCAGCACTTCAGCAGATTTGACGTCAAAAAAAAAGCAATGCGCAAGCGCCTTGTGCAGTTCGTTATGACCCGCACAGAAAACTCGGCAGCAAATTCACGTAAACCTTTCAAAGGCGAAAATCTTCTGGTTTCAAGTGGGTATATTTTTCTAAAAATGTATAACTTTCCATATAACCAACACAAACTGGGAAGATTTTGTTACTTTTGAGCAACATTTTATTACTTATTTGTGCGAGAAGATTTGGCACATCAGTGTCTCCGGTTGAAAGCTTAGCAATGAACAATGCACGTTTTGTTCTTTGCTGCCGAGTTTCTAAATCAACCAGCTTACAACGGTTCACGTATGGTGGCAGGTTTTGCGGATCGTTCTATGGTAGGTTGCGTAGAGCAAATCTTATGAACCTTTTTTGGACAATTCATTCAGTAGAATTGTGGTAAGGGTCCCAAATTACCGAAGCAGTTTCTAGCATAGGCCGCACGAGGCGTATAATGATTTCTGTGTGTGCGGATCCTTAAAGTCCTCAGAAACTTTACTTACGCAGCCAAGTAGACGGCGGGCTTTGTCGAAGATATCCTCATGGTGATTCCTTAACGTAAGGGCAGTGCCTAAAGTAACGCCAAGGTCCCGAACATTTTGCATTCTGTTCAACCGTTCTCCGTTGATGTCGTAATGAAATGACACAAAATTTTTCTTGCGATGAAAACTAATAACACAACACTTGGATATACTAATTTTTATCCCGTTGCACACTGGGAAAAAATGAACGCAAATTCCCACTAATTAGAAGCTGCTGGGCTGGCAACCTGAAATATAACCTTTTTGATGTAAAATTGGTCAATAAACCGATTGGTGATATTTTCATTCTGTGCAGGACACGGGAAAGGATCTATATTTCAAAAAAATACGCAAAAATAGGGTGAAAAGGGGCAAAAAATACCATTTCCCGTGCCTTACCCAAAATGAAACCATCATTAATCGATTTGTTGACCAATTTTACGTAAAAAATGTAATATTTCAGGTTGTTAGCCCAGCAGTGATTATTTAGTGGAAATGTGGGTTCTGGTTTTTCCATTTAGGGGTTATATACCTTTTAAGTCGAGAAAAATGAGGGAAGTTTGAAACTATTTTTAAGTGCATAGCACCATTTTTATTGCATCAAAGGGGTATTTTTCTGAAAGTACAGTTTATCAACAACAACAAAATACGTTTGATTTTGAGATATATTAATTATTACTGGAGTAATGGCCGTTTCCCCGAAACGCTATTTTTTTGCAGAGGCTTGCGGTGATCCTGATAGAGACTCAGCGGGTCAACCGAAATCAAAAAACTCATATTATTGCATTAGTTTAGAAGTGTGCCGGGTCCTTGAACGATCGCTTTTATGAGTATTTTGTTTTCAGTGCAAATGGGAACATTTTTCCCAAAAAATGCACGTTTTGAGCGCTAAAGATTGCATTAATTTTTTTTGCGGCAAAATGTAACTGTATGTTTCGAAAAGCGATCGGCGAATTTAATAACGAAAATTTAAAAAAAAAGATGAAGGAAATCGGTTCAGTAGTTTTCCCGCAATCAGGATCACGGCAAAGTCATTTTTCGGAAATCACTATTCCGAGATAATCGCGTGTAAAGTTTCAAGTTTAGCTTATGCGGCCGTGGCGAGGCACGCTGCAAATCGCTCTAACTTTCTTCCTATTGTTCAGATCCTTATGAAAATTTGTGAAAATGTTCTCAAGATGTTGTATTTGAAGATAGAATGCAATATTTTTTTTTCGGTTTTTTTGAAAACAAAAAAGGTATATAACCCCTTAAACAATCGCCGCTAGACTGGCAACCTGAAATATAGCATTTCTTATGTAAAGTTGGTCAACAAATCGATTGTTGATGGTTTCATTTTGTGCAGGGCACGAGTAATGATCTTTTTTGCCTCTTTTCACCCTATTCTTGCGTATTTTTGGAAATATAGACCCTTTCCCGTGTCCTGCACAGAATGAAAATACACTAAGGTCGCTTTTTACCCGTTTTTTCTACGCAGATTCCGGAATTTACGCCGTTTTTTTTTACGTTGGTTCCTGAAATTACGCGTTTTTTTTCGCGGCATGTATCCCCCGCGTAAAAAGCCACTTTAGTGTATCACCAATCGATTTATTGACCAATTTTACATAAGAAATGTTATATTTCAGGTTGCCTGCACAGATTGAAAATATCACCAATCAATATATTGACCAATTTTATTTAAGAAATTTTATATTTCAGGTTGCCAGCCCAGCGGCTTCTAATTAGTGGGAATTTGGGTTAATTTTTTTTTTCCAGTGTGCGTTGGCTGTGCACCATTCTGAAAATTTATCGAGCAAAGCTTGAAGCCTGTGGCAATCTTCAATGCTATCGACAGTGATATACAGCTTCAAATCGTCGGCATAAACAAGACAACAACCATCTCCAAGGTATGTAATTGCGTCGTTTATGAATAGCGAAAACAGAAGAGAACCCAAGTTACTATCTTGGGGCACACCCGAACGATTAGTGAACCAGTGTGAAGACGATGCATCTATTTTTACAGCCAACTTTCTCTCACATAGATATGATCGGAGCCATTCAACGAAGTCAGGAGAGCATCCGATTTTGCTCAGTTTAGCTAGCAATGAAGAATGGTCCACCTTATCAAATGCCGCTTTAGGATCAGTATAAACTGCCTCCACTTATCGTCTCTTTTCTGTCTGACGAATACAGTAGGATGTAAACTCACACCGATTCGTGGTAACGCTTCGTTCAGAAAAAAAACCGTGTTGGTTTGTGGAGATGTAGCTGTTCCGATACAATAATTTCGAGTAACTTAGAACAGGCACAGAGAGAAGTAATACCTCTATAGTTATTGTTTACTCGCTCCAGTCCACAAATACACGTTTAACTCTCAGTAGTCACGTATAGATGCTAGCATGCAAAAATTTTGTATTCATTGTATAACCGACTACGGTCTTCGGTCGGTCTCTGTGTGTTTTGTTGTATGACAAAAATAAAATCCAAATCAAATAGATCGTTCTTTTTTTACTTTCTGTTTTCTACGTCTTATCTCTTATATGATACCAGTAAAATCCAAACTAAATAAATCACCGCGTTTTTACTTTGCTATGCTATTTGTCTAGCTTTTTGGGATTCCGGGATTCCCCAAATTTTTGAATTTTTTGAACAACCACTCTTTCACATTTGTTCTCAAAACACGCAAGCAATAGTTTGAATAATATCTTCTCAAAAACTCATCAAGTGAATTCAACCTAATTTAGCATGTACAGGTTTTTAGGAGCAAAAAAAAATATGTTCGTGGTGGTCGACAGCCCTCCCTCTTCTAAGGGAAGGGCCCTCATACAAATCGAACATAAATATCTATGGTGGTTTGGCCCTTCTCCGTACTCTGGGGGATTTCAACAGATATTTCAAACAGTTTTTCCTGAGTACATCCTAAAATGATCGAAATGATGCCCAGGAGCTAAACATCGGTTCCAGACGCCATTTTTTAATATAAGATGTAAACTCCCGGTTTCTGGAAAACAGCTGAACATGACCGAATACCACCCAATGTGGATGTTTCGGAACCAGAATGACGCTCAGAGACCTAAAATTGACTCCAAATGCCAATCTGTAATCCAAGATGGCGAATTCCAGTTTCTGAAAAATAACCTCAGGTGACAAAAACCACCCAACCAGAGATGACAGCTGTTTTTAAAAAATTTCAGCAACTGCTAGAAAAACCGGAAAAATGTGCTCGAAATATGAAAAAAACTTTTCGTGATTTGGAAAAAAATCGAGCGCGCAGGCAAAAGTCTGTAAAATCTGCAGACATTTTGAGAAAATCTGCGCAAATATAGGGAGACTTTTTTTTTTTTTAATTGTAAAATGATTTTATTTGTCAGGTCGTTTATATGTACATAAAAATTACTTTTAGCTTGGGTTCACTAAATCGAGATGAAACGCTAATTCTGTAGTATCAATTCTACTATTACATTGATTTATAAAACAGATGTATTCCTTGAAAAGCTTCAGTATTTTGAGTCTTCGTTGTTCATTTATTCCAAATAATGCAGGTTTGGCTAGGTCCGAAAAACTTAGCTGTCTCCATCCACCCAGAATGGCTGTTGTCCTTTGCTGTAAGGTTGTCCATGCTGGTCTTACGCGATCACATTCATAGAATTTATGTTTTACAGTTTCTGCACTTCGATTTCCACAGTGTATGCAGTTCTCGTCGTCCGCCCGTTGAATCACGAATAGCAGCTTGCGATGTTCTATTTTTTCGTTTACTAAAAGGTACAGTTGTGTTCGCTGTTCTGATGTTAGTCTCCTCGTTGCTATGTTCCGCCAGGCGCGCGTCCAGCCACTTCCTGGATATTTTTGTTCTACCCTTGGTAGATCTGTTTGATTGATGAAATGCTGATGGATATGGCCGGTGGAGGGACTCTGTTGAATTTGATGGGGAATTTGTCTCAGGTTTGTCTGTATTTGTCTAAGATCAGGGAGATCTATCGAGATCGTTGGGCGAGGATTTGTTTGCAAAAGGAGGGATCTGTAGAAAGGAAGTGATTCAATTTCTTGCAGATGTCGGTTGATAGCGAGAGATTTGCATTTTAATGCCGGTAGTTGCAGTTTTAACCCGCCATTTTCTATGCTACGAGCTAGCTGCATGATTGGGACTCGAGCGACCATCCCTCTCCACAGGAATTTGCCCATTGCTGCTGTTATTTTCGCAGTATGTACGCACAACGGTGGTAGGATGGAAGCCAGGTACCATACCTTCGAAGTTCCGAACGTGTTCAGCATGGTGACCCGTTGATGCAGTGTCAGTGTGCGTAAAGAATGCAACCACATTAGTTGTGAAAACTTGCCTACCAACGCATCCCAGTTTAATGTAGTCATCAGGCGTATCGAGTTTGTGAATTGCACACCTAGTATTTTGACAACATTGGTTGTCTGCAGCCACTGGGTGTTAATTGCGTTCCCTTCGCTGCACCCAACATCTACAGCAACAGTTTTGCGCAAATTTAATTTTGCGCCAGCAGCTACCTCGAAGCGGGTGAACAGGTCGTTCATTCCTTCGAGTTGCCTTGTCGATGAGATGATCACGCTTATGTCGTCTGCATATGCCACCAGTAGATCGTCGCCGCATACACGTTCAAGCCTACACACAAGTGGGTGAAGGTACAGTACGAAGAGGTGCATGGACAGTGGATCCCCCTGCCGCACAGAACGTTGAATCTCGAAGGGATGGGAGAGATGTCCGTTGATTAACAGCCGAGATGTGGATCGGCTGGCGATGCGTGAGAGCAGAGTGATAAATTCATCGTTGAAACCGAGCGCCCGCATGGTTCCGAAAAGGAATGAGTGCCGAACCCGATCGAATGCATGATCGAGATCGAAACTAATCAGTTTGCCTGCCCGCCGGTGGTGACGAAGATTTGCGATTCGGTCTTTCAGAGCGAGAGTTGCTTGAAAAATGTTGCGCTCTGAATTTGAGCACTTCTGTCCATCGCTCAGGACGCGATGTTCCTGCATCACTCGCTCTAGCCTGGTTTTGAGGATGCGTGAGAAGAGCTTGTAGTCGCTATTTAGGAGAGATATCGGGCGGTACGATCGGGCTGTATCATC
This sequence comes from Wyeomyia smithii, assembly GCF_029784165.1. Lineage (NCBI taxonomy): Eukaryota > Metazoa > Arthropoda > Insecta > Diptera > Culicidae > Wyeomyia > Wyeomyia smithii. The sequence continues at coordinate 92,581,770 of NC_073696.1, forward strand.
GCCGCCTCGCTTTTTCACCAGCACGATAATGCCTTCCACAAACGACGGAGGGAGATTACCGTTCATTGCCTCGTTCATTATAAGGTTCATCTCACGGTGGATGATATCAAACAGGCGGTGGTAGAATTCTCTCGGAATACCATCGTATCCGGGTGATTTTCGGGGTGCGCACGATAGTATTGCTGACCAGATCTCTGCCGTCGTGATGTCATTCGTACAGGCTTCGTTTAGCGGGTCGTTGGCTGGAATTACTCTCGTGCAGTTGAAGCTGTTGTCAAACTCTTCTCCTGCCTCTTCCGAGTATAGGGACGAGAAGTAGTTGACCATGTGCGTTTCGATCTCCCCTGGTTCTGTTATCGTTTCATCCCGCTCTGTTTGCAACTGTGTTATGACGGTTTTTTTCCTTCGTCTTTCTCCCAACTGAAACGTTGACATGGGTTCACCTGCCACGTGCGTCTCATTAATTCTCATGAATGTGTGAGAGAATCTACGTTGGAGTGTCAACATTTCGGCTTTCAGCCGGTTGATGGTGGTTATCATTTCTGGATGTTGGTAGTAGCTATCGTAAGCTAGCCGTAGCTCGCCATAGAGATGTTGATGTTGACAGTGAAATTCCTCGAAGACGGCGCGGGATTTCCACTTAAAAAAACTTTTTATTTTGGGCTTAGCGAAAGCAAGCCACCATTCTATCCATGAAGCATAATTCCTGCGCTGTCGAGTCCAATATTGCCACTTATATTGGAACTCCGCTATATTTTCATCGGTTAACAAATAGGGTCGAAGAGACCAAAAACCACGACCATACTCTTGTCCCAAACTAGGAAGGCAGAGCCGAAGTGTTAGCGCTTTGTGATCTGTGAACGAACATACGTGGGCATGTGTTGCTCGCAGCTGATCACGCAAGCCGTTGCTGACATAGATGCGATCGAGGCGTGACCTCGCGTTTCGGCAGACATACGTATAGCCCGCATCACGTGGGCATAATTTTTCCCACACATCGTGAAGCTGCATTTGTTGTACGATTGCTCTGAGGGCACCACTGGTATTCGGGCTGCTTGAATCGCATGTTCTAAGCACACAATTGAAATCACCGGCTAGAATTGTATGTGTTGTATGATGACGAAGATAGTAGGGAAGCGTTTCTCTGAAGAAATTCTCCCGCGCAGCGCGTTGTGCTGATCCGGAGGGAGCGTAGATGTTGCATATCGTCGTGTCTCGCACTCGCAATGCGAGAAGTCGACTGTCTAAGCTTCTCTCGATGTGAGTGGCTCGGATGTGTTGCCTCAGAGCAATCGCTGTACCTCTTCTCGCTTGGTCCACGTTGAAGAAAACGACGTATCCAGGCAAAGATAGCTGCTCGTTCTCTACCTCTTGTAGACATATGATGTCTAGGTCGTGGTTGTTGATGAAGGTCCGAAGTGCGTTGAGTTTCGTGGGGTTCGTTATGGTACCGATGTTGATGGACGAGATATTGTAGGATGTGAGAGCCATTTATAGTTGGTAGTTCTCCTCCTGCTCATCATCGCCGTCGTTCGGTCGTGGTTTTTTACCAGCAGGTCGTCCTCGAGTTCTTCGGCTGTTAGTTGAAGTAGTGGAATCGTCGGTTTCGTTACCGTTGCTGCTCTTACTTTGCGATCGCAGCGTAAGGAAGGGTTTTTTAAAAATATCTCCCAGATTTCCGACAGCTTTCGGCTGTGATACGGATGGCAGTGACGCATCGTACGTTTGCTGCATGGTTTGATGCGATGCAACTAACCCGACTGTGGGCTGGTTTTCTCCGAGCGTTTTCGGGACTGCTGGCTCACTCTGCTTAGTGGCACTCTTCGACAGGTTGGGGAAGGCGGTGAACGAATTTAGCGAAGGAGCGGTGGATTTAGTACCCACTGTTTTCATGTTTGTTGGTCTCATGCTAGCTGAGTTTTTGGATTGGTGACCAGCAGTTTGCCTGTTTGTTTGTCCAGTTTGTTTCGCTACATTTGCGTAGCTTTTTTGGTACAACAGCTTTTTGTTCTGGACGCACGATATTCCAGTGTGTGCTTGCTCCTTGCAGTGGCGGCAGGATTGCAGCTGTCCCTTGTAGACAACAAGTGCTTGCTCTCCGTCGATGGTTACCCACGAGTCAATGTTCCGCTTCACTAACATACGTACAGACCATATGCCGAGCGGTATTCCTTCGGATTCGTTACTCTCACTCCACGACACTTCGCGAATAGAGATTACTTCTCCGAAGCCTTTCAGGAAGTCAACGACCTTTTCTTCCCCCACATCTTCAGGGAGATCGTAAACACGCACTTCAACACTACCATCTTCTAACGTGATTCGTAGCTTGTGTTTCTTCCCTTCACACTCCACCTCATGTTTTGCGTCGTGTTCGTCGACGACTTTCTGGGCAAGCGTCAGATCACTGACCTTTATAAACGCACATGATCCACCTCTGTGGCACTGTAATCTTTTTATTTCTTCTCTCTTCAAGCCGAGAACTGAGCGACAAAAACCGTAGAGCTTTTCAACTGACGGCTTTATGGCGAACTGTGAATAGTCAATTTTGAAGGTATTTTCGCGCCTCATCGCGGAAACACTGCTACACGCGACGCGGCACGGTATAAATCAAGAATAAGAATTTTCAAAGGCAAATGCTTCACTTGTGATAGGCGCAATCGAAAAACACGTCTGCACGTCTCAAAAGTTGAGCGGATTCTGGGAGACTCTGACAAAATCCACAGAAACCGTGAAAAAAACTGCAAATATCTGAAAATCAATAGAAACCTGCACACGGACTCCAAAAATCTGCGTTTTGCAGACAAATTTGCACATTTGGTATCTCTCCACCCAATATGCGTATTTCCGGAATCGTAATGAAAGAAGCTAAAAATTGACAACAAACACCATTTTGAATTCAGAGATGGCGACTTCCGGTGTCTGGAAACAGCCGGAAATGACCAGATACCATCCAATATAAATATTTCCGGAACCATAATGACGCCTCAAACAACTCAAACTAACTCCGAGATAAACGACCGTAAGGAGTAGATCAACGACTAGAACTTTTCTTAGATACCTTTTTACAAAAAAAAATGTCTCGAGAGATGAAGTTATCAGGCCCTTTTAGATTGTTGCTATAGCGTTTCACCAAACGCAGTGTAATAGAGTCAATATTTTACTTTTGTTTTTTCTTTAAGATATATAAATTTGGAGTATTGATTTGAGCTGTGGGACGAATATGAGAGTTTTGTGGAAAACATCAGATAAAATTTGACAAGTTTATTTTTTTACCATCACTGGTCAATTCCATTGAAGTGGATAAACACATTTTGTTCCTTTCATTGAGTATTTCGTGGAAATTTGGTGGTCAATCGATTTATGAGCGTCGGCTCAAAAAGGTGGAAATAGAAACAAATATTTTATATATCATATATTTATATACCTTTCCTAGATTTCGAACCGAACCTAGCAGAATATATAAAAGGTCTTGGTTGTCTCTGTTAATTTAATTATGCCAGGTAAGCTCCTCATGAAAATCGCCATGAATCAAATGAATTGTTTGAAATCTTTCCCCTGCTGCCAGATGGGCACCAGTCTGGGACCTGGGCCGTCATAACAAACCCAACTCGTTAGCGGAATTACTACCGCAGGCGCCCTGCAACAAGCAACCTGATGGCCTGTAGAAAGCCAACAAACTATGTTACAGGTTGTAAATGTCACCACAGACGACGACGACGTTCGTGTCGTTGTTGGCTCACGATGTGACATCGCAGAAGGGCAACCAGCGGCATCGCGATGCGCGAGTCCCACAGCCTGGCGGTCGGTTCGGCTGAGGTATCAAACAAGCACAGGTTACGTCGCGGTCGTCGGCGAAGGCGTTGTTGCTGTTGGTAAAATAAAAGTTTCACTTCACTTCGGACAGCGTATGCAAATGAAGTGATTAACATAAACATTTGAAAGAACAATTGCCACTTCAAAAATCGCCTCCGTCCGACCGACCGTGCGCCTGTGATTAATCCCACAACAAGACGAAAAGCTGCTCGAGTGTCTGGCCGCGTTGTAGGCACAGTAGGGTGCCGTTTTGAAATATGACCTTTTTTAGAAATGGTTTCACATGTATGTAGAGTATTGAAAATTTGATAATAACCATGTTAGTAAAAATTATTATCTATCTATGAACATTCAACGGAGTGTGTAAAAATCTAGAAACCCGCAATTCCGATCATGCGCGGGACGAATAATCGTAACATTTCAGCGGATTAGCCCAGTGAACGCCGACAACGCGACGGATAGTGCAGAACAGATAACGAGCGGCGGAATGCCGCGTGCACTTTCTGGTTCATTAGCATCTGGTTCGCATTTAGACGCTATTAGATATGGACTTGACTGATATACTCGAGCTGTGGACACGTACCAGTAGCAAAATATTTTTCCTTTGCCCAGAAGTGTGCGAATTCCTGCGGATTTAGATCACGACTTCGCGCGCGGGACTACCGTTGCACTCTTTTTCATCTCTGCCTTTATCGTTGAAAATCTATGACACCTGCTTCGCGGTTCGTTTACGTTTCTATGTAAAGTTTTAATCGATCCTGACACGGTAACGTCAGCTGGTGCAAAGGAGCGAAAATAAAATTAACGCCGCGTTTTGTATACGACACTTGTACGAAAAACGCAGTGAATTGGGACAAAACTTAATGAGAATTTATGAGAACACGTGTAAACAAACTGAACTATCGAGAACTGAAAGTTCATTGGGACAGCTGAGAGCCTTTCGTGTGGCATTTTAAGATCACAACTCTTGCCGAGGAAAGAGTTGCAAAACTAAACGTGTTAAGCCCCACGCACTCACAGCTAAATTCCGCATCTGTCATTTTTTTCAACAGATCCTTTGGAAGCCAGCGGTTTTACGCAATCACCAGCAATATGACAAGAAATGTTCGTATAAGAGCTTCGAGCCCCTTCAGAAATTCCTGCATTAATCCGCCCGAAGTATGGCTCCAATCTGTCTGGTTCGTTATTCGTTCGCTAGAGAAACATTACCGCACCGGAGCGCAACGATCTCCAACCGAGCTCAGGAGTGCTCGATTCATTATTATTGCATTATAACGTTAATTATTTCGTTTTCGCTGCGACTGCACTCGGCGCAGATCGCAAGCAGACAAAGTGTGTTTACTGAGCGATCAAAGGAATTTTTATAGCGGAGATAATTTTCAACAATCCGTCGTCATTTCCCCCTCTCGCGGGGCGTCGGGAATCCGTCACATCGGATCGAAATTTTTGTTTATTTATTTTTATCCCATAGCGAGCCGTCCCGGTACTCGCACCTACATAAATTTGCTACTGCGTCGCGGCGTAGAGGGATGGAAACAAAGGTGGTCAAACCGCACTGTTCCCCTGCGGTAACAGGTTCTGACCAGCTTGGCACTCGCTGTGCACGCGAAGTGCACACACCCCGAGTACCGATAAAGTGAATATAACATAATTTCGCATTAAAATACGCACATAAATTACCATTCGGAATTTATTGCCCTGCTCACCGCGAGGAACTCAACTCGGAGACAAACAGTTTAGCCTCTTTCGGCCAAGACACACTGCAAGCTCGAATTCGAACCGACCGACAGAAAAGACGGATTATTCGTGAACACAATCGATGCAACTATTTCAGCCCCTAGACAGCCGCGGTATTCGGAGTATGTTCCTGAGAAAGTTCCTCGGCTGGGGCACCCATCAGCAGACGTGATGCTCAGTCAGCTTGTAACGGATTGTGGTTCTTAATCTTGCCTTTCGGTTAGTCAGTTTTTTTTTCTTCTTTATAATTTTCTTTAAAAAATCTGTAACTCTTTATGAGTTGTTTGTCAACTTGCCACGAAATTTCAATAACAATGTCACAGATTTTACAGGTTTTAAAACATTCTGAATGTCAACAAACTTCAAAAGTTTCACAAATTTTATAGTTATCAAAAATTTTACAAATTTATTAATTAAATATTATACAAATTTTACAAATTGAACAGATTTGTCAACCTAATAAACTTTACAAATTTTACAAACTATACAAATGTCAAATATTATACAAATTTTATGAATTTCATAAAATTTGCAGGTTGTACAGGTTCCAAATTTACAGATTTGGCAGATTTGTATAACAAACTGATTAAATTATTTTATGCTAGTCACTTGACTCACATCCCTTCTTCTCTTCCAGCTCTAAAGCCACACTTCCACTCTAAAGTGATGCGATAATGTGCAATCGATTAACCCGCCGCGATCCGCTGTCAATACATCGCGCATCTCGATCGGAGGCAAAAATGTCAGCCAGCAGCTGACACGGTTTGCACTAGCCGTCTGTGTGGTCCCTGAATGGCAATAATTGTCGCCCCACAAGCCTGGGTGGCGAGCGCCCGTCGTAATTTCCACTTGATGGCTAATTTGTTCGCTATGATTATGTGTCCGGTAGGCTTTGATGTTGAATGCGAACTGGACGTCCCATTAATGGCGAAGGTTTTGTGGATCTGTGTGCGTTAGATGGACGCAAACCGTCGTGAGAGACATCTTTTTGTCGTATATTTATTATCAACTGACATTAAACTGATGTCCAACATTAAATGTTATGTTGTTTAGTATCAGGGCTATGTAGGATAATAAATAGTTGAAAATTACCTTTCGCATTCCGAATCGCAAAAAAAATCTCCGTGGCTACGACACCGTACTGATGCAGTGAACAATGCAACGAGTAGCCCTATTGAAATAGCATTCGAGGTGCTACGGTGTGTGATCGTGCCCCTAGGGGTAGGAATCCACGGGTCGCTAATTGTGCGTTGATTGAAATTGAACCGACCTCGCAGCTGGAGGCGCACGCTCGATCGCTTTTGGTTCGCTTTAGCAGTTGTCGGTTCCCCTTCGGGTGCGTGTTGGTAACCATGAATCAACAATTACAAATTGATCACGAACTCCCAATAGGTGTCAACAATGGAGGCAGCAAAGGCCTTGTGGCTTGATGGAGTACCACAAGAGGTGAGAGCTGACAAAGTTGAAAACGTAATAAGAATTATGTACTCCGATCGGAGAGTATGAAATAGAGTGATTGCACTTTTAGCGATACAACTGACACGGTACGATCAACAACTGAAGCAACTATCAGTTGCATATGATTGCGTTGATCAATTTCAGCTACTGAATAAATATTATTACTTTCTATTGATGTTCTACTGGTTATGACGATGGTGAAAAAATAATTCCCAATTAATTCTATAACACTTCCTGATTAATTCATTAAGTTCATTGAGCAGACAAGCAGCACATGCAGTAGGGAAAGTGAAAAATAAGCGAACTGGAAACATGATACAGATTTGGGAAAATATACCGCATCCCGACGGGACTTGAACCCGCAATCTCCCTGTCTCCGGCATGGTGTTTTGACCAATGAAACTACGGGGGACGGTGGTACTGTTCCACAATCTACATGCGTATCACATTCCACTGCCGACTTATTCTATTGCTCATCCCTAACAACACCATGCCGGAGACAGGGAGATTGCGGGTTCAAGTCCCGTTGGGATGCGGTATATTTTTCCAAATATGTATCATATTTCCAGGTCGCTTATTTTTCGCTTTCCCTGCTGCACATATTGTCTGCTTAATGAACTTGAACGTTAACGGGTAAAAGCCGTTGTTAAAAATAGAAGTTTAGTTCGAATAATTCTATAAGCTTACAGATCTGTAGACACAAATACTTCAGGGTTCTTCATGGTCTAAGTGAACTGTTTAAAGAATGTCGAAAAACCCTACATTATTTTATTCTTGTAGGTAAAAAAATGGCTTAGGAAAAGAACTTTCCTAGTTGATCCGATAAGAGTACAGGTTTCGTTAAAGATTAGAAATCTTCGTGAAGTATTCATACTGGCAAGATGATTTCGATGAAAAATTTATAAACACACAATTGGAGCGCTCATATGACATCCACATCACCTTTCCTATTTTGTTCTGTGGAAAACTTGGAAACTGAGTTAAAGGCAAAAAAATATATTAGAAATTTCATGCAAAAAAGCAGTGTTGGCATAAGCTCATGCAAAGTTGAACTGAGTTACCTTTTTTCAGGTTTGAGATCTATTCGAATCTGCTCGCTAACAATAGTATATTATATACTATTGTAAGGAAGCTGATTATATAGTATAAGATCAATAAAGCATAATTTTTTTTGTTAGGGAATTAGGATAACGTTGTCCATCGGTTTGAACTTTTGTAATACAATAGCATAAATACAATAATACAAAGCATAAATACAAAGGACCATGCGACAAACGGTTGCAACAAACACATCGCGAATTTCAACGCAATTCAACCTCTAGAATTGAGTCGTTTCACAAGATTTAAATCCAAATCCAACTCAAGTGTACGACACTGTTAGCAGCCGAAAAATAAATGTACTAGCAAGTTTTGGAGCTCACCTGGATGCAAGTACAAAGTGACACTACCCTACTCTGCAATTAATTCTATCCGAAATATTTTTTGCTAAAATCATGCTCAAAATTGCTAACTGTGAGAATTTCTGGGATTTTCAGGCCTTTGAAACCTTTTGTCGTCATTTTGGACTTAACTTAGAATCTTGTATTTTTACGTGCCTTTTTTTTGCCATTCTAAGTTAGTTTAACCTTTTCGCAAGCTCTATGATTATTTTATTACCACTACAAATTTGAGATCTTTTTGTTTTTTTTTATTTTTTTTTACTTTTTTACGAAAGCGTTCATTGGGTACTCTAAACATTATTTGGACTTATTATAATTTATTTATTAATTTTATAGTCATTGTGGAGTCGATACGGGATCATTTTCTTTTTAAAGCCTTTTCTTTCTTCACCTTTCTAGAAACCATTTGAGCTCAATTTGGGATCAGCTCCAATTCATTGATATTTAGAGTTGAATTCGAGCACACTAGCTATTTTAATTTTTACTTGCTTCAAAAAGTGGTTATTTTTCTAAATTTTTGGGTTATTGTACTTTTGAGCCTCCAGTATTTTTTGCTATTCAGAGCAAAGTATGAGAACTTTTCTTTTTCAGCCTTCAGACACATTGTTTAACTATTCTGAGCCCAACTAGGGTTTGCGATCCCGGGAACAATTTCCCGGGAATGCCTTTTCCCGGGATTCCCGGATCCCGGGAAAAGGAATATTGATTCCCGGGATCCCGGGATTCCCGAGCTCCTCGGAAAATTTTCCATACAATATTGCAATAAAACTAAATATCGTATCAAAAACGAAACTTACGTCGTAGAAGTGTAGAGCAGCTTCATAGTGTGCATTATACGAAGCAAATATTTGCTTGAAACTACGATCAATATTTGTTTGCCGTGTAATATCAAATTACACATTTATTTGTCAAAAATATATGCTGTCTTATTCAGTAAACGATAAATTAAGAAATATTTTCTACGTCTCATGTCTTTTTTTGCTAGTGAGTTCCGCTTAGTAGGATAGTTGCTTTCTCTTTGTTTATTGACAAAAAATTTTGAAACCTGTAAATTGGTATAAAAAAAATTGAAACCCGTAAATCAATGCGACCAGAAATAAATAAATAAATAAAACTCAGTCAGTTTACACTGACTTGGGTCGTGGCCGCGATTTCACATTAATTACGAAGGCATTCAAATGCTATAAAATCTGACTGCCAAACAAGCAGCTTTATCTTCAACAAGCTAAAAGTATTGGACTCTTCAGTTTCGGTTCCCGGGAAATGAGATTTTTCATTCCCGTTTCCCGGGAAATCTATTTTCGGGAATATTACAAACCCTAAGCCCAACTTATGTTTGTGGGGAGAAATAATAAAAAAAAATTGAGAAATGTACAATGAATTTTATAAAATGTTTGATAAATCTTCAGATTCCCCGAGGAAGACCAAGTCCAAAAGGTCGAAACGTCGGACATAAAACATAACAGCGTTTTGATCAACCGTTTAGACTGAATCCGTTTTCCTCTATGAATTCCACGTTGAAGTCGTTTCGGAATTTGAATATTTTTTAAGTTTCATTATTTTTTAGGTTTGCAGAAAGCATCTGTTCGCAAATTGGGATAATTTGGCTGACCTTTAGTTACCTTTTGGAGCGTTCTTGCCCTATTACGAGCCTAATTTGGGATCATTTCTAAAGACGGCTCTTGCAATTCTGTTGCTCAATTTATGGTAATGTTCTTTACTGGCCCTTTCTAACCTGTTGACGCGGCTTGTGCTCAATTCGTGAAATTTCTCTGCTTCTTAAAATTAGAAGAATTATTTGCCATAGTGAGCGTTATTTAATTTTTTGGCTGCTATGAGCTCTAGAAAAGTTTTTTTGTCAATCGAAGCAAAATTTGAAATTATTTTCATTGCTTCTCTGATATGACCTCTCGAGAAGTTTTTTTCTATTTTGATCTTTTTCCATTATGGATCAGGTTTCTTCAATATTCTTAGCTGGATTCAAGATCTTTTAGCCTTGACCCAGTGCCCAGTGCCGCCTTCAGAGTTGAACCTCTAAAAAGCTCCAATCAATACTTAAACAATGTTTATAAAGTTTCGAAGTGATTTTTTCTAAGTCCGTCCGAAAACTAATTTGGGCACTAGAGGGTTAATGGGCTCTTCTCGACATTCTGAGTCCAATTTATGGCCATGAACATTTTCAGATTTTTTTTTAATTTTTAGTAACCTTTTGTTCGCAGCTCAGTTTGGTATATTATTTCAGTGTTTTCTGGCCTCTTTTGTCATTTTCTGCTAAACCTGGGATCACCCTTTTTTATCTTTTTGGCGTTACGAAGCCATATGTTCCATATGAAATTCCATATGAAACCATTTTTTGTGACCCTTTTTGGTCTTTAGAAATGCTCAACCACCATTTCGATTTGAGAAGTTTTTCGCCATTGTGAGCATAATTTGGATGTTAATATTGGTAATAGGAAATATTTGCATTCAATTCTACTGCCAAAAAAAAATCGAATATTGCTCCACAGGTCTGCATAAGAACTGATTATGGTTATTAAAATTACTTAACCGAAATACGACGATTGAGTAGACGATTTAAGCTATGTTTAATTTTTTTTGTAGAGAAATTAAATGGAAACATTGGCTATTCCATTCTATTGCCAATATCAAATTTCATTCCACTAAGACGCTCAATAAGATTTTTTTTTTCAATTTGGAAGCATTTTACTTTTTGGCCTTTTCTAGATTTTAGAAAATTCATTTTTTCGTAATTTTTTTTTTTCATGTCTATACAGGCCTTTTTTCACCATCCTAAGCTTTATTTGTTTTGTTTTTTTTTAGCCACTGGAAGTGTTTTTTATCATAATTTATGATTGATTTTTTTGTGGGGTGGAAAAGGGGAAACTAAGCAATGTCAAGGAAATCTTTTTGCCTGGGAAAGCAGGACCCGTAAACATTTTGGAAAAGAAGCCCCACCCTACTTTCCATGCTCAATTTGAAAAAAAAGTTTCCCAATATTGTCTTTTAAAGCTTCATTTTCCTAAGAAGTGTTTTATGCAACTTTTTGAGCTTTCCCTTTTTTTTTAAATTTTTGCTCAGTTATAGCAAATTTATTTTGATTTTTTCTGTCGAAACTGTTGAAACCTTTTTTTATTCATTTTCGGCGTTTCCTATCCCCAAAAATCGTTTCGACCTCATTCTGAACTAAATTTGGGATCATTCTCTTTGTTGATATTTTTTGGTCTTCAGGAATCAGTATAATTTGAGATCAACTAGGGGAACTACTCCATTATTCATCTCAGCCCATATATTCATCTCATATAATATGAAAACACAATTGAAAACAGGAAAAACGCATATTTTTTTCTTGAACCAATCTGCTAAGCCATGGAATGGATTCTCATTAGTTCACTTCAGATTCCTCATAAAGTATAATCCTCAAAAACTCACTTAAAAGCACTAAATTTGATATTATAGTCGAGCATCTCTACGCAAAAACTCATTTAATTCAATCACCTACCTCAGAAAACAAAATCTACGCATTGTTCTATACGGCTACAACGGGACTCGTTCAGCAGCCAACCAAAGTTTTTTTATCACTAAAGTACCACTTTTTATTTTAATCACTAAACAAAATCACTCACTACACTAAGAATACTTTAATCTTTGAATGTTCACCTCAAATTTCTTAAAACAAGCTTGAATTAGCAGAAATATATGACATAATTTCTACAATTCCTGAATTTCAACTGTATGTATTTTCATCTGTTTTCACTGCGTTGGAGAAAATCAAAAGTTGTCAAATCAGTTTCTGTTAATACGAAAAAATCACACTGAAAATGTTGAATTATTCCGACATAATTGACATACATTTACAGCACTGTAGTGGATACCTAGGTTACCAATTTTGCACGTAAACAACTGCAACGGGCTGCGGCTACGTTCATTCATGATAATGTGATTCATTAACAGTGTGATGAATATGTGAGCGTCGTGAGATGAATAATTGAGCAGTGATTCATGTTTTGAGATGGTTATGGAAGCGTTGTGAAAAATGGTTTGTTTTACAAAATTCAGGATAAATCTAGTTAATTTACTAAATATACAATGCTTAACGATTTCACAAGAGCACGTAAGCATATTTAGTTTGTTTGTTTAATGATTTCGTGAAAATTTGGTGTTAAATCCGTGCCTTCTTGGTGAATGTCGGCTTAATGAGATGAATAATGGAGCAGTTCCCCTATTTTTCGTCTTTGAAAGCACCTTTTTTGTCATTTGGTTAAACCAGGGATCATTTCCATCCTAGGTTTTTTTTCTTAATTAAAGAAGTAAATTATGTTTTATAGTTAAATATGGAACTTCTTTGACGTTTTTCGTTATTTTAAATTTGAGAGTGGCTTCGTTTTTCTGGATCTCATTTGCGATCATTTCTTCAATTTCTACCTACCTATACATTATTATTTCACGATGCTGAACTCATTTTTGCATCATTTTTTGGCCACTAGAAAAGATTTTGTCATACTGTGCTCGACTTAGACTTATTTTTAACACTTTTATCGATTTTAAAAGCGGTTCTACACCATTTTGAACATACTTTCAATGTAGACGCATGGTGGTTATGGTAGACATTAAAGGTTGGAAAAAATCACAAGGGTTGTATGCAAAGCCACGACCGCAAGGTAACGTAGAACTACATGAGGTTGTTTGTTACTTCACTTGTATAGCAAAGCAAAGCAAAGCCTTGTTGCTACATTCCGATTCGGAACTTGACCTTCTGTTTATTTATACACAGACTTCAAAGCCGACTGTTTAGTGTACAGGACAATTGCGGGGCTAGCGCTACGATCCTACTGACACTAATAGTCTGTCCCAAGTCGAGACTCGAACCTACGACGACTGGCTTGTTGGGCCAGCATAGTACCTCGAGACCATCTGAGAGTTCACTTGTATAGAATACGTTTAAAATTTTGTGCAAAATAAGTTTTAAAATGGTACCGAACTTCGGTTTGTACATACATCTCTGAACAAAAATGAAACAAACACTATACAACGCAAACAAGTTTCAAAAGTCAGAGTGCATGCAGATTAAAATAACATTTAAATTTTAATTCTAGCGCAAAACGAGAAAATATTAAATCTTCAATAATTTGTTTGTTGTCGTTGTAAGGACAATCGTTTTTAATTTTATATCGGATATAAGCCGTGTCAAGATTTACTGATTTAATCCAGGACCTAATACTTCGGCATGTTCCCAAAGTTCGTCCTCGTCCTAAACCTATCTGGGGAAACAGGCAACTTACAAGACTTAACCGCACTCGAAAATCTGCCTTGCGTGCATATCATAGGAATAGAAACCCTTATAATCGAATCCGCTTTAATCGCGCTAGCCGGTCTTACAAAGCCCTGAACAGAAGTCTGTATGCGGCTTTTGTACGTAAAACCGAATATAACCTACGTTTGAACCCGAAAAGCTTCTGGAAGTTTGTCAATACGAAACGAAAGGAGGTAGGCTTACCATCCTCTATGTTCTTGCTCAACAGTGAAGCTTCCACGAACCATAACAAATGCGACTTATTTTCTGAGCACTTTTCGAGCGTGTTCAACAGCGAATGCGCTTCACCTGATGTCATTTCCGCAGCTTTGCCCCTGGTTCCTGGGGACGTACTTAATGTTGACATGTTTTTAATTACTCCTGACGAAGATGCTAACGCTACCTGCAATCTAAAACAATCTTTCTCCCCTGGACCAGATGGCATTCCTGCTGTTCTTTTGAAAAAATGCATTGTAAATTTAAAATCACCGCTAGCTGCAATTTTAAATCTTTCGTTGCAAAATCATCAATTTCCCCGCAGCTGGAAGGAATCGTTCATGTTCCCGGTTTTTAAGAAAGGCGACAAACGAAATGTTGAACATTACCGTGGAATCTCTTGCTTGTGTGCTTGCTCGAAAGTTTTCGAATCTATTGTTCATAATCATCTTATGTTCAGCGTGAAAAGTTATATTTCAACTGCGCAGCACGGGTTTTATCCTGGCAGATCTGTATCAACGAACTTATTGGAGTTCACTTCATTTTGTCTTCGTGGCATGGAGCAGAGTCTTCAAATCGATGCTATCTACACGGATTTGAAAGCTGCTTTTGATCGTGTGGATCATGGGCTACTTTGTGCCAAATGTTACAAGCTCGGAGTTGCTGCTGGGTTGGTTGAATGGTTGAACTCATATCTACGCCATCGTAAGATTGCTGTAAAGTTAGGTACATCACAATCCACCTGGTTCAGTAACAGTTCTGGCGTGCCTCAAGGCAGCATACTAGGGCCACTGCTATTTTCGCTGTTCATCAATGATGTCACTAGGATTTTACCACCTGGCACGCGATTGCTTTACGCTGATGATACCAAGATATTTTACCTTATCGAAACACTTGAGGATTGTTACAGGCTTCAAAATCTTATCGATTTGTTCAATGACTGGTGTACTCGCAACTCCATGTTGATAAGCGTTCCAAAGTGTACCGTGATCAGCTTCCAGCGTAAAAAACAGCCCTTGTTGTATGATTATTCTATTAATGGAACAACTCTACATCGAAGCGAAGTTGTCACTAACCTAGGGATCATATTAGACACGCAAATGACACTTAGACAGCATTATTCGTCGATTGTAAATAAAGCTTATCGTCAACTTGGCATGATTTGTAGGATCGGAAAGGAATTTGAAGACCCAGGCACTTTCCGCACACTCTACTGCTCTTTGGTACGGCCGACTCTGGAATCTGCATGTGTGGTATGGGATCCGTATTATGATTATTGGATTCAGCGAATTGAGCGCATTCAAAAGCATTTCATACGAAGGATTTGCCGCGCATTGCCCTGGAGTAACCCTGATCATTTGCCGCCCTACGAAAGCCTCTGTTTATTGGTTGGTAACGCACCTCTTGAACAACGTCGTAAGGAAATTATGGCCAGAACAGCACACAAAATTTTGACAAGTAGTTATGACTGCCCAGCTATTCTGACTATACTTCAGCTGCACTGCCCTCTCCGCCCGCAACTCCATCAACGACTATTGCAATTAAATGCACACCGCACGAACTATGGCTTGCATGAACCTGTTCGTCGAATGGCTCTAACCTATAATTTAAACGATAATTTTAATTTTTAATGTTAATCTACTATTTTACATTGTTAGTGTCGTCCTATTGTATGATGTTTCTACTTGAATTGTAATTGGTGCTAAGTTTTTGTTATTAAAAGATGCTGGATTTTTGCGCCGGCTTGAAACCGCCTCTCGCACGTTTCAAGGCGGCTTTTCCCAGCCACATACACATATATTATAGCATTACTTCATTAAGACTACAAGTCGGATGAACTGAAAATAAATAATAATAATAATAATAATAATAATAATATTGACCGTATCTGTGTGCTACGCCATCAGAAGGAATTTAAGGCATTTTTCTGATAACACAGTTGAAAGCTGGTTTCACACTAACACTTGTTGCTCCTATCCACTGCCGCTGCTGCTACTACTGCTAAGTGAGGACTGCTGTAGTCGCCGTCTAGAACTAATATGCGCAGTTTCGGGTAAAACAGGCTTTCATATAATAGCCAAATAGTATATTCCGAGTTACTGGGCTATAATTCTGTTGACCGTGCTTGGCAAAGCAATCGTATAACGACCAATTAGAGGTCGAATGTTGTGTTTCAACAATGACAATTTTCAATAGTACATTAGTTCAAATATTAAAATTAAAGTTTTATGCATTTGGATTCTTAAAAGATTTTCCAATCGACTGCTGCAAGAACGAAGGAAATCCATCGAAAATCAATCGATTTATTAGCATTTGAAATTGGACATATTTTTCACTTTTCCGGGCTTAGTTTTTCGTTTTACATTCCTGAGAGACGTAGTTCTACATCAAAATATATTTCAAAATAAAATTAAAAAAAATGCCTTCGTGAAAAATTAATGTTTATTCAAAATTTTTCAAGGAATACAAAAAACATCAAACAATAGGGTCTCCCAAACGACCCTCAAAAACAGCGAAAACCAGTTTATATGATCATTTTCGCATTGGATCTAAAATACAGTTGGTTATTTTTTCTCGAAAAGTCCATTGATTACCTTCATTGTGATACCAACAGATTCAAAATCGGTTAAATAGCTCAAAAGTTATAAATGTTTGTAAATGTGAAATTTTGAAAAAAGTAGATTTTAGCGCAGCCCTTTAACACAAGGGGGCCCCTAAGAGCAAAACAAGAATTATTGGGTCTAAATTTGAAGTATGATCGGAGCAGAAAAAATTTTGACAGGACTTATTTACAGTTTTGAAAACTTTGGATAGTCTCCATATAATCCATATAGTTTAAATTTCGATATACCCTGAAGTCATTTTTTTACACTGGGGATGAGAAACGTACAAATTCCGTAAGCCATGTAAACTGTGAAATCTGCGTAGAAAACCGTGTTAATTTCAAAATTTGCCTAAAAATTCGCATAAATTGTGAAATCCGCATTATAAAACTTCACTTATGAGATCATTAATCATGCAAGCCTTATACTTTGGAAATGCCTCAAAAAACCACCCGCTTTAAATTTCAAGGAAACACACTAACACAAAACCGGTACCATTTTTAGGCACTTCTTCTAAGGGAGCTGCGTAGCTGCGAGGTTACAGAGTCCGCTTTGATGAGCATGTGGCCGTGGGTTTGAATCAGAGCCTACTGTAGTGCTTTTCCTGTGTGTCTGTAAGCATATATTAAATGAGGTGAGCATCTAGGTGGGAAAGTAGATTGCGTTGTTTGCTTTGCATCTCGAAACCGAGAAAAAAATCCGTCACGCATGTGAGCAATTCCACAAAGAAAGGGCAACCAATTTAATCGACCATTTTTGATTTAGTTGAAACTTTGCTTAGATGTTTCTATAGGCAAAAGATGACATTTTGTGCCATTAGTTTAATATTTTGGAGCACGACTCATTTTTGAGAAGCTGTTAAAAAATGCTATTTTGGGATGATTACAAATATTTTTAGAGCCAAAACGGTTTATTTGATCGGTGTGACGTCTTCGGCAATTTTTTTTTCCGAAAAAAATATACTCTCTAAATAAAATTATTTATTTTTTGGAAATATGTTTAAAGAAAAAATAAAAATTAATTATCTAAGAAAGCTTATTTTTCATGAATCTGTTTTTTTTTATAAAAACTACAAACGATTATCTAAACATTGAAACCGGTCTGATCATGGAGAAATCAAGAAAAATAATTATGATAATATAAAAAAAATTTTTTTAATTATTTTTTTATGGTCATATTTTTTTTAGAAGGACAAAATTATTATCTACAACTTTGTCGAAGACACTATGTCAATCAAACAAACCGTTTTGGCTGTAGAAATATTTTTAGTTTCCAATGAAGCTTTTAATTTTTTTCAAAATACTTTTGTTTTCCTGATTTTTCAATGATCGGACCGGTTTCATTGTTTAGGGAATCTTTAGTTGTAGTTATTAGAAAAAAATCAGAGTTTTTTAAAAATGAGGTTTTTTTAGACAATTAGTTTTTAATTTTAATTTTAACTTTGTTTTTCAGAAAGACAAAATTACTATCTACAACTTTGCCGAAGACGTCACACCGATCAAACAAACCATTTTTTCTCGGAAAAAATTGTAATCATAAAAACCTTGTCAAAATAGTATATTTCAATAGCTTCCAAAAAATGAGTCGAGTTCCAAAAAATTTAGCAAATAGCACAAAATGGCATCTTTTGCTTATAAAAACGTACATGCAAAGTTTCAGCAAAATCAAAAATGACGATTTAAAAAAAATTAAAACTGGGACATTTTTGTGGAACCGCTCATGTTATTGTAACAGGCATGACTTGGCAAAGGGATGAGGCTCGTTATCCGCTACAAGGGTGTAGAACGAAAATCTAAAAACAGAAAAGGGGACGAAATTATTTGCTTTTCAAATGATTGTAAATGCAGAAAATTCTAATTAGATTATACAAAATATTGTTCCATTGAAAATTATCAAGCCTTGTTGAAACACAGGTTTTGATCAATCAGAGCTTGGCTTGAAGCTTGCTTTCCCTTGCAAGATCGACAAAATGTTATACCTAGTTGACCAGAATGCATTTTTTGGGCTCAAATCCTGTGGTTCGTTATTGTTACTAGTATCCCCAGCTAATAGTAGTAATAAAACCAACAGCCTTAAGTAGTTCTACGTCAACCTGGCGGTCGTGGCTTTGCACATACCCTTTTATTTACAATAACAATTGCTGATCGAAATTATTTCTGTCAGAAATTAATATAATTTTACAAAACGCGAAAAATTATGAAGCTTGAAGGGTTATATACCTTTTTGGACGAGAAAAATGAGGGAAATTTGAAACTATTTTTAAGTGCATAGCACCATTTTCATTGCATCAAAGGGGTATTTTTCTGAAAGTAAAGTTTATCAACAACAAAAAAATTTGTTTGATTTTGAGATATACCAATTATTACTGGAGTAATGGCCGTTTCCCCGAAACGCTATTTTTTTTACAGAAGCTTGCGGTGATCCTGATAGAGACTCAGCGGGTCAACTGAAATCAAAAAACTCATATTATTTCATTAGTTTAGAAGTGTGCCTTAAAATTGCATTCAAAATTTTTTTGTGGCAAAATGTATCTGTATGTTTCAAAAAGCGATCGTTCAAGGACCGGCGAATTTAATAACAAAAATTTAAAAAAAAAAAAGATGAAGGAAATCGGCTCAGTAGTTTTCCCGCAATCAGGATCACGGCAAAGTCATTTTTCGGAAAACACTATTCCGAGATAATCACGTGTAAAGTTTCAAGTTTAGCTTATGCGGCCGTGGCAAGGCGCGCTGCAAATCGCTCTAACTTTCTTCCTATTGCTCAGTTCTTTATAAAAATTTGTGAAAATGTTCTCAAGATGTTGTATTTGAAGATAATACAATAATTTTTTTTTGGTTTTTTGAAAACTAAAAAGGTATATAACCCCTTAAAATAAATAAGTAGAAATAATCCAATAAAAGTGATGAAACAAATGATAATAAAAAAAAGAAAACAAGTTGTGTTGGCAAACAGAAAACATTGTTCAAAATATTGAAAAGTTTTCATACAATTTGAACATTCGTTGCATGGTTATGGATAAAAACTTGATATATATTTGAATATTTCTATACAAAAGCTCTATTCAAACGTGTAATGTACCCTCTTACCAAAAATTCAGGTCAAACTTCTTTACCAGCTGATGTTTTGTAGTCAACTCAAAAATACTATTTTATCTGTGTAGCATAGAAATCAGCTCAAAATCCTCAAAGATTATATTAGTAATCTGTGTAAATGTATAGTTATGTATGATGAACCTGTATATTTTTAGAAGAACATACTCGAACTGTGTTTATATTGGAAAAGCATTCTTGTCAGTAACCATTTGATCATTGTAGATAGACCACGTACCTACTTTCATCAAAGAGCCAAACTTTCAGGGAAAAATTATATCTTATCCCCAGTGACAGGAACCTTGCTACACCTGAGGACAATTAATCGAAATTTTCACCACGCGCTAGCTCTTTTTACGCGTTTCAATTGATTTCGAAGCTTTCCGAGGTGATTGCGCGCAAATATTCGAGTTATTATTTGGAGTGGAGTCGGCGTGAAACCAACCGCCCGCCAGTTCGGACCCGCGATCGCAACTGCGGGTGGATTTTACGAGCGAGGTGTGAATTTCATCATAACGATGCGTATCGCCATCTGTCCCATCAGGGCTGTGAATTATGATGTTCGCTGTGCTCACGCTTATGAATTATGTATGAATAAATATACTCACTGAATTACAACATTTTGTTTGCGTTGAACAGCGAACAAATTGCTGGCCTGTAGTGTTCAGCAAAGGTTTTCTCGCTTGCTGTACAGAAATAGTTGGAGTTGGCGATTAATGGAACCATTCAAGCTATCACCTTGGGGGTGCGATAAGAATCATATAAATTCGCGTAACGGCGAGACCGATCGCGATGAATGAGCACATTCTTTCCACTCGGTATCGATTATGCGTAGCAGATATTCGAACGAAACGCACGTCTTTTCCATTCAAAATATTCCTCAAACATTCCATGTTGGCTGGCTGGTGGAAGAACCTGACAGATCGTGGGTTAGCTCAACCGAACGATGACGACTGGTGACCAAGTGACTGGGACTAACACAGACTCGGTGGCTTTACTTCTTGCGAACGGGTTTCACTTTTATTGCCCACAACGGCAACGACACCTACCTTTTATGCATATGTAACCTAGAGGTACCTTCCAAGACCGGGTGAATGGCGGTGGGTGTTCCATGGGAACCCTGCTGCTATCGTACTCAAAGAATGTCTTCACCAGCTCTAGTGCAATGCAAACACCATTACATCACGTAGTTTTAGGCCAGATCGCAAACATGATTTAGGTCCACCTTGACTAACATCCATAAATCAAAACTATAGCATTTGAAGCCGATGTTCCGAAGGGAAAGGGGACATTTATTACTTTCAATGGAACACGTGTTTTCGAGCGGAGGACCGTTTGTTTGCGGACCCGATATCGATCTCCGCGAGCCATGACCGGCAATACATATCATACAATTTTTATTCTGTTGTTGTACCTGAGCATGGGAGGTGGGATTTTGTGATGATCAATTTCCGCAGTCATGGCTAAACTCAATAGAACTAGACGACGCGTGGGTTTATCTGCACATCACAGGTGGCATTAGAAGTCATGCGGTAATTGGTTTCGCAAAGAATACAAATCACATTCGCCCATACTGTGCGCTCTTCGAGTAATCGAGCAGCTATTTCTCGAGGGGATGTTTCACAGGTTCACCGAGCTGTACCGACTGGTTTCGCAGTTGATTTACGCCAAATCTGCGGCCGTATGGGGTCCTAGGTAGCTACAGTTTACGATCCTGTTCTGGCCTCCTTCGATGACCCTGCTGGCGGCAGGGCCAGAATGCATCCATCCATCCTGCTGCTGTCAAGACGGTGATGATGCGACAACGATTCGGCAGTATGAGGAATGGGAGGGTTCCCCAAGAGAAAGGGGAAAAAGCGTTGCATCGCTGTCGCTTGATTGATGGCACTGTCGGTCGGTCGGCCGGCAAGTTTGCACGCTGATTTGCATATTCAAATTAATTACAGACGAAACGATCCGGATTGTGGTCAGTCACCCAAAAAGTAAACACAATCCGGTACCCGCAAGGTCGATGGCTTGCGCAGGACCAAACCCGAAACGCACAAATCATGGGAAAATTTGTCGTCAACGTAACAATCTCGAATCGCTCATGCACTTTAGAGTGGAGCATCAATCAATTATGTTGATTATTCAATTACACGGGTGAGCAAAAATGAGGACAAATATTTCGGACTTTTTATTCATTTTCGTCAGTTTAGATGGTTTGTTTGTGTGAATTTGATACCCTACATTGGTTGCAGTTCGATTTCTGTCAAGTAATTTGTATACTTGCCTACTGTTGATCTCAATAATTTCATTCGACACAGTCATTTTGGTTCTGCTACACTGGTCGACAAAAGCGAAAAAACGTTTCCCTAAAGCTTAAAATAGTATATAGGGACAAACCATGCCTGTGAGTTATTGTGAAAAGTAATGGTTCTTCGGGTTAGTCGCTTCTACGTTGGCTTAAAACAAAACTCATTTAATTCTCTAAAAAAGTTACCTTCACTAGGGGCACCAAAATTCACAGAAATGGTTCAATGCTATAATCTTTCATATTTTTACGGTTTGAGCTCTAGGGCAAAACCTTTGTTTGTCAGTGTTATTGGCAGGTACATTTTTGTCCTGCTGTCCTATATAGTCCTACATCAAAATATGAAGAACCTCAGAGTATTTTCAAATATGGCAAACAATTTATTGCTAAGCACATGTTTTTAAAACTCATTAGGAGGCTCGCAATCAGTATCTCGGAAAAAAATATAGTAGTCAGAAAAAAATTCTGCAGAACAAAAAAAATATACAAATCAACTAAAAGGTATTAGAGCTTCAACAGTTGAAAAGCGGTAATTTTCATATACATCCATAAAATGATAAAAAAAATCACCGAGAGCTAATAGTCAAAAATACAATAAATGCCAAATCACTGAGAACGAAACAAATGTCGCTTGAGTTGAAGATGAGTAGTAGGTATATTTTCGATTTCATAAGTACGCTATAAGTTTGAAATTGAGGAAACGATTTCAAGAATCATAACATACAAAAATTAGCCTAATATAAGTCTCATACTCCGAAGCATGAGCAATTTGAAAAAAAAAAATAATTCCAATTGCAATATTTTGACGCAATCGAATGGAAAATAATCTACGCATCCGCTCAAATGCGGAAAATTGTGATTTGATTATTTGGACCATTGTACTGTTGAAAATTGTCGAGCCTTATTGAAACGCAGTTTTAGACCTCTGATTGGTCGTTTAATGTTTGCTTTCTATAGCACAATCGACAGAACTATATACCTCATTAACCGGAAGTGCACTCCTTGGGTTATGTAAGAGCCCTGCTCAAACCAATCAGGTTACTAGTGGCTGGCCACAAGGATGGTTCTTACTAAGCAGCAACGGATAGCAGCAGTAGCGAAAGCGGGGGTACCAATAGCAGCATCAGCAATAGGTGCCGTATTTTGGCAACACACAAACGGCAATCAAAGTCTGTCGGTCGTCTAATTTTTAGCGTGTACCTGTTCGAGTATAGCACAACAAATTGTCCTTTTGAGGACAAATTCAATACTTAATTTAAGGGGTTATATACCTTTTTAGTTTTCACAAAACCGAAAAAAAATTTATTGCATTATCTTCAAATACAACATCTTTTGAACATTTTCACAAATTTTCGTAAAGATCTGAGCAATAGGGAGAAAGTTAGAGCGATTTGCAGCGCGCCTCGCCACGGCCGCATAAGCTAAACTTGAAACTTTACACGCGATTATCTCGGAATAGTGTTTTTCGAAAAATGACTTTGCCGTGGTCTTGATTGCGGGAAAACTACTGAGCCGATTTCCTTAATCTTTTTTTTTTTAAATTTTTGTTATTAAATTCGCCGGTCCTTGAACGATCGCTTTTAGAAACATACAGTTACGTTTTGCCGCAAAATAAATTGAAGCAATTTTCATCTCTCAAAGCGAGCATTTTTTGGGAAAAACGTTCCCGTTTGCACTGAAAACAAAATACTCATAAAAGCGATCGTTCGAGGACACGGCACACTTCTAAACTAATGAAATAATATGAGTGTGTGACTGAGATTTTTAAATAACACAGTCAACATAGGTGAGGCCCTAAAGCTCAAACTGAAAAAATGACAGATTCTAGCTTTTTACCATTCCTGTGAATTTTGGTACCTCTTGCCACCAACATTTTTTCAGAGACTTGAATGAGTTTTCTCGTAAACAATTAAGTTAATTCATGCCTTGTAAAGCTGCTAATAAACGGATTTCGGCTGAACTACAGCCTAATAAACTGTTATATAACACAATTGTTCGTTGGGTCGGCATAATCAAATGCTTCGTTAAAGGTGTTTCATTAATGAGTCATAAAGTCTACCATTATTTGTTCAAATTAAGTAATACTTCATTGCCCACATCAATTTTGATTTGTGCAACTCGAAATTGTTGAACAACGCAACTGATGCAAATTTCATAACAGCTCGATTTGCGAACCAACATCAAGAATAAACGATTTTATATTATTAATGCCTCATAGGTAAGGGGCCATCCACATACCACGTTGGCAACTTGGGGGGGGGGGGGGGAATTGTGTAATGTTCCCGGTCCATACAAACAAAAAAGGAATTTATATGGGCATTTGTCCACGGTGGGGGGGGATAAAAATCGTTAAAAATCTGTCCACGTGGTGTGTGGATGGCCCCTAAGAATTTACGATGCTATTGTATGGCTAATTCATGAATTGCGTTGATTTTTGCTATTGATACCGAACTCATGTGTACTGTATAGTGCTGAGATGTGGAAAGCTCATTAACTGCTTCAATTGAAAGCAAAAGATCGTCCCTAAAAGGATGGCTGGGATAATTTCAAAGCTAGGAATCAACCGAATAATGCCTTTTTTCTGTTTTCTTCGAAGGTAGAACAGCTTGGATATTCGGAAGAACATTTTTATGGGCAATTAGTAACGCCGGATAGAGACTCGTTTAGTTTCTCGTCATTGCAAATTGTCACTTGCAGGATGATTATCGTTCTTTTATCTCTAGCAGCGCTCCCCGCCAATTCCAACACTGCCGCAGCAAGGTATATTGCAGCCGCCAGAACGATGGGTACTCCTGTGACAAACCAGCATAATTTTGAGTTAGAGAACTAACGCGATAAGTGGGCGTTGCCACGCACACGGTATTATGGAAGAAAGTAAAAAAAGGTTTGGCTGCACTGCGCGTAAAGATGGCATCGAGGACACAAGTGGGCCACGAATAAGCGGCAGAGTAGCCATGTGTAGCCTCCCGTACTATTACTGTTACCAGAAGAACTAGCTATTACGGAATACACTAGCTCAAAGTGACTTGTTACGTTCCTCCTGCCGAGTACAAATTACAATTAGCCTTTCTCAAGGCCACAAATACGTTCTTGAAGCAATGCTGAATTTTCTTGTCTTGAAAATTTCGAAATATGCGGTTCAACATTTATTTCGAGCAATTAAAAAGTGACTTCATCTATTTTTTTTTCATCTATAATCAAAAAGAGACGTTAAAATTCTTTGTAAGAATCGTTTGATAAATAAATTCAAAAATTCACAAGGGTTGTATGCTAAACCACGATCGCAAGGTTGACGTAGAACTACATAATGTTGTTTGTTTAAACGCAGATCATGACTTCTTGGCAGTGGCTTCTTACAGCCCAAAGAGATTTGGTCTTTGAATCCTGGAAAGGTGATTGTCTTCATAAACCATATTTTACCTGACTGGGAGCGTGTCGTTGCAGGTACCTGATCACTCACAACAATAGTGGTCATTGTATTTTGCAAAGGGACACGTATAGCAATTGACTGGGATATATTACAAAAGTTCACATCAATGGACAACGTAATCCTAATTCCCTAACAAAAATAGTACGAGGGTGGTATCCAAGACACGACCGCATGTTTGACGTAGGACTACGATTGTTTTATATTTCATTTAGAGAATTCAGACTTTGTTCGATTTGACCACGTTTCACTTTCGACATGGTTTGACTTTGGCACACATAAGCCAAAAACGAGCGGTTTTGTTTAATCATAATTTATAGTTTTCTTGTTTTGCTTTTAAACAATTCAAACTCAACAACCACCAAGAAAAAGGCATTTTGTCCATTATGTTGCCGAAACCGAAACCAAAATAGACATGTTAAAAGCAGTACTTAATACCGTGCTATACCTCGAAATACTCGGAAGGGTCATATCAAGTGTCTGGGTCGTTGAAGGCTTCATGCGGACGTTGCGTTCCGAATACTTTCAGATTAATGAGCCTAAATCCATCAAACGACACCTCTAACAACTTACAGTCCTAAAACTAGTTCATTGGTGGCCACATATTGTTAATGTCATATGCCACCAGAAAGTCATAAAAAGAAAAGGTTTTTTTTTTAAATAATTATGATAATTTATTTGCAGACATCTATTTAAGAAGAAAAAAATACTATTTTTAACATTGATGAATACCTTTCATCCTAATGCAGTCAAATTTCTTCAACACGCGAAAAAAGAAATTTTTTTTACATAGGTCTTAACTATGAACGATTTAGTAGAAAGCAAACTTCCTTTCATCTTCAATTGCGCTTGTGAAACATAGCTCACTCACCGATTTCAAAGCAGTATCATTGTCAGTTTCCTACAACATGGATATGAAAATCACTACGGTTGCAGTTCAAATGCCATCTACTCGTCACGACAACCAAAAGGAAACGAGCAACGGGGTAGCAAGCTTCTGATTAGTAGAATGTTAACACAACTTTTGTTGAAGAGATATTTTAATTATTATATAACAATCTTTCGCAATATTCTACCTGTCGATTAAGACATCGGTGTTTGAAATCTGTTCAGGGGTAGTAATACAATAAGCACTTTAAAACGATGAGAAAACATCCGTTGCAGCTATATAAAGCGAGCTCGTGATTGGTTGAAAGCTGCGAAACTGAACTAGAAGAAGTGGATTTCAACTGAACATTTTACTAATTTACTGTTCATCGTACAACGTACAATGATATGCCAATTATTGTATCACATGCTTTGGCAACCGTCGTCGTTCGATCAAAGCATTGGTGGTCAAAATCCGTTCAGTTGTAATCACATATTGGATGCAACATCCAACATCGTTATATACTGTTGCGTATAGATTTATTTTATCACCGGTCGCACAGCGTAGTGTGCGAATACGCACCACTGTACGTCGACAGCAGCTACATTGTTTCCACTTGGCTTGACTGCACACAAATGGCAATCGAGTGCTACTGCACTGACGACGAGCGACCGTCTTCTCATACATGGCTCGGTGCAGTACTGTTGCCTGTGTCAGCATGTTTTCCTGCAAGACAACAGTTTTAATAAGATTCTCATAACAGATCGTTTAATTGTCTTATAAAGGAGGTTGTTACGAACTTTCCGAAAAAGCTTTACTATCAAGACATCAAAATAGTCTAGGTTCATGGAAGCAAATATTAGTTGACCTATTGGGACGGGGAGATTCTGCCAAATTTTTTTTTTTGCCACTGAATAGAGGTTGTCATAGCAGGCAGTTGGTGTCCACTCATGAAGTCTGTGCCAGGAGAGCTCGCATGTGATTGGTACATTGTTCGTAAAAATACGACCTTGAAACTTTTCATCAATTTTCACTGTTTAACAATTCAGTAACAATGATATATGAAGAATCACAAAATTGTCCATCATTTTATCAATCCAACGACATATTGATTATTGTGATCCATTATGTGGTTACATCAGTATTACCGTTTGAAATCTTTCATTCCGACGTTACAGCTTGATTTTTAGTTTCCCCAGAATGTATCTCGATATAGTGCGGTTAGACGTAGTCCTACGTCAAAAATGTTGTTTGTTACATTACTTTTATTGAATGTGTTTAAAATTTTGTGCAACTCTTATAAGTTGAAGTGCTACCGAATTTCAGTTTGCAGATACATCACTGAATGGAACAAACACTATGCAACACAAACAAGTTTCAACAGTCGGAGCGCATGCAGATTAAAATAACATTTTACCTTTGATTCTAGCGCAAAAGAAGAAAATATTAAATTTTCAATGATTTGTTTGTTGTCCTTCTGAGGACAGTTGTTGTTCAATTTTATACCGAATATAATGTTGTTCGCATCTGTGTGCTACTCTGACAGAGGGGATTAAGGCATTTTTCTGATTAGAAAGTTAAATGCTGTTTTCACACTGAAAATTTAACGGATCACTGTGCTTGGGAAAGCAATCATATAACGACCAATTAGAGGTCGAATTTTGTGTTTTGACATGGCTTGACAATTCACAGTAGTACAATGCACAATGGTCCAGAAACCGAATTTAGGGGGAAATTTGGGTCTAGAGCTCTATAGCAACATTTCAGAGACAAACTTTCTTCTACAAAGTTGTTACATATGATAAAGCGCTCATTGAAAAATTATCAAAAATTAGGGTGACCAACATTTTCGATACAATCAAGTATCTAACTTTTTTATCTTTGTAGATAGAAGAAAAATTTGTTCTGTAATGTTATAGCTCCATTAATTTTAAGTAACTTTGTAAAAAAAGTTTTTCTCTATCTTCGATAACAACCGATTTATATTGAAAAAACATATTTTACGCTCTAATTTTTTTATTTCAAATTTCATCTCAAAACTGTCTTTGAACGACTTTTAGAGCTTTTTAAGAGAAACAATTTGCAACGCTGTCATCGTTAATATCTCAATTTTACTCAAAGTTATTAATATTTTATCAAAAAATATGCGTTTATCATTTGTATGTCATTCATTTTGGGCCAAACATAAAAAAATATCTCTTGGTCTCATTTTGAAGGGCATACTTGACTCTATAAATGGAGGAGCTTTTAGAAACATGGTATGTTTTAAATTTCAGTGAATTCAATTTAAAAACAAGACGAAAATTTCAATAATTTCATACAATATGCATATAAAAGCACCCTTATTTATTTTTTGGTATTTTTTCTTATAACAAGACGTAATTACCTTTAATTTGATCCAAAAAGATCGATAGTCGATCAACTAATTCAAAAGTTATAAATTTTTTTTAAATAAAATACATCGAATATAGCCGTTTTTTATGGTCACCCTATTTCGGAGCTGGTCCCCTTAACAACCCAACGAAACAATACGGATTTGATTATTTTCAACATAGATGCATCCCTGCGATTTTGAGCACAATTGAAGCACTTTGCGTGACCAACTTCGAAATAGAGTGACGACTGTGTTCGGTGTATTTAAATTTAAAAAATTCATAACTTTTGAACCTGTCGATCGATTTTCGATCTTTTTGAGTCAAATTAAAGGTAATTACGTCTAGTTATAAGAAAAAATACCAAAAAATAAATCTGGGTGCCTTTATATGCATAATGTATAAAATTATTATGATTTTCGGCTTGTTTTTAAATTGAATTTACTCAAATTTAAAAAATAACATATTTCTAAAAGTTCCTCCATTTATAAAGTCAAGTATGCCAATGAGACCAAGAGATTTTTTTATGTTTGCCCCAAAAAGAATGACATACAAATGATAAACGCATATTTTTTGATAAAATATGAATAACTTTGAGTAAAATTGAAATATTTACAATGTCAGCATTGCAAATTGTTTCTCTCAAAAAGCTCTAAAAGTCGTTCATGGACAGTTTTGAAATGAAACTTGAAATAAAAAAGTTAGAGCGCAAAATGTGTTTTTTCAATATAGTCAGTTGTTTTCAAAGATAGAAAAATTTTTTTTTTACAAAGTTACTTAAAATTAATGGAGCTATAACATTACAGAACAAATTTTTCTTCTATCTACAAAGATAAAAAAGTTAGATACTTGATTGCATCGAAAATGTTGGTCACCCTTATTTTTGATAATTTTTCAATGAGCGCTTTATCATATGTAACAACTTTGTAGAAGAAAGTTTTTCTCTAAAATGTTGTTATAGAGCTCTAGACCCAAATTTCACCCTAAATTTGATTTCTGGACCATTGTGCAATGGTTCGAAATAAAAAATTATAATTTTCTGTATTTAGGAAGATTTTTAGAAGATTTTCCAATCGGTTGCTGCAAGAACGAAAACTAACGAATTATTAGCATTTGGAATTGGACATATTTTTCACTTTTCCGGGCTTAGATTTTCGTTTTACATCCCTATGTAGCCGGACTTACTGAGAGACATAGTTCTACATCAAAATGCCATTGTTATGTCGCAATATAAATACGAGGAAATGGAGGAGAAATTAAAACATTTTCGATCGTTGCTTTTGCCGTCTGCGGTCAAAAAATTAACACTAAGAAAAAAGTGAGATTTCGAAGTTTTTATCATTACTACCAACATTCTGGCGAGTGGCAGAAAAATAATATCTACTTCAAATGAATAATTCTGATGCACTAAAAGACAAGGCGCCGCTCGCCTTGGCATGCTGCAATCAAAAATCCATACAAGCCTTAAAATCGTCACCTGCTGCGCTGCGGCAAGACGGCTTGCTACTATTTGATCCGGTTTTCAGTAAATCATCCATTTGATACAGTAAACGGCTAAATAATGAAGACTAAATTGTTGCATGCTAGCTTTTATATGTGACTAATAACAGTTATACTTCCGGTGGGCGAACAAAGTAACAACAATAACAACAACAATCGTTCACAAAGCCAAATCTTTTGTATACTTCAGGTTCAACTGGGCTTGGGAAGTGCTTGGAATGCATTGCGGGCACTCGATAATTAAAATGGCTATGAACTTCAACCTCCTAACTATGAAAAAATGTTTCAAAAATTAATTTTATAAAACAGCGAAATTTGTTCTCTATCCAACGAGATATCAATGACTAAGATCCGGTCAGTAGTAATAAAGTTGTAAGCATTTGAAATTCTTCATTCACATGCCTTTTCACTCTATTTTCCATAATTCGCAATGGCATCTTATTAATGTAAGACGTATTCTACATATTCTACGAAAACAAAACCTCGTATTTACACGTAAAAATATTAATGCAATCATGTCAAAATTTTGTAAAATAATTTTTAATAAGATACGTGATACCCACAGTTGAGACGGTAGAGAAATTGTGTTTGCCAGCATCAACATTTCGAAAAAGTTTCTAGGTATAATTAATAGGGAATTGATAAAAAAAATATAAATAAATTGAGAGGAAAGAAGAATAAATAAAATAGAACCATTAGGTGTCCAAAAGAGGTTGTTACAATAACAAAAATTCAGAAAGATCCACATAACATTTCTTAACCCTCTAGTGCCCAGTGCCGCCTCTAGACGGTCTTCAGTCAAACCTCTAACCTCTTCAATAAGGACTTAAAAAATGTTTATGAGGCTTTATAGTGATTTTACCGAAATCCTAAAAATTAATTTGGGTACTAGAGGGTTAATAATCGTAAGGTAAATTAAACAGGATAGCTAAAACTCTAGAGGAAGGAAGAGAACATAAGTGCCGTGTGAGCTACCAATCGACCAAAACAACAACGTGTTGATGATTCCATCCGAATCCGTTGATACTCAGAGCTTTTCAACCATAATAAAATCAAATTCTGGAATCGATATGTGACAATTAATTAAACACGGCATTACTCTGAAGGTCAGTCGGCAGTCGGCTGTGGGGACAGAACCTTTACTACAAACACAACAGTCGACTGAGAAAAGTTTGGCATCTGTATTCTGGGATGTGCACAGAATAATATTCAACGATTATCCTACGAGATAGAACACAATTAGGGTTACCATTTCGTCGGAGTTAAAAATCAGGGCAATTTTTTCCAGCAAAAATTTGTTCTAAGCAATTGTTATTTTTTGAGGTATCAATAAATAAAACACGTAATTTGAGATTTGCACTTCAAAATACGCCAAAAGCCTCATATTTAACGTATTTCTCGAGCGATTCAATTTTGCAACTTTGATTTATTAGGCGTTAGTGGATACTTTAAAAAATGGAACTAGTAAACTGTTTGAAATAAACTTAATTGTCAAAAAATGTTTAACGATTTCAACGACTAGACAATTACTCTCATTAAGATTCAACCAAAGAAAAAAATCGTTCGAAATAAGTTCGTTTCTTCCCGGAGTCAAGATGAAAGTACTGAACAGTTTGCTTCCTTTTTGAATATCCGGCATCATTCAGAAAAATCAGGACAAATGCTAAA
This sequence comes from Wyeomyia smithii, assembly GCF_029784165.1. NCBI lineage: Eukaryota > Metazoa > Arthropoda > Insecta > Diptera > Culicidae > Wyeomyia > Wyeomyia smithii. The sequence goes on from NC_073696.1 coordinate 92,613,543, forward strand.
ATATGAAAAATAAATCAGAACGCTCCAAATGGATCTCAAAATCAGGACATGTCCTGCTAAATCAGGACGGATGGTATCCCAAAACACAATCAACAGCGATTACTACATAGCGTTATTGGAGCAACTGACAACCGGTGCGAACTACTTTAACTTTCAGCTGCAATCAAATTATTTACATTCTAGAAAACTGACTGTGAAATGACAGTGTTATAAATGAACAGCCAATCAAATAACTTTTGAAAAATGTTTCGAAAACGGTGCTAAGTGCTATGCTGACCAGTGTTACTATTGGTCCTCGAGCTTTTTGCAACGATAGTGAGTATAAAATATGTTTTCCTCATCTTGGTTATATTGTTCTGAATGCACTAACCAGAGTTTTACCGTTGAAAGGCGGATTCATCATTCGTGTGTGCTACCACATGAAAATACATTCAGCCATGCTGAATGATTTATTCACATTTTACACCTTATAACTGGCGGCAATGTATGTATATTGAATCATTGCTTCTGCGAATGCTAATCGTGTGTATCTATCTTCGGCTGAAAAGAAAAACAAACACTCGAGAGACTATAATTATTAAACTGGCCTGCAGGAGGTTGTCTTTTAGTGTCTCCCCAGCGTAAAATCAATCGCCGAGGACTGGGTATTAGTTTTATTGAGCTCCTGGTACTGGCAACAATTATTGTATATCGGGGTAAAAAGAGCGAAATATGTTCTACCGGCCAGTCTCTGGACATGAACGCCGAGCAGCACCACCTTTCAAATCAACGTTGAACAATCTCTGTACATTCTTGAAACGGACAGCAACAGCAGCAGTCCTATGATAGCCGGTCTTATTCCGCGGCTTACGGCGGACCGCCTACTTGAGGGAACGAATGGATTGTTTCATCCGTGAGCGGATTCAGCTGCTGAGTCTGCCAAATAAATCATTTCCTTCGGAACACACCTTTCTAGTGTATCAGCAAACTTACGCATCCGGACTGGTTTTCTGCTTAGAATCCGTTACCGTTCATCAGTTAATAGAGTCGGAGCGCTTAAACGTGTGGGAGCCGATAAATCCATGCGAGTGGACTTTGTGGCACGAGCACGAAAGCATGAAATCAGAGGCGAAACTAAGGCGATCCCCTCGCCATTATGATTCAGAAATGCGGATGATATCACTGCATGATATAATTGTACACTGAAATTGGTGGCACGATCTGCTAGTAAATAATACACTTTTATCAATAAACTCAATCAATCAACAGACTTGACCCGTAAACTGGGCTTAGATTGAGGCTCTATTTAATTTAATAATTATATATTTTTATTATTGTTTGTCATGGAAATGTATTTGAAAGTGTTCGATGCCTTTCAAAATTACCCAAAAAATTATTTTGTAAACCATTGAAGTAATTTGTAGCTTAGCTTAGCTTAGTTCTGACTGTACATATCAATGGTTGCTACTCCGTGATGGGTCCGAGCCACTCAAGATGCACAATGAATCAACTGAAAGAACGACTGGGAGTGGTAATTCCTTCTCACTGTGCATCATTCAATGACCCGATTTTTTATAGACCAATAACGGCGCCGGCCACGTCCTTACAGTCAGATGGGGATATCGTCGGTTTCGTGCAATACCGGCACAACTCAAAAGTTTTCCATGTTGCAGTCAAATGATACCAAATATTATTAAATTTTATTTCACAAAGACTTGTTTCAAAATCCACAATAAAAAAAAACTGAGTTATCAGTTGATGTGTCTTTCAAAGTTTTTAACTTGCTCGTAGATTTCTTGGAGACGATAAAGGTAATTTTAAACGCAAACTTTTCAATCCCGTTTCTCTTCGAACTCTGAATTTCGAGTTATGCCAGTACCGCACGAAGCCTTCAATAAGGAAGGAGTGTAAGAAAGTAGTCTTTGTTTTGTTAGAGATCGAGTATACCTCTGCATCCCTACAAAGACCACGGAAGGGAGTTTTTGTTAGTGGGGTAGGTTTTTGATCAGGATTCACTTTGATAAGTGATATGACCATGATTTAATTGGATTGATGTAACAATATAAATATGATCATATACAAATAATGTGAGATTAATGAAGATGAATTCTAAAAAAAAAAGAAGTAATATGGCATGTAAAGAAGATCTCGGTTGGCTGCCTTGCATAGCTGAAATATTCAAATTTTTAACGCAGAAAACGCAGAAGAAATATTTAAAAGAGATTCGAAAAACATATGAAAATGATCCGTCATGTTGTGCTAAAATAGAATAGATGAACTTATATTAGACTAATTCATGAAAATTCTATAGTAGTTATTGTGCTGCTTTCGGCGGCTGAACATATTGATAGAAATAAATTATTACAACAACATTGCATCGCAACTATTCACCGTATAAAGTCATCTAAACATTGTAGATATGATCATATATAATGTGAGATTCTTAAAAATGAATTATAAAATACAACAAGAAGCATGTGAAGAAAATCTCGGTTGACTGCCTTCCATAGCTGAAATTTTCATATTGTTAAAGTGGAAAACGCGAAAAATAAAACGGATTCGAAGAACATATGAAAAGTGTCCGTTATATTGTGTTCCCAAAAAGAGTGAAGGTCTAAAAAAGACTCTTTCATGACACATCAATAGTTATTGTTTTGCTCCTTCCAGTGACTGAAAACATGAATTGAAATAGGTTATTATAAAAACGCTGCCGCGCTTGCATAGATGTCTCGCTCTTTTCTACGACTATTCATCGCGTAAAATCATCTAAACAAATCATCCACACGTTCACGCATTTATCACAACCACGAACGTTATCTGCAAAAAGTGGAAAAAATGAAGTACCGCGATGCGACGATTCACAGTTTGAGCGCAATAGAAACGACCTTACACGGCTATAGACTATTTTACGAGACGTTTCAGAACTCAATTCATGGAAAATATTCTCATAGAAAACATGGAACAGCAAATACCGTGTATCCTACTCTAGCAGTTCGTAAAATGGTAAAATGGAATTGCCTAACGCGCACGCAATAATATGAATGGAAAATATGCAGGTCGCAACTTTTTCATGTACACCTCTCGCTTTTCTATCCGCTAACAGGAGGCGCTGTGAGCGTACTTTATTCGTCAGTGTTTTTTGTGCGTCTCGAATAACCGACTGCAAAACACACCACATATTTACAAAATAAAATGTTACTTAGCTTGCTTAGAATTTCCCGGTGACTCCTTTTTTCACTGTTCCGGTAGCCAACAGAACTTAATTTATAAAATTCACTGAATATACTAATATTATTTGGGGGGAAACAGCTTAAATTAGCTAAATTTCACGTAGAGATAAAACACGCACGACACTTAGCGGGCCTTGTTGCCAGTCCTCCTGGGGTAGAACTCTTTGTAAACCATTGAAGTAATTTGTAGTTGAAAATTGAAAGTTGAAAATTAAAATAATGATAATTGGAAGGCTAATAATATATTCGCCGGCTCATTATAATCAAACCATGATCAATTTATTTATTGAATACAATGATTTTTTTCATTTATTAAGTATTTCAATTTGCTACAAAGGATCAACCGGAATAATTGTAAATTCTATAATATTCCTAAAAATATCAACCGCAATATAATTTAAAGGAAACATTTTCGGCATTTTCCCTGAGTAGCTATAGAGAAATACATATTGACCTCCCTGCGTCATTAACAACACACTCTATTGCAACCATTAGCACATTTTCAGGCTAACGGAACTCGTACTCCGCCACTCTTCGCCGCTGTTCAACCACGGTGCAATTCGAATAAAATATCACTACTATATCATGATTTTCAATTAATCGAAACGAAATAAGCCTTTTCGCAAACATGATGTTTACAAATATGCTTACCAGCATGACCGTCGGACGCGACTCACGACAGCTGGATCCAGCTTTCCGTCGGGCTCGTCAGATTGGCGAATCAGAACGCCAACGGAGTGCGTCCGCACAGCTTTTCCTCAGGTGTTCGAACCTATTTGTTATAATTTATTTCTGTTAGAAATGAAAAAAAAAATACCGCCAATACTTTGTTTTAACGAGCAATTCCAACCGCCGCTAGTGGTGCTCGTAAAAACGGTACGCGGCCCGTGTTGGCGAAACTTTATTGAAGGTTATCTGGTATACGTATTGTACAAGTATCCCGATATTGATGCCGAGCTGGTCCTCCCAGCATAATTGGAGCGGAATTTTCACCCACCGTGGGGCACTCGGAAATCGTTAAAATGTAACTGGCGAAGCAAATAATTCATCTTTGTTTAGAGGTTCTTGTGCTTAAAACACGCGCGGAACGACGATCGGTTAGACTTGTGGGAGATGCGAAAAACGGCCGTAATGAATGGATCGGCTTTGGGGAACGGAACTGACCGTCGTGTAGCGGCCAGCTGTTGTTGTCGATGTTGATGCTGACCGAGAGCATGTTCCACGGAATCGTTTCCGACAGGTTCAGGGTGGACATTGCTGAGCTCACCGAAGAGCATTTATTCATCTTGTTCAATTTGTTTTCTATCCAATTTGATATTCTAAAACATTGATTTTCTAAAACATTGCTGAGCCACCCTAGCTTAGTTGCAGCGGAATTAGGTTCTACAGGATTTAGATCCACCAAAGAGAAGCAGAGCCTTGAGGCAGAACTTTTCCACACTCCACCCGGGAGACGGATGGGGCGGACGTTGCAGCGGCAGTCGGTACTCAACTCACCGTGTGTAATGTTCACGGTACACGCTGCAAGTCATGAAGTAGGTCTTGTTTATTTATGGCGATTGAGCGCGCGCGCAGGTTCTTGCCGACTAGGAAGTAATAAAACTTCCAACTCGATTTTATGTAACATTCGAAATTCGAACCGCCCATGATGGATAAATTATAGATAGTGTACGGTCGCGGTGGGGCCAAACTGGCTTGGCAAGAATGAAAGTCTCTCGAGGTTAGTGGGAATGTAAGACGCGTGACCAGTTTGCCTTCCGCCGCCGTGCCGAAGCAGCTGCACAGCTTTCCCGGCCTTATTGAAACAAACAGCAAAACGTGAATTCATTAGTCCTGGAGCCAAATTTATTCATCATCCTCATCCATCGGAGAATACATCAAAATTCGATGAGTTACCCACAGTAACTACAACTCTATCAGCTGAGCATGGGAAAGTCTTTCGCAGGCTGGACCGGTTTTGCTCCCGGCCTCTGTCGTTGGAGAAGAAGAACTGTGGATTCACTTCGACGGTCCATATCGTGATGTTGTTTCAATGGTTATCTCGACGATTGTATCTTGCATCCAGCATCCAGTATCTTGGAGACACGTTGTCCAGCAAGATCACGGAAGAAATGGCTGCTAAAACTTCAAAACCTAGGGTGGTCCAGATCGGACAGATTTTATTACACTTGATACATTCCATTAGCGCCAAGCTGTGAAATACTGGGGCCACATGGGCAGATAGGCTTGCGCCATCATCCTCTACAAACTCACGCGCTGTTGGACGCTGTCCATCACCCTTCTCCTCTCATTTTCTGTCTCTCGCTCTGGACTCCGGCGGGATTGATTTATCTATCGGTGCACTTTTTAAACGGTTTTTATCAAGTCAAGGGATGTCTAGCAAGTGATGTAAAAGTTTTCTTCATTTTCTTCACTGTTTCATCAGTCATCAACGTGGGTCGTCTCCGTACCTATCTCTATGCGACTCGTCACGATTAATGGATGTTCTGTGGCGTAGTGAGGCACAGCAAAGGAAAAATAATTATTATTCAATAAAATCCGCTAAGTCATTAACTCTTAATTGATTTATTAATAATTTCCACGTCCAGTGATCCACTAAGCAGCCCGGGAGGTCCCTGCTGTGCAAGCTTCTACCTCCGATGATAAAGTTGTACATTTTATAGTCGCTCTAGTCTTTAGATAATAGTTTTCAATCTTTATGGCCTCAAGAATGCTAATCAATGAACAATTAATTTAGTCACCATAAAATGAAACATTTATCACGGGTGACTACGGGAAACAGAGCGATTTTGCGTCGCTCGTGCCACTTGACGTTAGCATGCACTACTTGCTTGGGTAATATTTCACAACATTATTGAGTTCAGATTGTACGTAAATGTCACGGGACAGGTTATTGCAGCGGGAGTTTATAAACGTTTAGCACTGTCTCGAATCTTTAATACTCAATATTCCTCGGAGGTTTGACAAGTTTGATCTTTAGAATGCAAGAAACACTAGATCCGATATATAATGACCGAAGAGCTTTTTGTTGGAACATTTGATGCGTTCAAATAAAAAACTTCGTCTTTGCAATTGCATTCACAAAAAATTAAAAAAAAAAAAAATTAAAATTAAAATAAAAATAAAAATAAAAAAAATAAAAGTTCATTGGCATAAAATTTATAACTCGTTTACCGACAATGACTTTGTTTATAAACAACAACATGCTGTTACGAATAATATAATGAATATTAAGATTCATGCTTGTCTTAATTTTTATGGAAAAATTATAACTTATTTTTTAATTTAAGGAGTAAATATAGTAATGAAGATAGAAAATTAAACTAACTGAAAATATGATTGTAGAAACTACGAAAAATATAGTTCAGCAGGTGGACTCGAACAAGCAAATAAAATAGCATGACTTTGCTTAGAGTCGAAAAAAGAAAAGTGAAAATGTTTGTGACGCAAGTCGATGTTGCTGCTGGTAGAGATGGCAACTCACTGGCACTTTCCTATCTCTCACACTGAGAAGTCATTCCAATTTCCACTGAGGGTGTTGAAACAATAGCCAGCTATAAATAATAGTCTCTACTGAGTAAATGTACGATGTGCGAGAATTGGATAAGCGATACAAAACTCGATTCTAGAACTACGTCTTTAACGTTCTGCGGTGGTGTAACGGAAACACATCTGACCGGAGATCGGAAGTTGTGGGTTCGAGCCTCACCTGCTGAACTATATTTTTCGTAGTTTCTACAGTCATATTTTCAGTTAGTTTAATTTTCTATCTTCATTTTCTATCTTCATACTATATTTACTCCTTGAGCCACCCGAGTGTCATTTGCGGGAAGATTCTATTTTGGTGATGATTGCATAATTGAAAGAAATTGTTACGAATGGTTTCAACGCTACGAAAATTACAATGTTGGCGTAGAAGACAAGGAGAGTCTTGGAGCTATGAAAAAAATCGTCAACTCCGAAAAGAAGGTAAAACCATTACTTACTGACGGCAAATGATGCATTTGAGCTAAGCGTTTAAATAAAAACGACCACATTACAAGAAAGACACGACTAAAAGATTCTTCTGCATGACAACGCTTGGCCACATATTGCTAACATTAACCGTATCTGGAAACGCTGAAATGGGACAACCTAACTCTATCCCACTGTATTCTGCTGACATCGCTCTATCCGATTACACCACTTCTGAAATGGACGTACAGAGGGAAGACAAAATGATTGAGACAGGCAAAATTTTGTCAATTTTTAAATAGTCAGAATTTTACAAAAAATTAATTAGTTTTGATGAAACTAAATTCATTTTACTGGAAAACTATTCTAGTTTCCAAAAATTACTAGGGAATTTGACGGGACCAACGGACACCGGAAATATTCCGGAATTTATGAGTGTGTGTCAAAATGTGCATTCTTGCAACCCCTAGAACTTTTTCTGACATCTTTGACATCTTTTAGGTTTACAAGTTTCCATTAAACTAGAATTCATTCCGAGTTCACTGGTACTCAAAGGTTGAAAATCCGTCAAGAAACACATCTTGGACACTAATGTCTCAATCGATAGGTGAAGTTTTCTCCAAACTATTGAACTGAAAGTGCAGGAAAATGTCGCGTGTGTGGATTGCATAATCGGGGTTTTTCCTGCTGTTTTTTATCATCACATTTTTTATGCGTTTGCTAATGAAGAGGTCCCCGTGGTTCTGTGGTTAGCGATGTCGGTCAGCTAGCTCTCCCACACGGTTGTGATATCGGGTTCGATTCCCGATCAGGTCGAGGAACTTTTAACGAATTCTCTCAACTAATCTAGTTGATCGAGACCGCATTAGCCCTCAGGCTAGCGTGCGATATTGTTTAATGAAGATAAGTGACATTTCGCGTACTTACACTGGCAAATGTGTATAGACCATTTAATGAACTGGTAGAGTTATTTGCTGATGTTGATGTTGCTTTCACGTTCCATGTTTTCTGTAGAAATTTTATTCATGAATTGAGTTCTGAAACGTCCCGCAAAATGGTCTATAACCTGATAGGGTCGATTTTGCTACACTCGACTAGTGAATCATCGCATCCGGGTGCTCCGGTTTTTTCACTTTTTGCCGAAAATGTTTGTGGTTGTGGTAGATGCATGAACGTGTGGATGATCTGTTTGGATGACTTTATGCAGTGAATGGTTGTTGGAAGTAGCGACACGTCTGTGCAAGCGCTGCAATCTATATTGTCTGGATGACTTCATACGGTGAATAGTTGCTCTGCGATATTGTTGTAATGACAACCTCAGAGAGCAGCACAACAACAATTGTTTATTATCACCTTCAATGTTGCGTATCTCTGTGACTTTTGCCGAAAAAAAAACATTTCAATTTTTTTTTGCTTTTTCCTAATGCAGTTAGGACTCGATTATCCGGAACATCAGGAAATTTTTAATTCCGGATAATCGAATCACAGAAAAAATTTTCAAATTTCTGGTTAACGAACATTTGCGAAATATTTTTTTTTTTTTTTCATTAAGCAGACAGTATATGAAGTAGAGAGAACGAAAATTAAGCGAACTGGAAATATGATACAGATTTGGAAAAATATACCGCATCCCGACGGGACGTCACACACAGCTGACTCTTCTGTGTGTGATGAGACATTCCTTTCAGTCTATAAATAACGCTTGTACAGCGGTGTGTGTAGTTAGGGATGAGCAATAGAATAAGCCGGCAGCGGAATGTGATACGATATAGATTGTGGAACAGTACCACCGTCCCCCGTAGTTTAATTGGTCAAAACACCATGCCGGAAACAGGGAGATTGCGGGTTCATGTCCCGTCGGGATGCGGTATATTTTTCCAAATCTGTATCATATTTCCAGTTCGCTCAATTTTCGTTCTCTCTAGTTCATATACTGTCTGCTTAATGAACTTGCGTGTTAACGGGAAAAAGCCGTTGTTAAAAATAGAAATTCAGTTCGAAATTATTTTTTTTATTTAACCTATAGGGTAATCGCTCCTATATTCATCTCAGTACCTATGTTCATCTCATCACGCCTTTTTGATCAATTTATCGTCAAATTTTACCATATATTCAACGTGAAACTTTGAACCACTTGACAAAATCGAGAAGCAAATAGATTTACTTTCAAAAATTTGTAGAAATTTGAAGGTAAATTGGACAAATGTGAGAATAAGATGAATATAGGTGCAGCTAGCTGTTGAGATGAATAATGGAGCAATTACCCTACGTTGCAGTGGCGTAACGAGAAATTATTTCTGATGCGAAAAGGACTAAAATCCTAAGAAGCGGAAAAAAATGACTTTGATTATTTTCACTCAATTCGAACATGTCCCAAACATGCCGGAAGTGACATAAATGGTAACAAACATGTCAGAAGGGGTAAAAAAGGTAAAACAAAAATTAAAAACGAATACCACAACAATTAAATTCCAGATAATCGAGTCTAGAATTCCGGATAATCGTGTCTCCGGATAATCGAGTCCGACCTGTATCAATAAAATCAACCTGGCAGCACGTCTCGGGATGAAAGTCCCCGAGAAATTTTTATTCAAATCCCGGGATCCCGAAAAATGTTTCCTGCAATGAAAATTATTGGTAAATCTAGTTAAAATTTTAGACCACTTCGAAATTATGTAGCAAGATTGCATAATCATTTGCAAACCCCTGAGCAGCATGCATGATCTCTTCCACTCTTTCTCCATGAATATGCTTTTCGAAGTGAAAGAGTCTTCCAGTCCCAAATCCCAGTTATTTTTTTAAAATGTTTGTTTAGTTACCATCTGATCTCTTCCCATTTCTATGAAAACTTTTGCCGAGAAGACGAATCTTCTGAGCCCTACCGCTTGACCGAAATTCGAATACATAGTTGGTTTTCATTGGCACCCTAATATTTCTTCGTGATCGTCATCGCTCCTGTTCTGTGATATAGAATCCGAAACAAAAAAATTGCCGTTGTTTTCTTTTCTTTTATTTCCCCGTATCCCGGGATTTCCCGGGAAATCAAATTTTTATTTCCCAAATCCCCAGAAGCTCCTTTTCTCTGATCATTTCTAAAATGCGCCATTTTAATTTATAATATTTAATTTATAATTTAATTGAAATAATGGAATGGACAAAAATGAAAAAAAAATACATGAAAAACGACACAATAATATGCTTACTTACGAAATTTCGCAATATAATATTAGCTTGAAAATGGAGTCTGTTGTTGAACTAGAGGTCGTACTCATAAGGACTAAATACTAGAAACTGCAGGATGCATGAATCGAATCCTAGTAATCAAAGCAGCTTTGTCAAAATGGCATTTTAATATTTTTCCTCGCTGCACTTAAGGGGTTATATACCATTAGCTCGAGAAAGAAGAGCAAAATTTGGAATTTTTTTCTAAGCCTTACTTTTTTTCCTGCAAAGTTTCAAGTTTAGCCTATGCAGCCGTGACGTGGCAAAGCGCTTCAACTTTCTCCCTATTGCTCAGATCTCCATGAAAATTTGTGACAATGTTCTCAACAAGTTGTACTTTGAGATGATGCAAAAAATTGTTCGATTTTTTGAAAACTAAAAACGTATAAAACCCCTTAATAGCCACAGCAGAAACGTTTTCGGCATATCTCTGCCCACAATATAATAAATCGTTATTCATCTCTTTTTGATGTTTTCTTGCACACACAGCACTTTTGATCCTCATACCGCTCACAAACAACCACCGCACACTGGGCCAGAAATGGAATCTAGCGGAACGGAATTTATGGTGCTCTCAGGGTTCGACCAATCGGTTTTCGATCTTCTACAAAGTTTCTTGGTATAGTCAGGGCTTTATTTTGGATGTTTGAATTAGTTCGGAACTTAGCCGCAAAGGTGGCGTTGCGATGCTAACTTTTTTCCCTTACACGCTAGAGCTTTGCAGTATTCGACAAAGCTGTAGATCTCTAAATTCCATGAAACTTTACACAGTACCCAAAATTTCTAACTCTTCAAGTTTCAGAGATCTGCGAGTTTTTATAAATTTCAGGTTTTATTAGGATAATTTTATGAGTTCACTCGAATTAATTTCTTACAAATTTTTTCTCTATAGAATTTGAATAATTACGTCGTTTTCTTCCGAGTATAGAAGTTTTTGAAGTACTTAAGTGAAAATATTACACAAAATTTGAAAAAGTGGAAGAGGTTGTTTATAAGAAACGACCGCAAGGTTAACGTAGAATTACGACAGCCTGTCTTATGTCAATAATTTTTTGCAATAGCTTTGGAAATACACTCGATTAGGGTTAATCATTTTAATGGTGTGAAGCGATATATTTTTCCGTATTTGTTTCGTATATCATTTTTGGTTAAAAAATGAACGGAATCCGTTGGAAACTAGCTGAGTTCAGAACTTTTGAAAGTGGGCAATATTCGTGACAGTGTTAATGAATCGTAATATACATCACACTGCTGCGCAATTGCAGCAGCATCAAACTGCAATCAAAGTTGCAATTTAGTGATAACCATTCATTATGCTCTTGCAAATATATTTAGCAGCCTTGTAAAAGGTTGGTTGCTGCAGTTGTAAATTTCATTCAATTATCGCATAAATGCTTCATGGTCCCTATAGCGCGCGATATCCGCTCTGACAAAGATTTTTTACGCACGTTGTGGGAAGAATCTTTGTCAGTTATTTCCAGTTATATCATTCTACAACGTTCGGAACAAAGAGGATGGACTACGCTGCTCACTGTTTGTCGGTATATAAGCGAAATTTGAGCATGGAAGCGCATTATTTTATCGTCAACTGTGTACGCTGTCAACAAATGTATCATCATTGAGATGGCACCAGAGGCAAGCGACAAAGGAGCCAGGAAATTCGTCACAACAGGTCAACCCTCGTTGTAAGGAGAAACATTTTCGGTTGCTTCCCGGTTGGCGGATTACAACAAACGTTCTATTATTACACTTGCCGCAAAGTTCAGACCGCCGTACGTTTGCTGCTCCAAGTAAATTGTTACATTCCTCTTGTCAACCTTTTGTTGCCTTATAAAGGCAACAATATAACATGTATCGTGTGTTGCACGGCTTGATGGAAGAAGATGTTCCCGTTCTCGTATCGGATATAAGGGTCGCAGTTATGCTGTGATGTCAAGCACCAACCGTCTTCTTGAAAACGTTACATATTTGTTAATGAAGTGTTATGAATTGTCTAAAACGGACTTAGCGCCGTGAGCAGAACTTGCTGAACTATTTTGTTTGGAACCGGATTTGTTTCGCATATACCGCTTGTGATGCACTGTGTTAATGAATCGTAATATACATCACACTGCTGCGCAATTGCAGCAGCATCAAACTGCAATCAAAGTTGCAGTTTAGTAATAACCATTCATTATGCTCTTCCAAATACATTTAGTAGCCTTGAAAAAGGCTGGTTGCTGCAGTTGCAAATTTCATTCAATTATCGCATAAATGCTTCATGGTCCCTATAGCGCGCAATATCCGCTCTGACAAAGATTTTTTACGCACGTTGTGGAATGGGATAACTGAAAAAAATAGGTATGACTAAAGCCGCGTGGAAGCAGATTGTCGAACTATAACCGTTTTGATTTAAGACGAAATAGCGTAAGTGCTGCATTTCTGCTATCTGCTGCCATTCAGCACTAGAACAAGTATATATTACAACCGGCCACCAACACATTCTTGAGGCAATGTTGAATTTTTCTTGTCTTGCGAATGCTGAAATTTGCGGTTTTCCGCCTATTACACATGATGAAAAATCTTAACTACTTCAATCACATATTTATGGAGCACCAACAGGTGCTATTATATTTGACAACAGTAACAAACTGGAACCATTCGCCGATGATTTTAGTTCTCCCGTTTTTTTTTTTCAGTAGAATTGCCTGCCTTTTCCAATATTTCTGCAGCTACCGAAAACTCCATAACAGCCGCCAGATAGTCAGGTGCTTAAGTATCAACGCCCCCAGCGCGATCAGTCAGAAATTGAAACCCGGCTTTTCTTTCTTCTTCACGATCAGCAACCAACGTCCGTGTGATATCGGCACAAACATGGAATGAATTATACATAAAACACAAAGCGCGCATTCTTAGTCAACTAGGTATATTCTGTCGACCTTGTTAAGGAAAGAAGCATTGTGCGACCAATCAGAGGTCGACATTTGCGTTTCGACAAGGCTTGACAGTTTTCAATAGTACAATCGTTCGAACAATCAGATTACAACTTTCTGCATTTGGACGGGTGCTTGGTTGATTTTCCAATCGATTACTGCAAAAATGACGAAAATCGGTTGAAAACTGACTGAGCTTAAAACGGTTGAAAATGGACAATTTTTGTGACGCTCTCGATGTTTTTGGTTTTTGAAATTGGATCCCTGTAATGAAACTGGTCCCCTGTCTATGTTGCCGTAAGACGTAATTCTACGTCAAAAAAAAATTTAATTTAGTAGCGTGTAAGAAAAAAAAGTTGGTGTCAAAGCGCCATCTCTGCGGCCATATCGCGAACTAAACTGAGCATCAAGTTGAAGTTCTCATTACGCTGAGAAACTTTGCTGAAGACTGCACATAGGTTGGATAAAGTTTTAAAGCACTGGACCGTGTATTTCATGCAATAAATACATGGCAATTGTATTTTTACATGAAACCTATGGTAATATTCAAACTGAAATGAGCATGAGGATGAGCATGAGCATGATTGACCGCCCGCGGTTGCTAATCCGTTATTGCCAGATCAGCTGTAATTACACAGAGAACCAACGGATGATGCTTGGGATTAACATTCAGCCTCAATGTGTAAAAACTGGTGACCTTAATCCAGCGCCGGCCGCATCCGAATGCAGGTCAATGAAGGAGTGTGTATAGGAATATGTTGACGTGATACTCGATTTATTGAAAGCCGAGAACACCTCTGCACTTCCACGAGAAATCACTGGGATGTTGGAGAAAAGGGTAGGTTTGCAGCAGGTTTCGTTTTGGTAAACGATGCGCTGAGTTCTAGTACCGGGTTTATAATAACAAATATCGCACGTACGAGTTTATTATATCTTCGACGGAAATCAAAACGCGATCCGAACTCATTCCAGTTAATGATGTAACACCGCAAAAATAAAGCGCACGCGAGGATACCGGACTCATGACTCAATCAAGACAGACTCAAAGATTCGAAAATCTGTTTATGAAGTCATTATGCAACTACCGAAGCGTATCTCTCATTGATTTATCTCAGCTGACTACACAATGTTATGAAAGCTACGAGAGTTGAGTCTACGTAAACGCCTCGCCACTCCTATCACTTCTTCCTGAAGTGACCTTCATTATACCGAAAATTATAACACGGTTAAAACCAATCTGTAGAAAATACGACCTCATGAAAGGTATCGACGTGAAGTCTCTAGATATTCGGTGACCCGGACATCTGGCTTTGAGCTTAACAGGTCGACTAACGACGTTTCTTGTAAATTGTTCGTCTGTTCTTGAAAAGTGATTTCCTGATTTGAGACCGATTTAAAGCAGAAATAAACAATAGAGTTTTATTAGGGCCACGCACAGGTGTGTGTGGTATATTCTAGTGAAACGCAAAATGTTATTCTACACTATGTGGACGATTTAATATTCAAACTGAAATACCACAAAAACTCAAAAAACACATCTTTCAAAATTTCAGAAAATGTAGATTTTTTGATGGACAATTTTAAGAGAAAATCATGGTTTGCTAATACTTGCTACCCGCTGAGCTATCTACTTCACAAAATTATGTATTTTTTTCAAATTTTGTGTAATATTTTTACTTAAGTACTTCAAAAACTTCTGTAATCGGAAGATAACGACGTAATTATTCAATTTCTATCAAGAAAAAATTTGTAAGAATGAACTCATAAAATTATTACAATAAACCTAAATTAATCCACCTAGCGGTCAGACCCAGCCTTTCTCATTCAAACTTTTATTTGTAAAAATAGATTTACATGAACGCTTCAATCCAATGATTGTATATTCACTCTTTAGGTTCTAAAATATTGATGTTGTAATCTATACATATGAAAATGTAGTCCGGTCTGTCTGTCTGTTTGATCCATATAGGCTCGAAAAGTACCGAACCGATCGACGTGAAAATTTGTATGTAGGGGTTTTTGGTGCCGATAAAGGTTCTTATGATAGTTTGAGACCCCTCCCTCTTCTATAAGGGAGGGGTTCCATACAAATGAAACACAAATTTCTGCGAATCTCGAGAACTAATCAACTAAATGGAACCAAATTTGGCAGGTAAATGTTTTTAGTGGTAAAAAATATGTCCATAATATTTTGACACCCCTACTTCTTTTGAAAGTGAGGGGTGCCATACAAATGAAACACAAATTTCTGCACATCTCGAGAACTAACCGAGTAAATGGAACCAAATTTAGCATGTGAATGTTTTCAGGGGTAACAAATATGTCCATAATGGTTCGACACCCCTCCTTCTTCTATAAGGGAGGGGTCTCATACAAATGAAACACAAATGAATATATTCAGAATTAAGGTGATGAACAGAAGCCAAAAGTCGGTGATGTTGTCATTTCGATAAAACCAATCATTTTAAACGATTTGTTATTTGACCTAGATCATATCCTATGGCCGTTCGTTGTGCATTTGCAGATTTTAAACACATCGCAAGGAATCAATGAATTTGGAACGTTCAAATAGTACGATACCACATTTAAATTATGTTGAGGTCACATATATCGATCAAACCAGGTATAGTTTTCAATAGTCTTTGAATTTCTCTTCTTTTCATAACTTACATATCAAATTGTTATGAAGTTTGTTATTTGTAAGTTTGAGAGATGACTCGTTCGTATGACACTAGTTATGTTCAAATAAGTCATGAAATCTTTGAGATAATAGACATTCGTTGTTTTATTAACAACTTAATACATAACGGTGGCTTAAGATCAATTATAATCAAATGAAATGGGAACGTATAGGGCAGCCAAACTTTGAAACCAAGTGTTCAATTATAATTCATCAGTTAACCCTTAACTAGCCCGCTCATCTGATAATAATATTTATCAAATCGGTTGTGTAGTTTCTGAGATAATGAAGTTTCGTGATTTTCACATTTTGGTACTTTACAGACGAAGTTACAGTCCGATTACAGTAAAATTCAATAGGGTGTTACGAGGCAGCTAGACTTATTAGTTGATACTTATTTTGTGGGAATCGGGTCAGCCATCTCTGAGAAAAGTGAGTGAGTTCAAGTAGTCTTCGAAATATGTTCCTTTTCAAAGCTGGATTTCACATTCTTAAACATAACAGGCAAAGTAATAGTCTGATTGCAAAACAAATCAATAGGGTCTTATGGGGCAACTAGACCTTCCATTTGACACTGATTTTATGAAAATCGGTTCAGCCATCTCTGAGAAACATGAGTGAGATTAAGTACCCAGATAACCAGAAATCGTATAAAAATGGCAATACAAAATCGTATAAACATCCAGATTCAATCGAAATTGTGTAAAGTTCATGTTATAACCAGTTCAAGTTATCTTTCATCATATATGGGTCGTACAGTCCGTGATATATGAATGCATATTGTTCCTCGTATAAATGCACACAAAAAATCAGGTTTCATCGCAGTAAAGTTGTCTACAGTGCTAATCTTAATTGCAGTGCAAAATTGTAGGATTTCTAATATATGTGATCCACGATGATATTCATATTCCTTGAAAACTCCTATAACAGTTGTTAGAAGATTGCATAATGAATTTTATACAATTTACTTTTTCGTGACAGTTAAAATCGTCTATTATGAAACACATACAGCCGAGTTTCGCATAAACATGGGCAATGCCTTGAAAGATTTTTAATGTTTGTTGATTGCAATTGCTTGAATCGCCTAACAGTTCAAAAGAAGGTCAATGCAGATCGCATGTTATTATTCCTTCGTATATGAGGTAATATTGAGTTACATATTGACATCAGAGTCCAAATAGATTTGGGTCAACATTAAAGACAATAAGTGACATTATCGTTCATTGCATCCTAAAAAAACTTACGTTGTTTACCCTGGTGTGTGGTTTTCCAAGTCTAGTCATTTGACGAAAAATATCGTTTTGATCCGAAGGTTCATTCAGAAATGACGTAACAAAATGTGGTCAGCTTATATAGGAACTGATAAACTAACCGATTTTTTTTTCCAGCGGTTTGATTGATTTGAGTCCTTTTGGTGATAGATGCGTTTGTTAGGATTTGGAGGGTAAATTTTAATCCGAAAATATACTTAAAATTAAATGACAACTTCGAAAGATATGTTGAAAAAAAAAACAAAACGTGTGAAAACGCCTAGTACATTGCAGTATCTTGGAGGTAACTAATTGAATGATATGAATGATAGCGTAGTGTACAAAAACAATCTTGAAAAATACATTTGGATTATCTCAGCAATGGATGTATTGATTTGATTTCCTTGGCTGCAATTGGAAGGGCTTGAAGGCCATTAGGTCATCATCGGACATTTGTTTGATCCGATGGTTCATGCAAAAGTTACAAAACAAAACGTGTTTACATGATATGAGACCAATTAAACATGCTATGATAGCAATTGAACAAAAA
This sequence comes from Wyeomyia smithii, assembly GCF_029784165.1. Lineage (NCBI taxonomy): Eukaryota > Metazoa > Arthropoda > Insecta > Diptera > Culicidae > Wyeomyia > Wyeomyia smithii. The sequence continues at coordinate 92,631,320 of NC_073696.1, forward strand.
AAATCCTAACATCAGTTTGACCAAATGAAGCAATTTGGTGCTAGGAATGTTCGTAAGAATATTCTGAAATATTCTTACTAAGCAAAATAAGTAAAGCTAAGCAAAGTAAGCAAAGCCTTGATGCTACATTCCGATTTGTTCATTATACACAGACTTCGCAGTCGAATGTTTAGCGTAAAGGACAATTGCGGGGCTAGCGCTACGATCCTACTAACACTAACAGTTTCTCCCGAGCCGAGACTCGAACCCACGACGACTGGCTTGTTAGACCATCTCGGGAGATCCATTCTAAATTTATTTCAATATACCTAAAAGTGCGAGTATAAATTGTGTAAATGTTGAACACTGCTCAACCAGGCTGTGCAAACACTAAATAGGTAGTTTTAGCATTAGCGTATTCGTAACCCATATGTGTGAAAATTCTCACACTGGGATGAAACAAATAAACACATACTTTTACACATGTCCCACGTAGCCTTTTGATTGATTTGATTTTGATGCGAATTACAAGAATGCACCTTTATACATTTCTAAAATCAGTCAAACCGTTGAAAAAAAATCAATTAGTTTATCAGTTCCCATGTAAATTGATCACCCTTTGTTACGTCATTTTTGAATGAAACTTCGGATCAAAACGATATTTTCCATCAACTAACTAGACTTGAAGCTCTTTGAAGAACAATCGAATCGGTTCAGCCGTTGCTGAGAAAATCGAGATATATTGGTCGTAAGAATGAAAATAAACACACATACACATACTCCCGCACACATACACACCTTATTCGATTTTTGAAACAGGATTTATTGGTACCTATAGCTTCAGGTATAAAAGCACTCAATGAAAAAAATATGTTTGGGGCAAAATTAAGTTGTTTCTTGTCCAAAATAAATTCGAATGTTGTATGTGTGGAAATCCACACACCAGGGTAAACAACGTAAGTTTTTAAATATCTCATCAACCAAAAATATTTTTCCCTTGAAGAAAATGTATTTTGTGTAAGATTGATGGTTTAGGAATTGTCAAGAAATTTCATCAAAATCGATCGAGTAGTTTTCGAAAAAAAAAATCAAAACAACATTCATTTGTGTGGTTTTCCACACAACGGTTCAATGAAGGATATATACGATTTACAGGTTCGTACGATTTGAGGCATTCAACAGTACTAGATAAAATTCGTTGACATGCAGCATCGTAAAATGACTCTAAGGATAGGGAATAAGAGTAGTGATCGGGACGTTGGGGGTTCGAGGCTGAACACAGCTTTGTAAAAATATAATAAAAAAAATGCCGCATCCAACCTCAATAATTTTAAAACATACCAAAAACTGTACTAAGTTGAATGTCACGCGTACTTCTCATTAAAAAAAATTGAATAAATTGTTGCTACTCAATTTTATGTTTAACAGAAATGTTCATACCTCAGATTTTATGCAAAAGGTAACTGTTGTAGAATTGTAAAAAATGGAATAAAAAGTTGTATATCTTTAACTGCGCGAACCATTTTGGTACGTATATTGCCTCCACTTTGGTACTTATAAGCTCATATAGAACGTTATATACAACTTTATCAGATTGTACAAGGGTGCTTATATCCCAACAACAACTGAAATATACGGACCAAATTGTTGGCTGGGTAGTCTTCAAAACACGTTTCTTTTCATACCTTTTGAACCACAAGTTCGATCTTTATGAAATTCAAAAGTTAAGGGTATTTTAGGTAGCTCGTTCATTTGAAATCAATTTTGTTCAAATCGGTTGTGTAGTTTTTGAGATATTGATGTTTCATGATTTTTACATTTTGATACATAACCTCTAAACTAAAAATCCGATTACAATGAAATTTAATAGGGTCTTATGGGACAACGAGACCTTTCATTTCCAATTAATTTCATGAAAATCGGTCCAGCCATCTCTGAGAAAAGTGAGTGAGAATAAAAATCTGCACAAACACACACACACACACATACACACACACACACACACACACACACACACACACACACACACACACACACACACACACACACACACACATACACACACTTTCTAGGAGAAAGGAAAAAAAGTCGAAATTAGAGACGTTATATATCCAAAACAAGAAGAGTTAAAAGAAAAGTGTCTTCGACAAAGTTTTTTGTAAAAACTTTATCTATAACTTTGCTGAAGACACCATTTCTCTAAAAAGTAAGGCTAGAAAGATTTTGCAGCGCCACTAGCGGTTGAGTTTCGAACTAAATTTTTGCCTTTCTCCTAGAAAGGTATAGCAATCACTTGCAAAACCGAAAGTATAAAAGTGCTCCAAAGGGCCGAATTGCATATATCACTCGACTCAGCTCGACGAGCTGAGCATTTTCTGTATGTATGTGTATGTGTGTGTGTGTGTATGTGTGTGTGTGTATGTGTGTGTATGTGCAGATTTTTATTCTCACTCACTTTTCTCAGAGATGGCTGGACCGATTTTCATGAAATTAATTGCAAATGAAAGGTCTTGGTGCCCCATAAGACCCTCTTAAATTTCATTGTGATCGGATTTTTAGTTTAAAGGTTATATATCAAAATGTAAAAATCATGAAACATCATTATCTCAGAAACTACACTACCGATTTGAACAAAATTGATTTCAAATGAACGAGCTACTTAAAAAATCCTGAACTTTTGAATTTTATGAAGATTGAACTTGTGGTTCAAAAGTTATGAAAAGAAACGTGTTTTAGAGACTGTTTAATCTCACTCATGTTTCTCAGAGATGGCTGGACCGATTTTCATGAAATTAATTGCAAATGAAAGGTCTCGTTGTCCCATAAGAACCTATTGAATTTCATTGTAATCGGATTTTTAGTTTAGAGGTCATGTATCAAAATGTAAAAATCATGAAACATCAGTAACTCGAAAACTACACAACCGATTTGAACACAATTAATTTCAAATGAACGGGCTACCTAAAATACTCTTAACTTTTGAATTTCATAAAGATTGAACTTGTGGTTCAAAAGTTATGACAAGAAACGTGTTTTGAAGACTACTTAATCTCACTCATGTTTCTCAGAGATGGCTGAACCGATTTTCATAAAATCATCGTCAAATGGAAGATCTTGTTGTTCCATAAGACCCTATTGATTTGTTTTGCAATCAGACTATTACTTTGCCTGTTATGTTTAAAAATGTGAAATCCAGCTTTGAAAAGGAACATATTTCGAAGACTACTTGAACTTACTCACTTTTCTCAGAGATGACTGACCCGATTTCCACAAAATTAGTGTCAACTAATAAGTCTAGCTGTCTCGTAACACCCTATTGAATTTTACTGTAATCGGACTGTAACTTTGTCTGTAAAGTACCAAAATGTAAAAATCATGAAACTTCATTATCTCAGAAACTACACAACCGACTTGATCAATATTATTATCAGATGAGCGGGCTAGTTAAGGGTTAACAGATGAAATCTGATTGAACTCGTGGTTTCAAAGTTTGGCTGCCCTATACGTTCCCATTTCATTTGATTATAATTGAACTTAAGCCACCGTTATGTATTAAATTGTTAATAAAACAACAAATGTCTACTATTTCAAAGATTACATGACTTATTTGAACATAACTAGTGTCATACGAACGAGTCATCTCTCAAATTTACAAATAACAAACTTCATAACAATTTGATATGTGGCTCAAAAGTTATGTAATGAAAAGGAATTCGAAGGCTATTTAAAACTATACCTGCTTTGATTGATATATGTGATCTCCACATAATTTAAATGTGGTTTTGTGCTATTTGAACGTTCCAAATTCATTGATTCTTTGCGATGTGTTTAAAGTCTGCAAATGCACGACGAATCGGCCATAGGATATGATCAAAGTCAAAAGACAAATCGTTTGAAATGATTGGTTTTATCGAAATGACAACATCCTCGGAATTTGGCTTCTGTACATCGCCCTAATTCTGCATATATTTATATTGGGTGGTATTCGGTCATTTTCAGCAAATTTTCTGGCATCAATCAGACACCGGAAATACTCATATTGGGAGGTATTTAGTTATTTTGGTTTTTTTTATGGGGGGGATTTGTTAGTAGTTTAAGTATTTATGATACATATTAGTAAATAATGAGTATGTGTGTCCAATCACAAATGGTGACTTCTCAACACTGTTAGAAATTTGTAATTTCAATTGTTAGGATTCGTTTGCTTTCGCAATTAGGACATATCATTCGTAGGGATTTAAACCTACTTGTCAGAAAAGGGGAAGTAAACTTACAACTAACTTAATTGCTAACTTATTGGCTATAAAGAGAGCTTATCGTAGCAATTGAGGATTGCAACGATTTTTGTCGAAAATTGTTAATAATTTTATTTGACATAGCTTCTAATGGTTCAACACCAGTAAGTTTATGTAATTCGAGTGTACCAAACCAAGGAGGACGCTTCAAAATCATTTTCAGAATTTTATTCTGAATCCTTTGGAAGTAGTTAGTTATTTTGGTTGTTTTCCAGAAACTAACGGTGGTCGTCTTTAAATTCAAAATGGTGTCAAGGGTCAATGTTTGGTTTCTATGCATCATCTCGATTACGGAAATATCCATGTTGAGTATTATTTGGTAATTTTCGGCTGTTTCCTATAAGTTGCCATTTAGCGATTCAAAATGGTGCCTGAGGTCAATTGTTAGCTCATTGCATCATTCTGGTTCAAGAGATACTCATATTGGATGGTATTTGGTTATTTTAGGCAGTTTTTCACAAACCGGAAGTCGCCATCTTGGATTTCAAAAGATATTTAAGATAATTTCTGGCCTCTGAGCGTCATTCTGGTTGAAGAAACACCCACATTGGGTGTAATTCGATCATTTTCCGCTGTTTCCCAGGAACCGGAAGTCGCCAACCTAGAATCCAAAATGGGGTCTTTGAACGATTTCAGCTGCTGTGTATTATTCTAGATCCGGAGATACTCATGTTAGGCGGAAATCGGCCATTTTTGGCTGTTTTCCAGAAACCACAAGTTGCCATCCTACAATTCATAATGGTGTCTGTAGTCGATTTGTGGCTCCAGTGCATCATTAAGATCCCGGAAATACCCATATTGGGTGATATTTGGTCGTTTGCCGCTGTTTTTCCGAAACCAGAAGTCGCCATCTTAGAATTCAAAATGGTATCTGTGGTCGATTTCAGCTCCTCCTCCTCATTCTTTATCCGGATATTATTATATTGGGTGGAAATCGGCCATTTTTGGCTATTTTCCAGAAACCGGAAGTTGCCATCTTACAATGCAAAATGTTGCCTAAGGTCGATTATGGAACATATTTGTTACCACTAAAAACATTCACCTGCCAAATATGGTTCCATTTAGTTGATTAGTTCGCGAGATGTGCAGAAATTTGTGCAGAAACATGTGCTTCTGGAAGAGGGAGGGGCGTCGAACCAATATGGACATATTTGTTACCCTTTAAAACATCCACATGCCAAATTCGGTTTCATTTGCTTGGTTTGTTCTTGAGTTGTGCAGAAATGTATGTTTCATTTGTATTGGACCCCTCCTTTCCAGAAGAGCGAGGGGTCCCAAACTATCATAGGAACCTTTATCGGGACCAAAAACCCCTACATACAAATTTTCACGTCGATCGGTTCGGTAGTTTTCGAGCCTATATGGATCAAACAGACAGACAGACCGGACTGCATTTTTATATGTATAGATTACAACATCAATATTTTAGAACCTTAAGAGTGAATATACATTTATCGGATTGAAGCGCTCATGTAAATCTATTTTTACAAATAAAAGTTTGAATGAGAAAGGCTGGGTCTGACCGCTAGGTGGATTAATTTAGGTTTTTTATCATGATTTGGAACTTTTTATATACTAGATATCTTTGGAAGATAGTATTTCAATAAAACCATTATTTGGAGAGCAAATGAATTAAGTTCACGTTTTTGAGACTGTGCAGTGTGCACTGACAGCACTAGAGAAATTCAAAACTGTTTCCGTAAAAATATTATATCTCGAGACTTACTCATATTACCTCAGGGAGACCAACGTGAATTTTTTTGAATAACACGATAAAAGTATCAAATTTTAAATAAAATTGACTGCATTTGCCAAACAATGAAAATTTATTTTCATATCACAAAAATAATCTATCTACCTTCAGGTTAAAAATGGTATTTATTTTGAATTCCTTAGTTTGTTTTGTTCTATATTTTCTATCAGTATTTTCCTATCTAAAACTCATTATAAATAATATAAACTCAAATATATGTTATTTTTGACTCGATAATGTATAGTAGGAAATATTTTTCTTTTTCAAATAGGATTTATCTTAGCTAAAATTTCGCAAAAGAGTCCATAAAATACGTAACGCTTCTAGAGAGTTGGGGGGGGGGGTCTATCAGACAAAGCATTGCAACCCATGCGGAAAATTTTAAAGGTCCATACAAAAGAAGAAGGTGTCTAAAATAGTTAAAAATCTTAAGGAAATGTTAAATTCTTCAGCGGTAGTTTTTAATAGGCTTCATTACTTCTTGCTTTCAATATTTCATGTGAAAATATAATTTCGAGTTTTTGTAAGCAAACATTGAAAAAGAAAAAAATAAAGTCAGTCATGAAAACAAACTAATTCTTTGCTAAATTTTAAACCGACTTCTCTTCACTTTCACCAGTATGATCTATAACTCTTAAATGAGTTATCCAGATCACCTCACCAACCCATCACGAGACCGTTATTCTTCCCGGAGGCCTGCAACGTATCGTGCGTTGTTCAGAATAGGCATCGTCATTCCGAAGAATTAAACGGCGCCCCACCTGTGTGTGCATCCGTTCGATGCTTCCCGCTGAACCTACTATGCAAGAATTGATTGGTTGCCAGCACACCCATCGGCCTCTTCGACCGAGCAGCACATTATTTGAAGTTATCGAGGCGAATAATACAAAATATGCATTGCCTGGCGGTACAATTCGACACACTCTACGGGTCTACGAGTATACCCTACTGAGCTGAAATGGATCGCGCTCTATCCACCGTCTTTCTCCTCCCATCGCTAGCGTTGATGTAATCATTTACATTCAATCTTGGCGGCGCTTCTTATCGCTCGGAACTAATTGATTCCGTACCCGGCGATAAGCAAACCGCTAATTTGTCACGGTCGTCGTCAATATAAGATGAAGAGCACAAACAAATAACTGCCTTCCGATATCATCATATTAGGGTTCATTTACTTACCTTCACAGCCACCGGGATGTTCCTCAGAAAGCCCGAAAAACTCCTCCGCACACTGGTCACATTTCAACCCCTGGGAGCCCAATGTACACTCACACTGACCACTAGTTTTATCACAAACACTACTCGTGGACCCATTCACATGACACTCGCAGGCCGGGCAATCAAGGGCCAAATTTCCGTGGCCTCTCTGAGGGAAAAAAAGTAAAAATAAGGTTATACGACACTTTTACAGGCTATGATGACACACTTACATCACACTCATCACAAAGCCGCCCTCCGTAGCGGGGCTTACAGATGCACTGTCCGGTAGTAACGTCGCAGAGATTCTCCAGTGCTCCGACCGCCGAACAACTGCACGGCTCACAACCCTCATCCGGAACGCCCCAATAGCCACTTTTGCACCGCTCACAACGCCAGCCTTCGGTGTTTCCTCTGAAAAGACGGAATTACATATTGTCATTTGGGTTGAGTATCATGATTAGACAAGTCCAAAGATGTATCATGATTCGATCATTTTTTACATGCAAAATTGGTTTATTATACTAATAGGTAAAAGCGAAAAAAATATAGCCTTATAGCTCAAAATAGTTGCCGTGTTCGTCGCTTCTACAATGACTTATAAGAAAATTCATTAGGTCTCTGAAAAAGTTATCATCACTAGGGGCATCAAAATTCACTGGAATGGTAAGAAGGCTATAAACTTTCTGTTTTTTATTCTAGTTTGAGCTCAAGGGTAAAACCTTTTTTTAACAATGTTATTTAACAAAAAAAATCAACATAATGGTAGGTATCATCAAACAACTCAAACTTGTTCAGAGCCCTTTTTTAGCCAAACGATTTTATTATCATTATATATAAGTTCCTGGGTAATAAGTTATTTAGTGAAAATTTTGCTTCAAAAATAGATTTATCGATAAATCACGATAAATGGTGCTGAAAAGTATTTAAGCTGACACAAAGATGGCGTTGCGAATAGAAAATCTTCGGGGTTGGCTGATTGTAACATTTACCAGAAAACTGTTAGAATTTCCGCAAGGACCGCAACAAGCTAGTTAAGATACCTCGATGAAACGGAAAATCTGGTACTGATTACCCACAACAGAAAGGAATTTCTGCGGTGATTCATGACAATGGATCAAACATGGGTCCAACACTGACACCAATCGGCAGCCTAGTGAAAGTCGTTCGAAACGCCCAAAAACGCAACAATGAGCCTGCAAAGAGTTGCCCAGTATATTTTGGGATCCGCACCAACCGCGAACATAGTGAAACAATCAAGAAACATTATTGATTGGACATTGAAATCATAGCAAATTGCCATATATGGTGAAAAAATGCTCTTTCACCAAGACAACACTCCCGCTCATTCTGCTTGTGACATGATCGATAAATTGAAAAAAAAATTCTTTCGAACTGGTCCCCACCCTCCTCCGTATTCGCCAGATTTAGCTCCAGTTGAAAAAGTAACCAGATTACTTACGTAATTTGTGAATGACTCCCTTTTTTGGTACAGATCAAAAGATCGGGCGGATCTAATTGAAATTTGAATGTTCTGGACCAGTGTATAACTTCCAATATTCTCAAGACAATTATTTTCGACTAAGTAAAAAATACTTTCAATAGGGCCTAAACTTTTTTATAGACCAGAAAAGGAAGCAATATAAAAAATTGGTCATTCTTATTTTTTTTATTGACTATAATGCAAGTTCGAGTCCCATCTGCTGGACTATATTTTTCCAGTTCCACTCCAGTTAGTACATATATATATATATATATATATATACAGGCCCTGTTCAATTTGGCAATACGTCCAAATTGAAATTTTTTATGATGCCTACCGGACTAAAGAGAAAACTCAAGAGCCAATTATATAGCCAATCCGAACAGTGGTGTCCGGTGCCTACCGGACTGTAGCGAAAATTCAATCCAAGCGGTTGCTGGTGGCAACACGTCCAAAGTTTTTATGTTGCCAAAATTGAGCCGTGCCTAAAACGAAACGTGCCAAAATCGAACAGGGCCTGTATATATATATATATATATATATATATATATATATATATATATATATATATATATATATATATATATATATATATATATATATATATATATATATATATATATATATATATATCTGAATTCAGAACCACAATAAGCGGTTTAATACATTACATGCATTATTGCATTCAAGTAAGATGGTAAAGGATAAGCGAAGCAAATTTCTCCTTCTCAATAAAAAATAACTCTTTGAAATTAATGTTGTGGCCCTGAAAAGATTCAAAATGGCGCCATGGGTCGATTTCAGACCTCTCGATATCACCACAGTTCCGTAAATTTTCATATTAGGCGATATTTAAATATTTTAGATTTCAGACCTCTAGTCATTATCCCTGTTCAGGAAATATCCATATTCATCAGTTTTTGGCGTGTTTTGACTGTTTTAAAGAAACCGGATGTCACTACTAAAGATTACAAAATGACATCTGGAGCCGACTTTCGGTCGCTGAGTATCAGGAAGGATCTGGTAACCAACCTCAGGTCGTATGCTAACAGAGAAGGGGGAACTTCTCTCGGGAGCTAATTCGACTATCTGACTCCCATGTTAGGTGCGGCTGGAAACAGCGTCTGTTCTCTATTCTAGGAGCTGTCTTGTTAGTCCACCAGGGACTCTATATTCTGGTATGCAGGACATTCAACAGCGATACTGCGTTGACCCACCTGCAAGGCAACGGAGTTGGTTGCGGGCTTTACGAGCCTGCATCAGGAAGAACAACTTAAAAACAAACGAAAAACAAGATAATTCGAACCGAAATAATCGGCATAGACCCAGGCGACGAAAACTCAGATCATGGCACTGGCGAACTCTCAGTTTCATTGGAAGCACTGGAGTACTTGTTGTTGAATTGAAGAGCTAGCAGCTCCACATCGTAAAGCTGCAGGAGGTGTGTAGGGAAGATTTTAGGGTACGTTCGTTCCGGAATGGTCGTACCATATACTAGAGCTGCAGCAACACACATGAGTTGAGTACACGTTTTATTGTGATGGGAGAGATGCAGGAGCGAGCGATTGGGTTATGGCCAGGCTTCGGAAAAAGACTGCGGTATGATACTATACTGACAACTTCTCTCTTTTTACTCTAACAGTCTCATGGAAAAGCTATTCATGAAAGCCCACATACAGCTAAAGCTTACACAGGCAGCGAAGCTGTCTTGTGTTGCACACGACGACTCATTCTTGCGCATGTATTTTGTTTGTACAGAAGAGAAAGCCTAGTTTTGTTCATTTTGGACAACAGGATGACCTGTTGGTTTGGCCTGTGCCTGCTGATCGGCTGCGGCTGTCATCGATGAAATTAAGTCGAACTCCTTCTTTTCCCTTCTTTCTTAGGCCGATGTCACGATTAACACGAAGCGAATCGTTTCATATGTTTTCCTAAGAATTTCGCTTTAGACTGTCATTAGCGACTGCTTGGAAGAACCAACATTTATAAGGAGATGAAAAATAACAGCCCGTTTGGCATTGCCTGTGAGTGCTGTTGTCAGTCGCTTTCCGACTGTGTACCGAATATGTGGGGAGCAGGACGAGCTGTGCAATACGATGAGAACCGGATTATTTTGAAATTTGCTGTCACGGAAACACAGAAGCCTGGGTGGCTCTCCGAATGTGCCGGTGGATGGTTAAAGGCAGGTTCTTCAATGTCAGCATCACCACTGTGCACAGCCCTTACCTCGGAAGCACCGATGATGATAAGGATGAATTCAACGCGTTGCTGGTGCGCGAATACAACCGCTAACCAACACTTATAACATCATTGGTAATTACAACGCTTGGGTCGACCAGAAGGAGGAACTTAACCCTCTGGTACCCAGTGCTGCCTCTAGACGGCCTTTATCAGAAACTCAATATCTCTTCATTAAAACGTCTGTTCACACTTATTTCTCATAAAATGAACTGACATCACTTTTTCTTATGTTTATCTGCGGCTTCATGATTATCTGAATCGCACGATAGCAACCATCAAACTTTCAACGTGAACAAATGACTAAATCGGGAAAATTAATTATTTTGCGCTTCATCCTACAATGATATTTCAAATTATAAGATTATAAGTGAGAAATTTGATTCAGAATAATTATCAGTGGCTGTTCAATTGCTTTATATTTCAGGTTTGTATAAGTTTTGTTTCTATTCAACTTTGAAATACTGAAAAATTTACAAAAAAGCGAAGACCGCCTAGAGGCGGCATTGCACAGTGTTTTATTTTGCCGTTTTCGTGCGATTAATTAAATAGCGTTGCAAATGTTGATTATAGCCATAATGTATGTTCGGGAAAGTTTCAAGATATTCAAAAAAATATCTTTATATGTAGGAAGATGAGTGATCAATCCACCTAAAAGTGAGATAGAAAATTTACTTTTTCATCAGCTTGAGGCAGACGCATGGTGTCTTCGGCAAAATTTTAGGTGATTTCAAACTATGAAACTTTGCCGAAGACATTATGTTTCTATCTCTTATGTATTACGAGCAACATAAAGTTTTCTATGAAGAGGTACCGAAAATCACAATTTTCGTTGTAACTTTTTTCTCAGATTTTTCCGAATTCCCAAACCTTCTACAAAGTTATCAGTCATCCAAATATGCATGTTTAAGCAGAACATTGTTATTTTCTACCTCCTAAAATAAAAAAGTTATTTGACATATTTTGATATTTTTGGGGATACTTTCACCTCAACCATTTCAAAATTACGCAATTTTACGCACGAGGCAATTTTATACGATGAAATATCTATCTTCAGGCTTTCAATTAAAGGTACACACTTTGGTATGTAAGATTGTTCGTTTAAATGGGATTGAGTATGCATTAATAGCAATTCAAGAAACCATGTCGAGATATCGTTTCGAGCAAATAATATATAAATCTTCACTTTACCGACGACAGTGCAGTTCCTCGTGAAGGACCTTCTGGATACGATAAGCTATATAAAAATTCGACCAATTATTAACTATGTCAACCAAACCTTCCAGTCAGTTCCAATGCACTTTGCGTCAATTAGCAGTTGTGCTCCACCAAAACGAAACTTTTTCAGAAACAATATATGCCAGACAAACCAATAAACGGGACATCTAATTATTTGTCTTGTGTGACGCACATGGCCATTTTTGTTTCACCTTGTGGAAGGATTGCTTTTTCGATTTCCATCATCGCTAGCTGCATAACAATAAGGTGAACATAAAATGAGCTCGAAAAAAAATCCGTTTTGAAATAATGTTCCTTTGACTTTTTTTACGCGGGTGCCCAGTGCCGCCTGTAGGCTGTCTTGATATTTTGTCAAATAAGTAACTATTTTTCAAAACAGAAGTTGTCTTGTTATCAGACATGTGTACGGATCACAAAACAAGCGGCTAGAATTTTTTCAAGCGAAAAAAAAATTTGGGCATCAGAGGGTTAAACTGGTAATTGGAAAGTTCAGCGTGCACCTGCTGACCAACGAAAACAGCCTAAGAATCATCGACTTCGCAGCCTTTGAAGAACATGGTCGGACGTAGTACCTTTTTCCAGCACAACCTCCCACATCGGTACACGTGCCGCAAGGTGCCGAGATAAGGAAAGGAGTATTCTGGAGGACGATCGTGAGATGACCGAAAGGTGGAAGATGCACTTCAATGAGCACATGAATGGCGTAAAGCAAGCGTACCAAGACGGTGACGGAAATGACACCGCTCCCAACGATAGGCAAAATTTATAAAGATGCTCGAGTGCCTGCTTCGACTAATTGTTAAAATTTGGAATACCGAACAGCTGCCGAAGAAGTGGAAGGATGGGCTTATATGCCCTGTCTACAAAAAAGACGACAAACTGAACTGTGAGAACTATCGTACGATCACCATTCTGAATGCCGCCTACAAAGTGTTCTCCCAAGTCATCTTTCAACGTCTGTCACCACTAGTAAATGGATTCATGGGAAGTTTTCAAGCTGGTTTCGTAGAAGGCCGGTCAACAGAGGACCAGATCTTCACTTTGCGGTAGATCCTCCAATAGTGTCATGAGTGCAAAGTCTCTACGCACCATCTGTTCGACGATTTCAAAGCCGCATGTGATACAAATGACCGGAAAGAGCTATGGAAGATAATGGACGAGAAAGGCTTTCCAGGGAAGCAGATCCGGTTGATTAAGGCTCCGATGGATGAAAACCAGTGCTAAGGTTTGGAACTTCGTGTGAATGGACAGTTCTCCTTGTAAACTTATCCATTCATGGTTGCTCCAGTGATAAAAACTTTTGTCTTCTTTCCACAGCAACACTGCCCATAAAAGCATAAGAGTCCCATATGAATTTCAGGCAAATTTTGGTTTATACTGTCAATGTATCTAATTTTATGCAAATTTTCGTATGCCTTAATAAAATTTTTAAGTTTGTTCTGAAAAATACTGGAAAAATACCAAACCTTTTCTGTCCCATATTGAAAATAAAGGCATACGAGTCCCATCCTTAGTATATCCTTCTAAGCATCTGGAATGAGTGAAATTAAAGTGTTCAGTAGTGTGGCCTTACGGTCTGCATCGATTCCTCATGCACTGTTTGATGATGATGATGATTGTAGACTCGATGTCGAAAGAGGTTTCATCTATCAGCTTTAACTGCTTTTTGGTAAATAATATGCACCGGTCCATGTTGCAATCTGTTGAAACCAAACCATCATATTACAGTTCATGTGGCCATTCAAAAAAAATCGAATGAATAAACTGTTCATATGACATACACAATAAGAAATAATAATAAATGCCTTGGCCGTCTTAGAATGCATGGAGACTGATATGCTTTTATTTTGTATATATAGAGAGAATATAAAGGTAAACGAGTCCCATCTTTTATTTCCAAGCCTGGAATTTTTGCAAAAGTTCTTAGAACTCATGGAAATATATAATGTTCCACCTCGAAGAATTTATCCGCGAAAACAAATTTGAACCTACCTAGAGCATTTCCCTTTCTTGATCTGGTTTTAGCAACCACGTTCTGTTTCAGCGTCCTGTTGGATTATTTGCTGCATGATACGACCGTAAGCCATTGCACATACAGATTCGACGAACTGTATTATGTGCTGTATTGAATCTTTTTGCCAAATAAAAGAGGGATACCCCAGGATTATTCCAGACTGCCCTGATGACTTTCGCTCGTAGTTTTCTGTCCAATGTTACACTTCTACGCTTGGTTTGTTTGGCGCGATCCACCGTCAAAGTGTCCCGGTAACGTTTTAATTTAATTTAATTTATTTATTTATTTCGTCATCCGACTATACGTCTAAATGATGATTGGTGTTTGGACTGGGAAAGGCGGCTGCCTTGAGTAAACTTTAGTCTTCATTCAAAGCGGCATAAAAACCCAGTATCTTTTGTACCAAACAATCACAAAATGAAACTATAACATTATAACAGTACATAACACTTCACAAGTAAACAAATACAGTTAAAAAGTTAAACTTTTATCACGTCGGTTATACTCTAAGGCCATCTGTCGAATTGGCTCATGCAGTCCGTAGTTGGTGCGATGTGACCTAACCCGCAGCAGATGGTTGTTCCGTTGTGGTCGAAGTGGACAGTGTAATTGAAGGAGCGACATATATAGCAGAGCAGTCATAAACACCCAATAATATTTTATGGGCGGTGTTTGCTGAGATATCCTTGCGACGTTGTTCGAGTGGCGCTGAACCTATCAGTAGACACAGTTCTTCATAGGGCGGTCGAGCATCAGGATTCCTCCATGGTAGCATACGGCAAATTTTGCGAACAAAACATTTCTGTATTCGCTCCAAACGGTTAATCCAGAACTCATAGTGTACACAGCTGGTTTCAAGAATGGAACGTACTAAAGAGCAGTAAAGAGTACGCAGAGTACCAGGATCAACGAATTCTCGTCCAATTCTGAAAATTTTTCCCAGCTGTCGATTCGCCTTGTTGATAATCGTCAAATAATGTTGTCTGAACGTCAAATGGGTATCCAACACCACGCCAAGATCAGTTACATTGTCGCTGCGTCTTAAATACGTATCTTCAATGCAGTAATCATAAACTAGAGGCTGTTTTTCGCGACTGAAGCTGATAACAGTGCATTTTGAAATGCTGATTGACATACGGTTAGAGTCACACCATTGAGTAAACAAATCAACATAGCCTTGAAGTCTCGTGCAGTCGTCGATTGATTCTATTAGCACAGCGGTTCTCAACCTGGGGTACGCGTACCCCTGGGGGTACTCGAAAGCCTTCATGGGGTACGCGAAAGAAAAATCAGTAATGGCGGACAAGGCAACTTTTCTTTAAAATACATGAAGTATTTCAATGGTGTTTTTCAATCTTGCTCTTAAAACATGACTGTAGCAATCAAACAAACCATAGTTCAATTTCAAACCTAAACAAGACTACCAGAACATGATCTACCACTACTCTCTCCCACTCTGCGAAAACAGGCCAGGGGGTACAATCAATATGAAAAATATCGCCAAGGGGATCATTTCTCCTGACCATGTTGGGTTTTTGAACGTGGGTGTGTACAATTTTTCCTGGTTTCTCGCGTTCCATCTTGGATAACTTTTCAACGCGTGTACCAATCCCGACGAAATTTTCACCACTAAGTAAACAATCCTTCCAGATCAAAACGCTGTCATTAGTTTCTCGGTACGACAACTAGAGGCGTTACAGTGAATGAAAGTAAACGGCCAAATACTAAGCGGAACAAACCTTATGTACAAATTTCGGGCGGATTGTCTGTTTCATTCGAATCCCGCAGGTGGCTTCGGAAAGATGATGGTCTCTCTTGCCAACTGTTCAACATTGGCACGATTTTCAACCGATCCAGCCAATTCATCTGCTTTGCCAATGACGCAGATATTGTCGGCAGAACATTTGAGCCAGGGACAGAGCAGTACATCAGACTAAAGCGCGAGGCAGAGAAGGTTGAGTTGAAGATTAAAACGTCCAAAGCGAGGCACATGCTGGCTGTCGGAACTGAGACAGCACTGTGACGATTGACGGCGATGAGCTCGAGGTTATCGACGAATTTGTC
Organism: Wyeomyia smithii; assembly: GCF_029784165.1. Lineage (NCBI taxonomy): Eukaryota > Metazoa > Arthropoda > Insecta > Diptera > Culicidae > Wyeomyia > Wyeomyia smithii. The sequence continues at coordinate 92,647,582 of NC_073696.1, forward strand.
TACCTTGGCTCACTGGTTTCGGTCAACGATACCAACCGTGATATCCGGAGGAGTACTATTTATGGAAGTTTGCGGTCGAATAGACTGGGCCCTCGCACAAAATGTATCCGGTACAAAAAGCTTTTGAAACCGGTTGTTCTCTACGGGTACGAGACGTGGGCCCTATTCGACGAGGACTTGCGAACACTCGGAGATTTTGAACGGCGGGTGCTAAGAACTATCTTCGGCGGTGTGTGCAAAGATGACTACTACAAGATACCTGACTCTTGCAGCGGACGTGGACGCGATTGTCGCTGCGCGTGAATAAAAGTCGAACTAATTTGTATACTGGTAATATGATAACGACGGCCAGGTGGCGAAAGGTGAAGATCTTTTTTTTCGATATCCTTGTATGGTCCTGCCATCTGATTTTCAATATCCTTGCACGGTGTGGCCATCTAATTTTCAACATCCTCATATGGTGCTGCCAACTAGTTTTGCCAACTAGCCAGATGAAAACGGCGGATTATACACGATAAATCGGTTTTGCTAATAACCCTAGTTTTATGCGAATTTAAGTTATCAGATGGCAGCACTAACCGTTGTAAAGGTGTCGTGGGCAAAATGTATGAAAAAGCTGGAAGTCAGGAATCTTGTTCTAGTCATCTCTGGTGTGTGGCAGCGAAGGATAAACCACGAGTTGGAGCAACTTGCTGGCGAGCCCAGTATCTTGGAGGTGGTCAAAGCCAGACAGATACACTGGGTAGGACATGTTGCACGAATGCCGGATAACTTTCCTGCAAAACTGGCGTTCTTTGGAAATCTGGTTGGTCGACGAAGAGAAGCACAGCGAGGAAGGTGGTTAGACCAAGTGGAGCAAGACGTGGCAAGCATTGTATACCTGCGGGGTTGGAGAAACGCAGCCAGGAACCAAGTTTATTGCAGGAATTTTGTTCATCAAACTATATCTTAATTATGTTACGCCAAATGAAGAAGAAGAGGTATCATTTTAGTTCCAGAAATAACCATATAGGCTCATTTTCAGACATCAAAATAGCGTCTAGAGTTGATTTCCGGTCTTTGAGCATCATCTTAAATGATCATTTTTGGCTGTTTTTTTCTGAAACCGGGAGTTGCCACTTCGAATTTTCGAATATCCAAATAGTAGTATTTGGTCATTTCCGGAAACCAAAAGTTGCCATCTTGGATTTCGAAATAGCGCCTGGAGTTAATCCGGTCTTTAGGCATTATCTCGATTCCAAAAGTACCCGAATCGGGTGATATTCGGCTACTTTGGGCGCCATCCCGATTTCTTGAATACCCATCCTGAATGTTATTTGGCTAAGGCCTGTACAAGAAAAAGGCACCATTTTTATCGGTGTGTAACTTTTTTGTCCACGGGTAAAAATTGAGAAAAAGCTGGGAATTACTAGTTTGAGTTCTACAGTCGGTTCAGTGGTTATTAAGATGTCTTCGAAACAAGCAGAAAATCGCACCATCATGGAAAGTCCGACTACAATCATGAGATGGATCGTAAGACCCGTACAACTGTGTCTCGGGTGGTAAAATCGTTTAAGGAGTCCCAGACGATCGAGCGGCGGCCCAGAAGTGGATGGAAATCAAAGACAGCTGAATTTATGGAGGCCCGGAAGGTGTTGTATTATTTCAAGCGTAATCGGAACCTTCCGATTCGCGACGCGGCTCTGAAGGCAAAGTGTTCCGCCTGGTTCATTCAGCAAACCTTGAAACGGGCTGGGTTTCGTGTATTCAAGATCCGGAAGGCACCGAACCGGTCTGATGAACGAAAGATGGCGGCGAAACCCCGTACAAGGAAACTGTATCGAGAGTACTGCCCATGAAAGCATAAGAGTCCCATATGGAAATGCTCACAGTTGAGAAAATTGCGAATGAAGTTCTAGTTTTCAATTTCAGGTAAAATAACTATGATTCAACTAAAAGTATGTTTTATTCAACTGAATGTTCATGAGGTGGAACATTGTATATTTTCATGAGTTCTAAGAACTTTTGAATGAATTCCAGGCTTGGAAATAAATTATGGAACTCGTTTGCCTTCATTTTCTCTCTATACATAAAAAATAAAAGCATATCAGTCTCCACGCATTCTAAGACGGCCAAGGTGATACTCATTATTCCTTATTGTGTCTGTCATGTGAACAGTTTATTTCACTTCAACATTTTCGAATCATACGAATTGCAATATAGCGATTTGGTTTCAACATGAATCAGTGCATGTTTTTATCACAGAGCAACCACAGCTGATAGACGAAAGCTCGTTCTACATAGAGTCTACAATGAAATTCCTAAAAAAACCCACGAGAAATTGGTGCAGACCTTAAGGTCACACTCCTGAACACTTTACTTCCACACATCCCAGATGTTAAGAAGGATTTCTGGAAACAGTTACCAGGAAAACTTCACTTCATCTTTCGATTTTCTTCGAAAATAGACATAAGTTTTAATAAGTTTTTATGTCTCAAGCTAATTTTTAATTGAACTTTGCAAACATGAACATGATGATTTGAACATGATATTTCGATGTGAACACTTTTCTTTTAACTGATAACAAATGTGAAATGTTGTTTTTAAAGTCAAATAAATATATACTTACGATGGGACTCGTATGCCTTTATTTTCAAAATGAAACAGGCAAGGTTTCAGAACAAACTTTAAAATTTCATCAAGCCATATGAAAATTTGAACAAAATTAAATACATTGACAGATTAAACTTAAATTTTCCTAAAAGACATATGGGACTCTTATGCTTTATGGGCAGAGTAGTTAACGAAACCGATGTGAGTGGTTATGGATGACGAAACCTACATCAGGGCAGACGCAAAGCAGATACCGGAGCTGGAGTTCTACCTTGCCAAATTATGGTTTGATGTTCCGAGAGGCATAAGGAAACAGAAAGTGGACAAATTCGCCATACTTGGAATTGGGAGTAGGTCTCAAAAAGTGGAGTGAGCGTGAGAGTGAAATTTATTTCACCGTGAAATAATAAATTATAAGTATAAGTAATAAGTACCATGGTTTAAAACCACCAGAAAACATAATTTTAGGCAGACGGAAAGCAACAATGTTGGAATGAATATCACTACAATATTAAAGTATTTTCATTTTGGCCAAAGCCTGTAACCTTTGTAACTTTTCTAAAGCTTCGAAATTGTGCGAAACAAGTTGAAATTTGATATGAAATTTTCTAACAAAAAAAAAATAAGATAAGTCTAGAGGCAAAAAGGCAAACAAAAATAAAACAGTAAAAAATATATTTGTGATGATGTCTTAAACCACTGAGTTTCATTGGGAAAGGTAAAAAAGTCACATTTAATAGTTGGAAAAAGTTGAAATATAGTTTTTCAAAAATTGGCTTTTGGATAAGAAGCCGTATAGATGGAAAATTTGTAATGCAAATAGCTAATTCTCAGACTGCTTTTTAGTTGGAACTTTTATATTACATAGATATACTCTTTGCTATCGTATTTTTTTTACCGTGTGAAGTCTCAAAAGTAAATTGGTTCAATCATAGTCCAATTAAATATTGACAGAAATTCCATCACCACAAAATAAGTTAAATTTAAAAATGCGACAGGAGTTTCAAAGCTACCAAACAATAGCTACAATTGATCCAATCATGATACATCACCCTACTCCGAGTGTCGGAGAAGCAATCATAAAAGTCACTTACAAACACTCAATACACTCCCCAGTTCTCGCATGGCAGGGACCACCATGGCAAGGACAGGGGAGACACTTTTCCCCCAGCTCCAGCGGATTTCCATAGTAGCCGTCGTCACATCTGAAAGCAACAGTTAAAGTAGAGTACATAGTTAGCTATCTTCAGGCCAAACATGATGCGGAACGTAATTTCTTAGAGGCAGTAACCAATTGGACACGAACATTTCACAATGATCACCTGTATAGCCCTCGGGGCACTGCGTACAAACGTAGTCGGTAGCATTCGTTAGCCTGGGAACAACGAGAGAGAGAAAGAAAAAAAAAACACAATTAGCAGAGCACATTTCAAAATCGCGAAATTGGTCCGATTTACATACCCGACAGCACCCTTCAGCTGGCAGCTCGGCGAAAAGTTGTTGCTGGCGTCCACCAACGGACAGGCACACTTCTTACAGTCGTTTGGTGTACCGATCAATGCATTTCCGTAAAACCCAGGCAAACATCGCTCACACGTTTCTCCGAATGTATTATGATGGCACACTCCACATTCCCCAGTTTCGAGGTCACAACTTTCCGCATGGCCATTGCACATCGTACACGGAATACATCTGGCAACGTTTTCATGGGTAATCGTATTCTCATAAATTCTCACATATCCAAAAGCACATAACTCACACGATAGCCCAGTATATCCCAGTGGGCAGTCACACTCTTCCACTAGACTAAGCTCAGTCGATGCTTCTAGCGTTTCATTTCTTTCTGTGTTGAGAGTCGCCAATTGAAGGACACTTTCCACTTGATCCGTGTGGTAGGTTCCCCGCAGTAAAATACTTTCCACATTTGTTAATACTGAGAGAAACTGAACCCGTGTCACCGGATCTCCATGATACTCGGTTCTCTTCAGCCGCGTTATGATGTCTTTCACTCCTTTCGGAACATGATACCAATGATCTTCCTTCAGAACGACATCAATTGTTACATTCGAAGGTCCTGTGAATGTTTCATCACCGTAGGCAATCTTCATTCCATTCCGTCCAAATAATATCACACTGGGACCGGTCGTAGGTTTCCCACTAGTATCACCACGCACTATCACCCAGGACATTTTGAAACTTATATTAGAACCGTAGCTTTGCAGTCGATTTCCTAGATACACCTCAGGTGCAGACCAGTACACTGCTTCCGTTTCCGACAGCTCAAACATCCCGAAAACCATAAAACCCGTCTCATTGTCTCTCGTCGGATAGGCCACCACCGATTTAGAGATATCCGTCACACTCCACCCGTCCAGTGTTTCAATTTTTTTGTCAGAAAACGCACTACTTCGACACGTTTGCCCAATTCCCGAGCAGAAACATTTTACACAACCCTCCGGATTCTTCTCACTGAGCCCAAAATACCCAGGAGCACAACGGTCGCACTGTTCCCCTTCCACGTGCAGTTTGCACTTACAGCTCAATTCACCACACACTTCTCCCGGAACAGTTCCGCGAATGTCACACTGGCACTTGATACACCGTTCCCCACGATAACCGGGAGCACATTCCGCACACCTTGGCCCCGTAAACCCTTCCTTGCAGACGCACTCTCCACCAACCGCGTTACATTCCCCCGTGGAACCCAGTGCACTGCAATCACACGGAAGACATGGTTCTTCCGCATTCGGTAGCCTTCCCTCGGGTCGATAGTAAAACGGCATACACTGTTCACAGTTGATTCCGGTTGTAAACCGGGTACAGTTCAGACAGACTCCACCACCGCTCATCTTGCCGCGGATGTTCATACTGAGACTCTGTTCGTCCACCTCCTTGTCGTAGTAGCAGGCCTTAGCGTGACCGTTGCACTGCAAATGAAACAGGATAGAGGGATGAAATTTTTCTTAATTTATTACCGTGACTGCGGGTAATTCAGCTCAGCAATTTTTTCCGCGCACTCATCTTAAAATACTATTTTTCAACAGTAAATTTCACTAAAACACAAATAATTTGCGTGCTTTGCCATGTGCATAGCATAGCCTGCTATGATGGTACAGAAATTACCTAGGTATGTTTCAGAACAATTTATTGTTGAAAAACAGTTTTAACCGAGCCATTGGCATCCCTATACCGAATAACAGTGATTGACAATGAACTCATGTCCTGGGCTCAAATTAATTTGTACCCGCTGTCAGCAGTAAGTTGAAGATGTATGAAAAGAGGCGGTGATATGCTATCTCGTTTACATATACGTTGAGATGATAGCCCTTGAAACATGGCACGATGCCACAGGGGTTGTTTTAACAGTTTTTTAAGATCAGTGCGCGGAAAATTATGGAATTACCCGCAGTCACGGTATTAGTATTGCAAAGGCCAAAACCAACTGTGGCGCAATATTTATGGCGTTTTTGATTATACTGATAAACTCAATTAAGCTTCATCCCTCAAATCAAGAGCATCCTGTAACTGTTACATCTGATAAACGAAGGAGGGTCCTGGCCACAGATGACGAATAATTCATGGTGAATATAAATCTTAATAACAATATGAAGGTTTGAAGTTATGCAATCTAGTGACGCCTTTACTATAGAAGTGTTACATCGTTTGAATCAATTACCATGCGTCTACTTGAGTATTTTTTTTTATAAGAATACGAGTTATTTTCTGGTAATTGTACAGAAACAAACAATCAATCATTTTATCGAACTTACCTCACACTTTTCACACTTATTCGCCATAAAAGGAGTCCCCATTCGGTACGGTCTCTGGTTAAACAGTGGACAGCACTTATCACAATGCGTTCCGCACGTGTTGTGCATACACTCGCAACGCGGCATGTTATCAATATTGTTATCGTTCGCCTTGCACTTGCCAGCATGGCCGGAACAGAAGCACCGCCCCCCGATCCGTAGCGAGCGGATGGTGTAAAAGCTTCGCTTTGCCTGCGCCTGCGCGTCCACCACACCCGCGCCATCACCGAAAGCACCTGTACGGTGTAGGGCTGTATGCATACGCACCAGGCGTATACGAATGTAACGCGCCAGCGTAAAGTTCAGCAGCTCCTGGGAGGTTGTCTTTTCGCTGGGTCGTCCGGTGATCAGCGACAAGTTGACCTCACCGTTCTCGAGCGGTTCCACCGATGAAAACTGCGTCGAGCAGATCACTTCCGAGTCGTTCTTGAAGATGTAGTTGGCCGTGTGGGCCGAGAGTCCAAACCGTTCCCGGCATTCATCGTCATCGGCAGCAAAATACTGCCAAGCGCTGTAGACCTTGCCGTCGGTGGATTTTTCCAATGCCCAGGCCGCGGGTAGCGGTGAGATTGCGGCACGCAGCGTGAAAAACACCACTTGATAAACCTGCGAAAAGAAAAGCGTAAGCGTAAGCAAAAAATAGAATTAGTGCGCTAAACGGAGCCCAATCGAGTCCAATTGGGGCAATAAAATTTTATTATTCTGTTGGACAGCGACCGGTACCGTCAACGTTGGCTGCGGCGGCATCGACGGTTTCACTGTTTGTGGTCCGGTCCAGTTCGTGACGGTTTTCCTCTGGCATCCGATACCGTATAGTAAAATAAGCATGTTTTAAGGCCGTGTCGGGGAATGCGCTGGGCATGTTTGGTCAAACAGAAATCCAAAAGGAACTTGAACTGTGCTGCGCCAGTAATTTGTGCGGTTCGAGTTTTGTTTCTTGCCGTTACATACTTGCGCGCCGGAGTTTGGTTCGGTTGGTTTCACCGAGAGAATTGTTAGACGCGCGGTGGTTATTGCCCATTTATGGGGCTTCACCAAAGCGTGTACACTTTTCGAACGCGAATCTCGTGCGCCAATCAGTTGCATATTTCAACGCGGGACCGACAGCTTGATGGCCGAAAAAGTTAAGCTCTAGGCTAGGCGCTTGTGTTTGTTTAAGCACTTATCCGATTCTTTGCAATGCTAATAATATAATATCCAATCAATTATCGAGCCACGATTGTTGTTCCTTAAAGGAATCGAACTGTTGCTAAGAAACACGGCCGGCAATCAAACAATTTCGATTCAAAGCGCGATTGTACCGACAGGTGTGTAAAACAGGCTCAGTATAACCTACGACAAACGGCGACTCTTGTCCATTGTGCTTTCTTATTATGACTTAAAAGTTAAACAAAGAATTGAATCTAACTTGGTACCTATAACCAAAAAAAAAATACTAACTATTTTAATTGGAAACAGTTTCCTTCGGTTGGAAGTCGTGAATGAACCACATGGTCATTTTTATACCTCACCCACCTCTACTCGTCCTTCTTGGTTAATCGTAATTTCTTATTAACCACTCTATGAACACGATAAACATGATAAACAATCGTATTAATAGAAATCTCTGTCACAAAGAAAGAAACAGCTTTTTACTATGTATTTGTTGTGCTAACTAACAAAATGGCTATGAAACCTACTGCGAGTGGAATTTCATTATAAAGATGAATGATAGGGCTTTTATTCGGAGTAATGAAAGTTTTAATTATTGGGATTCACATTGTTTCTCTACGTGGAGTTCAGAATTTGTCCATTATAACACATATTTTCCAGAAAAAATGGCTTTGGCGTGATACATACTAAACAATTTTTACCCCATGTTATGCGAATTACAAAATTTAGGCAGATTTCACATTTTTACTAAAGGAATTTTTACCTTACGGCACGTATCATCCACGTAAAAAACGACTCCAGTGTATTCACACGAATAGCTGATTTTGTTTTTCAAAAGATTGTTGTTTTGTTTCCAGGATTGCTCATTTCTAATTTTATTTAAAATCTTCGATATGATCTCTTTTTCAAACTTGATTACAAAACAATTGCCTTTCCTGTTGTTGGAAAATAAAAGTTGTGTTTTCATTTCATGAAAAAAGATTGTTTAGTATATTTGGTCCGTCTCCTTTTCGATAAAATATTTAAGACGATAACACGATAACACTTCTTCTTGATAATACATACACACTCAAAATTTTTTGCCGGGTCTCGGTAATTTTTGCCAAGAACGGCACCATTGAATGCTCCGTTAAAAAAATAATGACAGCTGTCACATTTTTTCGTAAATCTCGCTTCACTTAACTGAAATTTCGGCACAAAATATCCACAATCTCGGTAGTGTTTAGCAATGTTAAAATAGATTCATGAAAGACAGTCAGGATGAACTTTTAACCAAAACTTATAACGAGTATGAAACTTTTCTGTCTTATGTTTCCTATTTTTGAAAATAACCAACTTACTGAATCGCAATTGAAAAAACGCCGGTTTTTGCTCTTGTGCTTTTTTGTTTCAATGTTCACATCAAAACCATCTTTGGTCGACGTTTCGAGTTTTTAGGACTAACATTTTACAATTGTTGGTAGAGCAAACTTAACGAAGCAATCAGCTAAAAGTATTTCAATCACAGCAATCATATAAATGTTATAATAAAGATTTTTTTTTTCATTCCACTGCAGGTTACCATTCAACAAGATCGGTTTGTTATTTTACACGCTCTGCTAATGGGTTGTGAGAATATAGCAACGTGTTGAAGTTTATTTTTTCCATCACCGAGAAGAAAGTTTCTAGAAGTTCTGCAAGTAGAGCCAAACCTGCGACAGGATGAATCTCAAGAATTCAACGAAGCTCAATAACCCTAATTACGAAGCCTGGAAGCTCCGGACCGAAGCGCTGTTAATTCGGGAAGGTTTGTGAACCTACGTGGAAAATGGTCCCCCCGCAGCACTTGCCAATGGAGTAGGTGGACACGGTGAAGCCGAACCGAAGATTTCGTAGAAATTGGTAGGATTCCTGACTTTGTTAAAGACTTGAGATCTTTTAGTGGAAATCCCACAGAGTTGATGAATTGGATTTTAAATGTGGAAGGCATCTTTCAGATGTACAAACACATTCCAAGAAATTCTTTGATTTATGGTTTAATTGAGAAAAGTGTTAGAAGAAGAATAACTGATTAAGCGGCTGACGTATTAAATGCCAATAATGTGACTTCAGATTGGACAGAAATTAAAAATACGTTGCTCTTGTATTACAGTGATAAAAGAGAGTTGAAAACCCTCGATTTTGAATTGACAACCATAAAGAAAAATCAATCAGAAACTTTAGCTGGATATTACAGCCAAGTAAATGAGCTGTTATCGGCTATATTTGCTCAGTTGCAAACTGATGAAAAATATCGATCAAACGCATTGATTTTTAATGATTACTTTAGAGAGAAGGCACTCGATTCCTTCATTAGAGGTCATGAGAGAAACCTCAGCCTTCTTTTGAAGATGGCACAACCGGAAACATTATCCAGCGCATTGAAATTTTGCCTAGACTTTCATAATATGGACATTAGGTCTAGCCCAACTCGCACTGAATCTGCACACATTCCTCCTAAACCGAGAGAGTTGGAAATGCCACGGTTAAGCCCGAAACCTCAATTGAAACCACCTGGAAGGCCTTCAATATATGGAGTTCCTCCACAAGCACCACCTCGTCCAAATTCCTACTCTCCACAAGCACATCCTCGGCCTAATTCCAATACAACATAATTTCAAGCGACCACATCCCCCTTTACAACAAGTGCAAAATTATAAACGTGTACCCCTTCCTGTAGAATTAGAATATAACGATTATTTTGGCTATTATTATCCAGTAGATCACGTCTGAGGAATGAGGACAGTTACGATGAGAATCATCCTGGTATTTACACCGAGAACCAACCATCGTGTAGTTATGACGAAAATCAATTTTCAACGGAAGAAAAAAGCGTAGAGTGTTCAACTTCAACCCAACAACCAGAAACAAAATGTACGGCTAATTTTTTAGAATGGAAACCAAGCTGGTGAAACCAACGCTTCCATACATAAACCTTCGTACAACAATTGGCAATTGTCCATTTTTAATTGACACCGGTGCGAACATAAATTTAATTTCGCCCAAATTAACATATGCTTATGGCAAGACGAAACCGTATGAGTTCAATGCTGATAATATAACCAGTGCTAATGGGTGCTTCAATGCAACATCAGCAATAGACATAAATTTCTTCGAACCAAATATAAATTTTCAAGCTCAATTTCTATTGCATAAGTTCCATCCGTTCTTCCATGGGATAATAGAAACTAGCACTTAATGCTTCAATTGATTTTCAACTAGTACTCTCACTTTAAGAATAATAGCGAAGTGCTAAGCATTCCAATCCAGCAACACTGCCCCGGAGAAATAGAACAAGCCTCTAATTTGACGTTTCGAACGACTCATCTTAATGAGTCCGAAAACAGCAAGCTTGAAAAAATTTTAATTTACAACAACAAAGTATTTAATGAACCAGACTCGAAGTTGACTTGTGCAACAAGAGTTGAATGCTCGATAAAAACTTCCGACGATATACCGGTGCATCAAAGGGTCTATCCTTACCCGGCTGAATACACAGAAGAAGTTAATAAGCAGATAAAAAAATTACTAGTAAATGGTGTTATCAGACCATCGAAGTCACCATGTACATCTCCTGTGTGGATCGTGCCAAAAAAGGCCGATGTATCAGGGCTAAAAAAAATTAGGATGGTTATCGACTATCGCAAAATAAATGAAAAAAAATCATATCAGATAGGTATTCAATGCATGAAATCGGATATGTGATTGGACAAATACAGGGACAAAAATATTTTTCAACTCTCGATTTAGCCTCTGGATTCTACCAAATCCGGATGAAAGAAAGTGATATCGAGAAAACTGCTTTCTGCATCAATAATGGAAAGTATGAGTTCACTAGAATGCCATTCGGGCTTAAAAACGCGCCCGCGACATTTCAACGAGCAATCGATGATATTTTGAGAGAACACACAGGTAAAATTTGTTATGTGTATATCGATGATGAAATTGTGTTTGGTGAAACTCTAGAAGAACACTTGAAACATCTTTCTATAATTTTGAAAACATTAAACGATGCTGGATTTAAAATCCAGATGGATAAGTCAGAATTTCTACACACCGAGGTAGAATTTCTCGGCTATATGATAAGTGAAGACTGCGTTAAACCAAATGAATGACAAATCGTGACAATCAAAGCTTTCCCAGAACCAAAATCTATTAAAGAAATTAGATCCTTCCTTGGTATGATACAGAAGATTTGTGAAAGATTTTGCTAAAATCGCGAAACCTCTCACCAACCTTCTAAGAGAGGAGGGAGCCAATTCGAATAAACGAATTTCTCTCTCAAATGACCAAAAAGCGTGCTTCCAGAAGATGAAAAACGTTTTAACATCATCTGACATACTCATTTATCCGGATTATAGCAAACCCTTTCTATTAACCACAGATGCTTCCGATTTTGCCATTGGAGCAGTCTTATCCCAAGGTGAGAATGGTAGAGACAAACCGATACATTTTGCGTCTAGAACATTATCTAAGTCTGAAGAAAAATACTCGGTACCGGAAAAAGAGATGCTCGTTATTATTTGGGCATTATAAACTTTTAGAAATTATTATTATGGAACACAATTTAGAATTTTAACGGATCATCAACCGTTGACCTTCTCGCTTTCACCAAAAAATACAAACGCGAAACTCAAGAGATGGAAGTCGTATCTAGAGGAGCATGATTACCAAATTGAATATAAGCCCGGAAAAAGCAATGTCGTAGCTGACGCCTTGAGTAGAATAGTTTGTTCCCTTACAGCAAAGATGACTAGAACAAGATACCTGACTCTTTCAGAATTCATCGGACATGATTGTCGCTGCGCGTGAGCAAAAGTCGAACTAATTTATACACTGTTAATATGATGTATACTTAACGTCAAAATCAACTGACGACAAGGCCAAGACATGACTGCTGAAAGGTGAAACAGTTTTTCCAGTATCCGTGTGGACGACAGTACTGTGCTGCCATCCGAAAAATGTTAATAATGTGTACGAATGTTTAGTTCTCAAACATAAAACTTTCCGGAAGAATCAAGAATAATCGGCGCATTATTTAAAATTGAGCGTACCATCAGAAATTCCTGATAACCGCTATGAGCACGCTCTACAGCCAAGTTTTCCACACTTGCCGAGGTTAATAAAGCAAAAATCGGGTGCCCGGTGAACCTGACCATATGCACAATGGTGCTGAAACCTGGCTTGCTACATATTAAACTTCAAGTGTCCGTAGAATGGGACCTGAAAATAAATATAACCCCTCAATAGAAACTCCCACTCTGACAGTCCATTTTACACTTTTCTTTCGTGCTTTGAAGCGCAAAAATATGGTAATAGCATTAAGTGCAAAAAATGACAATACACATCATTAATCTGCATGTTATCTTAAGCGTCGAGCTGACCATACTGCTATACCTTTTTTATATACAATCTTGAACAGCTCAACGATCGATGACGAACTATGCACGATAAATCGGTTTTGCTCATAGTGACAATTTAATGAGAATTTAAGTCACCAGATGGCAGCACTAACCGCCGGAAATCGGTCGTATTCAAAATGTATGAAAAATAAGGAAGTTAGGTAACTTGTTCTAGTTATCTTTGCTTACAGCCACCCAACATTCGGCAGATAACAGTGACGATTTTTGTATCATCTCAACTGAAGCTCCACTCAATGCTTTCAGGCATCAAGTAATGATTATGTTCATATTAAAGATATAAATAACCATTCTCTTCTACAGGTACTAAAAACACATTTCGATCCAACTAAAGTGAACAGGTTATTTACTGAAGAGCAAATAATGGGAAAAATTCAAGAAATTTACAAAGAACATTTCGGACAAAATAAATCATTAAAAATCCGGTTCACTCAACGCTTGTTACAAGATGTCCGCGGAGAGGATGAGCAATGGAATGTCATCCGGGACACCCACCGCAGAGCACACAGGGGTGCAGAGGAAAATAAGCTGCAAATTCTCAGGAAATACTATTTTCCGAGAATGCAGCAGAAAGCAAAAGATTTTGCTACGAACTGTCGCATTTGTCACGAATTCAAATACGAAAGATTGCCCATAAATTTCCCTATACAAAGAACACCAATTCCTACCGGTCCTTTCCAGATTGCTCGCATAGACATCCTCTTCCTAGAAAATTTGCACTTTTTGACCTATATCGATAAGTTTTCAAAGTGTGCACGAATTCAGATCGGACAATACTATTACATACACCACTTTGACCTAACCTCCACACGAATGCATATCTTAGACTTAAGAAGCAGTTCGACAATTCTAAAAATAACCAATTCAGGAGCTTGATACCAGACAAATTAGAGATAGATACATTACTTAAAAATATATCCCCAACTAGGAGGCAGAAAAGATGGGATAGTATAGGTACAATATGGAAATTCATCGCAGGCAACCCAAATGCAAACGATTTGCGAAAAATTAATTCTTCCATGGACAATTTAATTATAAACAACAATGAACAAATCAGAATTAATAGAGAAATCTCTCTACAAATGAAATAACAAAAAAAACTATAGGTCTCTTAAATTCACAATCTCTAGACATTCATTCTATCAATATCCTGTTCAATTTAAAATTCCTAGCAGAAAAACTAAACCAAATCTCAGATAGCATTGATCTAAACGAGAAAATACTAAGTCGTAAAGAAACAATGATTCTGATCGAAGATCTAGCTAGGGAAAATATAACGGTTCATTCAGCATTGGACGTTGTGACTTATGCGACGACATCTGTAGCAACAAACAACTTAGAAATAGCACTCCTCATAAAATTACCCAAGCTGAACCAACGAATATTTCACTAAATGCAAGTTTTTCCGACCCTACGAGAACAACGACAAATTCATTTAAGACATCAACTGTATCTAACACACCAATCGGCCATATACAAAGAAAAATCTCTGCAGCCAACCATCTTTGGCATCAACGAAATAGAGTATGATAATTCAACTTGTGCACCGAGACTTCTATCCGGTCAACCGCAATATGCAATTTCACGTAAAATCCATTGCTAGAAGAGATAATTAGCATCGATAATCAGCATAGCCTCATAAATTCCGAAAGTTACTTTTTACTCAAATCAAATTGTGGAATTACCAAAAGGAACCTTTCAGGATCATATATTATCTCGTACCTACAAAAATTGTGAAATTACCGTTAACAACAAGATCTATTCAAGCCACACCAACGACCTAGTGGGAGTATTTGATGCAAAAATGTAAATGTCTCCATTCCGGATCCCTTCGGGGCATCCAGATTGTTCCGGAAGTGGCCAATGAAGCCTATATTCAAAACTATGTCTTTTGAAAGATTTCTGATGAAAAATCCTGAAGATAGAGGTGTCACATGCTATATTTGGTGCAAAAACGTAAATGTCCTCTACTAAAGGTTCCTCTGAGGATTTCCGGATGAAAAATATCCATTTCTCGATGAGCTCCTGGCCGATTCCGGATCGGCTTCGCTTCAGAAATGATTTTCTCATCTATGCCAATGATGCAAATAAGCATTTTTATCAGGTAACCCATTACCAAATCCATCCAAAAATTAGCAGGTTTGACATGCCTACCGGAACTCAGGGATATTTCCTACATTTCGTGACCTAGGCCAGATCTGAGGTCAGAAAATAAAACTTCAAAAGTTTTCCAGTTCAATGGTGTTCGAATTATTGAAATCGAATAACATTTGGCAAAGCTACAGCATTTCAAATTTCATCAAAATTTTGCCTATCCCCTGTAGATACCACCGCAGCAGTCACCACCGGCACCAGTCAAGTGAATCTTATTGATTTGTTGATAGGGATTCTCAACATACTCCGCAGCTAAACATCAATTTTCGAGTTCAACCAATCAGACCTCAGTAACTTCTAAGCTACCATAAGGACAAGAGCCGATATTGAATTCTCAAACGTTAGCGTAAAAACAGCAAAAAATACGATATTCGGGTTTAAGTACGCCTAATAAACGAGATTAGTATATACTATTTCAATGATAAATTAGTAATAAAGAATTATCTAATATCTTGATTGTACGATTCAGTTGAACAGACCACGGTACAGCGTAACGCCAGAAGAGTTTTTTTTTTCATGTTGATCTAATCTGTATTGCGTTCAACCATTTCGTTACGCTTCTAAACTTAATATAGGTTCCACTATCCGCCGTATCAATCTACTGTAGTAAAATTGGCATTCATCATTGATTATCACTGTCCACACGGTGCTGATTTCCATACGTTTCCCCAGCAGCCAAGCTAAACGTCATATCAAACACGCATCGCCACGGATGTCGTTTCCACCAAAGCGCACGCGTGATAACTGCAGGTGAAACCGATAAAAAAATCGATTTAAATAATCGTAACAAGCAAGCCAGCGTTCGGATAAATGCACAGCGCGTGCAATGGCTCGCGGTGTATCATTGCAGTGCCAAGCCAGTCCAGCCTAGGTGCACTCCCGTGTGTGGGCCCATGGTCTGATTGAATCGAATCGACGCCTCTCAGCTACCAGTAAAAAAACCAAGCAAAAAATAACAGCTTCGATCTCGCAGCATTTCTTCCTGCGGCCGTGTGTGAATGTGAGGCTAAATGATTTATAAATATTATCTTTTCACGCGTGCAATCAATAGACCACCTTTCTCGATGGCGAAGGGGCTTGCGAACAAGAAGGAAAAAAGTCACTAAACGTTTCGGGCGATAGTGGACTGGAACAGTTCGGAACGAGAGGAATGGTTTTGAAATTACACAGGCAAGTTTAGCAGACGATATTGCACTGCTAGATGAGTATCGGGCTCATCTTTTCATAAACCTAGCACTCAGCAAGAATGACGCGAGTGAATCCACAACAAAAGGTGCAGTCACTCTACTCCGAAGTGAGGCCACCGAGAGAAAGCCACAAACTTGACTTCTTAGCGCAATTTATCACCGGCGATGAATGCGCCGCCAGCCCGCCTCATGGGAGCCTTCAACAATTGAAGCGGCGTGTTTACCGAGATGATATTTATATTTTCTTCGGCTGGCCGATAGCTAGTGCCACCAACTGTGGGGTGGCACCTGGATAAGATCGGTATAGTTTTGGGATGATGCAGAGTACAGAGTCCGGTAGCGATCGGGTCGGGTCTGGGAAATCTCGTTGGCCTCAAGATGACCACGAGTGTTATTGCTGGAAGTGATTATCGATTTGAATAATAGCAATGACGACCCCGAGCGTAGCACTGTTCGTGGAAGTTCAACTTGTTGCATGAGAGGTGGTGGCGTCAAGAAGTGCACGAGCTCATTTAGTCATGAGCAGACCTGAATAGGAATGTCGAATTCGAGATTATTTAACTTAGTTTTACGATCAACGTCGCATTAGGGAAAAAGGTTAACTATTACCTAGTTATTATGTTATCGACTTTTTTGTACGGACGAATCCTCTCGGACCACCATTCAGGTCAATTGCGGTTTGCTTTTTAGTTACTCTACGTCTGTCCATTTGGTGGTCAGAATTTGAATTTCCAGTGAGCCCGATTAGGCACAGTACTTTGTATGAAGCTTATTACCTTATTGGGATTGGCAGTTAGAATAATCTATACCGAAAACCCCCAGTTATGTTTTTCGTCAGAGAAATATTGTTTGAATAAGCATCAATTAAAATTCTAACCATTATCTGGGTGCTTGAGAAAACTCCTCGTCTCAATGCACAGGGGACTGCATAAACTGCTTATTCAAAATAATTATTTAATATTAATGTTTCCACAATGTTAGGTTTTTTTTTTCATCTTTTTAATAAACCATGACGCAGTTCCAATTTATCATCCTTGATCCATACCAGTAAGCTACTCTTAACCTTGCAAGTTTTTGCGGCGCACTGTTCCATCGTCATATTAATCCCTAATGTGATTGTTATGACAATAGAGCTGAAGTAGTAAAAACATGACCCCGGGCGCACTACACACCGCCAGAGAGAGCCAGAAGATCTG
This sequence comes from Wyeomyia smithii, assembly GCF_029784165.1. Lineage (NCBI taxonomy): Eukaryota > Metazoa > Arthropoda > Insecta > Diptera > Culicidae > Wyeomyia > Wyeomyia smithii. Next base: position 92,665,110 of record NC_073696.1, read on the forward strand.
CTAGAAAAAGCACGCCGATGAATGCTGCCCGAACGAGATTAATCAATTTACACTTCAATCTAGCAGCTGTCAGGCGCGGCAAATTGAACGCGTCGCTGCGCGTTAACTGTGGCAGTAATCTTTCAAGCAGTGGATTTGATTTCGGACTCATTTGTGCCGCTGATGACGACTCCGATCCGAACGAAACTTGATTCGGAAAGCGCTTTTGCGCTTCATTCCATTCATAAATGTAGGATAAATTTGAGAGTTATTCGAAAAACAACCTTCCGCTACGGGTTGAATGTTAACGTATTCAGAAACTTGATTAATGATTGTGTAACATCAAACAAAATTAACTCTTTGTTAGAGGCGCAAGAAACAGGCACTTAAATCTATTAACTCTGTATGTGATAAAGTTTAGATAAACAAATAGTGACAATTGCTAAAGTTGTACTTAGGATTCAACTGCAAAATGATACTGTATTGTTACTGATACGAATTAATGGTGTATACAGAAATAAATACATACATGTAAAAACACACAAAAAGTTGAAAACAATCGAACTCCAACATTGGCGAAATATACGCACAACAAGTCTGCAGCGTCGCTGCGAAAAAGGGCATGTCCACCCAGTGGTCGATCGTGTTCCTAAGGCGGCCGACGACATTTACGACGAGTCATGCAGCGCCTGGCATCATTTTGATGTGCTGCTTTTGTGCCAAACTGCCAGCTACTTGCGAGAGGAACGTTTTTCCCAGACGGAGCGACTTTTCTCCTTTAAATTGTGACCATAAATGGATTAGGAATTAATTGTTTTGTTCTGAGAATGTCACGATTTCCTCAGCAGTAGCGGCGCAGTCCTAGGAGGAGCATTCTGTCGTTTAGGGCGCAAATTGTCCCTTCATCTGGTGCGCCGACATCACACGGCGGGCTGTCTGCGCCGTAGTAGAACTACGAAATCATGGGAGTCCATACTGGTTCGCTAATTATTGCAGTTTTCGTTCACATCGCGCCGTGTTGTTCCACCAAGTTGCCCTGGGGACCTGGGACCCGATTGCAATCATTCACCAGGTTTGAACCCCGCAACCCATCGTGATGATTACTTGAAGGCTGTGTGAAAATTGTTCAATAGTTTTATACAGTATGGGAAAAAAATAAAAATTCGTTATTTCGTATGAAAACATCGGTCGACAATCAGAGAAAAATATTCAAAATCACTAAAAATTATTCATTTATTTAAGCTGTTCCAAGTCGTTTCCCAGAAGAAATCCAATCAATCGACGGACAGCAAATCGACTCATCCATCGCTACTGCTTAATTACCTGAACCTCCCGCTCGGTGATTCTTAGTAAATCCGCTGCAGGGCCCAGTCACCTCGTTAAATTAAGCAATCGGGCCGGTTGCCGCCCCTGTCGATACGAGCTGATGCTAGTCGTCTCTGCATCGCCAAATGATTGCACACAGACACACAGACAGGGAAATCGATGCGGCATCAACCGGGAAGAAAGGCAATTATGATAAGACATCATGTTCCGCCGCTTAATTACACTGTGGCAACACTCCGGTTTTGAGCCGAGCGCTGCGCTCGCTGATTGGGCGGTCGTTCGCGAGAGTGAAAAGAATCGGGTTGAATTAAAGTCGGAAGTGAAGAGGACCCAGTTCTACGGTCCATTAAAAAACTTGCAGTATTTTCAGTTTCTGAATTTTAGCTGCATTTCTGTATTGAGCTTTTTTGAAGGTTTTGATTTAGTTTAAATAAGAAATTTACCCCCAAAACTTTGAAAGGGCATAAGGGGTCATCCACATACCACGTGGACAGATTTTAAACGATTTTGAATTTACAGACTCAATCATCAATGGAATCAATAAACCACAATGTGTTCTGTGCAATGTTGTGTTGAGCGTGGAGGCTATGAAACAATCAAAGTTGAAACGACATTTGGTTACGTACCATGCGGAGCATAGCGCTAAAGATATGTCATTTTTCCGTCGTTATGAAGCTGGACTTAAACGGTGGATTCTTTGGGTACCATCCAATTGCAGAGTGATGCAGTACCTCATATGAGACTTGCTTTGAAATTGCGAGCAACAAGAAACCTCATACGATTTGTGAAACTCTCATCAAGCCCACGATGCTGAAAATTGTAAACTTAGTTCTTGGAGAAACAAGTGCTGCAAAAATGTGACAAATCGCGTTGCCAAACAACACCGTGCAACGACGAATTTCTGATATGTTCAATGATGAGAAGCGCAAATTTTGATTGAAACTAGACTATCTACTTTGTTTGCTTTTCAACTCGACGAATCTACAGATGTCAGTTCGTGTGCGCAACTAATCGTATTTGTAAAACTCTGGTAAATTGAAGTAAGAGTTTATATTTTGCAGTGGATTGGAAACTACTACCAAAAGTGACGATATGTTGGCTAAAATCAATGTATTTTTCGAATCTGGTGGTTTACAGTGGGATAAGCTTTGTGGTTTTTGTACTGATGGTGCTCTAGCGATGCTTGATAGTGAATCAGAATTCCAGAAAAAGATCAGAGATTGCCACTAGTCAAACGTGTTTACTGCATGTTTCACTAAAATGCCCTTGCCAGCAAGACTCTGCCAGAGCAATTACAAAAAGTTCTCGATACAGTTATCAAGATCGTCAATTACATCATGTCGGTAGCTCTGAATACTCGTTTATTCAGAGAACTCTGCAAAAACATGAACTCAGATCACGAAGCTCTCCTGTTTTATACTGCTGTCGAGTTGTCGAAAGGGAATGTTTTCAATCGTCTTTATGAGCTAAAAAATGAAATTGAAATGTTTTTGGAAAGTCAAGAAAAAAAAAGGATTTTCTCGCTGACTTGAATGGAACAGGCTGGCTGCAACGACTTGCTTATTTAGCAGACATTTTGAGTATCTGAATTCGTTGAACATTAAACTTCAAGGAAAACGAACAAACTTAATCTAATTCCAGGACAACTTTCATTTTTTCATTGCAAAAATGAAAAATTGGCGCCGAAAAGTTTGTTTGTTATGATTCATCGGGTCGTGATTTATTTGATGAAAAAGTTATGAGTCAGTTCTGTCAATTCACAAGTCAATTCGCAATGCACGATCGGAACCCAAAGGTTGCCTTGCAAGCATTGAGGATTCTCATCCCTTTTGCGTCCACATACCTCTGTGAGAGTGGTTTTTCAATCCTTTCGCAAATTAAAACAAAGACAAGATTAAATGTGCAGGACAATAAAAGACTGGCTTTGTCGCAAACATTACCTCGAGTAATCAGTATCGAGTATCATTGTGAACAATCCGTGAAATTCGTTTAAGGGTCCGCGGAGCACTTTATGCTTCGCCAAGGGGGCCGCGATGCCAAAAAAGTTGGGAGCCACTGGTCTAGACAGTAATCAGTCTACTAGATGATGTAAAAAATTTCTAATAAGTTGCATTGTTATTCACGGGGGGCACGTCTAATTTACACAAATTTGGCAGGTAAACTAGTCTCCGGTGTATAAAAGTCTTGTCTGAAAATTAAATCTGTCATTTTCCTAGTTCTAAAGATCAAATGCAGCAGCCGCAATTGAATCCTAAAGCTATACTCATTTTTATTTCTCATTTTAAAAAGATGCGTTTTCTGAGAAAACTGCTCGAATTTTGTTAAATGACTGTTCATCTATGTATGGTGTATGGACGAACTGTTTTTCAACACATTTCGAGCAGTGTTTATTCTCTATTTGAAAATCAAAGGACGATGACATTTTTTTAAAATCACGTTTTGCTCAAAAAACTAAACTTTTTAAGCTGATACATAAACATCAGGAAACCGTGTAAAACTTAAGGACCCAATTGGGTTGTTTAGCTATATCAGTTTCTTCGTATCGTCGGAATTAGCTGCATTTGCTATGCAAAACGCGATTTTCAAAAATTTTCTATCGTCGTCATTCAATTTTTAAATCACGAATTAAAACTGCTCGAAATCGCAACAATGACTATTCGCCTATATATAAACTGCCATTGTAGCGATTTTTATTATTCATTTAAAAATCGAAGGACAATGAAGAAAATTACAATCTTCTAGCTGATATATAAAAATCAAAAATCCATGAGTAGCTAAACAACCCAATTAAATTTTTTTTGTGAATTATGGCCTAACCTCTCTTTTTGACAAGGAAGGTTCGTTTACAAGGTGTAGACGATGGAGTGAAAAATCGACTTTTCTGATGTTACAGTCATACCTCGATGTAAGGCAACTTTATTTTTATTTTCGTTACGTTATATCGAGTTACGTTATATCGAAGCAAAAAAATTTAATTTTAATTTATGCAAGAATGTTAATGGTTACTCAAAGATGCGCGAAAACCTATTTTCCATAACCATACAGTATATTTAAACCTTTCTTATGCCCATTTAGAAATATTTTCAGAAGCAAAAAAAAATTTTTTTTCAATTGATACAAGAGGTTATTCAAAGATGCGTGAAAACCTATTTCCCATCACCTATCAGTATTTTTAACCATTCTTATACCCATTAAGGACAATTTTAAACAAGCAAAAAAAATTTTTTTAATTGGTGCAAGACTATTGGTGATTACTCACAGATGCGCGAAAACCTATTTCCCATCACCTATCAGTATTTTTAAACCTTTCTTATGCTTATTTAGAGAAAATTTCAACAAGCAAAAAAAAATTTTTTTATTTTTAATGCAAGACTGTGAATTGTTACTGAACAATGCGTGAAAACCTATTTCCCATCACCTATTAGTCTTCCTTATGTCCATTTTGGGTAAATTTCGCCTTGGTTTCATTGGTTTCTAAACTTACTACAAACATTTTTTTGAAGCAATTTATAGCCCAAAAATAGTTGCTGTATCATTTATTTTCAATTTTAATACATTTTAAAAAGTTACGTTATACCGAGGTAAAAGTTACGTTATATCGAGTTACGTTATATCGAGGTTGCCTTATATCGAGCTAGACACTATATTGGCCGAGGAATGAAATGAGAACTATCAGAGTGAATTATAATGAGTCATAATACTGGCAGAAAAAACCAGATCGGTGTTGATATGCAGACCTAATCTATTAGTTTTTATAAAGAAGTCCAAGTAAGCTTAGTTTAATGAATTTTCTATAAATACCCCCAGCTCTGTTATATATCTAACTAGTTGCTAATAAACCATCACTGCGATAACAACTCGTATATCTCTACAGGTTATGGGCTCCCACAGCAGAAATAACCATAGTAACAGTTGCGTTGATTTTTAATTTTTTCGTCGAGCTCGAAGTAATTTTTTTCCGGAAGTCTTATCGTAACTAAAACGTCGCGAAATATCGTTAAAATGGAGGAAGACCGTACTCAACGAGTGTACCTGTTCGATGGGCGAAATTTTTCCAATTGGAGTTTTCGGATGGAAGCATACCTGGAAGCGATTGGTTTGCTGCATTGTATCCAGAAATCTCTGGAAGAGGAAGATTTTTTCCCGGATAACGAGGCAGAAGCTGCAGAAGTTGTTGCGGAGAAGGAGAGAAAGCGAATTCGGCGGGAGCAAGAAGACGCCAAATGCAAGTCAATCCTGATTCACAAAATTGCAGACGCTCAGTTGGAGTATATTCGAGGTGCGCGATCTCCAAAAGCCATTTGGACAACGCTGAAGCACACGTTTGAACGAAAAGGAGTTTCTGGAATTTTCTTTTTACTGAAACAGCTGGTCGGAATCAAGTACAACGATCATTTACCAATGGAAGATCATATTTTGGCGTTCGAAAAAGTAGTTAGAGAATTGGAATCTGCGGAAATGAAATTTGCTGAACCAGTGGTGGTATTTTTCCTCTTGCAATCAATGCCAAAGTCCTACAACCAGTTGATAACTGTATTGGAAACGTTACCAGTAGAGCAGTGCTCTATGGAATTCGTCAAAACGAGGCTGCTTAATGAAGATGTCAAGCGGCAACACAGTGGTGAACAGCTGGAACCTGGTACGGCGTTTGCTGGTAAAGGTGGAAAATTCACTTTTAAATGTCACGCTTGCGGAAAACCTGGTCACAAACGAGCAAACTGTCCATAAAATAAACCGGAACAATTTTCGGGAAAAGCTGGAAAGCAGAGGAAACCAAAAGCCAATCTTTCGGAAATAAACGACGATGTGGCTTTCGTTACAGCAGAAGATAAATCCGAAGACGAGTTTCGCTGGGTTTTAGACAGTGGAGCATCCGAACACATGATAGGTGACAAGGAATATTTAGCGAATACTCGAAAATTGGAAACACCAGTAGTGATAAATGTGGCAAAATCTGGAGTTTCACTAACGAGCAGCTTTGTCGGTGAAGTTAAAATGGATGCAGCTGTTGGAAATAGGAAACTGAATTGCACAGTTCACAATGTTTTGTATGTACCTGGTTTATTCACCAATTTATTTTCGGTAAAACAAATCGCAAAAAAAGAAATGGAAGTTGTATTCAGTCGAAATAGTGCACGCGTTATGAGAGGCTCAGAATTAGTTTGTACAGCTAGTCGTAAGGGCCGATTATATGAACTTGACGTGGAAGCTAAACGTACCAATTTGGCTATGATTGGAAAATCGGAAAAAAATGTCTTTGTGGCACCGACGGTATGGACATATAGGAAATGCTGGTCTGCAGAAGTTAATTCGTTGCAACATGGTGAAGGGCATCGATATTGGAGCAGATATTTCATTGGATTCGAAAGTTTGTGAGTCTTGTATGAAAGGAAAGCAAACGCGATTGTCGTTCAAAGAAGTTGATCAACCCCGTTCTACTCGTCCTCTCGATTTGATTCACACAGATGTATGTGGTCTGTTCACGCCTGCTTCCTGGAATGGCTACAAGGTGTTTGTGAGTTTTATTTACGACTACACGCATTTTACCGCAATTTACCCACTGAAAGCAAAGAGTGATGTACTGGAAGCTTTTAGAAAGTATGCAGCAATGGCCACCGCACATTTTGGAACAAAAATTGCTAGGTTGAGAAGCGACAATGGAGGAGAATATATCAACGAAGAATTCAACGCATATTGTGAAAATGCAGGAATTACCATGGAACCGACTGTACCATACGCCACAACAGAATGGCGTTGCAGAAAGGATGAACAGGACAATAATGGAGCGCTCGAGGGCGATGCTTGATGATGCCGGATTTAAAAGGTCCATGTGGAATGAAGCTGTAATGGCTGCTGTTTATCTTAATAATCGTAGTCCATCGGCTGCACTGCAGGAGTCTAAAACACCATATGAAATGTGGTTCGGGCACAAACCAACTGTGTCAAAGCTACGAGTGTTTGGAAGTAAGGTATTCAGTCATATTCCAAAAGAAAAACGATCCAAACTTGAAGCCAAAAGTCAGATCTGCTACTTGGTTGGTTACGGAATAAATGGATATCGGCTTTGGAATCCAGCTCAGCGGAAAATCATAATATCTCGAGACGTGATAATAGAGGAAACTAAACCAAAGGTTACTCATTGTCAAGATATGTATACAGATGATCATTTGGTAACAGATCAATTATCGTTGAACGAGAACAATCAAAATCCTGATACTGGAAACGCCGAACAGCAGATACAAGACGCTGAAGATAAACCCGATGTTGCTATGGATGAAAGTGATGTAGAAGAGCCTGTTACGATTAGACGCAGCTTGCGTGAACGTAGGCCTCCAGATCGTTTGGCGTATTTCGATACATGTGTTGCTTTTGCTTTGAATGCGGAAAGTTTTGTGGAAGAGATACCGCAACAAATTGAAGAGCTGCAGAAACGCGACGTAGGCTGTTATGGAAAGCTGCTATAGACGAAGAATTGTGTTCATTGGAGAGAAACAATACCTGGGATCTCGTAGATTTTCCAGCAAATAAAAGAATAGTTCCGTGTAAGTGGGTGTTCAAAATTAAAGCAGGTGATGCAGTTCCCAGGTATAAAGCACGATTGGTAGCGAAGGGGCGTTCTCAACGTTACGGTTTCGACTATCAAGAAAATTACGCACCAGTTGTGCGTATGACTACTGTTCGGATACTGCTGTCAGTAGCGTTGCAACAAAATCTTCATCTACACCAAATGGATGTGTGTACTGCTTTTCTCAATGGCGAGCTCACAGAAACAGTCTACATGCGACAGCCACCAGGATTTGAGAGGGGGAATAAGGTTTGCCGTCTGAACAAATCACTGTATGGCCTAAAGCAAGCACCGCGTAGTTGGAATGAAAGGTTCAACAGTTTTCTGCTGAAACTGGGATTTAGGAGATCAAAATATGACACCTGTTTGTATGTGAAAAATACGAAAGGAGTATGTATTTACCTAGTGCTCTACGTTGATGATATTGTGCTAGCTTCTAATTCTTTGGATGAAATGATGCTTATTAAGAAAAGTTTACAAAGAGAGTTCGAGATGGAAGATATGCAGGAGCTTCGCCATTTCCTTGGTTTGAACATTAATTGAAATAGAAGCAAAGGCACGTTATCGATTAATCAATCTAAGTACATTGGTGATTTGCTGAAGCGTTTTGGGATGGAAAACTGTAAACCAGTATCTACCCCGATGGAAGTCAATTTGAAATTGGAAAAACTCAAAGAAAATGAATCAACAACTTGTCATCCATACCGTGAACTTATTGGATGTCTAACCTATCAAATGCTGTCTTCTCGCCCTGACATAAGCAATGCGGTTAACATTCTAAGTCGATTTCAAAGTAGTGCATCCGATTCACACTGGACTCATCTCAAGCGAATCTTGCGGTACCTTCAGGGGACGAGAAATTACTCCTTAATTTACCAACGAAGGAATAACGTTGAGCCGATTGTTGGATTCGCTGATGCTGATTGGGCCAGTGACATTACCGATCGTCGGTCAACATCTGGATATCTGTTCCAGGTTTTTGGAATTTCGATTTCGTGGGGAACAAGGAAGCAGTCTACTGTGTCATTGAGTTCCACCGAGGCTGAATACATATCTCTCAGTCAAGCTGCATGTGAAGCAACCTGGTTGAGGTATTTATTATCTGAGTTCAACGTCATTTTGAAAAACCCTACAGTAATCTTCGAGGACAATCAGTCATGTATCCACATTGCAACTGAACCACGAGATCAAAAGCGCATGAAACATTTGGATATACGGTATAACTACATCCGTGAGTGCGTCCAAAATGGTTTTATATTGGTGAAGTATGTTCCTACTCGAAAGCAGCTTGCTGATGTCTACGAAAAATTTACCTGCCGCAGTATTCAACGAGCACAGAAAGGCGCTTGATCTGAGAGGGGGTGTTGATATGCAGACCTAATCTATTAGTTTTTATAAAGAAGTCCAAGCAAGCTTAGTTTAATGAATTTTCTATAAATACCTGTTATCTGTTATATATCTAACTAGTTGCTAATAAACCATCACTGCGATAACAACTCGTATATCTCTACAATCGGCACATTAGAGCAGTGAGCTAACATAAACAAACTCACAAGAAATGTTGCTATATTTCCAGATAAATTTGTGTTTTTTCAGACTTTTGATGACGCGCCGGGAAACAGACAAAGCCCAAATCTACCAAATATTTGATAATGAGCCAGATCGTTGCCAAATTCCATAGCGAAAAGGTATTCACTTTAAATTCTGCACAAAGTTTGGTCAGTTAGTTATCACATGAAATGTATATATACCTCATTTTACTCAGCGAAATGACCTTGTGTTTCTCGAAATGGCTGCCAGATTGTTGCCAAATTTTATTCTAGTGGCGACGAGTGTATAAGCATTGTACTGGGACATGGTTAGTTGGGAATAAAGTGATGGTATTATTTTCTAGCTGATGGGTCCTACAACAACAACTGTGTAAGTTTTCAGATCGATAACTGGATCTATATTTTTGCACCCGATTTTCAAAGTTTTCATACGGTTTTATTTGGAAAAATCTACTTTTCCAAAACTTATTCTCCAGAGATGTCCAGTTGGCTCCAAAAAATCTATTGGTACAGGATATTTATAGGAAATTTTTCGGAAAAATATTTTGTCTGAAGACCGTAAGGCGCTATGATGCTTAAAGAAACAGTTATTAACCTAAAACGAATGGAATATCTGACGAACGGCTCTACAAAGAATTTTTCCAGCAACACTGCTGCAGTATGCTGCTGTTGCAATCTCGCTTAATTGTTGAGAAACAATTTCGCGTAGAATTGAGCATGATACCTTCTCCGAAAAATTGAGCAAAAAATCACTCTTTCAAGCTTAATTTCACGCGACATTGTTGCTCATCACGTAGGTCAGTTTGCAACAACAGTATGCTGGAGCAGTGTTGCTGGAAAGAGTCAATGTTGAGTCGTTCGTCAGATGTGCAATCTGTTTGAGCCAAACACCTTTTCTACATCGTAGCGCCCTGCGGTCTTAGGAGCGTATCATGTATCGATATATTTTTAGGAGACAACTGGACATCTCTGGAGAATGAGTTTTGGAACAATAAATTTCACAGTTTTTATAAGACCCATATAAAACACAAAAAGCATTGGAATTGATATCTATTTTTAGTCTTACTCTAACAAGCATGTCGTTTACTCTAAATGAAACTGATTTCGACTTTTATATTGGTATTAACATGCTGTTATACAACTAAATAGTTTATTGGGTATTGGGATATTGCAAATAACTCTCTTCATAACTCAAAGAGGTTTAAGGCAAGGTGGTGGTTTATCGTGTCAACTGTTTAATATTGAAAATAAATTTAATATTGAGAATAGGTTATGTTTCCATTTAAATCTACTACAAAAAAATCGAATACCCTTTAATCGAATACCGTCCGCAGATACGTATTCCGGTTGCTACATGCAACCATCATCAGTGCTTATGGGGACTGTTGAAGAGCATAACTGAGTAACCCCCTTTTTAAATTGAAGTTAGGTGGTCATATGTTGTGGTTGTTTTTGTCCTGTACTGGATCTAGTGTTTTCAGGTAGGATTTTGAAAAGTCATGAAAAATGATCACCTACGTCTTTATTGAGATGTGTGGATGGATGTTATTTGTAGATAACTGAACTTTCAGATACGTCCAATTTCCATAAATTATTAACGGGGCGAAGCAGGTGAATGTTATCCGAAGTTAGTGGATGTCCCTCATTAAAGACATGTTCAGCCACTTTTGATTTGAAAAGATGTGGTGGATCATTTTTGGAAACTTGCTTGCATGCTTTGGTGACTTCTGCCATATGCTCTTTAAAACGGATTCCCAGGTTTCTTTTGATTTGACCAATATAATATTGCTCTGGAGGATGTTATTAGAAGAGCGAAGATTAACACGAGTGGATCCTACGCAGATTACAGAGCAGTCGAGTTCCAGCCATGGGCCGAGTGGAGTGGAGACGACTACAGCAAAGGCCACACCACGGCTTGGGACAGTTTGGTAAGGTAAGTAAGAACTGCAATGATTTCAGATCAGGGTGGGGAAATGTACTCGTACGCTACAGTATCCACACGACAATAGCAAGATTTTTGTAATTACCACTGTGGAATGAAACACTACGCGACAGTAGCCGCTACCGAAGTTGCATACGATCTGCTTTATCTCTTGCTTTATGTCACGAATTCAATATGAACAACAATTCTCTCGCTCACTTCTCTTTATACTGTTGTCATTGTACAGACAATCTCTGGCTCGTGTGTTATTGACTGTAGCTGTCTGTGCTATTTATTGCATTTATTACGAATTGAAGTGGAATCAATTTACTTAGCATCGATTTTTATTTGGGTCCGAGGACGTTAATTGAATTTGTAAGATTCATGCTTTTATTGTCCTGCTTTTGCTTAAATATGCTAAATTTGGATGAGACTTTCGCTACAGCGAACTATTTTCGAATAAAAAAGTTTAGAAGTTGGGATTCAATTTTTCTGGTGTTCACGATTGATGATGTTTTTCGGCAGTACATATATAGAAATTATTTATTTTCCATCTTATTGCTGTACTAAACTGTCGCATGATTGCTAATTATTGTCATTCGCACAATGCTACAGTCGAGATATCGAAGCGGCCGGAGATCGGCACAGAAGAGAATCGTTAACCATCCGTGTTGGCTTCTAGTTAAACGCTTCTCTCAAATAGAGAAGCGTACAGTTGAACGCTGCTGTCGCAGTCTGCAAGAGAGGCAACAATTCTTTTCGATACGGTGTCATGCAAAAATGTCAACTGTTCGACACACTGTTTCAGATATCCCCAAACTTTTTGATGTTATCATAAATCAGAAAAGATTTACTTACTTAACTCTCTTTTATAGCGACAGATCGTAGATATTCTATACCGAATCCAGAATACACCTCCACAAAATCTATCTTGAGCTGCACCTTTCAAGTCATCCCTCACACCCACTGCACGGGAATCCTCGCTGATAGCACGCATCTAACATGTGCACGGTGTGCCTCGAAGTCGTCGGCTTCCATCCGGTTCTCTGAATATTATCTTTGTTGGTCGCTCATCGATTATACAGGGTGTTCAATAAGTTCGAATACACTTCAAAAATATGTTTAAAAATGAAAATGCAAGATATTTGCTACTAAATCAATTTTTATTGGAGTGATATTTATTGAGAACCTTCACGACATATTAGCTGAGAGCACACCGTCTTTGTGCTGTATAATAAGCTTGAGACGTTTTTCAAAAAAAAAATCGCACGCTGCACGCACCTTGTCAATCGAGATCGATCGCCCCAGATCTTTGAAATAAGCAGAACCAATATGCTCATTTTATGTTCGCTATGTTTGACCAGTATGTACAACTATACATAAAAGTCCAGGGGATTAGATCAAGATAGCTGGAAGGCCACAAAGTCTTAACTATAAAATCAGTTAAATTTTCCCGACACCATTTTTGGACAATATTCGCCGTGTGCACCGGTGCGCCGTCCTATTGAAGAATGATCCTTTCCGTAGAGGTCTCAAAGTAATGAGGCCATACCCTTCTTCAGAACATCGGCCTTCTAGCACGCGGCGTTGATTTTCACGCTTTTTCTCGATAAACACCAGTGGGAGCTTCCCACGCCTGAATACGCAGCGCTCTAGAACCGCGAGAGTTTATATGCAAGCCAAAGAGTTTCTCATCAGAAAACGCGAACTCCTGACCTGCGTGCCGAAAACAACTCTACTGAGACGTCGCGGTATTCCTTTATCGTACGCGGTCGACAAACAACATATGTCAGCAAGTCGACACAGTGCGTGTCGGTTAGCCTATAGGGTAACGGGGGTATTTTGGCCCACATGCATATTTTGGCCCACCCGGTAACATTTTACGCATTTTATCTGATAAATTCAAAGAATATTAGAAAACAATGCATGCAACATTGAATAACACACCTAAGAATCATACTACACTATAATTTTCGGCGAAAGACTGGCTCTATGTAGTGTTATTTTGGAATTAGTTCATACATATTCAAAGTCATGGCTGAGTCAACCCAAAATCAAGAGGAAGTGGTAATATACAAGTCAACGTCCGGAAGCTATTGTAACAAATATGTATGTTTTTGAAATTCGTTGAATTCGAATTCGTTGTTGTAGTAATATCAATAAAATGTCATAGAAACAGTTTGTATACTCTAACATGATGGAAAAAGTTGAAAAAGTGTTTAAATGCATGGCCGAAATATGTTTGCCTCTTTCTGAAGCAAACATTTTTTGGCCATGCCAAATTTTGACATCTCTTTGATTACCGTTCGGCCGTTGCACGTGAACAAAAAAGCAGCTTGTGACAATTTACAGGTAATTACTTCTTAATTTATCACATTTAACTATATGAAAATAGATGAGAATGCCTGTCAAACCGCTATAAGCCAAATCATTTCATTTTTAGATGCCTAAAATTTACAAAAATTCACAGCAGAAGGATGTTCTCCTCAAACCCACTATTTTTGCTCTAAAAATACTGATGATAATCTTAAATATAATTAGTCCGAACAATTTCCATACACGTCTGTAGATATAAAGGTGGGCCAAAGTAAAAATTTGGTGGACCAAAATATGTTCTTAGTACTTCGTAGAAATTTTGATATTTCTAGGATATTTTTCAATATATTGCATTGTTGAACGGTGTATATTAAAATAGACACTTAGCTTTTAACAATGGTATAATAGAGTAGGTATTTATGTTGAAAAATTGTGTTTGTTTTTAATGAACTGTGCGAACACTTCCTATATAAGGTTAATGCTGACACTAATACCAATATACTGAATGCACATGGTACGCATTTAAATAGTGAAAGGTTGTATTCGAACTCATTGAACACTCTGTACGTGCTGCGTAGCCAGCTCGCTGTAAACTGCCATGTTTCATCAGCTTGACGATATCAGCGATTCATTAGCTTTCGCCACACCCTATTTTCTAGATTGACATCGAATATTGATCACAGGATCTGTAGACTGCGGGACCTGAACTGGCTATGTAATCCGTAATAAGCCCTGTTCGCTGCCACAATCCTTCTCTTAGCCTCTCGGTTCACCTATTATACGTTACGAGTGTACCTAGACAAACGATTTCATTAACCACTTCGAAAGTATCTTGATGCATCACCACCGCAGCACCAACACCCGTAGGACTACTTCTGAGATTCGTAGAGGCCTCCTCCACAGCTCTACGATCAAAGTCGCGAGTACCAGTTAAGTTAGTTTCGATGGGAAGTCATGTTCAAACATAATCTGTCACAGCTCATTGCGTTTCACTGAATCGAACGCCGCCTTGAAGTCTATAAACAAACTATGTGTCTGCAAGTTGTGTGCTCAAATTATGCCAAGGATCTTTCTCAAGATGAACATGTGGTATTCATAAAAAAGGCTTCCTACAATGGCCTCAGTCTATACAACAGGATACCGGGGACGATTTTATATGCGAAATTGAGAAGTGGTTATGCCTAGATAGTTGTTAGATTCGAGTCTATGTTACTTCTTGAAGATAGGGCGAGTGAGTTTTTTCAACTGTCCTTCAGCTCTCTGTAAGCTTTTTTCACCTAATCCAAGCTTAGCGGATCCATAGCTTGTCCATCCTCTCCATTTTCTCTCATGTTCTCCTCGATGACTGTCCTACCTTTCTCACCATTCAACGCCACTTGAATGTGCTGTTTCCAACGGCTGACCTATCGGAAATCAGGATTTCCTCCGTGTCGTTACTCATGGCAGGAAATGGTACGTTCCGGTTCGTAATTCCGGTAATGGCTCTATAGAAGTTCCTGATGAAGCAATTTCCCGCATCTGCGAGAACGCCATCGTACTATTCACGTTTCTTATTGCGACGGAGCTTCTTTACGGCGGCTCTAGCTTCTCGTCTCGACTGACTTCCCAACACTTGGCGGCTGGCTAGTGGTAGAGCCAGTAGGCCCAATTGCTTGTATCGCAGGCCTTCGATCAGCATTCGGTCGATCTGGGAGCAGGCCTCTCCAATGCGATGTCTCGGATTGTGCTTTTAAATGTTGTCATTGGTCATAGAGTAAAGGTTTTCCCTACCGATAACGAGGCGAAATAATTCGTCCCATTAGAAGTGTGCGATCATAACTATCTTTATGTCGTGTTGTGGGCACTACGTTTTCTCAAGAAGCACGTAGAACTCCTCCTTCACGTCTTCGGTTTTATCGTTTGTCAGCGCGTACACGTTCATAAGACCGTATTTGAAGAATCTTCCGTTGATCCTCAATACGTAGAGACGATCATTAATCGGCCTCCACCTAATGACACGCTGCTTTGGTCCCTAGTAGTATGAAACCGAAGCCCCATTCCGCTCTGTCGCCTGTAGCAGATGTGGTACAGAAGTACTATTAAGCACTACACAGCCGTTTATCAAATATTTAGTCAGATAAAAATCACATAAATCCACAAAATTTCCAGTTTTAATTCAATTTTCCGAAAATGGTTGATAAAATATACGTTAATCACGCTCAATAGTAATAGACCAAACACCTCAATTCGATAAAATGTGGCAAATAATCAGTAGTAATCAAAGTAAATCAGGCGCTAATTAATTGCAACAATTTATGGCGTAGCCCGTTCGGGTGAAGCGTCAGCTTGCACAAATTGGCTGGGAAAGCAAGTGCAATAGTCATTCGCGAAAGCTTCCTCCCCACAGAAGTTCTTGCCTCATTCGCATTACAGTGTCATAATAATAAAAACAAACTGCATTTTTATGTCTGTTCATCAGTTTGAGCCAATCCCGCGAAATGCGTTTTTTTTTTCTCAATACTCAATTCGCGATTGGAAGCCCCCCGAAGGTGCGTGATTGGTGTGCTTTTCGTTTCGAACGGTGATGGAGAGAAAATGCATTTTGCAGCTTTGCAATCAAATTGTAAAGATGTTCGCTGGAGATAAGATCGGATTGCTTTCTTATGTGTGAGAACTCTGCAAATTAAAGTACCAGAATGCGATCGAGCAACACTTTCGAAATTGTTTTTCAATTTAACTATCGGATATAGCAAGTGGTAAAAATTCGAGTACCCGAAAGCCACTTCATGGCTGTGGTCATTGGAATTAATTTTCCGACCACCCTAACCACCGATGTCAATCTTGAATTGTTGCCTTGCGTGAAGACACCATCGCGGATTGCCTCATTTGTCCCCCGGGTTGTAAATTTGAACCACCCCGCCTTAATACTAGCAGCGAGTAATCTCGCACTAACAGGGTGACCGTGTGGCGTTTTGGCACCCTGCGGCGCCCACCCATAATGAAATGATCAAGTCCAGCTAAGGCCCGCGTCAATGTGAGGCCGCGTATTAGCGGCGTTTAAAATCTAGGCTAGTGCTAATGTTTCAATCCAACGCCACTTGACGTAGGTTTTTGAACATGGCAGAATAACACGAAAAGTGCTTTTCGATTGAACTTTTTTGTTTTTGCTGTCAAAACCGGCTGCATTGACTGACAGGTGATTATGACTAATTTGGAACATGATCGTAATGACCAAATTTGGCCTTAAAAGTAAATATTGCCTGCAAGGGTCTCTTTTATATCGATGATTGCAGTGTGAGATTTCAATGTGAAGGTAACTTTGTTTATTTCAAATGTTATGTTGTAGCCAACTTTTTCCCAAGAAATCTTCGATTATTGTTCGACTCACTTTTACGAAATCACATACCTTTCAACCCGCATAAAAACATACCCTAAACAATGCACGAATTTTCACCTCACTAATGAACAAAGCCCTAACACAACAAACCGCTCAGCCCGGTAATATAAGAAACCAATCTGGCCACTCCGATGCAGGCCCTTCCACAGTGACACTCTTAGAGCGAATAGGTTCAAGCCCATCACGAAAAGGGGCTTCCTTTCATTTGGTCTTTTATTGTGATAATGACCGTATCTCACTAATTTTGAATGCCGGTCACCCCACGCGGAATTGCATGTTGCCTGTGAGAGAGAGGGAAGGGCACAACTGAAGACACCTTTGTTTGGGAACAGCCGTTCGAGGGGTCCATTGTGATTATTATTGTTATTTTCGTTTCTGAATCAATAATAGATCTCGCGTGTCTGAAGATTTTTGGAAATGACGCCGCACCGGTTAAAGATGCTACCGCGTTGAAAGTGAATGTCATCGAGGCGCTTCTTTCGAGTGGTCATTGGTTTTTGGAAAGGGCGGCGAATGATTTGCAGTGGTGGAGGGACGGATTGTTTGAATGATAATTAACTTTTGCCCTAGCTTGGATTTATTTTTGAATGTTCAATTGTCTTTCGAATGTAATATGAAGAGTTGTACGCCAGGGTATGAAATTACGACCGTAGTTTTAAAGTAGAACTACGCAAACCATTATTCATTTAACTCTCCAATGATATTTATTTAACTATCATCACTTCATTTTGATATGTGAAAAAAATCACTTGATTTTAACTTTTCACTGAATATCTCTAAAACTTTTCGCATTTATTAGCGTGTTGCGAATAAAAAAAGTGAAATGAGAATTTAATGTAAAGTGTTTTGAATATCCCACCTAAAGCTAAGCAGAAATCAATTAATCCGTTTACATGAATGGTAGTTTTAAAAAGAACTGTTTAATGATATTTATTTGAAATGTTCGAAATATACTCTGTGATCTTTTTTGTTGAACTAAGGTTACCAACTAATTATTGGTTCACTACGTTTTTTTTTTCACAGATTTTCAGAAAAAACGCATTTCTTTCCGCAGATATTCTTGAAATTTTTACTAAAGTAATAATCCTTTCCTAGCCTGTTCTGAGCTACATGGTGCAAAATAAATTAGAGGGAGCGAACTTGTGATTGTTTGAATTTTCAATAGAAAATATTACATACACATTAAGGCAAGTATTCAAATTATGACAATTGAAAATGTACGCCCAATGGTGCTGACAATCACACGTCGATATTACGCACAAAATAATATAATACTATATTATTAATATTATATACGAAAATTATATCAGATCGAAAGGGCCTACAATCTGACGAAGATGCAGAATTTGGAGAGAAAACTCATTAAAATTCAATAAAAAAATTCAATCATCTTGAAAAAGAACGTCTTCTGTTCTGTTTGAGCGCCTGTTCCCCAGTTTGGGGCGGCTCACAACAGCGTCTGACCCGAAGCGGGCGACTAAATTTGAAGACTTGTGCTCTCGAGAGCTATATCCGAAACGGCAGCCCCATTGTTTGTTGAGAATTAAAGGTTGTTTCTTCAACTACAGCATCAACAACGTGCACTACCCACGGTAGACCATTAGATCTTCAATAGGGGTATGAATGTCCCGGTCTCGACTCGACTGAATGGAATAAAAAGTAACATAGACTCGACTGTAGCAACTATCGAGGCATGATAACCCTTCATAACTTCGCACATAATATTCGTTGCAGGAAACCAGATTTTCACCTTGACACGTATCCTCCACAAGGTTCGTAAGTACAACCTGCAGACACATCATCTGTTTATAGACTTCAAGGCGGCGTACGATACAGTGAAACGCAACGAGCTGTGGCATATTATGCGCGGTTTCCCAACGAAGCTGATTAAACATACGGTAGTTCGGTAGTTCTGCGGATGCTGGTGCTGCGATGGTGATAGATGGGGATATTCTCGAGGTGGTTGATGAATTTGTTTATCTTGATACAATCCTAATGTATGATGCTAGCTGGGCCATGAGGTAAAAATAGGGATTGAGGCAGCGAATAGGGTTTAGTACGGATTACGTAACCAGGCTGTAGATTCGCACGAAATTTGCGCTCTACGAGACGTTAATCCTCTCGGTGACGCTCTACGAACATGAATCGCAGACGTGAAAGGAGACCGATCGGTGAGCGCATGGGGTATTCGAGCGTAGAATCCAGCGAGCGATGATCGAAGGCATACTATAAAATGTGATGTAGAGCAGACGC
This sequence comes from Wyeomyia smithii, assembly GCF_029784165.1. NCBI lineage: Eukaryota > Metazoa > Arthropoda > Insecta > Diptera > Culicidae > Wyeomyia > Wyeomyia smithii. Next base: position 92,684,396 of record NC_073696.1, read on the forward strand.
CTGAATAACGAGCCATTTTTTATAAGATTTGTGCTGCTGCAACCATTGTTTTGATCTTTTGTGGTAATCACAAGCTGTACGAAGTATACAAATATGCTAATATAATCACGCTGATGAAACATTACAGGTTACAGAGGGTAGGCTACGTTACAGACGTATGAGCAACCGTCAAAGATAATGTTCAGCAGAGACCCAGATAGAGGCTGATGACTTCTAGATAGTCCCCGCTCGTGTTGGATGTCTGCTTCGGAGAGGATACCTAGGTGCGACTGGAGAAAAGCAACCCAAGACCAAGTTTATGGAGGTGTATTATGAGTTCGTAATAGAATCTCTATGATCTGTGGCTATTAAAATAAGACTCACAGCCTACACACCGACACGAACGACTAAAGCCAACCAATTTCGCAGCTTCCCGAGGCCTGATGATAAGAAACACCTTTTTTCCCGCGAAGATATTTAAAAAGTCACCTGGAAATCCCCTGACCAACAACAAACCAAATTGACCACCGCGGCACTATCTATTAGAAGGTGTAACTTCGAGCCGACAAACTGACTGGTGTGACAGGGAATACCAGCCCTGAACAATTTGTGGATGGAGAGATAATAAATAGCTCGGAAGCGAAAACACACCCAGATATTGACGAGCTCGTAATGAGTTGACTACGATTCTGAGAAGAAAGAAACGCCAGAGATTGAGAAAAATTTAGGCAATGCCACACGCAAGTTTCATGAGAAGGTGAACCAATCCTGTAAAGGCTACCCATCGAGTCCGTTTTCAATTAACACCTCAATAGCGGAATAACAGAAAGCGGCAAAAGGGAAGTTAACCTTGGAGTGCCTACAAAATATAACAAAGTTTCAGTTAACGATATCCTGGAGATCAAACGGGATACAGGGTACTAGCAACATTACTTCCTTGGATAATTTCCAGTCTTCAGGAGAAAGAGAGACTTCCAGAGGAATGGATGGAAGGGGTTGTATGGCTCATCTATAAAAATAAGTGATCGATTACAATGGAGCAACTACCGTGGCATAACGTCTCCCTGATCTTGCTTGCCGTTTATCTCCTTCAATTTAAAGATTCATGAGGCAGTATTAAGCGGGCTTCGTGCAAGCACATGTTGGAGTACAACGTGCTCACACATCCCGTCTTCGTGAACTCCAAGGCAACGTATGATACAGACTCGAGACTATTCATGACAGTTAATGCACGACTACAGTTTTACTACAGTATGTTGGCGAATGACTGGACTAAAGGCGTAATATAGTTCCCATATGCGAACCATTAGCCTGCCAGCTACCGAACCCCTTCATCCTCGTTGGTGCCTACCGGAATCGAGTTACTTGTAAGAAGATCGTATAACCAACACCAGTGGGACGCATGCCAAAGAGAAGTTTCCTGAACATGTAAGGCCACCACAAGCGCCCGCAAGGTCGATTCTTTAGCACTAGCTTTATGAAAATACACACCCTTCACCTCGGAAGTACTGAAGACGGCAAACACGAATTCTACGCGCAGTTGGAACGTACGATACGATAATACGATCGCTGCCCAGAACATGATGTCAAGATTGTCATCTGGGATAACAACGGCCAGGTCGGTCAGGAGGTGCAGTTTAGACCGGTAGTTGGACGATTTAGCGCACACCGGCTAACGAATATAAAAGTTCTAAGACTAATCGACTTCGCCGCCCCCAAGAACATGGCCATAAGTAGCACCTTTTTCCAGCATAGCCGCTAACATCGGGACTCCTAGAGATCACCTAACACCACAGAAACTCAAAGTGACCACGTTCTGGGCGGTACTTTTCAGACATTATCGAAGTCCAAACACGTCGGGGCACTAACATCGACTCGGATCACTATTTAGTGATGGTGAAGATACGCCAAAAACTATCCGTTGTGAACAACATTCGGTACCGTAGCCCGCCAAGGTCCCCTCTAGGGGTCTGTTGGAATACCGTCAAGTCAGCCATGAGCAGTGTAGCGGGGGACGTCTTAGATCGCGAAGCACCGAGTCGACGTAACGAAAGGTATGACGAGAAATGTCGGCAAGTATTGGATAAAAAGAACGCAGCGCAGACAGTAATGCTGCGAAAAGCCACCCGTCATAACGTGGAGCGATACAAACAGAAACGAAGACAGCAAACCCAACTCTTCCAGGAAAAAAAGCGCCGCTAGGAGGAGGAAGAAGCTGTACCGCTCTCATCAAACGAAAGTGCAGGAATAGGGATGTGAATATCTTGAGACGATCGTCAGATGATCGAAAGGTGGAGACAGCACTTCGATGAACATCTGAATGGCGTACAGGCAGGAGACCAGGGCAGCGACGCAGGGGACTCTATCGGTGCAGCAAGCGATGGATATGTGCCACCCCCATAGTTAGGCGAAGGTAATGATACTATCCGGCGACTTAAGAACAACAAGGTAGCTGGAAAGGACGGTATCGGAGCGGAGCGGAGCGGAGCGGAGCGGAGCGGAGCGGAGCTTCTTAAGATGGACCCGGACAAGTTGGCCAGTTATCTGCATGTTACTATGGGAAGTTACCATGCCGGCTTCGTGGAGGGTCGGTTCACAACAGACCAGATCTTTACACTGCCGCAGATCCTTCAAAAATGCCTCGAATACAGACTCCCTACCCATCATCTCTTCATCGACTTCAAAGCCGCTTATGACACGATTAATCGTGCAGAGCTATGGAGAATTCTCGACGAGAACGGCTTTCCTGGGAAGCTTACCAGACGAATGAGGGCCACGATGGAGGATGTGCAGTGTTGTGTGAAGATCTCGGGTGGTCTATCCGACCCGTTCGGATCCCGCAGGGGACTTCGACAAGGTGATGGTCTTTCCTGCTCACTATCAGGGCCGGCGTTTCATGTGGGTAGTATGGGTAGTAGTACCCATTCGGAAAATATCCATGTGGGTACTTACCCACACGAAACTATCGGACAAAACCAAAAATAAAGGTAATGTTGCGAGCGACAGATTTTTCGATGGATATCGTTGAGCGAGAGGTTATAAATCTACAGATTTATGTACAGTTGTAAAGTTTCTAAGGGAAACCTCATCAGAAGTCCGATTAAGCTCAAATTTTGGATGGAGACTTTTTTCGAGAAGACAAAACTGTTGAGCCCTAACGTTTGCATTAAAAAATTGCTCAAAAATGCCGATTTTACATGGATTTACCTTTACATGCACTGACGAAACTACCCATGCAGCATCAATAATAGTAACCCATGAGTCAGCAGAAAAAAATTGACTGGAACTCTAACCGTAATGGAGAAAACAGTGAAGCTACTCCGTTCAGAAGTGTGCGCGATCAAAGAACGGTACCCGCGTCGAAAGCGGACATCGTACGGTTAAGAGACGCCAGTTACGCTTGTTCCGGTATCTACAATATCTTGGCACTGTTGGACTATAATCAGAGCATCGACAGAAAGACCGATTCCATACGGCCGACGAACCTGAGCGACAAGAAGCTCCAAAAAATGCTGCAGAGAAAGACTGAGAGAAAAGTGGCTACATCACTGCGAACGCTTGATCGGGTGGTCGGTGCAGCCGGCCAAACAGTGGAAAAATACCTGGAGAACATGGACATCAGAAAGCGGCAGTCCCGTCCATTGGTCTCGGAGCTGCAGGCAATGACGCAGTGTCAGCGGCTGAATAAGATGGTCGAGTCGATTTTTCCGGCGAATCGCGACGTAATGGTGGTGGTCGACGCCGAGACCTATCTCACCCTGGATGACAACGACTGGCAGGGCACTCCGTATTTTATTTCCCCCCGAAGGAAGTGAGCTCTGGGGTAAAATTCATTTCACACACCAAGTTCCCAAAGAAGGTGCTGCTATGGCTGACAATCAGCGAGAAGCTCTGTACTGACCGTGAACGGGGAAGTTTATATTACGAAGTGCCTACCGGAAGTTGCGTCGTTCATTGAGAAATACCATAGAGGCGAAGACGATGTGCTCTGGCCGGATTTGGAGTCGACTACTCGATGCAATCGTTGGAGGAGATGAAGCGGCTGAAATTTGATGCGGCACCCAGGTCGCCCAATCCACCCAACGTTCCCCAGCTACGTCCCATCCAGAGACAAACTAGAAGCGTTAGACCTACTCCAACATTTTTGACACGAAAATTGAGGAGGAATTGACAAATAAAACGAAGAAAGAACTCAAAAACATACCTACACGCATGATTTGATCTACCATGGCGAATGTTCTGGTAAACTCCCAGAAAGCTGCTCGCATGGGCGTGGAATTTATTTTGCAAGTGAGTCTATTTAATTACCTTCCATGGGAAATTCATTAAAATCAATTATCTGTCTTGGTTTTTTTTCTATCACCTGAAAACGTCCATTTTTTAATGCAAACATTACTACTGAACGAAATTCAAAAATCTAATTTCACTTAAACATTCCATTGGCACCCTATGGTTATTGCAATGATGAGTTTGAGGTAGTCGTAGAGTTCGTCTACCTTGACGCAATGGTGACTGAGAACAACGATTGCAGCCGTGAGATTAGGAGACGAATTATCAGCGGGAGTCTTACTTAATATGGGCTCCACAAACAAATACGCTCGAAAGTCCCCGCGCAAAGTGCACCTTGTAAAAAAAATCAAAGCCTTGGTGCTACATTGCGATTTAGAGCTTGACCTTCTGTTTATCACAGACTTCGCAGCCAACTGTCAAGTGTACAGGACAATTGTGGGGCTAGGCGCTACGATCCTACTGACACTAACAGTCTCTCAGAAGCCGAGACTCGAACCTACGACGACTGGCTTGTTATGCCAGCATCGTACTTAGAGACCAGCTGGGAGGGTAACGGAAGTGCATCTTGTACAAAACGTTAATTAGACCGGTGGTTCTCTAGGGGCATTAGACGTGGACAGTGCTTGAATAGGACCTGCGAACGCTCGGTGTTTTCGAAAGACGGGTGCTAAGAACTATCTGGCGGTGTACAGAAGAACGGAGTGTGGAGACGGAGAATGAACCATAATTTCGCGCAATTCTACGGTAAACCCAGCATCCAGAAAGTGGCCAAATCTACTATTAACTACCATGCAAGATTGGTTCTCACCTCGAATCCGTTTGGTACGAGACGAAGAGGAGCGCAAAGAGCAAAGTGGTTAGGCCAGGTGGAGAATAATCTGGCAAATACGAGGTGCCCGCAGGATTGGAGGCGGGCATCCATATACCGATCAAGTTAATGCGGAATTATACTATGATGGCCATGTCTCAGGACGTACGTAGTAAGTACAGTTTTACTGACACCAAAGCTATCCTGGAACGAGTAATGTGTCACGTGTGCATGCCGAGGCCACTTTCGAATCCCTTCTTAACGCGTAAAGAGTTGAGAGAAGGAGATGGACTATCTTGCATGTTGTTCAACATTGTTCTTGAGAGTGTAATCCGACGAGCCCCAAACTAGAGGCGCAATTTTCAGCAAGAGTAGTCGCAGATGACCCAAAACGTTATTGAAAGAAATACGACGACGGGGGCAATCAAAACCAGACTAAAAGTGGAGACTAGGAGAGTTGGATTGAAAATCAATACGTAGAAATCCAAGGGTATGATGTACGATGGGTAGGGAGAGGCTCAAGAGGAACCAACATTCGCCTACAACGGATGGAGATCATGGACGGCGGGCCTGCGCGTCTCGTGACGCCTAGGGAATTGACAACGTGTGGCCCAGGACGGAGTAATGCGGAGTAAAATTTTTAATTCGGTAAGAGCCACCACGGCCTTAGATTGCTGTAGCAAGTAAGTGCATAGCAGTTGTGAATAGTAAAACTTACAAATCATTTCAATTTTCCCAGAATTTCATAAAATTCCGCAAAGTTATTTATAAATGAGCTTAACAACAGTTTAGTTCCGTAAACCTGTTCCTGATAGCTAAAATGATTTTCTTATTTTAATGGCCGTCGAAATTAGAGACATTTTCGCTTTATTGTCCACGAGATCTGGTGACTAGCAACAGAGTTATAAGGATCCTTATAACAAGAGTTCAGCGATATTAAGGAACAGAAAGCAAAGGCTTCGGCGTCGATTCATTATCATGCCTCAGTCTACCGATGCCATAAGTACACCGTGTTCAATATATGCGAATACAAGTTTTCGTGTATTTGTCTCTCCCGCTCCTTTTGTAGTTCTTAAACTATGCATGCACTCACAAATGTCTGTCAGTTGTGTTTTGTTTTTGATGCACGATGAAGCAAGTTCAAGAAGTCATAGCAAAGCAGTTTTTTGCCGGTGATCTACTTTGTGCAACATTCTAACGTCTGAAATCGTGAAGGGTTAAGTGAGATTTCGTTTATGAAAGCATCAAAGGTACAAAAAGACATCATCTTCGGAGGATCGTGAAAGATTCGGTTGGCCACGGTCTACAAGAACACTGCAAGTCATTGAAGTTGTGAGGTAACGTTTCCGGCAAAAAAGTTATCGTCCAGTTCGAAAACTTACAACCGATCTGAATATATCTGTTGGATCTGTCCACAACAATTTGGTTACTGCCCTTAGATGTAAGGCCTACAAGAAGCATAAAGCTCACGGTGCTTCCGAGTCCTCTCAGAAATAGAGGCTTGATAGAGCGAAAATGATGCTCTCACGGCACGATTCACGAGTACAGTTTTTTTCTAATGAGAAAAAAACAAGACAATGCACAAAAAGACCAATTAAGAACAGCAGCAATGATGGTTTGGCAAGCAGTTTGTATGCGACTAATCAAAGACAATGCTGCTTATTATGAAACGGAAGTTTTGGAGAATATTATTGCCTCGAATTTGCGAAAGTTCTTCGGAGATGACCACTATGTATTACAGCATGACGGTGCACTAGCGCATACCGCGAACTTGGTTTAAGGTTTGTGTACATCAACAATTTGATGGATCTTCTGGATAAAAATGAATGGCCGCCAAGTTCCCCAGATTTGAACCCAATAGAAATTTTCGTCTGATCATGATGTCGTCGAAACTTGCTGAACACAAGGTGTTAAACTTAGAACAGTTTAAAGCGATAATCCAAAAAAATTGGGATGAAATACTCAAGAAATCTTGTCAAAATTGGTGAAACTATCTAGGTTATTCCAAAACATTTGATGTTCACTATAGAAGTACTTTTAATAAAAAGTACTCAGAAACTGGAGGTGTGATATTTACATATCGTTATGAAATTTTAAAATTGTAATGAATTTATTGAACAAAAGAATCGTGAAACAGAATAAATAAAAATATTCTTCTGAGAAAAACAAAAAAAAAACTATGAAGCAGCCACCAATAGAGCAGCACTGTAATCTTGGGAATAAAACAATCATCACAGAAAGAAAAAAAATCCGTTCTTGTTCCCATTAGTCAGAACCAAACAGATCCTCCCGAAAGAAAACGCCTACATCGCTGAATGCTCACTCAGCCAAAACGCTTTCGCGTTCATCCACTCACTCTAATCGTTTAGTTGCGCGATTGCGACTGCCGAGTTGTTCGATTCGTCTCGAACATATGTTTCATTTTGGCGCACATGTTCCAGTTTTCGACCAAGATCGACTGCGATGTGCTTTGCTGCAAAGTCCGATAGCAGAGGAAGGAGACAACGACAACGACGACGACGATGGATTTATCTGCAATTTGTGCGGATATCGTTTATTGTGTGGTTAGTGGTCACTTTGCGGATTTACGCTGTTTCGCGGCAACAACGCGGTGTTGTTATTGCTGTTCGACTGACAGGCCGGGTTGTGGTTCCAGACAGCGAAAACAATGCTCAACAGAAACGAAACGACGACGGTGCTCCACGGTTGGTACACGATCGGTCAATTAATGAAAGTGATCATTTTTGGATTATTTTCGTACCCGCCGTGGTCGGTATCAGAACATGGGTTGGGGATTTTGCGCCGTTCACCAGGGGAATAAAGCGATACCTGCAATAGGTGCTCTGGTTGTTGTTGTTTGTGGTGACAGTTGAGAAATGGTGCTTGATTTTGTTGGCAAATTTGTTTTCAGTTTTTTGGGTAGTCTATTTTTGTTCTAAAGGTAGAGAAAGATGTTCTCATTTATCATTAGCCTGGTAACTTAGATTGGATTTGAGAATCTGTAAATTAACTGAATATCACAGAACAAAACAGATTCGCAACTTATTGTTCAAATTTACCAATAGTTTTACTTTTTATTTAATAATGAAGGTCATGAATTTTATATCCAAATGTTCGTCAGGATAATCAAGAAAATTGTGTCGTTTGATACACTGACAGTAATCGGATAAATCAATTTTGAAAGTACGGTCCAGAGTCTGAATTAAATCTGCAGTTGTTTTGACGTAAGATTTTGTCTCGACATAATTCGGAGAATAATTGGAACTGTCCTTTTTCGAATTAAACCCAATTAACCAATCCCATGAAACGTACAACGAATTATACGCACTATACATTTCCAGCACAAATGGTACTTTCGCACGCTGTCAAAAACCATTAATCACCGGAGACCCCAATTAATTAAGACAGCCAGGGACAATAAATTTTCCCGTTCAGCAGAAGTACAGACCATCACTAAAACCTTCCAGATTCGCCCCCAGTACTTGAAGCTCGATATACGCTTGAAGTTCATCCGATTCAATACGTTTTATTTTATTACAGTCTACAGAAAAGTTTCTTTAAACGGTACTACCATCTTAAAACGCTGTATGTCAATTTCGCAATGATCAGTTGGCATGAAAGTCAAAAACGTTCATACGTTCGCCAGCTCCTGCAAATATACGACCCTTCGATAAGAGACTACAGATATGTCTCTGCCACCGCCACCCGGATCGTTTCCAGGTCAAAAGCGGCGTAAATTAGAGGTTAATTGATACATCCACCTTTTACCCCATGGCCATGTTAACATTTATCAGCAGAGCTGGCAGAATGCAAGACTCGCAAGTGTATGTGCGAAAATATGCCCGCAAAAATGTAAACCCTCTGTGGCGTTGAAGTAGCCGCCGTCGCCGCTGCGACCGAGCCTTCCCGGTGTTACGAAGCGATAGCCGCCGAAGAGTTAAGGCCCCATTGCACCCATTATCAATTATCTCACGCGCCAGAAAACCGACAGGCTTACCGTAGTTGGGCTCATGGACGCGACCCTGGCATCGTGCAGATAATATTTATGAACCTTTTCGCAAAAAGAAAGCGTCCGAACTCGGAGGTGAGCGAGTCCTTTCGTACTTTGGAATAATTTCAACATCGACGGTCACAGTCTGAACGTCGAGAACGAAGTGAATGCATATGCACGGATTTTTTAACTACAATTAGTGGCTCTGTTTTGCAACTTTAAGCAAAGAGAAGCACATTTGGATTTGAATTCACTTTAGGTTCAAAATAAGGCCAGATCTACTAACCCCAGTGTCAATCGTTCGAATTAAAGAAACAAGAAAAAATTGCTTAAGTTAATATATTTACAGAAAAGCCACAGTTGCTTCTCTGAGACAAAATTAATTTCTGCTGATTGGTTTAACCTGACATTTAAATCGGTGACGACGCAAAAAGAAGCTGCAATTATTTTTGATATGTTGTTCCCACTTAATCAAGTTTAAAAACAGAGCAAATAAATAATCCAAAATTTTGATAATTGGTATCGGTTTTCCGGGGATCGGTTTGATTTCTCCAGACGCAGTTATGCAATTTCAGCGACCGTTAAGACACACAAGATTTCCCAAGAAGGAGACCCGTACGATGTTCTGGGTACTGTCAAGAACGACCAAACTTGTAACCGATCCCAGGAAATTTATGACGAAAAGGGAGTGCCTCATTAAAAAATTCCTTTTCCCTTTCCTGGACCTACCGTAACTAAAAATGGTCAGCGATAAAAATAAGTCGATCTCGGCGTTTCACATTACAAACCAGCAAAACCACAACCGGTCCGCTTGGACAAAGTCCTCCCGGGCGGTGCGCGGCGAATTGTATCCCATATACGTGCGTCGTTCACAGGCCAGAATCGATAGGACCAACCGACCGACCGACCGGCCGTCCTTTACTCCTTTCCCGTCCTGTCGCTTTCCAAAAACAGGTTGACATTATTTCAGTTCCAATTACTGGATATAATCAGTACAGTGGTGAATTTCCCGCACACACACAATGTATCACCGAAGCTTTCGGCATGGATTCGTTAGTTTTCGACTCTTACCAATCATCATCATCGTCGTCGTCGTCATCGACTTCGTCGTCATCATCATCGAATAGTTTCGTAACTGCAATCGTTTCAATCTTCCACTTCCTAAAACGGACAGCCACGAAATGACCATTGCACTGGTCTTCGGCTGCCAGCCACTGGCCGAGGATAGAATTAGTCATTCGACTGAACGGCACGAAAGAAGCAAAATTTCACTGCAAATAAATTGGGTTCCGACAACTTTCTTTCTTTCCTCACAGTAAATGTATAAATAATAAAACCTGATTCGTTTCACTTACTTTTTCATCTGTGCTAGTACCACTTCGAATTTTTAAAAAAATATTTCTAGCAAAAATATCTTGGATATGACAAAATTGCAAGAATTGTCATATTTTAGATTACTAGTTATTGAAAATTTTGAAAGGAAAAAAAGGAAAACTAACTTTTCAATACGACAATCTTTTCAGCCAGCAGGTGAAAATCAACTTTTTCAAGTTCTATCATTCTCGCTTCTGCGTTTACAGTGATGGCATAGACTCATGCAAAGTTGAACTGAGTAACCTTTTTCCAGATTTAAATTCAACTTGAATCTGATTCCTCCCAGTAGTTTCAGTTTTCGTTGCATCGCACACTCTGATCCATTGAGTTTAGATGCATGCGATGCATCTAGTGCACGATGTACTAACGATGCCGGTGATTAAAATGATGCGATTTTTATGCAGTTGTTGCTTTGCAGGATTCAAACTCAAACCCAACTCAAGTGTGCTGCACTGTCTGTAGGGTTTATGTGCAATCGAAAATAGATGTGAAAGCGAGTTACAAAACTTACTTGCATACGAGTGCAAAGTCACACTACCTACTCTGTGCGTTTACGAAGCTGTTCGTTAGAGGAAAAAACGATCAACTTCGTAAACGTAAAGACGAGAATGACGGAACTTGAAAAAGTTATAAAGTTGAATGTGCTTCATATGCATGATGCCTCGGAAGATATTTAAGAACTGCTGCTGGTGCTTCTGCCTCCGAATCCAGGTTAGAAATGAGGTGCGGGTAACACAAATATATCTAAACTTGATAGAAATAATAAATCCTGCAATATTCTTGACATGCCAAAATGATGAAAAGTACAGAATTATATCAAATTCTGTTATCATACACTTGAATGTTCAAAAGTGTGTTTTTAAAGCAGATTTATAACAAAATTTGTTATTCAATTAACAAAATATTGTACATTCTAACTATTTCTGATTTTTTTCTGTTAATAACCTTACAAAACTTGTTATATTTTGTAATAATCAGTAAGTAATTTTAATAGGATTTTTGATATTTTAATTATTAACGAGACCAAGTTTAGAACAAAAGTTGATACAAAATGTTCGTAACAAAATATCAAGATTTATTATAATCCTGGTATTTTTGACAGATCGGGATCTCTTAATGAAAATATGCAAAAATTACTCCAATTTTAAAACCAAATAAGAATCCAGCTGAGGTTCTAAGTTATCGACCAATCAGTTTGCTTTCTGCGATAAGTAATTTGTTTGAGAGAATTATATTTAACAGAATGATGTCACACATAAATGAAAATTCAATTTTTGCAGATGAACAGTTTGGATTTCGCCATGGGCATACCGCTACTCATTAAATGCTTAGAGTTACTTTCATGATACGAGCTAACAAACCTTAAGGTTCTTTCAACGGAGCTGCTTTTTTAGACATAGAAAAAGCATTCGACAATTATTGGCATAAGGGTTTCTTTGCAAAATTGCAGACATTTAATTTTCTTATTTTTCTAATCAAAATTTTAAAAATTATCTAACAGGTCGAACACTACATGTTGTCCATCAGAATTCAAAATCTGATAGCTTTCCTGTAAGAACAGGTGTGCCTCAGGTTCAGTCTTGGGTCCAGTCCTGTATAACATATTTACTTCAGATCTTCCTGGTTTACCTCCAGGATGCACAAAGACATTATTTTTCCATGACACAAAAATTCCTATCTTCCTATTTGCAAAATTGGAAAATCTCTCCCAATGAGATCTCTACTGATTATTTTTCCTCATGAATCTCGAGTTTCTTTTCTCAAGCCAAACAATAATCACGTTGTCAAGATGAATGCGGTTATTTTAAGTTGGTCTGACAAGGTTAAGTACTTGAGGCTAATTTACGATAACTCATTTTCAAAGAGCACATTGAGAGTATACAAGCCAAGTGCATCAAATATACGAGATGTTTATATCCTCCTATTAACAGGAATCCTAAACTTTGTTTTAAGAATAAACTTCTGATTTACAAACAAATTTTTAGACCAGTTAAGTACTCTATGTTGTACTGTTCTGGTCCAGCTTTTGTATAACAAGGAAAAAAAACACTTCAAAGGACTCAGAATAAAATCCTGAAAATTATTTTGAACGTCCTCCTTGGTTTGGTACACCCGAAAAACACAGACTTACTGGTGTTGAAACATCAGAAGCTATGTCAAATATAATTATTATCAATTTACGACAAAAATCGTTGCAATCCTCAATTGCTACGATAAGCTCTCTTTATAGCCAATAAGTTAGCAATTAAGTTAGTTGTAAGTTTATTTCCCTTTTTTTGACAAGTAGGTTTCAATCCCTAAGTCCTAAAAGCTTTCGCCAACAAATCCTAAAAATTTAAATTACAAATTTCTAACAGTGTTGAGAAGTCACCATTTGTGATTGGCCCACAAACTCATTATTTACTAATATTTATATCAGAATGGACCCCTACTAAAAGACGTAGTCCTACGTCAAAAACCAGAGCTGAGTGAAATACGTGTGCAAAGTTTAATTCAAATAAAAAATCACAGGAGGGTTGTGTGCAAAGCCACGACCGCAAGGTTGAAGTAGAATACTTTTACACAGCTCTACTTACGACTGTACATTAACCTACGGCCGGGCGAATCGGTTCGCGCCGCTTCACGCGTTTAGCCTGGCAGAGGCCTAATGCGCACGGCCAACACAATAGAAAGGTGTTTTCACATTGAAAATTAGACACGGCTTTACTGGAGTAAGTGTTGGCAAATGCATCAACCGCTAATACCGCCGCTATCGTACGAAAGTCAGCCCGGCAAAGGCCTGAGACGTGGTGACCAACCACAGGGCAAGTGATTTGTTTAATTTGAAGGCAACCACAGGCGCAACCCGCTGCTATGGTCTGTTACTGCTGAGTGCCGATATCTGCTGTTACTGCTGTCAACGTTGTGGACGGTCCATCCCGTTCACCTTCCGACTAATGAATGTAGCTAGTTTTCCCAGAAACACTCTTTTATAGCCGAAGGGTGCTACGTAATAGGCCACGCCTTCCAGTTCAGGTTTATCATTTCCGGTACCATTGCGGTTTGTAACATCAAGCGATTTCGTTTGCTCACTGTTGCGTGTTGCATCATGTTGCAACTTGGCAGCTGGGAGACGACGAAATTCTGTTTATGCTGATTGATTGAATCGACTTCATATTAGCTCTGCATAGTCGAACTAACTGCTTTTCTGAATGCGTTCTAACAGGGCAGTTTATTATTCAATATCGGTTATGCTGATCGCAGCCTTTGCGCTGCCCCTATAGTGGGGGGTTTACTAAATGAAGTAAAAATTGGACAACTACAACAGAATTTGATTGCATCCCGCACAGAATGTCTGCTTGTGTTGATGCCAGAAAATTATTAACCTTCAATAATTTTTTTATGTGCCTTGAAAAAAGCATTTTGCGGTACAAAATCGGTTACTGATTACAACTTTTGAGCTGCCCTAACATTGGGGGAATTAAGATACACGGACAACATGCATTGTGGAAGCTATTTTACATTCAGTAAATTTGACGGGTGCGACAGATTTAAATTGCTAGGATGCAACACAGAATGCTTGCTTGCGTTGACAAAAATTATTAACTTTCAATGACTCGTTTATTTGCCTTGAAAAAGGCATTTTGATGTTCAAAGTTTGATTTCCTGATGGCAATATTCATGCTGCCCCAACACGGGGGGCATAATGGCTGTCAGGCGACACACGCTGAGAAAAACCGCGCTGCTCCTGAGACGTAGTGACCAACCACAGGGCTAGTGCTGCTGCTAAGGAAGGACGACTGCTGTTGTCGCTGTCTAGAACTATTATGAGCGGCTCCGGCTGAAACAGGCTCTTATATAGACCAAATAGCATGTTTTCAATTGCAAGGTATATGATCCTGTCGACCGTGCTTGGGAAGCAAGCATATAACGACCAATCAGAGGTCGAATTTTTCGTTTTGACAAGGCTTGACTATTTTCAATAGTACAATAGTGTGAATAATAAAATTACAACTATCTTATTTTGGGAAGAATCTTAGAAGATTTTCCAATCTATTGCTGCAAGAACGAAGGAAATCCATCGAATTCTAACCTAAAGCATTTGAAATTGGACATATTTTTCACTTTTTTCGGTTTTAGATTTTCATTTCACATCCCTATGTAGCCGAACTTCCTGAGAGAAGTATTCTACTTCAAAATGATCACAGGCATGGTTATGCAAAATAATAATTATTCATCCAATATTTTCGCTTTTGAAGAGTTGTACGTATATACAATAATGATCAAACATCGTCAATACCTTTAGAAAAAAAGCATATCATCATATATAATTCCAGTGTTTAAACTTGAATTTATAATAACTCGATACCAAGGTTGCATATTCAATTTCGGGGTGTCAATTCCATTCAATTGGCCGCGTGCCGATAACTCGTTCCACAAGTACAATTTTGAAATATGATGTACGACAAACTTGCAGTCCATAAGTAATGCTACAAGTTTGTCGAAGAAAGCAGTGCTCTAACTCTTACGCCTAAAGTGTGAGAGCCAATATTCAGTGGGATATTCAGCCAATATTCGCGGTGAATATAAAAATATTCGCGGCTGAATATTGGCTGAATATTGCACTGAATATGGGCTCTCACACTTCAGATATAAGAGTTACAGCATTGCACTATTCGACAAGTTTGACTACTATTCGACAAGTGATACTACTTAGGAACTACAAGTTTGTAATACATTGTTTCGCAAAATTGTACTTGTGGAGCGAGTTATCAGCACGCGGCGAAAAAGCACCTTAAAATTGAATTTGCAACCTTGCTCGATACTGTTTTATCATTATTTCTTTTTGATTGGAAATGACTGTTTGAATCATTTAACATGATTACAATTATTTTTAGAAAATGTGGAAACTACCAAAATGCTTTAAAATCATGCTAAACACAGGAACAGCTTGCTTCGGAATTAGGAGTTACCCGCCAAATAATTGCATGCTTTAGAAATGATACATGAACTAAAAATTTTGGTTTCTTATGAATTGACGCTAAGGAACGTTGAGCCAAAGGAAGTGGTTTCTTCCTCGCATTCTAATGGGTGATAAAAATTGGCTTCATTAAAGCAACCCAAAAAAAGAAAGTCTTATGACTATCCGGTCAGTTTTTACGTTTTTGGATCTCACCAAAACTACCACCGGAAAAGGGAATTGACGTCGATTGGAGCAATTAAGCAGGGCATTGAGTGAAAAATAGCCACAATATGAGCAGAGCACGAAAAAGAGATTCTACTTTAGACAACGCTCGACCTTATACTGCCAAAGTCGTTGAAACTTAAAAAGAAAAGGCTCAAATCACAAGGTCTTCCTCACTTTCCCCAGATGGTGCACCATTCGACGGCACATGATTAGCTGATTAGCAATTCTGCTCATATGAAGATATCAAAAATAGGCTTGATTCATGGATAGCCTCAATAGACGAAAACTTTTATCGTAACGGTCATCGAGCTCACAGCAGCACTTTGAATCAGTTGGAAGCTGCCGGGCAAAACTATACCCGGATGGGAATACGGGCCCCTGGGTTATCTTCCTCCGTCCCATTATAAAAGCATTTTTTTTTTGTAAGATTTGGGCCACTACGACCATTGTTTTAATCTTTTGTGGTATGTCTCTTCTTTAGTCAAGGTACTCGTAACAGACATATCACTATTAATGGAAGTGATCGTCGTTGTCACATAGCACCCTCTCTCCCCATTTCGCACTAAATTTCGTATAAAATGTAATACCTCTTAAGGATTTGCAGATCATACTTCGAAAAGCCCCATAATTTCATTTTGAAACGCTCATATTCTGTGTTATATAACTGCACTATTTGACCGATCAAATATTCTGCAGTCTCACATTGGATCCCGCAGAGGCGATAAATTTCGTCATATGACAGCCCAATTTGTTTCAAATAATGCTAATTATCCTTAGTTCCTTTTTGTTTAAACTGAGCAGTTCTTGGCTTTTTTTTACACTAGGTATTATAAAGCGTTTAAGCTCTTGTATTATCTTATGTTCCCAAGTTATCAATTCTGCTTTAAAGGCGCTTTATAACAACCCAGAACGGTTCCGGGCCAATAAAATCGGTACATAACCTTTGTCTTGCAAACGTATCGGCTTTTTCATTAACTTCTGCTAATGGTCTCAGAAAAAGGATGCACTCCCATATTAGCTTAGAGGTACATTGTAGAGGCTTCAAATGCGTTAAATGCTGCTTAGTTAGCTACCTCTAGTACTACGAAAATGGGATTACTCGAGGGTGAACATTTGTATATTTTATAAAAAATGCTAAACAAAGATTGCAAGCGTCGAAGATGCATTTTGGAAAGTTTTCTTCTGAACATCTGAATGAGATGAAGTTGAGATGTTTTTTGGTTTGTTTAAAATAACTAGAAAACGGATGCTAAAAATCCCAAATTTGGTGTCGATTGGAATACCCTCCGCTCTGTGGGACCCCCCTGTTTATTGCAAAGTCACGCAGTTTTGTTCAAAATCTCTTTTCTCTTTTTCTTACAATTCATAGACGGAAGATGACCGAAAAATACTAATAAATGATTTTTGAAGAAAATAAACCAAGGAATCCAGAAAAAATATATGTTTTGACCGGAAGTGTTGCCAGATAAATTATTTTTGTATTTGAAAACTAAATTTACATTTTTGGCAAATGCAGCCATTTTTATTTTAAATTTGATAATTTTATCGTGCTCCTTGCAAAATTTTACATAAGAAACAACTATCATCCCGAGGTACTATGAGCCAATCTCGAGATATAGCATTTTTATGAAAATAGTTCTGAATTTCGTAATTAACTTTTCGTAAAAATGTTATAACTCAAGATTGGCTCATATTACCACGGGGTGATAAGTGCTTCTTACGTAAAATTTTCCGAGAAATACGATGAAATCACCAAATTTAAGAGAAAATTAGCTGCATTGGCCGAAAATGCAAATTTAGTTTTGAAATACAAAAATAATCTATCTGTCAACACTTCCGGTCAAAAACAATATTTTTTCTGGATTCCTTGCTTTATTTTCTTCAAAATTCACCTATCACTATTTTTCGGGTGTCTTACGTCTATAAATTATAAAATAAAATAATTACGAAGTTTACAACTTTTTTCGTAAATATGTTATATCTCGAGATTGGCTCATATTACCTCGGGATGATAGTTGTTTCTTATGTGAAATTTTCCAAGGAATACGATGAAATTATCAAATTAAGAATAAAATTGGCTGCATTTGCCGAAAAATGTAAATTTAGTTTTCAAATACAAAAATAATTTATCTGGCAACACTTCCGGTCAAAAATTATATTTTTTCTGGATTCCTTGGTTCATTTTTTTCAAAAATCATCTATCAGTATTTTTCGGACATCTTACGTCTATGAATTGTAAGAAAAAGAGAAAAGAGATTTTGAACAAAAAATGCGTGACTTTGGAATAAACAGGGGGTCCCACAGAGCGGGGGGTATTCCAATCGATATCAGAATTGGGATTTTTCCAAAGAGACAGTAGGTGAATAATCTACTGCAAAATCTGGATGGTCGTGTCCAAGTGGTATGTACGCTTCGTATGGAATGACCCATATATACTCTAAAACATTAATCTTCGAGTAAAAAGTTTTTTATCTTTCGCCATCCTGAGGCAATCCACGCAACTTCGCAAATCTATGCCGATCGATCGTTTCCGGTTTCGCTCAAACTTTCCCCAGATGTTCCTTTTTGATAAGAAGGTCATTTCGAGATATCAGTTTTTCATGCAGTCTCGCGACTGCTGTTTTAAAAGGGCCTAACCAAAGTGGTGACTGATCGATAAAAGTTTCTATATCAGAAAAACGGCTTGTTTGATTGAAATGGTGTCTTCAGCAAAGTTGTAGGCAATAAAATTGCGGTTCTAGAGCAAATATATACACTGTAAAAAAAAATTCTGTGCCAAATTTTCCAAATTGTCATAAAATATTTGATATCTCAAAAAGTAGCTTCAATTACACCTTTTTTGCCTTTTTTTATTTTTTTACACATTGAAGGTGACAATATGTACTACTATTTGTCAAAATTTTGTGCTGATAATATAAAAAAAAAACAAAAAGATTATGAACGTTTGAGTATTTTGACTTGTTCACTCTAAAGTTTTTTTGCAGTTGTTACTGTGACTAAACGCAATTGCTTGCAATTCAGTATATTCACCGGCTGAAAGCTGGAATCCTTAAAACGGCCAGTTCTAGCCTGAGGCAGATCGTCGACGGTCAGTCTCGAGTCGGTGACCAAGCCGGCGATCTACACTGCTGGAATGTACACGAGGTACTCCAGCGTAAAAAGCTCAAAAACAGCAATCTTGAGGCTTGACACTGAAACATGTAGTTTATTGGGGCGAACTTTAGTAATTTCGGTCACGACTTAAAATCGTGGCAGATCCTTACAAATCTGCATTGTACTGAATGCCTTCACTCTTAACCTAACTCAATCGGAGCAGGTATAAAAGTCCAGGATGTACCTCTAAGCTAGCTCCCATACTAGCTTATTATTTCATTGAGACAACTGGCTGAAAAGAACCAAGTCTGCTTATACTGGGCTCCTGGTAACTACGGAGAATACAATGACCACTATAGTTGAGTGATCAGGTGCCTGCACCGACACGCTTCCCGCGTTTCGGTGAATCATTCAGTGGTTTCAATGTTCAACATTTGAAAAATTTGGCACAGAAAATAAAAATTTACAGTGTATATATTTTTCCTAGAACCGAAATTGAATTACCTACAACTTTGCTGAAGACACCATTTCGATCAAACAAGCCATTTTTCTGATGTAGAAATTTCTACCCATCAGCCATCAGTCAGTAAAACAGCAGTCGCGAGTCTACACGAAGAACTCACATCATAAAATGACTACCTTTTGAAAACACTCAATTTGCTAAGTCAAATACGTGTGCAAAGTTCCATTCAAATAAAAAACGAACGAATAAATTTGTGCGTATTTTCAGATAATTTTGACTGGAAACGCCTAATACACTTATGTAATCATACTGCGCACAATCATAGTAGCGCGCGATATCATTATTCAAGCTGGCCACTACGCCACTATAGTTTTATCTTCGTTTTTTTACCGCTTGTAAATCATTTTAGAACGTGGATTTTAAAAGTTTTGGACGCTCTCAATAATTAGAATTCCATTCTACACCCTCTCTTGGAATGTTGCTGTAGGACGTAGCTCTACGTCAAAATGAATTCATAAGTACTGATTTTGATACAGTCTTTTTTGAAAATTATGTCTTGCGTAATTCCACATTCTACATGAAATACTCAACTCAAATTATTTTCGAAGACTTAAAACATTTCTAACATTTTATTGACTTGAAACTCAAAGCCCGATGCACCGCGACCATTCGTTTCCCAGCGAACAGGAAGCCACTTTTTGCCCAAATCAGTGCTTTCCCGTGTTTCTGCCGATAAAACGCAAAACATTGTTCATTGTCTGGCCGTGCTCTGATTGCTGCCAGTAACGGACCTAAGCCGTTATGCCTGACTGACTTTTCCCGATGCCTCTGCTTGCGCAGTAATACTGTCCACCTCGCGGTCCACTGTGGATTCTTGCAACCTTTTCCGAACCTACTACAGCGCGGATTTATTACGCCAGTAATGAAGAAAAACGCGATCACGTTCAATGCCTCATGCGATCGACTCAACAGACGCAGCAACGACGAAGGTAGATCCTTAAATGGGCGACTGATGATGCGTCGTCGTCGTCGTCGCACATGCATGGGAGTGAAAATGCGCTTGCCATATATCGCCACTATATTTAGCGATGGTATTCCAGGACTATTAAGGAACGGGAAAGTGCATTAACTTCTTCGTCTTGCCAGCAAAAACCACGCAACGAGAAATGCGTTGAACATGAACAAAAGAATGCGGATAAAACAAATGTGTTTTAACAAAAACAGATTGCAATTGAGGCGATGCAGCATATTGATTTTGGGTTGTTATGAGTCATCAAAAGACTAGAAACATTCTAAATACTGCCCGTTAGTGCGCCTATTCACGTGCCAATGTTTATGTTTTTACTGAAAACAATTGCTCGAGGTACTTTGAAGCTGAGAAAGGAAAAAACACTCCAATACGAACCGGTGCCAAGTGCACAGCAAGCATATCCCGATCATCAATTCGTACTTGCAGGAAAGTGCATTGTTGTTTACACATCTACACTTGTTTGTTGCTCTCGCAGAGAAAGAAATGAAAAAACTTTTCACGGTTAGTATGCAAACATAAACCTTTTCTCGACTGGAGCAATGAAAACATAAACAAAACCAAAAACCCGCAGTAGTATTTATAGAGGCGGGCGTCTCTATATAGCGATCAACTCTCCTGTTGCGAGCGACCGAGAAGATATTGGCCGGAAAGTAGGTGAGTCGGCGTCCTTTGTTTGGCTAACTGTTCTGTTGTTTTGAGGTACCTATCTACCAACCAACGAACCAAAAACCAAGCCAAATAAAACTTCAAATAGGGTTCTGCTAATTGAGCCGTGACCACCAACGAGGTCGTTTGTTTACTAGACAGCACTACTCGGGAAGTGCAGTGATGTAAGAAGCAGCATAAGCGGCATCTTTTAACCGGTAAATGATGTTACCTATACATGGCCGTGTACACGGAGGTGAAAGAGTACGGGATTTAAGCTCACTTCCTCGTAAGCGAAAAATAAAAAAATGTTAAGCGATTTTGAAAAAGAAATAAACAGAATAATCTGTAAACAGCCTTAAAATTTCATGCCAAAGGAAATGACACAGAAGCATCGAAAAGAATTTAGTCCACATTTGACCAAAAATGTCGAATGTTAAAATGTGTCTTAGAGTACACTAATTAACTGACTCGTGCCACAAAAGCTTAAAAGAATTTATGTGACAATTTTCAATCCGCATTTGAAACTATACAAAATTCATTTAAATAGCGCTCATCACCCCCCATTAGAAAACCCTGCGCACGGCTTTATAATTTTACGTTCGTAGGTAAAGTAAAAAAGTACGTCTATGTATCACAATGAATTTAGGTTACCGGATGCTCAGTACAACCTGATACTCCAGGAGCAAGCAAGCTGAAATTAGATTGGACTATCGATTTCATTGCTTATGCCCTCCTGGCCGGCGTTGCAAAACAGGTGAGGAAAAATGTGGAAATCAAATCTCCTGCATTCTCCCACGAGAAATACAGATGTCGTGCGCAATGCTTCATTGGACATTCCACCGGTCGATCCCACGACGACGGGCATGTCTTCGACGGCGATCTTGATCAAGACCGCTCGCTGCAGAACGGTACGATACGGCTGCAGGAGGCTTCGTGCCGATCTGCGACCTCCGCCTAGAAGCACCTAGGAAAATCTTTCAAAAGCATCCGCTCCCTGCCGAACCGCGCGCGCAATAAAGCAGTAATGTAAGCGAGACCTGAACCGCGCACATCAAAATAAATAAAACTCGATGCAATCCTGTCAGATCACGGCTGGATAATGGAAGAACCAGGGATAAGTAATTGGGGTCGCTCTGGTAAGTAAGAGCCGTAAAATCGTTATAAATATACACGTGACTGCCTAACAATTCATGCTGTCTAATTTAAGGCAATCTGAAATCATGAACTGGTATGCGGGTGAAGTGGAGTAGGAAGTCTATTATTTAAATTTTCTGGTCGGCCATAATAAATGAGTATGTTGACATGCACCGAAATTGCCGCCACCTTCTGACGGAATCGAACAGACAGAAACCAGGACGGTGATCCGGAGATTCTCCAGATTGACAAACGCGTTGATGGCGGAGCTTTTTGGTTACACAGTTGCATGTTTCGATTTCCCCGCGTGCATTCCGTAAGTGTATGATCTCTAATTTTCTTTGTTTTCCTCTCCCACGCACGTTAGGTATGATCTTCGGAACGTGACGATGCGTGCGCAGCGTGTGCTGGATGAGGCGGGAAACATGTGTAACCGATCCGGAATTTGTTTGTGGTTTCTCGAATCGTCACTGATTCTGTTTAGAGATTTGGCCGCCGATGTTGTTACCTACCAGAACCACTTGACATGGGTGCCCTTGAGTCTTGCCGATGACGGCTGATTAGCGATGACACAACAAGCTGTGAAAACCGGTTTGTAATTAGTAAGCGAGAAAGGCAAAGCAGAACCCAAAATTTTTGAGTGGTAGGAACGCGTACTAGGGTTTAGGATTATGCCGAATTACATTTTTCTTGGTAGCTAAATGTTCATTACTTGGTAGCTAAATGTTGTTTTATAGTTATTTTTGGAGCAGTTCGATCAATAATCTAGCTAATTTAATAATACTAAAAATATGATGGTTTCCGGTGATTACACAAATTTATCTTTCATATCGAAGTTTTTTATCACGTTTCATAATTTTATTGACTATGTATGTAAATGACACACAAACTTTAAGCATAATTTGAAATGAGCTTCTTTTACTAAAATTTCATAATACGAAGCACAGTGTAATAAAAAAAATTCAGTTACCTTTTATCGATGAAGCCGGTGCCGAAATAATGTTCGAGAAATAATTTATTGCCCTTGTTGTCATATAATTTCATTTCTATTTACTAAGCATTTTCATGCCGAATCCACCATTTTTTATTTGAATGAATTATGCATTCAATTTTTTACATAACATACATTTCATAAATCTATGCTTGCTGCTGGAGAACCACGAATAACTTACAAATAAGAAGTATTTTCATAAAAAAAAGCTCAAATTTCCCAAACCTCACTTTGAAATTTCTCAAAAATGAATTCAATAGCACCAACAGGGCCAAGGTTAATCACCAAGAGCTATATGATTTGAAATCACTATTGCGTCAGCGCAAAAATAGAATCGCGTAAAAGAATTGCGAAATTTCAAACAACTTGTGTAAAAAATTTACGTCGTTTTGATAAAATCTTCCGCTACGTGTGAAAAATCGTGTGAAATAAAGTCAGATAAAAACAAATCGCGTAAAATAAGAATTCAGTGTAGGTGCATTGAAAAACATTTGAGTGATTCTCAAAAAAAATGTTCCAATTTCAATATTATTTTTTAATTATCATTTTCGATTTGCTTTAAACTTTGTACAAATGTTTGTGTGAACTAAAGATGACATTTTTACTATTTGACCCAAGACTCATTTTTGTGGAGGGCTTGTGTAAAAAAGGTATTGATGATAACAAATGTTTTCAAAACCAGAACAGTTTGTTTGATCGGTGCCTTGTCTTCGGTAAAATTATATAAAATAATTTGGTCTATCCGGAAAAAAATGCACCGTTAACTTTGTTTTTGAAGAAAACAAGTTAAAAGAAATTTAAATTAATCATCCAAATGAGTTCATTTTTAAAAATCATTTTTTTTCTCATAAAATCTATTTTAAGATCTGTTTTTTTTTTAAAGTTAAACTAAAAAGTAATAATGTTTAAATATTTTCTTCAAGCTTTCTCCACAGTGTATTTTTTTTTCTAGGGACTATACCCAGAAAAAAAATACACAAATTCTATACCGATGAAACAAAGATGCAAGAGATAATTGGCAAAAAAGAGACAACCGAAAAAAAATGGTTGCGACTATAACGTCGCCGTCTAGCTCCCCAGACACGAATGTTTTTTTCTTTGCCGTCCACCTTATTTCTATGTCGGCGATGGCATGTATGGTGGTATATAACATACGGTATGCGATAGACACATCCTTCAGTACACAGCCGCTCTATGGCCGAGTTTGCCTTTCATTGCTCGAAGGCTATCGGTCAGGTGCCGAGCAGTCTGTATAGTACTCCTTACGCCTATTCTTTCTACAGCCTTATTTAACAGCCGTCACACGACATCCGTCATAGGTAAGTGAAATAAAGGGGGGAAATGTTTCGGGTGGATTTGGGCTGTTACCAAAATGCGCTGTTTGTGTAGTGCCGAAACGAACGTCTGTGTGAAATACAGCTTTTTGTCTCTTCTACATTCGCTATACCGATGACATCCAGTACACGAAGTACATTTTTTGTTTCCTTTTGGGATACTTGATTGCCTACACGTTCTCAATTTGATTACCCAACTGCTAACGCAAATATGTATCACGAACAAACAGCAACAGAAAAAGTATTCTAAGAAGACGGAAAAAAGGCTGTACTTTTAGGATGCCTGTCCAAGACTTGATGTCCCGAATTTCGCGCTGACATAAATCAAACTTTGAGATAGCATATTTTTGGCGTCTGAACGATTTGTTTCGTCAGTATAATGTCTTCGGTAAAGTTGTGAGAATTAATTCTATCCTTCCGTGAAATATATACACTGTAAAAAAATGATTTATTATATTTTTTTTTATTCTCGCTTATTTTCCGTCGGTCTAGTTCCGCCACTGTTGTGGCCAATCACCGACGCCCAGGGAGGCGACTCCACACCCAGGACCCTAACTCATGACCCGTTCATCAACGGACCGGCGCCAACGGCTTTACTTCCTCATGCGATGGAAGGCGTGATCCCAGAGATTTTTCGCCTCAGAAAATCTTCCGGTGTCGGCTAGGATTGAATCTAGACCAGTTGGGTTGGTTGTGAGTGGATCACGCCACCTCACAACCATCGACACCTATGTCGGCGTTGGGATTCGAACCCAGGCGTCGAGCGTGGTTGGCGGAGACGTTTCCAACCACACTAGGCCCCCGCTCTTTGATTTATTATAGATAATTATCATTTCTATCAGAGTGGCGTGATATTCCCTGAAATATAAAATTATTTTCTCTGATCTTTTTCAGCATTCAGCACAAAAAAGTGCAACGTAAATGATCGCAACTCTGATATTCCAGGGAAAAAAGTGTTCGATCGGATAGGAAACCAAACAGTGAAGGTCCCGCATTAGCCTTTTACGCTAAAAAAAATCCGTTTTGGCGCTAAAGAGCCATTTAAAAAAATTGTCTCTCGGTTAAGTAATTTCCCTGATCGTTTTACAGTTTTTTACTGATCGAAAAATGAATTTCCAGACATTCTCTGATTTTCAGGTTTTCATCACATAAATCTAACAAACCATGCTGGCTCAGATAAAAAATAAGTTTTTTTAAATCGTATTTTTCTTTCTTATTTCTCCAAAATCGGACAACCATCAATGTATAGCTGGCTTGTATTAGTTTTCATTGAAAGAAGCAAGTATTTTAGGAATAAGCTTTTCTAGATGATTAGTTTCCAATTTCTTGAAAATTTAATCCTACAATATATTTTTACACTATCTCAAAAATTAGTCGTGATTACAAAAATTACTAATAGCTCCAAATGACATTTTTAGCCCATAGGAACATCTGTGCAAAGTTTCAGCCAGATTAATTACACTGGTCGACAAAATGAAAAAAGTCAAACGAAAAAAGTGCATTACAAAAGCTCAAGCCGGAAAATATTAAAGATTATAGCTATTCAACCTTTCCTATGAATTTTGGTGCCCCTAGCATTTATCAAAGCGCGTCAACTTACGTGAGAGTGTCGTATAGAAAAAGAGATTTGGTCTTAGAATCCTGAGAAGGTGATTCGCTTCATAAACTATATTTTACCTTACTGGAAGCGTGTCGGTGCAGGTACCTGATCACTCAACAATAGTGGTCATTGTATTTTGTAAGGGGACACGTAGAGAAATTGACTGGGATATACTACAAAAGTTCACATCAATGGACAACGTAATTCTAATTCCCTAACAAAACAGGAGGTGTTACAGTAGTTGTTATACATCTGCATCTCCACGACTATGACGGAAGGGAAGGGTTGTGTCACCGTGGTGAGTGACCGTGTCTGACAGAGTTGCGCGCGAAGTTGATTCAACACGAAGACGAACGATGAGTATCTTCCTTGTCAGACCCCGCGGGCCTATATGAGCGGCGCGCGCGAATACAATTCACCACCAGAAGCATCCAAGTGATAAAATATTTATCTATTACTACTCCCGAGTACCCGCGAGAAAATACATTTCGACAAGCGCAAATTTTGAAAGGTATACGTTTGAACATTACCCCGGAAAACTGGGAATAAACCGGGAATTTCAATTCCAAACCGGGAAATATATTATGTTGTTTACTTGGAACCAGTGCTCAGCGCGTTAGCACCTCGGCATGGCAAAATTTTTCTTCCTTCTCATTCGCACTGACCAGTGCTTCAATAGCGAGTACCGATCAAACGTCAAACAATTACAGCTTTACAAGGCCAACGTCTAATGGTATTCTTGTCTGTGTGGATTTCAAAGTTATATACCGAATTATATATACATTGATGCATCGACGGATAAATTTTCATTCTTAAGCTAAAATCACTGAAATTAAAAGAGCCAAAATATATGTTTTTATTTGGATTGAAGAAGAAAAGAAATCAGTTTAAATTAGCCTAAATATCTTAAGAGAAAAATTCTAAAGCATGAATTGACATGGAATTAGCTTGGTGCTTTGTGATTGATGTAGAAATATTTTTAAAAACCAAGTAAGATTTGAATCTTAAGTTACGAAGTACTAACAAAAACTAACAAAGTCCAGGAATGGTTGAGACCTTTAATCGCTGAAATTTTCTTGAAGACTAGAGTAAGTAAAGAATGATTCCATTCAGGCTGGATGGAGTCGCCTCCCCGACATCGGTGATTGGTACGACAGTAGTCAAACTAAACCGACGGAAAATTACCGAAAATAAACAAAAATCGTATAAGCATGGGTTCGCTTAGAAAAATTTATTGAATCCAAAAACATCAGAATTTTTTTTGAAGAATTGGCGTTTTCAAAGACCAGGTAAACGAAAGCGATTTAAAATTAAATTAAATTATAACCATAAATTATGTTTTAATTAAATTGGTTGAATACTCTTCCAAATAAAAAAAAAACATTCTTGCAAATAAAAACATAAAAATTCTAAGCGCCATAGCGAAAAATACTCTTAAAAACCTATAACGTAGGAATAATGAAAAAAAAAAATTCTGAAACCGGAGTCAAAAAAACACAAAACAAGTTTCTAATTCAGACCGAAGAGGCAAAGTTGTTTCAAAGTAGCAATAAAATTGTCTCAAATCCTGTAAAAGATTAACAAAACCTATGTAAAAAACAACTAAGCTAAGTCTAGAGAAAGCAAAAGCGGTCTTCAATTATTTTTGAAATTATCAAAATATACGTTTGACTGCCAGAAAATGGGTAGTAATTGAGCTAAAAATGCAAAAAATTATTCTTAAGTGAATTGAAAAATTGCTAGGAACGACCATCAGTTCAAATCCAAGTGATAAATTCTCTTTATTTGAGTTAAAAAAATGTGCTAAATTACTTTTAAAACTCCGAAAAATAACTAGTTTATTTTAACTATTCAACTAAAAATTACTATAAAAGGAATACCGGGCAATAGTGAAAATAAGTGGCGAATGGTCCTAAGGGTTAAAAAAAAGGAGAAATTAACTTTTTGTATTTCAAAATTAATTTAATTTAATTATTGAACATAATTTAAAATTTTTATAGTTTATTTTTCAATAATCAATTCAATTAGGCCTAAAATCCGTAATAAAGCTTAAAAAACAATTAATAATATTCCTCAAGACCTCGGCTGAGCAGTCTTGAATAAGTAGAACGATCTGTTTTTTTACTGTCCGACGTTTCGTCACTGAGCTGTAACATCTTCAGGGAAAACTGTGGGTGTTTATTAACGATTAGTGGCTGTTTTAATTTTCGAAGTTATTAACAATTGGTAAGAGTCTAGTTGTCTGTGGTTGATGTGTCTGTGACTTATAGAATTCTTGTTCGTTCCTTGTTTGGCTGCTTTCTAGAGCTCATCGTCAACATTAATTGGGGTGATTCAGGGTTCATTCTACAATATTGGTGTTCATAAAATACTGTGGTACAATCTTTAGCGTATAAATATTTTACATAAACTTACAATCCCTTTGCTGTGGACCTATTGCGATGGTGGATAGTGACGTTATGGGGAGTTAGGGTTTCAAAAGCGAGAAAATCATTATTTTTCAACCACCGAGAAAACTTGGAAAACCGGGAAATTGGGAATCCTCTGGGCACCCTGCTCGTTCCTCTCGACGAAATAAATCCCTCTTATAAAAAAAAACTAAATAAAGTTTGCGAAGTCTCTCTAGCGAATTGTAATAGGAGATGTTGGCAAGAGGGAAGGAGGCTAGGTATAGTAGAACAGTAAGCTTGAAACGGAAGGGTAAAATTTACACATAAGCACAGCTATGAATTATGAGCATATCACTCTTACTCTTAATACTGATGTTAAATATTAATCTAATTTGAAGTGCGGAGCACAGAAAACACCTGGTCAATCTCGATCAGAAAGAAAAAACAAAAATGTAACAAAAGTTGTTAGTTTGTTACGAAAAAAACCATACAGGCTGGGTTTTCAATTTAGTCCCGTTAGGTGTTAAAATAACAGAAATTATAACAAAAATGATTCTACTAGTATCGAACACATATCGAAATTTGTTACTAATACATCAGCTTTCCAACAAAATAGAATAGTATATAGAACAATATAATAACAAACATTGTTAGAAACAACAGGTTTTGATAATAAACGAAAAACTAGTTAAACTTGTTTCATAACTACTTCATTTCACGTTTTGTTATTATAACTCATTCAGATTCAATTTTGTTATCAAAATTACATGGAAAAATACAAAATTGTATCAAAATATGTTATTTGTATCTCACGTTGATAGAATTTTGTGATTTTTTAGTTATGCTCTTCTGATCGGAATATCATAAAAGATCAAATGCTTTTGGTCCCAGTAATGAGTTCATCCCCAGAGAAAAAGACCAAAAGAAAACCGCCATCACGATGAACGCTCAGATCTTTCGTTTTATTTGTATTAACTGTTCACACACCTCAAGAGAATGTCCCCCTGTGTAAAGATATTGCTCTAATTATGAGGTTGCCCAAATATCCTTAAGGAGACCATTTTATACTAGCGCCAAAAGCTGCTCGTCACACTAGTCATCTATATAATTGCAAGTGAATGGTGGAAAATCGAACCAGAAATGACTTTTATAGATTGTTGAATTAATATCATCATGAGTTTGAGAAAATGAATATCTCAACCTTTGGTATTTTTAGTCGTGAAATGCTTTTTGTGTTGTTAAAAATATGACTTTAATGCACTTGAACAATCATTGTTAGAGACAATAATTTATTGCTCAGTGAAATTGTCTCTATACATTACTGCTCTCGCACTCTGTTTTTTTTACACACTCCGCGTAACAGATGTGACAGAAATGCCATAACATTAATCAGCTCAACTGCATTCTAGCTGAAAGGGAAAGTGTCAAACCATTCAAACGCGCTCGTTACATATCGACTTGCGTGTGCTGTGCTGTCCATCTGTTCCAGGCGGAAGACGCGTCAATGTGATGAAATGAGACCGACGACGGTCATGATTTTCTCGCCACGGACCGGCAGCCGCGCGGCGACCAGCGATGTCAAGTTCAAAACTGCAGGGTGTTGATCGAAGCTGACACTAATCCCCACCCGAGGAACCGTTCAGCGTATTATATATCATCGTGGAAGCCAACAACTGACGCCTCCGTCAGAATAGTTGTCAATAATGCCTAATCCAATCAAACTTTATGCTTAAGCCCGTTGACCGACCAGTCGGTAACGGATCACACAATCTTGTGGCTGCTTTGGCCGGGGGAAGCGATTTGTGGATAAGTGAGAATAAGAAGACGATAAACAGATGCACCCACAAGAAATTTCTTTTTCTCCCGTCGGAATGTTGCTGCTTTGCGCTGCATTCCCAGCTTCAATGAAGCTGGCCGGCGCTGGAAAGAAGAACAAGGAGAAATGTGTATTCTCGGAAATATGCTATGGATCACGAGCAACTGAAACCTGCGTGAACAAATAGACAGCGATATTAGTACAAGGGACAAGCTCCGATGCTGCAGCTTCTACATGACAGTGATAATTTTTTTCTAACTGGTTAACGATCTCCGACTCCGATTGTCGGCTACCTCTAATAAGATTGTACGCATCTGCCATGTTGTGGACGTTTTATGACCACAGGAAACGAAAATCGGACAGGTTGAAAGGTTAAGCAGTTGCATCGGTTTCGGCAGTTATTATGCTTGGACGTTTCGTGATAACCCTTTCGGCTCGGTTCTAAACTATCTCAAAGAATACAGAATCGTTTGGAAACCACAGATAAATTTTATACTTTTATGGTTCCAAGCAATGACACTGTCTTTCTCGTGCTTATGAAAGTTGTTCTTTTATTAAGATTATTGATAACATACCTGTCCCAAATCAAGTGAAATGGTCACCCGGTCGTTTTTGCTCGCCTTGTGCAGGGTCGGACTTTGCCACCAGCTGTTCGCGCCGTCCACGATGTTCGTGATGGGATGCCGTTTCTCCAGGTCGGAATTGTTGGCGTCACATATGCCACACTGGGATGATCGCGATCTGCCCGGAAGGAGACAAGAAAACGAACGCCAAATTTAAGATCAAAACGAGATTTGCTACAAGAAGCTACGCCTAGTCAACGGGGGACACCCGGCGTCGACAGACGGCTGTCAGCGGTAAGTGGTACCTTTGCGAGTCCTGCAGGCGACAGTATTCCTCACGCCCGTTTTGGCCGCAGGTTGCATTCACCGAAATGGTCGCCCTCATTGCAACGTTGAAAAACGATGGCCACAATCCGGTAGCCTTCTGAAAGCCGTGATCCGTATCGACGGCCGACGATGAGGTGAGTCCGGACAGGAACTTGAGATCTGCAATTAAGATAGACGGTACGAACAGAATGTCAGAAACGAGATTCCATGCGAAATAAGCGAAGAAAACAATTTATGGATTTATTGCCAAACATGTCGATTGTTTAATGGGATGCAAAGCGAACTTTGTCACTTGTTCATTCTCTTTTTTTTTTCAATCATTTACATTTTTTCTCGAATATTCATTAAAACTGCCTCCCCTATCCCGTAGGTGGAAGAAAAAAAAAACGTTTTTGGGGTGAGAGTTGACGAGAAGCTATTTATTTTTTACTGTATGAATTCAAATATTTTTCGATCATTACCAGTTTATTAACCTAACCTTAAATTTTCTTATATTTTTAAATTCCGTTAAATAGATATATATTTTTAAATTTTCATAGTGCTTTTTTTGAAAAAAAAATTGAACTCCTGCTCCTCGTTAACGTCATACGAGTTACAGTGCAGAACTTAAAAAGTAAATTTCAAAAATGACAGACAGTCCTCATCAAAAAACATTCGGTGCGTCTAATCTGTAAAGCTCATACCCCCCTCCAAATAATCGCACGCAGCAGTTCATAAACTACACCACTGTCCACTAGTAAGCAGATTTCATTCATATTCTAAACATGTTTTCGGGAACGGAAAACAACGAACACAAAAAAAAACAAAAATGCCGCTCAAAACATAAAGCATAATTCAATTATGTGTACCGTACCTACTTTCTTTGAATTTACGACTTAGTTTGTGCGATAAACAACGCTAATGAAGGTTTCGGAGATTTTGTTTTCACTCGAATAGGTACCTAAATGATGAAGAGCAGCAGAGATTGGATGCGCACGTGGATACAATTTACGACGGGCTCACAACAAAGCTGCGCGATTAGATTTCCGTCCAGGGGGGATATGCTTTAATTATAGTGCGTCGTACGACGCATTTCGTTATAAATTTTCGCAAAACTCACCATTAAATCATAACTGCGAGAAAAATTTCTCACGCAGCAAGTAAAAATTAAACAGACTATCAATGTTTTATGCCCATGTCGAAGGAAAACTGTTAATCCACGAGCAGTCACATACGCTCAGAAAAAAAAACTCCATTAACACCTCTCAGTACACGTTTTCAGCAGAAATAAAACGGCTTAACTTCACTGACCCATATTCCGTTGCACGTAACCTTTCCATTGGCGTGACCAAACCTTCTTATTTTCGTTAATTTTATGAGTACCTACTCCAACAAGCAGCGTACTTTTATCCGAAATTCATACGCTCTTTTAACACCGAGAAGAATGCTCTAGATCGACGAAAATCTCCCCAAATATGCCCCAAAAAGTACTCGTTCATACCGTGCGTCGTCGGACCAGTCGGGTGTGGTGTCCCGGTTTTCCGCGTTATGTTCAAGGTTGACGCTCTCGGTGAAGGATTTACGAGCAACCAACCGGCTTATTGACCGGCGTGTCTCTTTGTTAAACAGATCATAAAAGTTTTAATGTTTTTACAGCGCTCACGGGGAACAAAAAAAGGCCAGCTCAAAATCCATCAACAACTTTGTGGCGAACGGAACGAGAAACGAGGCGAGATTCATAACTGACATACGAGGCGCTCCAAGTGTGTCAGTTGAGTGTTAATTGCAGTTTTTTTTTCTCGTACAGTGCGTCTAATGTGAGAAGGATGTATTACTCTGACCTAGCGACATTGACGCATGACGGGATACTATGGTGGGAAAAATCTAATAAAAACATAACAATTTTATGATAGCAAATAAGTAAGTAATTCAATTCGAAAGTAGATAATGTTATAACGGTCAAAACTTAGTTAAACAAAGGTTAATCAAATAATATTGATTAAATTCTAATTTAACATGAATCTTCAAACCATCTTAAGGGGTAATATCTACCAAATGCTCAAAAACAAGGCTTTCTTCATGATTTTGTTAAAGGACATTTCAGATGTAGGGTATATAAATAATATATAATTGAATTAAGCAACTCATGGAAAATAGAAATAAAATTATTGCTTATTTTTCCAAAATGGCGGCTGTGCAGCGCTTGCCGTAAACCGCTTTTTTTAAGTTCTTCCGCGGCGATCAGTAGAAGTCGTGCCCAAATCCACCTATAACCAAAACTTTTTTTTTTCATTATCTACATAAGTGTCGCTAGTGAAGTACACATGATTATATTTTTGTTTTTTTTTTTTTGCAAAATGTTTGGAAAAAAAATATTTTTCGACAAAAAAAAATCGACTTTAATTGTTTATAACTTTTGTTGTTGTTAATTAATCGCTAAAATCGTGTGTACCTCACTAGATAATCTAATGAAGAAGCTACAGTTAAAATTTCAAGTCAATTGAATGTAAACTTTATCAGTTCCACTGCTGGCCGATTTTGAAAACATGGTTTTAGAAAAACGCGTTTAAAGTTTCAAAATCGCCGAAAAGTTGTCCTTCCTGGGCCTTATTTTTTCCTTTTTTCTTTTTTTTCTGATGTAAGGCTGCGCCTAGCCTCTTTCGCGATATCGCACATGCGATGCTCAGCGACTTTGACACGGTTGGCGTCCGATCCCACGCAAAACTCGTACATGTTCGATCCAACGGTTAACCCAAGAGCATAGTAAACGGCAAATAGACCCGACAAGCCTTCGTTGAAGGTAATAACGGCTACATCAGCCGCAATATCAATTATAGTCTTACCGCTAAATATCGTTTTTGGAGCGATTGACCATTAATTCAGCAGTAAATACAGCGAAAATATGTATGGAACAGTAGCCGAAATCCCTATCAACATCGCGATCACGGTTTAAATCAGAAGTTTTTAATTCTTTTGCCGAGGTACTAACGTACTCCGCATTGCCTTCGAACACATGGCTGTTAGGCGGGTGTCGGTTGCTAATTTTACTCCGAGTTGTTCTAGTACTTCTTCTTTCACTGACTTTGTGGTCACTGTACACCTTGTCACTCACATTTAGGTACTTTTGAATATAACTCACAGTTAAAAAGTATAGAAACACTCAAACAAAGAACGTACACAACGAGAACGGCTGATCGACTAAACAAAGGGAAATTGTGAGTAAACACGTGCTGTAAAGACGCAAAACTTGATGCACTTAACCTCTATACTTCAAATCTGAAGCACGATATCGATCATAGGTAACTTCTACTAGTTTACAAAGCCTCTAAATTTAAAAAAAAACGAGCATCGCCAAAATTAACGAAAAATGTGATTTTGGAGCATAAAAGTTGTTCGGTAAAAATTGAGTCAAACGAATTTTTAGATCAGCCCTACTTGGGCGACGTAGATTTTATTTCTAGGATAGTTTCAGCATGATTAAAGGCAATAAAAAAATTACCAAAAAAAAGTTCTAATTTTGTGGATATACAAAAATTAAAAGAATCGTGTTGACTGTAAAATGGTGGAATTCATTCTGTGCCGAACACGCATCAGTATCGGACGTGTTTGGTGATCGCTCCGATAGAATATAAAACAAAAGACGCGTGAGCAAGTGTTGGCATTGTTTGCCTGGTCGAGTGAAGGTTCAAGGTCGCCCGCCTTTGTGCAACTGTTTCGCATCGTGGCTGTTTGCTGGTGCGTAAGCCGATTTGGCTGCTAAGTGATTTGTGCTACAGCAGTGAACGAGAATCTCAACACAAAGGAGGAAAAAGAAGAAGCCAACAGTTGACAGCGAGTTGTGTCGCTGTGCTGAGTGATCACACACCCGACTCGCTGCTGGTGGCTGTTTGGAGCTGCTGTATTGGTGCTGCTGGCTGTAACGGCTGCAGCTTCGACCGTTCGGACAACCAACCCTGCTGAAAGGAGAAGTAAAGAGGTACGTGTTCTGTCGGCGCTAGTGCGCTAGATTTAGCGCGATGGATGTAGATCCCTCGCCTCCCGTGACACCATCCCCGAACCCCTCCGACCCTGTCCCTCCTGTCAACCCTTCCTCTGTTCATTCTCCAGTCCCCCCTCGCCCCAGGCTTTACCCGGACGGATCTCAGGGCAGCTTTACTGTTTTCTTTCGGCCAAAAGCAGGACCGAAATCGAAACCGTTAAACATCCTGCAGATTTCGAAAGACCTGACGGAGGGGTACAAGGCCGTGACCGAAATCTCCAAGGTCAGACCCAACAAGCTCCGTGTCGTGGTCAGCGACCTGGAACAGGCCAACGCTTTTGCTCGCTCCGAGCTTTTCACACGCGAGTATCACGTTTATATACCCGCACGAGACGTGGAGATCGACGGTGTCATAACCGATTCGAGTCTGTCGGTCGAGTGTATCTTGGCAAGCGGTTTTGGCTGCTTCAAAAATGCTTTGTGTCACGACGTAAAAGTAAAGATCATAGATTGCAAGCAATTGCGGTCTATGTCTCTTGTCAACGGCACAAAAGTGTACACTCCGTCAGACTCGCTTCGTGATTTGCCGGATCTGCTCTCCCTAGCCACGTCTCGATCGATCGGGTTCGTCTGCCTGTGCGATTGTATGTACCCCGTGTTATGAATTGCACCAATTGCAAGCAGCTAGGCCACACAGCCACCTACTGCTGCAAAAAGGCACGATGTAGCAAGTGTGGAGAAACTCATGCGGACGATTCTTGCAGTGTAAATGCTGAAAAATGTATTCACTGCGGGGAAAATCAGCATGAGCTCTCCACATGCCCGGTGTACATGCAGCGCAGAGATAAAATCAAGCGGTCACTTAAGGAGCGTTCAAAGCGATCTTACGCTGAGATGCTGAAAAAGACCGTGACCACTTCTACCATAACATCGAACTCCTTTGATCTGTTGTCCTCTGATGAAACCGATTCTGACGATTCACCAGCGGGAACATCTTATGCCAATCCTGGGGCGTCTAGAAAGAGGAAAAATATTTCCTCTCCTAAACTTCCCAGAAAAGGTCCTAAGATTTCCCAAAGTGAAATGAAAGTTACAAACAAACCAAACAGTGCTGCGGAAAAACCGAAGCAAACTCCTCCTGGGCTTGCAAATTTAAAGTCCCAGAAGGAGTTCCCAGCACTTCCAGGAACATCTAAAACCCCAGTTGTTTCTTTTGCACTCCCAGTTGATGAAACAAACTCTGGATTAGTGAAATTTTCTGACATTGTGGACTGGATTTTTGAAACTTTCAATGTACCCGATCCAATTAAAATTTTCTTACAGCATTCCTCCCAACAGTTAGATTATTTTTGAAGCAATTGACTGCCCAATGGCCCCTCCTTGCAGCGATTGTATCCTTCGATGCCTAATTCATCTGCGTATACGAAGGATTCTATCTCTGTCTTACAGTGGAATTGTAGAAGTATTTTACCAAAAATGGATTCATTTAAAGTTTTAATAAATAGAAACAAATGCGATGCATTTTCCCTTTGTGAAACTTGGCTTACTTCAAATATTGATCTCAACTTCCATGATTTTAATATTATTCGCCTTGATCGAGACACCCCATATGGAGGAGTACTTTTAGGGATTAAAAAGTGCTATTCTTTCCATCGTATTAACCTCCTCTCAATTTCAGGCATCGAAGTTGTCGCATGTCAAATGACAATACAAGGTAAAGAGCTTTGTATTGCCTCAATATATATTCCTCCCAGAGCACAGGTTGGGCAACGGTTGCTCTTTGATTTAATAGAACTTCTCTCCTCGCCACGTTTGATTTTGGGAGACTTCAACTCTCATGGTGTGGCTTGGGGTTCCCCCTATAATGATAACCGCTCCTCATTAATCTATAACCTTTGCGATGACTTCGACATGACTATTTTGAACAACGGTGAAATGACACGTATCCCGAAACCTCCAGCGCGCCCAAGCGCTTTGGATCTATCCTTATGTTCGACGTCGCTACGGTTGGATTGCACATGGAAGGTAATCCTCGATCCTCACGGTAGCGACCATCTGCCTATTCTTATTTCAATTACTAACGGTTCAACTCGCATGCGACCAATTGACATTCCGTATGACCTCACACGGAATGTCGATTGGAAGTTATACGAGGAAATGATTTCAAAAGCGGTCGAGTCGATTCAACATCATCCACCACTTGAAGAATACAACCTCCTCGCGGGCTTGATTCTCGACACCGCGTTGCAAGCCCAAACGAAGAAATATCCCGGCGTAACGATCAAAGAGCGGCCTCCAACTCCGTGGTGGGACAAAGAGTGCTCCGATGTCTACACGCAAAGATCCGACGCGTTTTTGGCCTTCCAGAAGGGAGGTATACCCGACGACTATTTACGGTATTCGGAGCTTAATACCAAGCTTAAAAGCCTGGCTAAAGCAAAGAAACGCGGATATTGGCGTCGGTTCGTGAACGAGACGTCGAGGGAGACATCGATGAGCACTCTTTGGAACACAGCCCGAAGAATGCGGAATCGCGTAACGGTCAACGACAGCAAGGAGTCTTCAAGTCGGTGGATATTTGATTTTGCCAGGAAAGTATGTCCGGACTCTGTTCCTGCGCAAAACTTTGTTCGCGATACGTCTCCGGGTCACGACGCGATAGAATCACCTTTTACGATGGCAGAATTTTCAGTTGCCCTCCTGTAACAATAACGCACCTGAGTTAGATAGAATCAAATTCAACTTGTTGAAGAATCTACCCGGCAATGCCAAGAGGCGCTTGTTGAACTTGTTCAATAAGTTCCTGGAGCAAAACATTGTACCGCAGGATTGGAGGCAAGTGAAGGTGATCGCCATCCAAAAACCAGGGAAACCAGCTTCTGATCACAACTCTTATAGGCCGATTTCAATGCTATCCTGTATCCGGAAATTGATGGAAAAAATGATGCTCTGTCGTTTAGACCACTGGGTCGAATCAAATGGTCTACTATCAGAAACTCAAGTTGGCTTCCGCCGTGCCAAAGGGACGAATGATTGTCTTGCGTTGCTTTCAACAGATATTCAGCTGGCGTATGCTCGCAAAGAACAAATGGCGTCTGCGTTCTTGGACATTAAGGGGGCTTTTGATTCCGTTTCTATTGACATTCTTTCTGGTAAACTTCACCGACAAGGATTTTCTCCAATTTTGAACAATTTTTTGCACAATTTGCTGTCCAAAAAGCACATGCATTTTACGCACGGCGATTTGGCAACTTTTCGCATTAGCTACATGGGTCTTCCCCAGGGCTCATGTTTAAGCCCCCTTCTTTACAACTTTTATGTAAATGACATCGACGAATGTCTGGCAAATTCATGCACGATAAGACAACTTGCAGACGACAGTGTAATCTCTGTTACAGGAGCCAAAGCTGCCGATTTGCAAGGACCATTGCAAGATACCTTGGACAATTTGTCTGCTTGGGCTTTACAGCTAGGTATCGAATTCTCTCCGGAGAAGACTGAGATAGTAGTTTTTTCTAGGAAGCATGAACCTGCTCAGCTTCAAACACAATTAATGGGTAAAACGATTTCTCAGGTTTTGGTACACAAATATCTTGGTGTCTGGTTCGACTCTAAAGGCACCTGGGGTTGTCACGTGAGGTATCTGATGAAAAAATGTCAACAAAGAGAGAATTTTCTTCATACAATAACCGGACAATGGTGGGGAGCCCACCCAGGAGACCTTATAAGGCTTTACCAAACAACGATACTGTCTGTTATTGAGTACGGGTGTTTCTGCTTCCGCTCCGCAGCAAACACACATTTGATCAAACTGGAGCGAATACAATATCGTTGTTTGCGTATCGCCTTAGGTTGCATGCAATCGACCCATACGATGAGTTTGGAGATCTAAGCTGGAGTACTACCATTGAAAACCCGCTTCTGGAGCCTGTCTTCTCGTATTCTAATCAAATGTGAGGTCTTGAACCGTCCCGTGATTGAAAATTTTGAAAGATTAATCGAACTTAATTCTCAAACCCGTTTTATGACATTGTATTTCAATCACATGTCCCAAAATATTAACCCTTCTTCGAATATTCCAAATCGTGTCGACTTATCAAATACTTCTGATTCTACTGTGTTTTTTGATACATCCATGATAGAAGAAACTCGTGGAATCCCGGATCATTTACGCGTGCAGCAGATCCCTAAAAATTTTTCCAATAAATATCGATACATCAACTGCGACAATATGTTCTACACTGACGGATCACTTCTTGATGGGTCCACTGGCTTCGGTATTTTCAATAACAATATAACCGTCTCCCATAAGCTCGATAATCCTGCTTCTGTTTACGTCGCAGAATTGGCTGCAATTAAGTACACCCTAGGGATTATCGAAAAAAATGCCCACGGACCATTATTTCATCTTTACGGACAGTCTTAGTTCCATTGAGGCTCTCCGATCGATGAAAGATGTTGAGCACTCTCCGTACTTCCTGGGGAAAATACGGGAACATCTGAGTGCTTTATCCGAAAAATCTTATCAGATTACCTTAGCGTGGGTCCCTTCTCACTGCTCGATACCGGGCAATGAGAAAGCGGACTCTTTGGCTAAGGTGGGCGCAACAAACGGTGGAATTTATGAAAGACCAATTGCCTTTAATGGATTTTTCTCATTTGTACGTCAGAATACGATCATCAGTTGGCAAAATGCTTGGACCAGAGAGGAACTGGGAAGGTGGTTACATTCCATAATCCCCAAGGTGTCGACGAACCCGTGGTTCAAGGGGTTGGATGTAGGTCGGGATTTCATTTGCGTGATCTCCGTCGTGTTGGGCTCGGGGAAAGTGGTATCTGTGCCTGTGGTGAAGGTTATCACGACATAGAGCACGTTGTTTGGTCATGCCCTGTACACCGTGACGCCAGGTCTAAATTAATAGCTTCCCTGCAGGCCGAAGGTAGGCCCGTGACGCCAGGTCTAAATTAATAGCTTCCCTGCAGGCCGAAGGTAGGCAGTCGGCTGTTCCTGTTCGTGATGTCTTGGCGAGCCGTGACCTATCCTACATGTCCCTTATATACGTTTTCCTGAAATCCATCCACGCCCCAGTTTAGTCCTACCCCCTTCCGCCTGCATCCAGCCTAACGACAAGAACACGTTAAGACCCCGGATCCGGAAACAGCAATCAGACCCGCACGATACTCTCAAGGCCCGAGGGAGACAACCCAATATGCCAGTCCGTAATATCTTGGCCCAGCAGCGGAACATGTGCTTACCTATGGCAATGAAAACCATCATACAATAAACCAGTGCTTTTAATGCAAAATATTATAGCTTTAAGTTACATTTAGTCTCAGCTCGTAGTCGGCAGCGAGGATAAAAAATTTGCTTTTAGTTATCAAGATACTTTAGAAAGTAAGCTACCAGATATAATTGGCGCCGTTAAACATTAAATTGTATTTGTGCCGTGTCAAATAAATTATAGATGAACAAAAAAAAATGGTGGAATTCCTGTATTAGCTGTACTTCGTGCTAACTCGCTTGTGGATGTAAGTACTGTTCTAAACTAAACAAAATACGCACTTAATTCATCCAAAATTAATCTAGAATCCACGTAACAAGATTATCCGCGAAAAAAATTCAAAAGTCAGAAATATTATTCTCAAAATCTACTATTTATATTATTATACTAGGTGGCCCGTAGTGGCTAGCCACTTTCAAATGCATTTTGAATTATTATTAGTTGGTATTCAATCTAAAATGATATTTTTTAATATCGAGTTGAAGTTCAAGATGTAACTATGAAACTATCGACAGTTCGATGCAAATGGCCAGCGCTGGTTTAAAACTTAATTAATTATCTAAACTGCGATAAATCCCTCGTTCAGTAGACCGTGGATTGATTGCTTACTCGAAAACGAATCTGCACCTCGCTTCTTATACGGATCCACTGCACAGCTGTTTTCTCCAATATCTAAAGACTTTTTCTCCATTATTTGATTATTTTTGAAAAATTGTTTTCTAACGATTTAATTTTTTTTTTAAATTTCATAACTTGAATAATAGTTCATTTTCTCAATTGATTGATGTTACATATGTTATATTCAAACTAAACTTACAAAATTACTAAAAATTAATGTGATTGAAGAAAAAACAATTTACAAAAACCATTGCTCATGAAAAAATACTGGATTGCTCAAAAAAATATTCATACATGCAAAAGTGTGACTGCAATTTGTCATTAACAATAGCCAAGCTTGGAACAACAAAGTACTGTCCTCTTTTAATCATTGATGGGTAGTTCAAATCCCTCTCTAATATTCCGATATAACTTCACAAATGATAAATGACGGGCATGAAACATCTATCATCTGCGTTCCATCACAGAAACCTTTTATAGTGTTGCGTAACAACATAACAATCCTCATCCCATCACCACCACCTTTGTCTACTTCTTTGTTTTCGTCTTCTTCTACATAAGCAAACAAATATTATTTGATAAAAAATAAAAAAAGTTGACTTACTGTAGCACATTTTCAGGATAGTAGATAAACCTATGTTTAATTAAACTTTGAAAATTTTATGTCGATATATCAAAATATCTTAAATCAAAACTGTTGATCAGATTTTACATAATGTTCAAA
This sequence comes from Wyeomyia smithii, assembly GCF_029784165.1. Classification (NCBI taxonomy): domain Eukaryota; kingdom Metazoa; phylum Arthropoda; class Insecta; order Diptera; family Culicidae; genus Wyeomyia; species Wyeomyia smithii. The sequence goes on from NC_073696.1 coordinate 92,725,976, forward strand.
AATAATGGCCAATAGCTTAACCCGATCCCGGTGCACAGTTTTTACCTCAAAAAATGAACTTAAAATCTTATTACTCTTCAACTATAAACATAATTAACACAAACTGTATTGCAAATTAAAGATCAAACTGTACCTTACTGAATAATTTCATCGTGAAAATTTTCAAGTATAATTGTTGAACTTGAATCAATGTTTGAATGTCACTCGTCGGAAATGGGTTTATCTTACACTCTAAGTTTTTTTGAAACAGCTAAAATTTTCACCTATCAGCAAAATAATTATCCCTTTCTCCGTACATCTTGAACGTCGTAGTATACTAAAAGAATTAATTTGGGGTACAATATGTGCAGCATGTCTTGTGTAGGTTAAATGTCTTTTCTATTTTTAAAAATATCGAGAAAAAAAATATATTGCTTTATCTTTGAGTACAACTTCTTGAGAACATTTTGTAAATTTTGTTAGAGTAATAGGGAGAAAGTTGGATTGATTTCAAGTGCGGCTTGTCACGCGCCATAAGCAAAACATGAAACTCGATATGATGTTTTGCATAAAATGGCTTTAGCGAGTTACAGCCGGTTTTCTTCATTTTTTATAAATGTTCGTTTTCAACGACTTCGGTCGTAATTGATATTTTTAATAAACAAACAACTTTTTGCTATCGAATAACTGTACTAATGAAAAATTACAATTTCAATGCATATGAAAATTGCTACACACTTTAAAAAAAACCAAACTGCTTATTTTCTCGAGCAAAAAGGTTTACAATCCCCATTATTTTCTTGACTTTTTCATAGTCTATTCTCAATGAACTACAACAGGTACTGCCTTATTCCATCACTTGACAACCTAATTTTGATGGCAATGCCATGACATTACAGAATTTATTGGACATGTAACTATGAAATAACGTTCATAATCAACCGACAGTGGTTTGACTAACCTAAGAGTTCATATAATTGCTTGATATCTTTGATACTATGTCTTTCTTACATCTTAAAATTGCCTTCCGCCCTTTGTTACGTTTTTGACGGTTTTTGTCGATGCACCTGCATCAGAACCTATACTGCCTATAATCGCATACCAGTCCCATATGGATTTTCATCGTTTTTCAGTTAAATATCAGATTCCATCTATTTCTTGCTCTATTATCGATTAAGGAATCGAAAAAGTTTGTTTTATTTGAAAAAAGTCGGAAAAAAATGTGAGATCAAATTGTCCCATCTTGAAAATAATCACATATCAAACCCACCAAATGTTTTTCCTGAGTATGGCCATATTTTTCTCTTCAATCCATATAAATAATACTTGGTACTGTTTTTCAAGCTTTTTACTGTTAAAAATTATCAAATAATTAATAATTGCAAGGTTATTTTAAATAAATTCCACACAAAAGATAATTTTAAGTAGACACTGAAACTGCAACTTTTACTGAAAGTTCATTCCCGAAAGGTTATTGGTTTCGTCAATCAGAGGGATAAACCTTGAGCAATGCTGCTTTCTGCAAGGGGTTATTTCCTGTGGATGATCTGCTCACTTCAAATAATTATTCAAGTTAAAATTGTCAGAACTCAGAAATTTTTAGTTGCTTAGCGAAAAACAGCTTGTATCTCTTTTCATCGCCGTCGTCTTCCGTCAAGTCATTGGTGTAATGAAATTGGAAACTTCCCGTTCTCAATACCACTTTTCCAATATGCTAAATGCACGGGCTAATGCGGAATAATTTTATTCAGCAAGTATTTCGAAACACTGAAGACATAAGAAAGGATATATCAGTAGCTTATCCAAGACTTCAACCTTATATTTTGCTTTTTCAACGACGACCTTAAAGTCGGGGTAAGTAATAGATGGATGTCTCCGCCATTCTCCATGCAGAATATTTAGACGCTGTCTGCGGCCATAAACGTCTGTCCATATTCAAAATACTTGAGAAAAATATGGAGTAGTACACCGAGTGGTTGAAAGTGAGACTGATATGCGATTATTTTGATACTCGATGGCCTAAATAATCGCATATAAGTCTCTTCCTTATTTTTCATTGTAATTTTCGCGACAAAGGCAATTCTTCAATGAAGAAGTTATGATTGAGATCTATTTCATTACATCATGACGAAAAAATTAGAATAGCCCACCCCAAACAGGAGAAATATTCAAAACAAAAATATCTTCAAGCGCTGTTTTCTCAATTTGATGATTTTCCAGATGGGACTGATATGCGATTATTGGCAGTTATAGCCAAGTGCTAATTTACCACGTGTGCCGAATATTAGTTAAGACGCAGTTAGCTTTGATTTCCTTACGATTGGATCTATACCAGGCGAGAGGAGGTGAGTGGAGGACTAAAAGCAAAGGTAACTTGTAGTCAGAACAGGAGTGTTTGCGTTGCTACCCACAAAAAAAACAAACTTTAGTGTACCTCCGCTTCAAAGTTTGCTTGGGAAAAAGGCAATTTGAGTAACTTTCGTTTGTCGTGCGCGCGACTGAAAGACAAGCAAACTATATATATATATTCCGATAAGCAAGTTACAATATTTTTGGACTAAACCTTCAATGTCTCTCCCATTTCAACTGTCCCTCTCTCCAAAAACAATATCCCACGCTAGCCTGCGGGGCTAATGCGGTCTCGACCAACTAGATAAGTTGAGAGAATTCGTTATCGATATTGTTTTCGGCATATTTTGCATGTTGTAGGATAAGTTCAACGATACACCGTGCCCCAGTGCTGCGTCAAGAAAATTTTCAACTGACCTGATCGGGAATCGAACCCGATATCACAACCGTGTGGGAGAGCTAGCCGACCGACCTCGCTGACCACAGAACCACGGGTCCCTCTCTGCAACGACCGTTAAAAAAGAATTTTAGAATATTTAATAGAGAAAAATAGTTCTAGGTGTTGTTCAAAATACTTTTGCCAATAAGATCTTGACTTTATTTTAAATTGATAATTTGCAAGTTTGCCATAATATTTGATGTATTTATAATCCGGAATCAATAATCTCTAGCTGACCCGGCAAGCTTCATCCGCCTATGTTTAATTGAATAATTTTAAGCGTTCCAAATTCATTGTTATTTTCGTTGTTTTCCAGAAACTGAAAGTGTTCATCTTCAAATTCAAAATGGTGTCCAGGGTCAATGCTTGGCTTCTATATATCATTACGATTACAGAAATATCCATATGTAGTAGTATTCGGTTCTTTCGGCTGTTTTCCAGAAGTTGCCATCTTGCAATTTAAAATGGTGTCTGAGGTCAATTTTTAGCTCCTTTCATTATTCTGGTTCCAGTGATACTTATATACGGTGGTATTTGGTCACTTTAGGCTATTTTTCGGAAACCGGAAGTCACCATCTTGGATTTTAAAATGGCATTTGGAGACAATTCCTGGCTCTTGAGCGCCATTCTGGTTTGATAAACACCCATATTGGGTGGTATTTGAACATTTTCGGCTGTTTTCCAGAAACCGGAAGTCACCATCTTAGAACTCAAATTGGTGTCTGTGGTTGGTTCTAGTTCCTGTGTTTCATTATAGTTCCGAAGATACTCATATTGGATGACAATCGGCCATTTTTAGCTGTTTTCCAGAAACAGGAAGTTGCCATGTTACAATTCAAAATGTTGGCTGAGGTCGAGTTTCGGAAATACCCATAGTGGGTGGTATTTGGTCATTTTCCGCTGTTTTTCAGAAACAGGGATCTCAAAATAGTGTTTGGAGACATTTTCTGGATAGAAGCCGGAAGCTTCCATCTTAAACTTAACAATGGCGTCTGGAATCGAGTTTTGGCTCCTGTGCATCCACCCGACCATTTAAGGCTGTTTCTCGGAAAACCTGGTTGAAATATCTGTTTAGTTCGTATGGGAGACCTCACTCCCCTTCCCTCCTATCCAGAAGTGAAAGGGTGTCGAACCACCATGAAAATATTTCTCGCTCTCGAAATCTTCCACATGCCAAATTTGGTTCCATTTACTTGATTACTATTCGAATAGTGAAGAAATTTGAGTTTCGTTTGTATGAGCCCTCTCTTCCAGATGAGAGAGGGGTGCGAACCACCATGAAAATTTTTCTTGCTCTCAAAAACCTTTCTCGAGATGAGCAGAAATTTGTGTTTCATTTGTTTGGAACCCCTCTTTCACAAATGAGGGAGGGGTACCAAACCATTATGAATATATTTGTTACCTCTAAAAACATTCACATGGCAAATTTGGTTGTATTTGATTGATTGGTTCTCGAGCTGTGCGAAATTTGTTTTTCATTTGTATGGGGCCCCTTCCTTATATGAGAGGGAGTGGTGTTAAACCATTATGGATATATTTGTTACCCCCAACTCCATCCACCTGCCAAATTTTATTCCCATTTACTTGGTTAGTTCTTGAGATGTACAGAAATTTGTGTTTCATTTGTATGGAACCGCTCCCTTTCAGAAGAGGGAAGGGTGTCGAACCAATATGGACATATTCGTTACTCCTAAAAACATTCACATGCCAAATTTGGTTCCATTTGCTTGGTTAGTTTTCGAGATATGCAGAAATTTGTGTTTCATTTGTATGGGAACCCTCCCTTCCGGAAGAGGGAAGGGTCTCGAATCAATTTAGTCACCTTTTTCGATCCCTAAAACCCCTATATACAAAATTTCACGCCGATTGGTGCAGTAGTTTCCAAGCCTATATGGATCAGACAGACAGACAGGCAGAGCTGCATTTTTATATGTTTAGATAGATAGATAGATAGATGATTCGTAGCAGCAATCATAACAGACGTACAGTCCCCACACGATTATGGATCACTTAAGAAGATGTATGAATTGAAAAAAATCATTTCTGGCCTATTTTATTGTTTCTAAGTAATCTATAAATCACAGCCTCCAGTCACAGTCACAGAAATATGTAATCTTTCACTTGAACCTCTTTATCCTCACGCTAGAGCCTTACGGGTTTCGACAAAGTTGTATATCTCGTAGTTTTATGAAACTCTACTGAATATAGAAAATTTCTACGAGTTTACATAAAATTTGTCTGCGTTTCACGTTTCATTGTGATAATTTTATGAGTGTGCTCGAAATAATTTCTTACAAATATTTTCTCGATTGAACTAGATTATTGACATTATTTTCTCCCGAGTACAGAAGTTTTTTGAGCACCCTAATCAAAATATGGCGCAAAATTTGAAAAAATACACAATTTTGTGAAGTAGATATCTCATCGGGTAGCAAGTAGAAGCAAAGCCAGTTTTTTTTTCTAAAAATTGTCCATCGAACAATCTGTATTTTCTGAAATTTTGAAAGATGTGTTTTTTTTTCGTGCTTATGTGATATTTCAATTTGAGTATAACCTTAGGTTAAATGTAAAAATACAATTGCTGTGTATTAAATGCATGGAATACATCCAGTGCTCTGATACTCTATCCAATCGATTTGCAGTTTTCAGCAAAGTTTCTCGGAGTAATAAGAGCTTTAATTTGACGTTTAGTTTATTTCGCGATTTGGCTGCAGAGATAGCGCTTCGACACCAACTTTTTATTTTCACACGCTAGAGCTGTGCAGTATTCGACAAAGTTTTAGATCATAAAAATTCATGAAACTCCGTATAAGGCACAAAATTTCTGTCTCTTCGAATTTTAGAAATATACGAGTTATGAGTTCACTCGATTTAATTTCATGAAAATTTTGCCTAGTTCTCTCGAGAAACATTTGCATGGAATCAATTCGAGCGAACTCATAAAACATGAAATTCTGAAAAATTTTATAAAAAGTCGTGAACCTCTGAAACGTGAAAAGTTAGAAATCTTGATATTCTGTAAAGTTTCATTAGCTTACGAGATCTACAACTTTGTCGAAACCCGCAAAACTCTAGCGAATAAAGGAAAGAAGTTGGCATCGCAACACCACCTTCACGGCTGAACTCCGAACTAATTCGTTCAAAATTGAAGCCTCAATAATACCAAGAAACTTTGTAGAAGATCGGATACCGATTGGTCAAACCCTGAGACTCTCAGGCTGAGAGCGCTAATAATTTCGTTCTGCTAGATTCCTTTCTTGGCCCAGTGAGCAATGAGCTAGAGCTCACATTAAGAGCAATTTAAAGAAGATATCACAAACTCAAACTTGGGTGTTCGACCAGGCGATGATATGATAGTCTCGACATTCGTTTCTTTATTAAAACAGTGCACAGCCGCCATATACGTTGGAGTTTTTCAATTTGGCTCTCACAGCAGCACTAGAAAATATAAAAACCCGTAAAAACGGGAACTGCTAGCGGATAGTTAACGTAGAGGCAGATAATAAGCCCTAGAAACGGAAGCCAACCAGCGGAAAATAGAAGATAGCGTAACGGCTGGTTCGATGCCGAGTGGCAGAGAGCGACAGATCAGAAGGACCGTGCCAGGAGTCGTATGCTCACTGCGGCTACGCTCCAAAACAGAGAGGGGTACAGGGGGGCAAGAGCTGCCGAAAATTGAACCCACATTCGGAAGAAGAATAGACTCAAAACCACAGCTTCTATAGAACAGTCAACAGAGCCAGAAGCAGGAATTTCTCTGTGCCGGTCATGTGTAATGACAAGGACGAGGACGGCAACCTACTTACTGATAACCGAAATCATGCGTGCGGATAGCTGGCGAGCCATCAGCCGCGTTCGTAACGTTGGATGGACTGAAGCAGGGGGATGCGCTCTCTAACTTACTATTCAACATCGCCCTTGAAGGTGCAGTGCGAAGAGCAAACGTGCAAAGAAACGGTCCGATCATCATGACATCTCGGACGACATCGTTATCATCAGTATCAACCGTTGGGCCGTGGAGGAGGCCTTCGTACCTTTTAAGAGCGAAGCAGCGAGGTTGGGACTTGTCATGAACTCTGCCAAAACGAAGTATATGGTAGCTGGCAGGGAGCGTGGGAGTTCTCTTGGTGTTGGTGCTGAGGTTGAGATAGATGGGGAACGATTTGAAGTGGTTGACGAATTCGTTAATCTTGGTACGCTTGTGACATGTGACAACGACGAGTTGCAGCTGCAAACAGGGCCTTCTACGGACCACGTAACTAGCTAAGGTCCCGAATTTTACGAACTCGCACAAAACTAGCGCTGTATAGGACGCTGATACTCCCGATGACCCTTTACGGACATGAAGCATGGACGCTGAAGGTAGCTGATCGACGAGTGCTCGGAGTTTTTGAGCATAACGTTCTGTGATCGAAACGAATGAATCACGAGTATACAAACATGCTGATATAGTGAAGGTAATACAGCGGGGCAGTGAGCTGGACATGTAGCCAGAATGTCTGACGAGAGAGCCGCCAAAACTATCTTCAGTAGAGAACCAGGAAGAGGCCGTCGACTCCGTAGTAGGCCTCGCACGCAGCGGATGTGCCCGGTGGAAGAAGATGCACGATCTGCGGGTGTACGAAAAGGCTGGAGAACGGCTGCCCAAGACAGAAAAAGCTGGACATCTCTAATTCGTTCGGCGCTAGTCCGGTGAACGGTCCGTTAGCCAAAAAATTAAAGTAAATTAAGTAAGTAAGTAAGTCATAAGTCAGAATGATTCGAATATCTGTGGAAAGTTATGTGTCCACTAGTCAAAAACATATACAATTAAAATAAAGTAAAAACACTTCGGATAATTAGTTTTCTTGAACAATAAAATAAAAATATAGTAAATATAATAAAAAATTGTTCCTGAGATAGGTTTTTAAGAAAAGAACGACCTTCAATGTTTGAAAAATAATCACATTTTTGACAGTCTAGTAATAGTAAGAAGAAAAAACCAGTTATTGGAGGCTAATCGATAGAAAACAAGTACCATGGAACGGGGTGAAATTGATCAATTTTTAAAACAATTTTCAAATAACTAGCTTCATGTACATTTTTCCCGAAATAGTATAATTAATAATAATAACAAGTACTGGTATGTGCTCTAGTAAACCTCTATGGCTATTGGTGAAATTTCTATCGTCTACTTCATGAAAGAAATTCGATAATTTTATAAGTTACTATGAGGTAAATTGGGGTGAAATTGATCACCATTAAAATCCATACATTCTTTTGGCAATGTGCTTTTTTTCGATATGCTAAAGATAAATGATGATTTCTGTCCTGAGAAATATCATTTACAGCTAGTTTGGAAACGAAAATAACGATATTTCAGGTTAAAATTTGTTTATTTTGGTTCACGAGCTGCTTGTTGCTAAATTTGCTCTTATTTGATCGTCGTTAGACCGATTTCAATTCGATTTGTTGCAAAAGCTCAAAAACCAGCTCTGAATTCAGAATCTTTGTTGTTTCCTGCGAATTCATCAGTATTTCTTTATTGGTATGGAATGATCAGTGTTGACAATTACATTCTTTGAGCTTTTATCAAACTTTACTCACTTCCCCAAATTTAACGCAATTAACCCTCAACTGAGTTTACTTTATGTAAATTCAATACTTTTTTTTGTTATTTGGAAACTTGTTTAATCAAATTTGATTGAGTTTTGACTGATCTAGAAGAATTTTTCGAAAATATGAAAAATTGCACCGGGCATGCAAGGGTTAACTTTGACAGGTATGTGAATCATGCAAAAGTTGCGTTTAAGGACACGTTGAAATTGCCTAGTGTTGTAAGAACAATATCTTTGGATTAGTATTTTTATCACGAATTTTCAGGTAATCAATTTCACCCCACTGATCAATTTCACCCCATTCCACGGTACGCAAAGTAATTCGATTGAACATATTGCTTACACTCACAAAGCCGCATAGTATTCTGAAAGGGCTCAAAACTGCTTTTTGTTGCGCACAGTTTAATCTATCAAACTTTTATTGGTATCATCGGGAAAGAACACCAAAATATTGAATTAATTTCGTGGCCTGTCAGTTTTATTCCTTTTAACACGTTCAACAAAATATGGCCCCCGCGTTGTACTAAATTATTTCCACTCATGATGAAACAGATCCGCACCAAAGCACGCCCCGCTTGAATCGCCGCCGATCGCTGCATCTTTTGGGGTTGAATTAATGGTCAGCGGTCGGTCTTTTGTTTATGTCTCGAAATTGCATCTTAATGTGCAATCGGCGCGTCCGCTCAAAAAGACAATGATTTACGGGCGCACATACCAATCGGCCGCTTCGTACCGTGCCGCGTCGTCCCACATCGATAGGGGCCCTACGAGCGAGTTCAATAAACCCCATGCCCAGAACACTTGCCGGCAATGTCCCGCAATTTCAGTCGTTCTGATTATGGCTTCCCGGTGCATATTGGGCTCCCCAGTCCGTGCCTCCCCCTACCAAGTGATCTTCCTATATTTGATGGGAAATTTATGGACTTGCTGTAAAATATTGAACCATAAGCATTTAAATCGGCAGTTAAACAATGTATATGAATGCTGCTTATCGAGGCGTAAATTGCGGACTAAAACAACGTTAAATTTAATGTTTCTCTTGTTACGGAAAGTTTCTATACTCCGAACGTACATACGGTAATTGCTGCATTGTCACTGCTAGGTGAATCGACATGCAGCAGTGAAGAAGCCAATACAGTTAGCAAAAGGTCGGTTCAATGGGCGTATGCAAATTTTTGTGCCCGGCTACGGCTTGAGGTGGTTTCCATTTTGTTTTATTTGGAGGTGCCGGGAAAAGATCAACGAAGAGGGCCTTAATGCAATTCATTTATCTTCTCACTCCAATAAACTTGTGCAGATTGGCCTTATTGATACGTTAAACGAGTTAATTTGACGTCGAGTTGCAATAACTCGATTATCTTTATTGTTTGTGGTAGTTTTTTTGTTGGATCTGCCAAATGAAACAGGGGGCGAACAGACAATGATATCAGTTTTGACGATCTTGTTCGCTGGTGAGTTGGTAGAAAATGAAATGATAGGAGTCAAGCAGTGCTCTGTTTCTCGGAGAAAGTCGTACAGTGAAATTTAACGTCTCTAACATAGATAAACTATATTGCGGATGTTCAAGTATCCCAGGCAGAAGCGGAACTCAAGTACGCAATAATAAAAACAAAGTCGAGTGAATTTACCAAATTAAACCCTTCATAAAAAAACCTAAATAAATCCACCTAGCGGTCAGACTCAGCCTTTCTCTTTCAAACTTATTATTTGTAAAAATAGATTTACATGAATGCTTAAATCCAAAAAGGTATATTCACTCTTTGGGTTCTCAAATATTGATGTTGTAATTAAAGTATAAAATATGAAATTTGACGTAATGTTAGTGCTTCAGAAATAGCGAAATATAAGAAATGACTCTTAATTTCGAACAATTTAGTCATGAGCGATACCGGGAACGTTCGAATAGTACGATACTACATTTAAATCATGTTGAGGCCATATATACTGATCAAAGCAGCTATAGTGTTGAATAGTCTTTGAATTTCTTTTCTTTACAAAACTTTTGAACAGTATATCAAATTTTTATGAAGTTTGATATTTGTAAGTTTAAGAGATGACTCGTTTGTATGACACTAGTTATGTTCAAATAAGTCGTGTAATACTTGAGATAATAGACTTTCGTTGTTTTACAAATTAAAACATAACGGTTGCTTAAGTTTGATTACAATCGAATGAAAAGGGAACGTATGGGGGAGCCAAACTTTGAAACCAGGTGTTCAATCATAGTTCATCAGTTAACCCTTAACTATCCCGTTCATTCGATATCAATATTGTTCAAATCTGTTGTGTAGTTTCTAAGATAAGGAAGTTTAGTGATTTTCACATTTCGATACATTACAGACGAAGTTACATTCCGATTACAGCAAAATTCAATAGGGTGTTATGAGGCAGCTAGACCTTTCATTTAATACTAATTCTGTGGAAATCGGGTCAACCATCTCTGAGAAAAGTGAGTGAGCTCAAGTAGTCATCAGAATATGTTTCTTTTGATAGCTGGATTTCACATTTTTGAACATAACAGGAAAATTAATAATCCGTTCGCAAAAAAAATCATTAAGGTCTTATGGGGCAACAAGACTTTCCATATGACACTGATTTTATGAAAATCGGTCCAGCCATCTCTGAGAAACATGAGTGAGATTAAACAGTCTCCAGAACACGTTTCTTTCTGTATCTTCTGAACCACAGGTTCAATCTTCATAAAATTCAAAAATTGAGGGTTATCAAGTAGCCCGTCCATTAGAAACCAATTTTGTTCAAATCGGTTGTGTAGTTTCTGAGATATTGATGTTTCGTAATTTTAACATTTTGATACATAACCTCTAAACAAGAAATCAGATTACAATAAAATTCAATAGGGTCTTATAGGGCAACCAGACCTTTCATTTGCAATTGATTTCATTGAAATCGATTCAGCCATCTCTGTGAAAATCGAGTGAGATTGGGAGAGCGTTACACACTCACATGCAGAAAATGCTCAGCTCGTCGAACTGAGTCGAGTGGTATACGCTATACTCTATAGGCCACATATTTTGATCGTAGCTTTAGTTCTAAACAGTCTGCGGGCTTCGTTTCTTCCTATAACTGTCAAACCACATGTTTAAACATTATGAAATTCATTGTTTAAGGGTTTGAAAGCCCATTTATTTGAATTCAACTATGTTCATAGCTTCTGAGATATAAGAGCGTTTTTCACATTCTGACGCAGCGCCAAAACTAAAAGTTTGATCACAATGAAATTCAAAAGTAACCTGAGCGGCAAATAGACCCTTCATTTGACACCAAGATAGAAAGAATCGGTCAGACCATCTCTGAGAAAAGTGAGTGCGAAAGAAAGGTGCACATACACACGTACACACCCACACATAAACATATACACCTATACATGCATATATGCAGAAAATGCTCGATTCGTCGAACTGAGTTGAATAGTATATGACATTCGACCATTTGGATCACTTTTCAACCTTTTAATTAGCCAGTGATCGTTAGGAGAAAGCAACGGACACAGTTACAATCCGATTGCAATGAAATTCAATAGCAACCTATGGAGCAACTAGACCTTTCATTTGACACTAATTTTGTGAAAATCGGTTTAGCCATCACTGAGAAAAATGAGTGAGTTTAAACAACCTCAGGATAACTTTTCTTTACATAACTTTTGAACCATATGTTCAATCATAACGAAATTCAAAAGTTGAGAGTTCTGGGGACAGTCCAATCATTTGAAACCAGTTTTATTGAAATCGGTTGTGTGGTTCCTGAGATATTGATGTTTCGTGATTTTACATTTTGATACATAACCTCTAAACTAAAAATCCGATTACAATGAAATTCAATAGCAACCTATGGCGCAACTAGACCTTTCATTTGCAATTAATTTTATGAAAATCGGTCCTGCCATCTCTGAGAAAAGTGAGTGAGAAAAAAAAGTTGCACATACACACACACACTCACACACACACACACACACACACACACACACACACACACACATACATACATACATACAGAAAATGCTCAGTTCGTCGAAAGGGGTCGAGTGGTATATGACACTCGGCCATTGGGACCACTTTTATACCTTCGGTTTTTCCAGTGATTGCTATACCTTTCTAGGAGAAAGGCAAAAATTGAAACCTCTCGGCTTGAGGTCAATTTTTCCCTTCCTTTACTGCCTATAATCGCATATCAGTCCCATCTGGAAAATCATCAGGTTGAGAAAACAGCGCTTGAAGATATTTTTCTTGTTTTGGGTATTTCTCCTGTTTGGGGTGGGTTTTTCTAATGTTTTCGTCGTAATGTAATGAAATAGACCTCAATCATAACTTCTTCATTGAAGAATTGCCTTGGTCGTGAAAATTACAATAAAAAATAAGGAAGAGACTAATATGCGATTATTTAGGCCATCGAGTATCAAAATAATCGCATACCAGTCTCACTTTCAACCACTCAGTGTAGGAGTAGTTACATTTTTCTCAAGTATTTTGAATATGGGCAGACGTTTATAGCCGCAGACAGCTTCTAAATATTCTGCGTGGAGAATGGCGGAGACATCCATCTATTACTTACTCCGACTTTAAGGTCGTTGTTGAAAAAGCAAAATATAAGGTTGAAGTCTTGGATATGCTAGTGAATAATATCCTTTCTTATGTCTTCAGTGTTTCGCAATACTTGCTGAATAAAATTATCCCGCATTAGCTCGTGCATTTAGCATATTGGAAAAGTGGTATTGAGAAAGATAAGTTTCCAATTTTATTACAACAGTGACTTGACGGAAGACGACGGCGATGAAAAGAGGTACAAGCTGTTTTTCGCTAAGCAACTAAGAACGATTACTCCTGAGTTCTGACAATTTCAACTTGAATAATTATTTGAAGTGAGCAGATCATCCACAGGAAATATCCCCTTGCATAAAGCAGCATTGTTCAAGGCTATTATTCTTCTGATTGACGAAACCAATAACATTTCGGGAACGAACTCTCAGAAAAAGTTGCAGTTTCAGTATCTCGTGTCAAAATTATCTTGTGTGTGGAATTTATTTGAAATAACCTTGCAATTATTAATTATTCGATGATTTTTTAACAGTAAAAAGCTTGAAAAACAGCACCAAGTATTTATTATATGGATTGAAGAGAAAAATATGGCCATACTCAGGAAAAACATTTGGTGGGACTGATATGCGATTATTTTTAAGATGGGACAATTTGACCTCACATTTTTTTCTCACTTTTTTCAAATAAAACATACTCTTTTGTTTCCTTAATCGATAGTAGAGCAAGAAACAGATGGAATCTGATATTTAACTCAAAAACGATGAAAATCCATATGGGACTGGTATGCGATTATAGGCAGTATAGAGCAATGGAATCTTTCTATTCCCTATGCTGCCGCCCCTAGAAGTATCCGGTGTTGCGATCTATGGACCTTGCCGCGAAGCGAACTCCGATAAACCTTCCGGACACGAATTTCATGTCGAGGCCTTTCATTTGGAGAGACCACTTGTTTCGTGCCGAACTAAAGAAAGACACCGATTTTAAATATGAAAAATTAATAAAAGAAATCCTCCTGTGCCGTCTCGATCGTCCCCTTCCCCCTTTACTTTAAGGTATGCATTCTGGAGGTCCCTCCGAGAGACCCCGAGCCTGATGGAATTATCAATTAGGTAATATTTCATAATAAAGTGCATTCGAAATCGTGCGACTGGTCGCGGCTTGCAGCAGTGCAACTACGATTTTCTTCGCTGTTGGACATGCGGCTTTCGGCTGGAACAAGCAATGCAACCACAAACATGCGACATGCGACTTATTGAAATATTATATTGATTTAGTAAAAAGATTAGACGCCGTCTTTCGGTTTAGTATGGGAACCGCAAGCATTCGTGAATGCAAACTTATACGTTTTTAACATCTTTATCAAGTCATTATTCATCCTACGCACACGCTGACTTAAGGAAAGAATCAAGAAACTGTGAATCATTCTGAAACAGAAAATCCTCTGTTCAATTTTGACTTATGCTATGGTAGCCCATAATTCGTGTGTGTGTTTAAGGTCGAACACGGAAAGCAAACGGAAAGGAGTCCCGTGGATTGCAATTATTTTTCGAAAGATTCTCCACCAAAAACACCTCTCGAAACTACGCCTGCTGAAGGTGCAAACCGATCGATGGGAGTGCGAACCGTTCCATCAGCGCCGTTAAATAAAACGATAACTGATGTTCAACTCCACGCGTGCAATTTACCGTCGGAGTTTTCAATTCTGGATCTGTCGGAATACCGGAAAGATATTGAGATTGCGTGTGCTTTTTATGGCCCATCGTGATGCTGTTTTGTAGATAAAAACTCCCGGCCGAGTGCGAAAAATGAATTCGGTGGTAAGGGTATCGGCTTTCCTCGGTAATGGTAATCTGCACGCGAACTATCGTTAAAAGGATCTCGCGCGGTGGAAATTAATAGCGCTTGTTTTGGCTGTGTGAGCTGTAGCGATTACTTACGCGGACTGCAGTTCAGCTGATGGTAACTGTCGGAGGCAACTGTTTTTTATTCCCAATGTTATTGCTAAGAGTTTCTATTTTAGTTACAGATTTAAAACTCCTTTTTTCGACGTAGAATAACATCCTACGGTAACTGCAGAAATGCAGAAAAACCGAAAACATCGAGAGCGCCACAAAAAAATTTTTCACTTCCAAATATTTAGAATATAGTAAATTTTCAACGAATTTCCTCGGCAAATAACCAATAAGCAATAAGTGTTGTTGTCTGGTCCCGTTTACGTGTCCGTTCTATCAGTGTTGTATTGTGAAGCTCTTACGTTAGCACTGCTCATATAAATACTAGTTCCTCGGCAAAGTTGTAGACAATAATATTGTCTTTCTGAAAAATATACACTCTGGAAAAAAATTTTATTTTCAAAAAAAAACTTAAAGAAACTCAAAACATATTTCTATAAAAAGCTCATTTTTTGAAAATTCAATTTTTTATGAAAACTACAAGATATTATAAGATATTAAAAAAAATTTTTTGGAACAAAAAAATTTCTTCAATTTTTTTTAAAGTTTTTTTTATTTTGAAGGGACAAAATTATTATTTACAACTTTTCCAAATACATTATACCAATAAAAAACCGTTCCGGCTGTAAGATTATTTATAATCAGCATTTGAGCACTCTATTGATGATTATAAATATTGTTACAGTCAGGACAGATAGAGGGCCACATTTGATGGAAAAAACTCTCATACTCATATGTCCTAACGTTAATCTATTCATAGTTATTCAACATTTTTTTTTTTTTTTTAAAACTAGCAATTTTATTGGTTTATTTAAAAGGTGAAGAAAAATTCCTTTCAGATACAGCCTTTACATGTACAAATTAATGTAAAAAATTGCTTTTTGAAACCAAAAATGTTCACAAATAGTGCTTATTTAATCGTATTTTGGTGTTTCCTCACAAAAAAAACTAATTAAAAATATTGTTTTCGTACTGCCGATAATATAAACCTCTTCGGTAAATTTTCAGTAGCTCGTGTCTGCCTGCTGAAACGTACGGATGAGTACAGTTTTCGTAGTAATCATATTTGCTATTCCATGTATCTACAAAGTTTCACAAAGATAATATTAGAAAAAGTAGAGAGCCTGAACTTTATGATTCATAGACAAAACAATTTGTTAGACCAATGATAGTCCTACATCAAGCCTGCGTTTACCTTAATTTGAAGTCAAAGATTGTTTTCGATTAAACTGTAAAGCCGATAAAAAGTTGATAATATTCTGTCAGAATGGAATATTAATTTGTGGGTATAGAGACTATATCTATTTAAGATACTTTGCATACTCTGTTTTTTACAAAATAAAACTAGAATAACTTTTGAAAAGGGAAGAAAATCATTATAAAAAGTTATGCTAAAATAATAGATTTTAAGGGGCATTCTACAGATAGTACGCAGATAGAAGCATGTTTTTCACAAAATTCGCCAAATATTTGCCGAGCAAACTGAATTCCATTTGAAATTTGGAAACTGACTCGTAGGGCTGTGTACGGTCTTTATAGCGTAACTTAAACACAACAGTAATGTCAGATCTCTTTAAACTCAAGTTTTTTAGATTGACAATCTAGTTGCGTGAAAAGTTCACAACTAGATCCCGCGAAGTTTGCATACAACTTAATGTTTTTCCTTTGGGTCGAAAGAACAAAACGTATGGACCAGACGATCCCTCTGGATAAAGATTAACTCTTTCGGCGTGGTCTTATAAGCCAAGTACGTTTTGCTGAGTACTTTGTAACGATGCGGCAGCAAACACGTAAAGACTTCAAGCGCGTTGATTAGACTTAGTACAATACTTTAATACAATACTTTAATACTCATGAACTTTCGACATGTCACAAGATCAAGCGGTCTTTGAAAGAGTGTTTGAGACGCACCTTCGCAGAAATGTTCTAGAATACCTACTGCCGCTGTCTTATCGAACCCTCATAACTCATAGTCACTCGATCGATCTGATCCAGGCGATCCACTTGAGGGATTCTTTCGTCGATACTAGGAGATCTAGAAAAGTCGATAAGTCGAAAAGTAGATCTCCAGTTGGAAAAATGATTTTTTTTTTGTCTACGCCAGAATTTGAACTACTGAATTTTCCAGATATTATGGACTGAATTTTAAACACCACTGGTCCTTTTGAAAGACTTCTACTGGCATCTCTACCAACAGTTAGAATATTTATTATTCAAGAAGTTTACTGCTAAATGGCCCTTCTTTGCAGCGATTATATCCTTTGAACGGATTAAAGTTGTCATTTTCTGCAGCTTTTCCAGCACTGTACGAGCTTTTCAAGGCAACCAAATGGAACAGAAAATGAGTAAATTACAATTTTGTATCTGGCTCAGAGTAAAACAATACGTGATATTATCCATAATAATACGTCAAGCCTTCGTTGATGCAATTAGCCATAAACCTAGTTCCTGATTGGGTACATAACTTAACTATCAGTTTAATTCGTAATCGTTTTTGTCTGCTTGTGTAAACTACCTATACCACAACTTTATATTATTTTGTCATCAGTGACGACGCAACTTCTCCGCCAGCCTTCTGATTACTAACCACCAACTTCGCTATCGTGCTCATTAGCGAAACCGGCTCGCATCTCTCTGCAAGCCTCAAAAAAAACCAAACAAATTTCTAATTAAATCACCGCACTCCTAAGAGCACACGCTGATTTCGTGAGTGATTTTGGCGCAAATGATTCACCATTACGAGACGCGGTAAGCAGTAGGTTAAGTTTCAGTTTCAATTTAGACTCCGCTGCCATTATCGGAAACAGCCCCTTGGATTCGTATCCTACCCGTTTCGGTATGGAAAAGTACCGATCAGATTGTGGGATCTACGCGTGGATGCACTAACATCGCAAACTTGCGAGCTCCGTTTTTAATCCATAAAATAAATATCCGTGTAAACAAGTAGGCATCTACCATAGTTGGTAATTCCTTTTTGTTATTCCATTTCTCCCTGAAGGGCGTCATAAATAAATCTGTTTCTTGGTGCATTACACCGCTCTTCCTTCAGAACCCGAATGAGTTGTGTTGCGGTTTACATGCACCTACCTACCGCGGTAGAAGTTTTTTTTCGATCTTGCAGTGAGAGAGCACTTGTGTCTTGAAACTGCCAATGACTTCGGGGCGACGCGACGTCGTTTGAAAGATCTGTTACCGCAACAGCATCAGCAGCATCAGCCAGTAGGGCAGTGCATCATTCAGCGTTGTTGTTGATATGTTTATGTGCGATGAGAAACCGATAGCTTACATACAGCAGCAGCAGCAGTGTAGTCAGTAACCACAGCCAACAGTAATGCCGTGTCAGCCATGTTCTACCAGACATAAATTTGTACTACAGCCGAAGGCAGAACATGAGTCCAACAGGAACTGAGTTGAATGCGAACGGGTACACAGAGGTGAGAGGTTATTCAGTTACTGCCATGTTGCTACTGGTGTGATCGGTGAAAAAAAGGCATATATTGAGCTCGATTTTGAAGTTGCCTTGAAGGTTTATGATGTCAGTGGCTGGTATGTTTAATGTGAATTTATTTATTTTTAAAGAGTGAGTATGTGAACGAAAAAAAAAACAGTCTAGTGATGATAACGAAGCAACTGCCCGTGGTAGCGCTTTGGGATTACTCAGAGACACAGAAACGTGCGATGATTCATCCTGAAACCGCTTAAGAGAAGCGTGACTTTTTTAATGTAATCCTAATGTATTGCAAAATTTATGATTTATGAAATTTGTTTCCAACTTCACGGGTGACGGTGAAACGGTTATATTGACTGAAGAATAGCTTTTTTTCTGCCAAGATTGTGGCTGTTGAAAACCCCTATTTTTTTGGCATGATTTAGTTTCGGTTGACTACGTCTTTACCAAATTATTTTTCGTGCAGTCAGTAAGGCTCAATCAGAAAAAATATACGAGAAAAAAGTAATTTAACGAAAGATGACTTGGATTTTTTGAAGCGTTATAGAACGACTTCTATCAGATGATTTGCTGTGTGTCAAACCGACGCATAGCTAATCAAACATGAACGGGTACAGAAAAATATCACTTTTTTATTTCATTTTTAGAGAATAAGTTAAAATCAAATCGTTCGGAGAGCCGGAGATTGCCTTCCAGGTTCGCAGATTTTGGATGACATACGGCTAGTTGGCAACCATAAAGAAATTTACATTACTCTCATTAGTGATGACTGATTAATTTGAAAAAAAAAAAAAAACAATATCCGCAATTCAATATTTTAGTTTCAAAATATCTCGGAAATGAATGCATTCGATCACTATGAGTTTTTACAGTTTGAAATAACTGTTACAATTATGTTACATGATTCCCAATTTTTCCCCAGCTTATTTTATCACTTCACCAACAATACGCGTTACGTTGTTTTGTAAGACCTCATTGGTGTTGGGTTTGTCTTCATACATTAACGATTTCACCTAGCCATACTCACAGGGCCAAAATGAGTGATAAATTACTTATCATATTCATTTTTTAAAATATCCATTGCACATTGGTATGTTTGATGTTTCAACAAAAGCGCGTTTGACTTTAGAAATCGACACGTGTACTTTGGTAGAAATTCGTAGATATTTTATGTCAAATAATGTTATCAGCCGAAGAAAACAGCATACCAACCCCTAATGGAGTAAATTTATCTAATATTGGTTCAATTATTTTATTTCAACATAACATTTCTAGATGTTTTTCATATTTTTTTTATTTTTTGTTGTTCAGTATCAAAAAATCGAAATTTCAGCTATGAAGGAATGTCAACCGACGATCTACAAATGTTCTAATATTTCAGCTTTCAGACTCAAGAATTTTCAGCTTTGAGACTTTAAAATTTTAGGCTCGAATAACCGGAGTAAATTTTTTGCTGTTTGTTTTCAATTATTATTTTAAAATTTTACCTTTACTATCCCTTCCGACATATTTGATACCGTTTCTGCCCTTTCCGGCATGTTTGAAGCATGTTCCAATTGAGTGAAACTTATCAAGGTCGGATTTAACTTTTTCTGCTTTTTAAGACGATTCTTGTTTTTCACAGTGATTATTTTTGGCTACGCTACTGCCTCATCCAAGTAAAATAATAAAAGAAAATAATTATTTTGCGTTCGTTGATTGCAAATTTGTGATTATCCGGAGTGTGTGCATGCATGCGACCGTAAACCACACGTATGCACTGAGGTAAAGCGTAATTATTTTATATCGTTTAACGTTTTAAGCTGCAGAACGTAGTTCCGTTTTTGTAGGGATGTAAAAGTACGCTCGGTTTCAGCGGGCAAACCAAGATTTGCTTCTGGAAGAGGTGGTTAATAAAACAGTGAATTATGAAAATATTGAAGAGAGTACCCTAAATCAATGACTGTCATGTAGCAAATCGGAGTTAGATAAAAAGTCGTTGGACGCGCTCACGTCAGTCACGAGTATAATAAAGAGAGAGAATGGGAGAAAACAACATAAAAGATGAAGTGTTTTCCTGCTACCATTAGCAATACCTCTTACCGTACAACGCATTTTCTTCTTCTGTTGTTATTCAGAATTAGAGCCGAGACGGCTCGTGCTGCTGCTAATTCGCAGCCAACTGTTAATCAGACTTGGTAAAAGCACCGCTCCGAGCCGATCGATGACATCACCAAATTATAGGCACCCAGCTCAACGAGCATGTTGTCGTTTCATGTGACATTCGTAGCAAGCACCAGCTCGGTACAAGAGCTAAAGATGCTACGTATGCAGTGCGTTAACCTTCGGTTTGTCACCGGCAAGCACCTTGAGTTTCGACTTGTCTTCGCACGTCCCATCTCGCTCACCTTGATTGAGCTTTATCGCCTTTGATGTTTGCTGTGCTACGTGTGGATTGATGGATAGGGAGAAGGGAGAATCAGAGCATAAGGAGACGGAGACACGACAGCAAAAAATGACTCAGAGTTACCCCGTGCGCTCCATGTAACTTTAGAAAAGACACCAACGAAGTTTTTTGCTGTGTGGTGCTGTTCTTCATTTGTTGCGTACCGAATCGTCGACCGTAGCCCTTAGCTCGAGAGTGTCTTACCTAGGAAACAAGTGCTATTTTTTGTCTCCGCTTCTAGTGCGGTGCGTGCTTTGCCAAGTCTGCTGTAAATTTACACAGCAACTTATTCCCAGAACCAGCTAGAGTCACAAAACTTTATTCCAACAGACAGACAGAAATTCGATGCAAGCTTCCGTAGTATGAAATAGTATATTTTCCCGGTATTCTTCTTCCGGAAAAAAGTGCCCATACTAGACACCTTTTTTCCGTGGACAATCAACGACGGCTTCATAATAACAAAATTAGCAGGCTCAAAAAAAAGCATATTCATAAAAGTTCTTTTTCCTTGTTAACCATAGGTGACAGAAATAAACCGAAGAATCAAAAAGCTACAAAAGTACAGCGAGAAAAATCGGAAAGAAAATTGTTTCTCTCCGGGGTTTCAGAAGGTTTTGTTTAATGAAATCGATCTAGCAATAGACTAGATTCCAGCCAGTCGTTATTTTCTGCGCACGCACGAGGACTTAAAAATTTTTGAAGCCCATAGCAATGGATTAACTTATCCTTTGCAATAGAACTTCCGAAATAAGACCAAAAAATGGCATTGGGCTTTGACGGCCAAAAAAGTGACAGGCTTTGACGACGTCTTTCTTTCTCTTTTTCTTTCTCGAACAGTTTCAGAGTGTCGGCTCTAAAATTAAATTCTCAAATATTCATTGTGTTTACCTGACCCTTTTTTCTTTTCTTATTTTCATCTTGATTCGCAGGTGAAATTGACTTCACTCTTAAGTCTCATTCAACATTAACAAATGTGATATGATTTAGTGTCAGAGCATATAAAAATTCGCATTTATGCTTCAGAATGAAATATTAGAAACCACTAAAAATCATATACTAATATAGATACTAAATGAAAAAATTAATATTCTAACGGATTAACGATGTAACGTTTGCGGTAAAAAAGGACAAATATTGCTGTTTTTTTATGGGCTCACCTTCACACGCACTGACGAAACTACCCATGCAGCATCAATCATAGTAACCCATAAGTCAGCAGAAAAACATTGACAGCTCTAACAGTCGAACTCTAACCGTGATTGCGACAACAGTGAAGCTACTCCGTTCAGAAGTGTGCGCATTCAAATAACTGTACGCCGTCGCGTCGAAATCGGACATCGTACGGTAGTTCGTGGACACCGGATAGGCCCGCTTCAGCACCTACAACATCTTGGCACGCTTGTACAACAATCAAAGCATCGAAAGAAAGCCTGATTCCGGACGACCGACGACTCTGAGCGACAAGAAGCTGCGAAGGATGCTGCAGGGGAAAAAGGTAAAGTGGCACCATCGCTGGTACAATCGGCCAAACAGTAAAAAAGTATCTGGTGAACATGGGAACACATGTCAAAAAGCGGTAGACCCGTCCACTGGTCTCGAAGCTGCAGGCAATGACGCAGCGACAGCGCCTGAATAAGATGGTCAAGTCGATTTTCCCAGCAAATCGTGACGTGGCGGTGGTGATGGACAATGAGACCTGTCTCACTCTAAATGGCAACGACTGGCAGGGCACTTCGTATTTTACTTCACCCACCAAGAAATGAGCACCGAGATGAAGTTCATTTCACACATCAAGATCCCCAAGAAGGTGCCGCCGGAACTTGCGTCGTTTTCAAATACCATAAGGTCCAAGGAATTGCTAAATAAAATGAAAAGAGAACTCAACAACATGCCTACAAGCTTTTTTTGTCCGCCATGGCGAATGTTCTGGTTAGCTGCCGGAAGGTCGCTCGCAAGGGCGTAGAATTTTTTTTTTTGCAGGTAAGCTAACATATTTACTTTCTATGGGAATTTTATCAAACTCAATTATCTATCTTAACCCTGTAGTGCTCAAGTTAATTTCTAGACGGGTTTCGGTAAAATCACTATGAATCATTATAAACACTTTTTAAGTATTTATTGAAGCTTTTTAGAGTTTGACTGAAGCCCGCCAAAAAGCGGCATTGGGCACTAGAGGGTTAATTAATTTTTTACCACCATCCGAAAAAAGTTCATTTTTCACCGCAAACGTTAATGATAATCATAAAATTTTTCTGTAAAATTCTGAACGGTACTAGTTGTAAAATATCAGGTAATTTTTCGGGAAGTTTATCCTCAGCTTGGCAACTTCAGTACAAGTCTTTATATTTCTAAGACTTCTATTAGTGTTTGTATATTATTTTTCTAAGACTCCTATTAGTATGTGTATAATATTACAAGAAACTGATACTACAGGTAGAACTCGATTATCCGGAGATTCGATTATCCGGAGAAAATGGTTCGATTATCCGGAGTATTTTTTTTTTATTTTTTGCTGTATTTCTATAACGTACTTTTGTCTTCCGGATCATTGGGAGATTCGGGGTTGTTAAAAATTGGCAGTTTTCTCGTCGTTCCTTCAACCAATTCTTATTCGACAACCTCCAAAAGCAAGGTATTATGGTTTTTTGTTGCCGATTAGGACAACCGCTATTGGCCATGATCAATGCAGTACTTAGAACCACGAGCAGGTCTGTCCCGGTTGTGTTCCGGGTACTCCCGGCTTATTTAACCAAAACTCATCAAGCGAAATTAATAACGACTTGAAATCTGCAAAGTAGCCCATTAGTGGCCATACCGAGCATCTAGGTCGATATAGGTCACTCGAGAAACAAAAAAAGTCATGAGTATTGCTCTGTTTCGTTTTTACATCTTCGAGATGTATATGATCGAGATAACAATATAACAAACGCCGAAAAACAGTCTAAAGACAATTTTTAATGTTTTTCGTCGGAACATGTATTGTGTACAATATACTATAATAGAAAACTCACTGTTCTAGATGAGAGCTATTAAAAAACTCAAAAAAAATGGCTCGATTATCCGGAAGGTTCGATTATACGAAGCGAAATGTTTTTCAAAACTCCAGATTATCGGGTCGGACTTGATTATAAAAAAATGCTATAGGCTAGATAAGCAAGAGTCAATACAAAACGGGAAAATGTAACGGCAATTATTTATTCAATACTACAAAAAATAAAACGAATATAACAATATAACAATGTAACAAATACCCGATTAATATCGCAGTAGAGTAACAGAAACTAACTAACTACTTATGATGTGTTATTGGGCTCCAAAGTTATTGATTAAGAGCAGTGACATATGCATTCTTTTAAATTGAACTCAACACCTGTTCAGCAATAGGAACATAAAAATCGCTACCGAAAGGCTTTTCAACAATTCAACCTAAAATATTCAAATTAAGAAACATTTTGTCAGTATAAAATTACCATACCATTAACTGCCCTCGAGCATAAATATGTGAAGACCCTATAAAAGTCCCACACAAAGCTCGAGCTGCACGGTACACCGATAACTAAAAAATCACCGTCTCCGCTAATTTCTAACGGAATATTGCCCGTGCAAGCAGATGGGGTGTTAACTAGAATTTAAACATCTCGCACAAAGTCCCAGACGGTCCAGACACTGGCGCTATTCAGATAGAGGCAACTCGCCGTCGTGGCCACTTATGATTAATTATTTGCGTTCCCTTTCAGCCTATCGTAGAACAAACAGGCTCAGTTGCTGAGTAGAACAATTTCAAGCTGTTTGTCGTGATAATTTTCAACTAATTAATACTCATATTCCGATGCAGCCTGAGGACCGTCGTCGAAGGGATTGCCATCGCGCTGGTTAGCATATAATAAGTTTCTTCGACAGTCGACGCAAAAGCGTAACGCCAGTAGGTGGAAGAGAGCCCGCGAGGGTTGATTGCAGATTGAAGTGCGTGAAAACAAATTCCTCACATATTTCCGCCACGTTAGGGAATGTTTAACAATCCATAATTAAGTCATATTATAATCATGTTGGATCTCCTTTTTCAGCCGACAATCGTATCGGTTTCTCGGCTGCTGGTCTTGTCTGTCCGATCTGGTCTGGGCGGCTGTGGCCCTACTCGGATCATTGCTTCCACTGTCTTGTGTTACGCGGTCGAAACACGCACTTAAATTAGTCACAATTTGACACTCAAGATGACGATGCGCCGGCAGGAGACAAGTGCAACAAGAAGTCGGCACATACATAGTGTTTGATGCTGCTGGTGCTGCTGCTGCGGCGTGAGCCGCAGTCGTACAAATGTCGGGACGTCGTTGCATAGTTCAAGTTCATAAATTTCAAGCGTCTAGCGTCGAGTAAAGTCCGCCTCTCGCCGGTCGATGGACAGTTCGTTTAGTTTCTAATTGATTGCAGTGCTAGCTCCGTTGCACCCGTCTGCCACGCTGACGGCGGCACAGTGTAGCGCAGCTGGACAAAATGACCGGTAAAAAAATATTTTTCTGAATTTAACAATAGCCAATACTAGTCTTTAAACCATTCATATTTGAATAACCGATTGTATTGATTGTTGGTAATTTGATCCCCAAACAAATTTGAATCCACTGTTAGTTAATCATCAATAAACATTGAAATTACCATAAATAGTGGCTTGTCTGATGTACTGTGCAGTGGTAAAGTTGGTAACAGCTAGGAGAACGTTTTCGGCTGAAGAATGAGCGATCGTCTGAAGTGAGCAAAAAGTAGCAAAGCTGTGCGTCTGTAGAAACTCGGTATGCCGGCTGGTTGAGAATAATTTAACTGTGGCACAAAATGTAAATTCATTCATAATATTTGTACTCGCTGCCGTGTGCCGTTTACTTTGCAAATACACACTTTTTATCAAAATTTTTCCCGCTCGAAAAAGTATTCGAAGGAGAAAGTTTACCGATCCGAAACATCAGACCAACAGTGAAATTTTATCCGACTGATTCATAGATGCTCTGTACTCAACTCTCGAAGGGTGTTGACTTTTCTTCTAACCATCCAACATCAGCGCGTATCGGTGCAATCTATGCAACAAATGCGTCTCGTTCACTTCCCGGCCATAAACGCGGGCTGCACAAGCACAGATGCAGAAAAGAGGGAAGAGGTCATACGTCTGTTTTCTTTTCTTCTCCTCTGGGATAAATGCGATGCGAAATAAATATTACGCAAAGTGGTTGGTTGTGTTATTCACTTGTGCGATAATTGAATGATCACACTCTAGTTCTAGCTATTTTCGTCTTTGGCCTTTTAAAGCGACAACGTAATTCATTTCCGCTCAGAACATCAATTTCCCCTCGATCGGCTGCTGATTTCGGCATTGACTGGTGTTTGTTGACAATTTGTTTCAGGTCTGGTAAAACATCCAGCGACAAAATCATGAACATAGAAATACTGCGGCGTACAACCAATGCGTGCGGCTAAAATTAGCGCACTGTCGGAGTGTGTCTATTTTGTGCCTAGTTACGGCATCGAAAATCTGATGCCATGGAGACAGGGATGTGGGTTTGTCCATTTCAGTTTTTTTTTCGCCAACCCGAACGTATGGTGAGGTCATTAATTTCCTATCACAGTTTGCCATTAGTTTCGAAACATCACGAGTATAGATTTTGGTGCGAAACTTTTTACCCAAACTGGGAGCGACAATGCACTGATCGTGTAATGAGCCTCATTATACCAAATTGCTAGTTGATGGACGAAGCGGAGATTTATTTGAGTACTCGAAAATTTCAGTTGCTAGACCAGACTCGCAGTAATTGAATGATGAGGTACTTGAAATTACTGGTTGCCGGTGACACGGATACTACTGACATATAACTGCAGCAGATGGAAGAAATTAGAAGCTTTTGGTACTCCTGTGTCTATTGTGAAACCTGGCCCGTCAGATCGGCTAGTTAGTCAGTTGATTATGGTCTTTCCGAAAATGGCAAATTTAGCATTCGAGAAATTTAGGGTCTCGCAAACGAAAAAACCGGTATTTTCGGTATTTTTCTTCAAATTAAAAAAAAACTTGCCACAATATCCATAAATCGTTGTAAGGCCAATGAATGCTTAGGTACGCATTACAAAGCACATGAGGATGTATATAATAAATACATTTAGACAGAAGCAACATTGAATATTATTTTACCCTTACTTATTTATCAATTTTTGTTATCTTCTTGCTTGTTCTGCATGGATTCAGACGATGGGTTCATGTGTATCGATAGTATGTCAAAAAACTTCATATCAATAAAGCAAAACATTTATTTTTTAAGTAGAACAGCTAATCTCTTCACACACTCATACTCACAGAGGCAACTCGTGGGTTTTGAACCTACCAGTTTAACTACCTTCAAATTATGAAAATCAAACTAGGCAGTAATCACAATCATGTCAGCGAAAAAACGCAAGTCATTATTCATTTTGTGCTATTTGAAAGCAAAACTAAAAAAAATAATAAATAAATATAAATTTGGATTAGAAAAAAGTAAAGTGTTTACAGGAGGAAATAATCAAGCAATAGAGAATTTTATTCTAAAAATTACTGTTCCTCGAGAAAGTAAAATTTAAATAGCTGTAGCATGGTCAAAACTCCGTCGCCCATAACGCAGCGGGCAACTAGCTGAATGTTCCCGGATTTCCTCGTGTCAAAAGTTTCTGCTTTTTCTATAATTTTCTATATTTTTATATACTTTTGATCAACCTCTCATTTCAAATATTTATTTCTATTTCAGTTACAAACTTGTTCATATGCCATATTTTTCGTTTCTCCATTAGGAGCTAAAATCAATAAAATAATTATAATAATAAATAATTTGGACGAACTTAAAGAACATCGAACAGAATAAATTTACCTTCGATTCCTTCGGATTCGTAAAAATTAAATTCTGGTCTGATCGTCATTTATTTTTATTTCTTTTTTTTTTTCATTCAAAAACTCTATTTTTTTAGTTTTTCAAACACTGTTATATATATCCAGTGTTGTATGTGGATCATATACCACAAGTGATATAAAAAATGGTCGCAGAGGTCCAAATCTTACAAAATAAACCAGACCTCAATGAAGCATAGGTACTAATAAATGCAAAAACATGATAATGCAGCGCCCATAGATGCAACCTGAGACGCTAAGCGAAAAATAAATTTCAAATTCAAATTTGTGTAGGTAAAGTCTTCGGCAGTGGTTTACTTTGGCAGGTTTTTGCATAAGACTGCGGCAGAAAACCGGCCGAATAAAACCACTGTCGGAGACGTTCGACACCCCCCTTTAATTTTTTTTCAGTTTTATTTTTAAATAGTACAGCGAGAATGACTTGCGTTTTTTTCGCGGACAATCATCATTACTCCTCCAAACTATGATTTTAAGAATTTTGTAGTTGTAGTTGGAAAAGTACGTTCAAAGTCCATGAGTCACCCCTGGTTTGTAATAATCCGAAAAAAAAAATACCGGTTTTTACCGGTTTTACCGGTTCTTATTTTTATGAATACCGGAATACCGGTTTTTCAAAAAGTCGGTAATACCGACCACCCTACGCTTGTAATACAATAGTCCAGTTGAATGCTAAGCCATATTTTCATTATCAGCTTTGGCAGTGGTATTCTTCGACAGGTTTCTGCATAAGAATGCTGCAGAAAATCTGCCTAAGAAAACCACTACCGAAGCCATTCGCTACCCTATTTACTCCTATTTCTACTATAAATATCACCAGTCGACATATTTTACGAGACTGATTAACGATAGAACAATTAAAAACTATTCATCTACACAAGGGTCGGGTTTATTGTTTTTCAAACCCGTACCCGACCCGAATCTATTTTTTATCGGTTGAAACCGAACCCGACCCGAACCCGAAACTTTTTTTTCCCAAACCCGGAAATTTAATTTTTGTGAAACCCGAACCCGAAATTGTGGAACCTGAACTCGAAATTTCATAGATTTTATAGTCGGGTTTCGGGTTTTTAAATCCAAACCCGACCTGAACCCGACATTTTTAAACCCGAACTCGACCCGACCGAGATAGATTTTTTTCACCTGAACCCGAACCCGACCCGTACCCTTCGTGTTCGGGTCGGGCTCAGGTTCAAAAAATTTTGAAAGTATCGGGTAAAAAAAAACTCCACTCTACTCCACTCCACTCTACTCCACTCTACTTCACTCTACTCCACTCTACTCCACTCTACTCCACTCCACTCCACTTCATTCCACTCCACTCCACTCCACTCCACTCCACTCCACTCCACTCCACTCCACTCCACTCCACTCCACTCCACTCCATTCCACTCCACTCCACTCCACTCCATTCCACTCCACTCCACTCCACTCCACTCCATTCCACTCCACTCCACTCCACTCCACTCTACTCCACTCCACTCCACTCCACTCCACTCCACTCCACTCCACTCCACTCCACTCCACTCCACTCCACTCCACTCCACTCCACTCCACTCCACTCCACTCCACTCCACTCCACTCCACTCCACTCCACTCCACTCCACTCCACTCCACTCCACTCCACTCCACTCCACTCCACTCCACTCCACTCCACTCCACTCCACTCCACTCCACTCCACTCCACTCCACTCCACTCCACTCCACTCCACTCCACTCCACTCCACTCCACTCCACTCCACTTTACTCCACTCCACTCCACTCCACTCCACTTCACTCCACTCCACTCCACTCCACTCCACTCCACTCCACTTCACTCCACTACACTCCACTCTACTCCACTCCACACCACTCCACTTCACTCCACTCCACTTCACTTCACTCCACTTCACTCCACTTCACTCCACTCCACTTCACTCCACTCCACTCCACTCCACTCCACTCCACTCTACTCCACTCCACTCCACTCCACTCCACTCCACTCCACTCCACTCCACTCCACTCCACTTCACTCCACTCCACTTCACTCCACTCCACTTCACTCCACTCCACTCCACTCCTCACTTTCCTGTCTTCATTCTTCAACCTTCGTTTTTCACTCTTCATTCTCCACTCTTAATCCTTCACTCTTCATACTACATTTTTCACTCTTCTATACTTTTCATTCTTTATCTTCACTCGCCATTCTTCACTTCTCACTCTTACTCTTCATTCTTCTCTTTTCACTCTTCACTCTTCACTCTTAAGTTTTCACTCTTCATTTTTCATTCTTCATCTTCATTCTTCACTTTTTACTCTTCACTCTACACTCTTCACTCTTCACTCTTCACTCTTCACTCTTCACTCTTTACTCTTCACTCTTCTCTCTTCTCTTTTCACTCTTCACTCTTCACTCTTCACTCTTCACTCTTGACTCTTCAGTTTTTACTCTCCACTCTTCATTCATTACTATTTACTCTTCACTCTTCACTCTTCACTCTTCACTCTTGATTCTTCACTTTTCACTTTTCACTCCTTCCTCTTCACTCTTCACTCTTCACTCTTCGCACTTCACACGTCACTCTCACTCTCCACTCTTCACTATTCACTATTCACTATTCATCCTTCACTCTTCACTTTTCACTCTTCACTCTTCACTCTTCACTCTTCACTCTTCACTCTTCACTCTTCAATCTTCAATCTTCACTCCTCACTTTTCACTCTTCGCTCTTCATTCTTTATTCTTCACTATTTACTATTCACTATTCACCCTTCACTCTTCACTCTTCACTTTTCACACTTCACTTTTCATTCTTCACTCTTCATTCTTCACTCTTCATTCTTCACTTTTCACTCTTCACTCTTCACTCTTCACTCTTCACTCTTCACTCTTAACTCTTCACTCTTCACTCTTCACTCTTCACTCTTCACTCTTCACTATTCATTCTTCACTCTTCACTCTTCACTCTTCACTCTTCACTATTCATTCTTCACTCTTCACTTTTCACTTTTCACTCTTCACTCCTTCCTCTTCACTCCTTCCTCTTCACTCCTTCCTCTTCACTCCTTCCTCTTCACTCCTTCTTTTTCACTCCTTCCTCTTCACTCTTCACTTTTCACTCTTCACTCTTCGCACTTCACATTTCACTCTTCATTGTTCACACTTCACTCTTTATTCTTCACTCTTCACTCTTCACTGTGCATTGATCATTCTTCACTTTGCATCACTATACCTCACGCTATTTCACTCTACTTCACTTGTACTTTTTAGACAAATTCGCACAGTTTCACAGCCTAGTTGATGATAATTGAATTTTGTTTTAGTCGAAAGTTTATCAAAAGTTATGTAAAAAATTAATAATCTTTCTTGACAACCGTTTTTCGACAACCGTTGAATTTACGCTCTGTAAATGATTTGTGTAAAATTAGTATTTTGGGCAAATGTTTAGTTCAACAGTTATGAGCGAAATGATGGTATGTTTTAACAGTCAAAATGTTTACTATTCGTGAGCAAAGTAATTGTGAGGAGGTCTACTATTTAAGTGGATTAGGGAGAGTTTTGAATAAGTTTTCAGTGACTCGAAGCCATGATCGCTTGTTTTTTATTCGAAACAATTTCCATAATCTGCCCCTACAACCGGTAAACTCAAACTAATTGCAGAATCGCTAAAGAGTGTTTTTTAAGCCCTCAGTAATTCAAATAGGTATAAACATAAAACACGAACTTACCAACAAACGCATATTTCTGTATTATAGCTTTAAAATCGATGTCAACAGTCATTGCAGTAAAAAATTAAATGGAAAAATAATCTATCTGGTAACACTTCTAGACAAAAATGATATTTTTCCTTAATTCATTAGAATATATTTATAACTCCTATTAGTATTTTTCGGACGTCTTACGTCTATAAATTGTAAGAAAAAGAAAAAAGAAAGTTTAAACAAACAGTACGTTATTTTGCAACAGAGTGGAACACCAAAATCGGGATTTTTTCAAATTGACCCGTCTCTCCACACTTTGAAAATTCTCGAAGGTCTTGTCCAAGTGGTATGGAATGACATGAAAGCATCTATATAGCTCTGAATCAGCTGGTCTCGAAGAAGTTTTTTCAGCATGTTATAGATTTAGTTTACTTTCCATACCGCCTGACAACGCTATTTTTTTTTTCTTAATTTTTCTCACTGTTGTGCAATCACTATTGTTAACGCCTACTCGACAACGATTCTTGTCCGCTTTCAGACTTTCAGACAAAGAATTCGGAATAATTACGCGAACACGACCAGAAGGTATTTTACTCTCCACACTTTAGGAGATACGACCGCAATGAAATAGAGTTTCGCTCAAAAGAGTTCGGTTCATCGTAATGGGTAAATAAATGAGTAAATGATTTTTTCGAGAATAGGTTTGTGAGAATATTGAATATAAAGAGAGTTTTCATAGAAGAAAGTAGAGAAACGCAATTACGTTTTTTTTCCAGTCTACTAGATGCGTTCTGATTACAATGAACGGATACAGTGTGCCATGTTCGATTTGAGGGTTGGATCCGAATCCGAACAACTATACTAAACAGAGCCTGTTTCTCTGTAGAAGCCCTTCTTCTTTGTTTGCAAAAAAATAGACTACTTCGCTGCAGTCTAATAAAATGATCAGCTAACACTGTTCAGCCTCGTTAACCTGTGCTTTACAGCGTTTTTTGACGAACTTACGCTTTTCAGCTTTTATGCAACCTGCAATTTTCTTTATTGCATCAAGGTTCATTCTACATTTATTTTATTGCAGGTTTATTCTGCAATCGAAATTCTAATCAATAATAACTAGATTTTTTTAGTACAACTCTCTTCGATGTGCTCCTTGAGCTAACAGTAGTTTTTTTTAATGAGTTTTCCCTGAGAAGTCATGTTTACCCGACAACGTCCTGCGATTTGTTCAACTATTTGAAACCTTGCTGACTGGTTATAATCTACCAGAGTTACAGGAAGCTACTGAATCGAAGAGATTAATAGATCCTTATGGTGTGCTGCAAGGAAGCAATCTTGGGCTATTTCTTCTCGCAACATATTTACGACATCTGTCCGGTATAACCGCTAGAATACAGACTTGTTTACGCAGACAATCTTATTCGGCATTTGGCGAAAAAATCTTCGACAGAATACCGTTTGTTTCTACTTCACATTCAGATAATTCGTGGGAAAATTTGATGCGTCATTAGAAATCAACGACATCCGCAGAAATGAACCATTTTCTGTCTTTAGGTACTGGAATTCCCATGGACTCGATTCATTATTTTACCATATTTTTTTTAGTTTAACGTAAGTCGCTACTGATTGCATCGGAGAAGAAGAAAAACCGCTATTAAAACGTCCGCTACCTAGTACCATCTCCCCAATCAAAAACAGCTCAATTACATCTGCAGCATTCCACTATCAATATATGCAAAAGTAATATTAATGACGCCAGATTATACCATTGAAGTCAAGCGGCAACGTAATTTTCTTGTTGACACTGAGCTGGCAAATCGAAACCAAGCGTTGGAGTCAACAAAACCCATGTTCCAATAAAATAGACTATCGGTGCAACCTTTACTGGATTCTTCGT
Organism: Wyeomyia smithii; assembly: GCF_029784165.1. Classification (NCBI taxonomy): domain Eukaryota; kingdom Metazoa; phylum Arthropoda; class Insecta; order Diptera; family Culicidae; genus Wyeomyia; species Wyeomyia smithii. Next base: position 92,759,200 of record NC_073696.1, read on the forward strand.
TGTTAAGATGTACAGTTCGCCTTCTTAACAAAATTGCACAAATTCTCAGATTTCCTAGATGTGTCCAAACCTGTGCTAATCGGTGAATTACTGTAGAATCGTTCCCAACAAAACAACATACCTTCACCGTAGAGCAAAACGCGAAGATGCGATGGGGCGATACTGCGATGCAGATAAGTCAGCACTCCCGAAGTGGAAGTTATGGTGCTGCGGTTCTATGCTGTAATCTTCGCGGTCCCGTCCCGTCCGAGTGATGATATTTAATTTCTATTTCTTTTTGTGCGCGCGAAATCGGCACCAGTTCCACTTTGCGGGAATTCGCGGCCGGAATCCAGTAAGAAGGTGTATATATAGGACGATAGTGTTAAAAGTCCGCGGTACATGCAACAGCTGTTCGCAATCGCTGCAAAAGTACTTATTAGGTGGTGGTGAGTGGATTCTGATTTGATCGTCTGCATTTGATCGCTCAGCTGAGCAAATGAATAATTCATATGCAACGCGCATCCATTATTGCTGGGTTTGAGTGGGGCGTCAAGTGGCGAAAACGGTGGACGATGGGAGAGCTGGTAGCGGTAATGACGATCGTTGTCGGCGCCGCTACTGCCAGACGACGCGTTATGTTGAGCAGATCGCCATGATCTGCATGTTCTCGTTGCGATGGAAAGAATCAAACAACGGCGATCGTTTGGTTTTAGCGCCATCCAAACGCCATTACTCTCTCGAAGGCGCGCGCGGAAAAGTGCATTCCCTCACAGTTTTTTTTAAAACCGTTGCGCGAAACGCTGATTATGATGACGGAATACCACCCGACCGGTGCGCGATTACACTAGTCGGTTTAACTCCTTTGCGCCAATATACTTGAATCAACACTCGAGACTTGAGAACGACTCTCGAAGCGCACCGGTAACCGGAGAGTGTTCATTACCAGAAGTCATCAGCGTCCGAGCAGCGTGGAGGCAAATAATAAGTGGTCCTACATTTGAGGTAGAATTCTTCAGTGCGTGGCACGTTTGGTCTAAACGGGATGCTCATTAATATTTCAAGTGAAGTGAATAACAACACCCTTCAAGTTGTTAGTCTAGATTTGCCGCTCGTTCGCAGCAGCACTGTGTGCCAGTTGCAATTGATGATTTGCTTTCGGTCGTATGTTGCAGTTGCAGCTTACAGAAATGCGATTGCGGAAATAGCAGTCCCAGACGTTTTACGAGAGTTTGCGAATCGAACCTGAACGACCTTCTGCGATTTGGTTGGAATTATTTATCCTTTATGACGAAAGGCGTTGTTTCGCATTCTTCTCTCTTTTTAGTCGTACCTTATTTATGTCTGTCATATATCCGTCAAACAATGAACTGGATATCGGAAGCATCTGCTAAATTGATCCGTTTCATTGAAATGAGCGAAACATCTTGTACTGATTAACCTGTTTAGTGAAAAACATAATGCTCAATTAATTCAAACTGTCTGTGATGTTCTCTCCGAAATAATTATTAGACGCTAAATTCGTCTATTTATGTCAGGCTTTTATCTTATAAGATACAGAAACACACAAATCAAAATAAGGTGATTGTAAGTAATCAGTTTTGCCAAAACGGTAGATTATTGTAGTTTTGGACATTTAATAAGGGCTAACTGATAAAAATTCAGTATTTTTCCATAATAGTGCTTCGTTGCTCCGATCAGATAATAGATTGTAAGTTAGTCGTTTATTTTAATGATTGGTGTATTCATTTATTACAAGAAGAGCTTAAAAGGTTTGATTTCTTTTGCCTAGCTGCGTGCAGTAAAAACAACCAGAAACACAAAAAAACTCCTACGCTGAGCCTCATATTCAGCTTGACACCCAAACCCTGTAAACACGTAGTTGCCAACTGTCTACCTACATACCTATCACTTCCTAGAAACGCCTAAAATTAGAAGGAAGCTGATTGTTACCCCGGCAGATTAGCTTTCGCAGTTTTAAAATTCACATCAATCCTTGTCTAGTCCGTTATTCGGTTGAGTCATCGAAATCACATTCGAAATTAAATCGGCCTCTGCTCAGTGATTCTAATGTACTTTTAATTGATTTCCTATCTGATTTCCTCTCTTCTAAGGTTGTTTCCACAAGATGTAGCTCCCGCTACCACGAAGTAACAAATAAAACATTTCCAAACCCAGAAACATATTCCAGCACCATGTAAATACGCCTATTATCGAATAAACTCAATTAAGATAACACCGTAAATGGTTAAGATTTCAATAAAATCGGTGCCGCCAATAAACGGCTCATCAATTCCCAGTACTAATACGATACACATAACCTAGGTGTGACGCATGGCAGGGAGGAATGCCGGGTCATTTATATTGAAATTGGTTTCCTATTGACGATCATTTGTTTACGGTACACTATCTATTGAACAGTTTAATGGTTTTGGGTTTTGTTAGGAGAATATTGATGGTCGATTAGCTAAAACCATAATGCTTGTGGTTTCCAAAATATTAAGTAGGTCATCTTGATGAATTTGGAACGCATCGTTAATTTTTAGTCGACATTTTACACGCATTTTCAACATATTGCAACTGTAAAAAAGAACAGACAACCCGCAACCAAATATTCAGTGATTCTTTGAAAATAAAATAAACACAATCACCGAACCTCTTGGACCACCAAACTCGAAGGCTTTCTTAGTTGTCAACCAAAACTAAACTATGAAAGTCGTTGCGTAAGGACAACAGAACGACAAACAAGCGGTCGGAAACTTTCACCTTCCACTTTTCTTCTAGACCAGTACCGCACTTGAATTCTTCCCAAGAACCCACATCGAGAGCTGGTTGTATTGAATACCTTTCCTCAAGTGTTTACATTCCGGCTGCTTTTTGTGCTCTTTATTCGCTCAATCTGCCCGGCAAACATAATCCATTATTATTGCCTGAAAGCCTGTCAGGAGCCTCGGGCTCATGTGTCGGATGTTCCTTTTACCAGTCCGATACGAAAGCTGTTTCACGTGTAATTCAGAGGACGAGAAATGTGTGATAAAGAAACTCATAAATCTCCCCGGAGGCAGACTCACTTCACTAATTCTCAGCAGAAAGGGAATCTCCACCCGCGGTTTACAAATTCCGCAGGTACAAAAGAGCGCTTGTTTTTTCTTTCTCAGTGTCTCCTTCCCAAGGTTGTTCCATTTCCACCTCTACAATGTTCCAAATAACCAAGATTACGAGACGATTAAAGCTATCGGTTACACAGGCCCATTGCCTAAACGCTAATGGAAAAGAGTTTGATATCGGGCAGGATTCTAATAGAACAAGGCACGCACTCCATGATGGTTCAACTTCTATGAAGAGCCATCCCGAGAGAGGGAACCGAAAAAAAGCACCATAAATTACGCAACCCAGGTGGTAAGGAATCTCCATCGAAAGCTGCTATTTGTAGATCTTGCGCCGGAGATTCGGTAAAAAAATATCACCCCGAGCCGATCAGATTCGATTCTCCGATCGAAGGCCACCACATTGTACTGTGAATGGAAAACGATATGTTGCATCTTCGTTTTAAAAGTAACAGCTGGCTTTTAAAAGGTGCTTCAAAATATAATAAAACAGCAGTTCTGTTCCGCTCTGCTACAAATTCGAAATAGTTCCAGGATTCTGGCGAAAATGAATGTGTAGATAAAGCAGAAGTCACACGTTTTGGTGGAACCATTCTACAAAAGAGTATTCTTCGAAGTGTCAATTTGGCACGAAAAAATGATAAAAATTTTGTACAGACAGGAAAACGACTCAATCTGACATATCTATCTGAAGTATTATATAGCTTTGGTAAATCTAATATGTGAGTAAAATATAGAGTATTGATTTGGCAGTGGTTGTGAAAAGAAGATTTAAAGTAATTGAGGGCAAATGGTTCATTTACGGGTGACAGTGAAGATTGATAATGGGTATCACTAAATCATCAAAAGGCAGACGGCGTTCGAAAGATTTATATGCGACAAATTCATAGCACCGAGTGCTGAAGAGTTGACAGTAAAGTGTGCTATAGAGATGGTCGGGTTTCGGGATTTCAAACCAGAAACCCGAGCCCGACCCGTACCCGACGGGTTCGGGTCGGGTTCGGGTTTGAAAATTTTTGAAAATGTCGGGTACGGGTCGGGTTCGGGTTTTGTGAAAAAAATGTTGTCGGGTTCGGGTCGGGTTCGGGTTTGAAAATGTCGGGTTCAGGTCGGGTTTGGGTATGCAAACCCGAAACCCGACTATAAAATCAATGAAATCTCGGGTTCAGGTTTAACAATTTCGGGTTCGGGTCGGGTTCGGGTTTCAATGAGATAAAATTTTCGGGTTCGGGTCGGGCTCGGGTTTTGACTAAAAAAAAAATTCGGGTTCGGGTCGGGTACGGGTTTGAAAAACATCAAACCCGACCATCTCTAGTGTGCTATCCAAAATGTGGCTCGTGAAGTCACAAGTCGTGCATTTAGTTATGAAGATGTACCGGATTTAAAAGCGAAAAAGCGAATGCAGATAATTACAGTTTTCACAGTCTTTGCATTAAATTTTGCTCAAGTTTTTGTATACTTGCTAGACTTTTCCAAGTGTGTGAAGATTTTTTTTTGATTTATTTATTTTGAGTTGTTTTATTTAATTTGAGTTGTTTTATTTATTTATTTCGTCAAACATATATGTAGACTGGTTACATTAATTTTTTAACTATACATAAACTTAAAACAAATTAATTTTGTGTCCTCAGCCTCAAGGACTTGAAATACTATTTCAGTTTATACCGAGACATCGTAAAGTCAACGGCTTCGCAATGTTGATTATAAGAATTCATCATACTATTTATAGGTCCATTTTTTGCGTATTCCGTACGATGATGGTTAAGGGCAAATAAACTACGGTCCCGAAGTTGTCGAATGGGTACATAAAAGTTCAATTTAGAAAGTAATACTGCTGAGTCAACGTTCTGCGAAACAATATCGTTTACAAATGAAGCCATCGCGTCAATCAACTTGCAGCGTGCTTCATATGACGGAAGACGATGTGATGTCCTACCTAGCTTACGAAGAGCATATAGTAGAAATTGCTTTTGTACTGATTCTACTCTTTCTTCATGTACGCCAGGAGGAGGAGACCACACAATGTTACAATATTCCAGTATTGACCTCACATAGGCAATATACAAAGTTTTGATAGTGTACGGGTCTTGAAAATTGTAGCAGAAGCGTTTGATAAACCCTAACATGTTGTGTCTGATAGTGTTATAATGGTCGACGAAATTAAGTTTAGAATTTAAGATTATTCCTAAATCCCTAACTTTTTCACATTTTTCTACATTCTGATTTCCTAATTCAATCACAATGTTGGGCGTTGTTAGTTTTCTGCTAAAGGATATTAGCGGAACTGCTCCATTATTCATCTCAGCCCATATACTCATCTCACATAACATGGAAACACGATTGAAAACAGGAAAAAATGCATATTTTCTAACTACACCAATCTGCTAATCCATGGAATGGATTCTTCTTAGTTCACTTTAGATTTCACATGCAGCAGAATTTTCAAAAACTCACTTAAAAGCTCTAAATTTAATATTATAGTCAGGCATCGGCTACAACGGGACTCGTTCATCAGCCGAACAAAGTTTTTTTCACAACTAGCGGACCACTTTCTATTTTATTCACTAAACAATATCACTCACTACACTAAGAATACTTCAATCTTTGAATGTTCACCTCTAAAAACAAGCTTGAATTAGCAGAAATATATGAGATGAATTTCTACAATTCCTAAATTTCAACTGTATGTATATTAATCTGTTTTCACTGCGTGGAAGAAAATCAAAAGTTGCCAATCAGTTTCTGTTAATACGAAAAAATCATATAGAAAATATTGAATTATTCCGACGTGATTGACATAAATCGAAAGCACTGCAGTGGTTACTTAGGTTACAAATTTTGCACGTGAACAACTACAGCGGATACCTAGGTAGCCTACTACGATGGTCTGCGGCTACGTTCATTCATGATAAAGTGATTTATTGATAATTAACAGTGTGATGAATATGGGGGCGTCGTGAGAAAAATAATTGAGCAATGATTTAAGTTTTGAAATGAATATGGAAGTGTTGTGAAAAATTTGACTAAGTTTACTAAATAGGGTAATCGCTCCTATATTCATCCTTGTACCAATATTCATTAGGGTGGGACAAAAAATAAGGTCTAGCTCCCATGAACTTTTCATGTTCCCCATGGGTCAAATATCTTAAAATAACAATATAGTTCACTCTCGAATTTCCCATATATTTCCGTGAAGACAGACAGGGAACACCCCCTCTTGTGGTGAAAAAGGCAACTAAACTCATTGCACAGTGGTACAGTACGGCAATTTAGGCGAACATGAATTTCGTTGCGATTTTGGTTTGCGGTTTAAAGCCATAGTTTTTGTAAAAAGTTGTTTCTTGTCCTCTATTTATGTGCAAATGAAAATTAGGGTGGTCCTAAATTAACGAAATAAAAACCAACTAATTGTTTTTATTTGCATAAATAATTGTAAACATTCTTTGGCAAACTTTTAGATCAACTAATTCTAAGTAACTTTGTAAAAAACTTTTTGTAGACATTAAAATTGGTTTCCAAAAACAGTCTTTTCGCTCTATTTTTTCAATTCAAATTTAAAAACAAAGTTTTCTTCGGTAACTTTAATCAAAAATACGCCAATTTTGACGAAAAACCATTGTCGATATATTGTACAGATGAAGAGTTTTCACTATTTCTATTTTAAAAATAGGCCCTTTTAAATTATTGATGTCTCCGTTTAGGACAAACCTTAATAATATTTTTTGGTATCATTTGAAAGAACAAATATTGTATAAATATTGTAAAGAAATACCGAAAGTTTCTTAAAATTAGTTGATCTACAACTATGCCGATGAATGTATACATTTATTTCTGCAAATAAAAAAGTAAGTTTTTTTATTTAGTCGATTTCAACATCACCCTTATTTTCATTTGCACATAAAAAATAGACTAAATATAAGAAACAAGTGCTCAGAAAAACATTTTACTCTAAAACCACAAAATCGCATCGAAAAACTCATGTCCGCCTGCATTGCCTTCCTGTACCACTGTGCATTGTTGTTGAATTTCTGTAAGCGTGTGACATTCTCACACACGAAACTGAATTTACTCAATTTTAGATTTAGTTGACTCAATTTCATACTTTCACAGAAAAAATATGTTGTAGATTTCGTACGTATATTGTTTGTATGTAAAACTAACGCCATTCCGGGAGTTAAATATTGATAATATAATATATGTAGCTTATCGAGGCACGAAGAAGAAATATTCAAATAATAAGGCGACGACGTGTAAATGGTAAACTAATCCCAAGTTGCTATAGACGTGGTTCTCTGTGTAACTTCACTAGCTCAGATCCATCACGGGAAGCAACTACGAAATGTCAAGCTCAAGCTCAATAATCAGGCCACGAAGTGTACAATTAAATGAATGTTTCAATTACCTCGTGGAAAAGATAAAAGGAGAAACCGCACAATCGTTGTCAATAGTCGTATATGGTTGTTGAGCAACTTTTAGCTTAGATAACACTTGAATTTTCTATCAATTTAACAATTTAAGTATGGATACACATAATGTTGTAACTGGTTTAAAAGCTTTATTATGTTATATATAAAAGATATTCAACAAAACAAACATAATTAGTGATAACAACTGTTATGCAAAAACTATTATTTAATGTTTGGCTTCTATACATTATTTCGATTACAGAAATATTCATAAGCAGTAGTATTCGGCTGTTTCCCAGAAGTTGCCATCTTACAATTCAAAATGGGGTCTGAGGTCAATTTTTAGCTCCATGCATCATTCTGGTTAAAGAAACTCTCATATTGGGTGGTATTTGGTCCCTTTAGGCTATTTTCCAGAAACCGGAAGTCATCACCCTGGATTTTAAATTGGCAATTGGAGACAATTTCTGGCCCCTGAGCGTCATTCTGGTTTAAGAAACACCAATAATAGGTATTATTTAGTCATTTTCGGTTGTTTTACAGAAACCGGAAGTCACCATCTTAGAATTCAAAATGGTGTCTGTGGTCGATTTTAGCTCCAGTGTATCATTCTGGAATCGAAGCATCGCATATTGGATGGAAATCGGCCGGTTGAAGAAATACCCATATTGGGAGGTATTTGGTCATTTTCGACAGTTTCCCATTCACCGGAAGTCGTCATTTTATAATTCATAATGTTGTCTGAGGTCGATTTGTAGCTTCAGTGCATCATAACAACCGCGAAAATACCCATGTTTGGTCATTCGCCGCTGTTTTTCAGAAACCGGAAGCCGCTATCTTGGATTTCAAACTGGCATTTGGAGACAATTTCTGGCCTCTGAGCGTCATTCTGGTTAAAAAAAACACCCATATTAGGTGGTATTTGGTCATTTTTGGTAGTTTTCCAGTCACCGGAAGTCGCCATTTTACAACTCAAAATATTGTCGGAGGTCGACAAACGTACAAACCGTGAAACACCACCCCTGGATTTTTTCCGTGTACCCATTAGGGTAATATTATTGTCAAAAGTTACTCTTTTTTGCATGTCGTGTAGAACAAAATCAGAAGTGGCGCACCTAGCGGTCGAAAAGGTGACTAACGCTTCTGTCATTTTCAATTTGTCTTCATAATTTTACGTAAGTGAACTATAGAACGCCTAGTGACTATCGTCGAATTTTGTCGAACACGACTAACCGATAATACATGCCCCGAAAGCAATCCGTTAAAGTTATTGATTTATAAGTGAAATGAGGGGCCAAACTTGCTAAAATGTGTACAGTTGTGATCTGTGATGCTTTGTTTAAGTGAGAAAAGTGGAGGTTTTGTGAAAAACACAGTGTTCTATGCGTGGAAGCTATAATTTATCCACGAAATCAAATTGAAAATTGTTAGGCCAGTTAGGTTGCGTGAGTGTGAGTGCCTATTTCGTCGCGCTATCAAGCGGTTCATTATTAACGTGCGATAATGGAGTGCATATGGTGGTGTGAACGAAGAGAACGGCACTTCCTGGAGAGCGGAGAGAATAGCGTTGCGCTGTGCTAGTCGGCGTTTGTTTCGCTGGCATAGGCATAACCAAACTAAAACAGATGACTATATGTTTTTTGTATCAAACATTTCATGAATGTAAGGCTATGTGTGTAGTGGTTTTTAGCGGGCTTTGGACTTTGGCAGAAGCGTGAATGTGTGATCTGTTGGGTGCACGAGGTGTGGTAGCTTTTCGGCTGCGAGTAGGGTTTTTTTTTTGTTTGCGCGATGAGTCTTGAAATGTTTTACTTTTTTCTCCCACAAGTAAAAGCAATGAGAATCGTCAGGTGAGGTAGGTTAACTTATCAACGGGCTCGATACGACATACACGATTCGCTTTTGGATTTTTTTTTTCCTAATTGGTCCGCGTTCGAATATGGTTTACATCATGTCATGATCCACCGGATACCACGTAGCGTGCCGTTTTGATTGTGGCCGTTATGAATGTTTAACTGTTACAGGTTCGATTGTCCAAATAGAAAACAGAGTGCAATTAAGATGTTTTTCTGGAGACTTTTTTCGTGTGGTTTTGTGTAATAGTGTTGTTTATTAGAAATTATGGTAGAATAGATTAATTAAGTTGTATTTACTGATGTGTCGTGTGCCATGGGTTTTATTAGCAAACATGTTCTCACCTCGAGAGCAATGGTGTGGTTTATGGAAGCTGGGAGTATGGTGCAGTGATAATACATGAAATCTTATGCTTCACTTTTCCGATTTTTCTAGCTTTTGGGCTGTTTATGTTTTGTATACAATGTTCCAAACATGACTAGGTCGGCATTTTGTTAACAAACTTAAGACCATATATTGGTCAATATGGAAATTTGCATTTTTAAATTATTAAGGCTTTGCATGCATGAAACTTTGCCAATTTTTTTTTATTTAATAGGCAACATTCGCATCGACAACTAAGATAGAATCGGCGTGAAAAGTCGTGTCCCCGAGTTTCTGCGTCGGTAGGAGGGAATAGAGCGGTCGTGCAGTGCTTCGATGTAAACTGCGTTTCCGGCTCGGGAGCATTTTACTTATATGAACGTTTTTAGAATATAGTGATTTCGAGGGCTATACCCAGATACTTGTTCATGTCTCACTGTGACTGTTTAACCGAAGATTTCGTCCGGTCGATAAATATCGCGATTAACGAAAACACAACGTATACCCTCTAAAGAATCGCGTCGGCCGACGTGCAGTCGTTTCTTCGAAAGTATTGACATCGGGATTGACAAATAGCTGATGGCTACGAGTAGCAAAGGCTACATCGCGGACCGTTTGGCAAGAAATATACTCATGGTTCGTTTTCGTAATGAGCGCGCATCATTGTTATATTCTGTTTTTCAGGTGTGTTTTTCGCGGGATCGTATCGTTTTTTTTAGAGCAGACAAAGTGTATACGAGAAACGTCGTTGGTCGATTTGTTAGGTAGAAATGTCCGGTTGAACGAACCCCTAGACTCCGCGTCGATACATTCATGAGGTCGAATTATCTAAAGATAGATCAACAACACGCCCTTGATTTCGGTGTAAAGAGGAAAAGAGGATCACCTTACGAGGAGATACCATATCATTTGAAGTTGTCCCAATTTGATCAAAGGTCTAGTATTCTCGCGTACGATTTATTGTTGCGGTGTTACATTGTCAAACTGAATAAGTTCGAATCGCATTATGAATATCGTGGCGGATATAATGAACTTGTTCGCGCGATACTTGTTCTAAAGAACCCGACACTCGAAACCAGCGCATCGTTTACCAAAACGAACCCTGCTGTGTACCTTGCCCTTTCTCCAACACCCCAGTGATTTCTCGTGGAAGTGCAGATGTGTTCTCGGCTTCCAATAAGCGAGTATCACGTCAACATTTTCCTATACAAATTCCTTCTTTGACCTGCATTCGGATGCGGCCGGCGCTGGTATTGCCTAATACAAAGATTAAGGTCACCAGTTTTTACATATTGAGGATGCATGTTGGTCCCAAGCATCATCTGTTGGTTTTCTGTGTAATTACAGCTGATCTGGCAATAACGGAGTAGCAACCGCGGGCGGTCAATCATTCTCATGCTCATGCTCATAATTTTACGTAAGTGAACTATATTGGTATTTAAGATAATTGCATGGGTCCTATAACAACCGTGTAACCTTTAAGATCGATCGGTGAAACTATATTCTTGCGCCCGATTTTTAAAGTTTCCATACGATTTTATATGGGAAAATCCACTTTTTCAAAACTCATTCTCTAAAGATGTCCAGTTGGCTCCTAAAAATATATTGATACATGATATATGTAGGAAATTTTACTGGGAAAAACTCTTCTGAAGATCGTAAGGAGCTACGAAGCTTGTAGAAAAAGTTATTCTCCTCAAACTGATTGAATGTTTGCACGGTGCTCCCAAAGACCGTTATTATAAAAAAATACACCAAAGGATCTATGTACACCATTCGATTCGTTTGGACGTCCAGAATCTCTGGGCAAAATTTCAAAATCGTCGTACGGTACATTTTTGAGTAATGCCTTTTTGAAGGTCGTGAAGTACAAAAAAGTAATCTAAAAACAACTAAACACTAATTGTAAAGCAGTTTTTTCCACAACCATTTCATGAAATAACTTCCAAAATAGTTTCTACACATTCCGTGAATTATGTTTCATAACATTTGCAATTGGTGGAAACATTCATTTGAAAATCCCACAGTGCACAGTGGTCTGAGCTCGAAAAATCGTGATCGTGCTAGATTTGACTGGGAAAACTTGATTTTATGTGTTCAATGTCTTCAGCAAAATTGTTTTATAGAATAAGGCCTTACTTTTGGCATATTCAGTTTTTCGATCAATCCACCTAACAGTTAGATAAAAAAAATATTTTTTTCTAATTTTCAATATACCAGATTGCTTTCTTCGGCAAAGTTGTGAAAAAATTTAAATGAAAAACAATTGCTGAATACTGCGATGTCCTATCTGTACGTTGAACACGGAATAATAGCTTTTTGTGGAACACCTCTCATTAAAATCTGTTTTTTGTCCATAACTTTGTCTGTGATTGTCAAATTGAATTTCCATATAAATCTTCATTTAATAAAATGTCACTAAAATAAAAAAGAGGAGCCAGGAGGAAGATTTTCCTTTTCGTATATTTTCAAAAGGCTTTGACCTTTCTGTCAATGATAAAGTTCGACGGGACTTGCCCGGAAGGTTGCTAAATCATAAAATTAATTTCACAATATTATGGATTTTTCACGGTTGGTTTTCATAATCACTTATTTCGTAAACAATCCATGATTATTTTATGCATTCAACGTTTTAGATATTGCAAAACATTTTACTTATCTTGTAGATTATATCCTGTGAGAGAGAAAAACTATTTGACGAAATTTTTCATTCTATACGCCACTCGAGCAGTAGCGCGTATTTTTTTATGATAACGGATAAATTTTACTAGCAATACTGCTGCAACATGCTGCTGTTGCAAATTCAATCATGTGATAAGGAATGACATCGTGTAAAATTCATCTTGGAGGCTTTGCCGAAGATACTATGAGTAAAAATTACACTTTCAAGCTTATTGCCACGGAAAATTATTTCTCATCCTTAAACAAGTTTACAATAGCAGCACGCTGTAGCAGTGTTGCTGGAAAAATGCAATGGTGAGCCGTTCGTCAGACATTCAATCAATTTGGGGTGAATAACTTTTTTATAAGTATCGTAACGCCTTACGGTCTCTAAAAGAATTTTTTCCAGGAAAATTTCCTACAAATATCATGTATTGATATATTTTCAGAAGCCAACTGGACATCTCTAGAGAATAAGTTTTGGAGAAGTGGGTTTTTCCATATAAAATCGTATGAAAACTTTAAAAATCTGGCACAAAAATATAGTTCCAACGATCGATCTCAAAAGTTACACGGTTGTGTTAGGACTTAAGTATAAGGAACACGAAAAGTGCAAGGGAGCGAAAAAATAACACCATCGCTTTTTCCTCACATAACCGTGTCCCAGTCTAATATTCATCTCATCGCGCCTTTATGATCAATTTATGGTCAAATTTTACCATATTTTCAACGTAAAACTTTCAACCACTTGACAAAATCGAGAAGCAAATAGATTTACTTTCGAAATTTGTAGAAATTTGACGGTAAATTGGTCAAACGAAAAATAAGATGAATATAGGTGCATCTAGCTATTGAGATGAATAATGGAGCGATTACCCTATACAATGCTGGGCGATTCCATAAGAACATGTAAGCGTATTTCGTTTATTTTTTCAATGACTTCGTGAAAATTTGGTGGTTAATCTGTGCATTCTTCGTGACTATCAGCATAATGAGATGAATAATGGAACAAATACCCTACATATAAATTATATTTCGGCATAATTACTTTATTCAATTTCCTTGCCATTGCTGAAAGCCCGCAGCTTTCTCCTAAGAGCCGACCTTTTTGGTTCATTTTTTTTCAACTCCAACGCGTTCTTAAATACTTTGGATGATTTTCGAACAATGACCTTTATTGTAACTTAAAATCTTTCCACCTTTCCACGAATCTCTGGTAATATGGAGATTGACGGTTTTTGGTTATTACACAATTGTACAATTGTAAGAACAATAAGTGTTGTTTGCTGTCTCGTGTCGCGTGCCGTGTGTGTTATCGGGGTTCTTGCGTTGGCACAAACCAGTAAATATTGTGAAAAATACTGTCATATAATAAACGAAAGTAACGGAGAAGAAAGACACTCGAAAACTTGTATACGAATATATTGAGCATGCTGGTGCAGGACAAATTTAATTTCAGTTAAATCAACGTATTCACTTCCCCTAAACAGAAATCACAAAGACAAACTGATTCCAAATCTGCTCGCTTTTTTCCCAGTGCAAAGAGTGGGAAAAAATAGTCTCTATATTCTTTCCATGTATAACAGGCACCATCTACGTTCTTTTTCAGTTTGGCTCTCGCAGCAACAGCAAAAAACGGTACCGCTGGTGGAGGCAAAATTCAGCTAGTAGGTTGTAGAAGCAGACGACAGTCAACCTAAACTGAATTGGGTTTTGTTGTTCCTGGAGATTATTCAGTTTGAATGGTTTTCGCTATTTGTCAATCTCAATCTCGCTATTTATCAACGGATGGCTCCAGCAACAAGTGCTAGTCGATGTTGACATGCCTAAAACGTGATGGACCAAGCTGAGACGTATGGTAAACAAGCTGCGCTGTGGCAAGTTAGTGATTTTATTGAGGCGTCATATACTTTTCGTTGTATGAAAATGTCTGATTTTGTACCACATAATTGTTATTTGTGGGAAACGTTATTTTTCACATTTCATTCAAAAACGGCGGCTTAAGCTTAATGTTTACGGAAATGCTGCGCTAATAACGTGTCGTGATTCAAAACGGTGATTTCGATGTTGGCGACTGTCCGCGTGAAGTAAGGCCAAAAACCTTCGGAAACGCTGTATTGGAAAAATTGCTCGATGATGATCCATGCCAAACGCAGGAACAGCTTGCTTCGGTATTACAAATCAAGGCCTTTTTAAGCGATCGCGTGCTTTGAGAATGACTCAAAACAAGGAACTTTAGTTTCTTATAATTTGAAACCATGGTAACGTCTTTGAACAACTGTTCCAACGTTCGCATCGTGACAAGTGATAAAAAATAAGTTCATAACAGCAACCCAAATAAAAGTAATTCATGGGGACTGTCCAGTCATGCTTCTACGTGGGCTCCGCCTTTGTAGACTCTACAAAGGCTATGTTGTGTATTTGGTGAGATCAGGCCGGTGTTATTTATTATAAGCTGTTGAACCAAGCGGAACTATCACTAGGGACTTCAATTGATGCGATTAAGCCGAGTATTGCGCGAAAAACGCCCACAATATGAGCAAAGACAAGAAAACGTGATTGTACTGCATGACAACGCTCGGCTTTATATTGCCAAAGTCGTTAAATAAGAAGTCCTACCTCACGCACTGTATTCCTATGAAATCGTCCGTCGTCCGATTATTGCTTGTTCAGTTCGGTGGCACACGGGCTGGCAGAGAAGCAATAAACGACTACCTTCTACGTTTGTTTTCGAATTGGCCCGCGTAGCAGCAGCATCAACGTCTATTAGTAAAAGTGAAAGACAGTTAGCGGACGGTGCGGTGTGTTTAATCAGAAAAGTTGTAAATAATTATTTTGTGCTTCTAAAAAATATATAATGTAAAATACATTTGAAAAAAAAACTCTCAGGTTTTCGCAATCAGAGATCAAACAATACACTATAACAGATAACATAATGGGCAAAATCAAGCTCCACAACTTTGTGAACTATTTGTTCTGTTGAAATATAAAACTATCGTAGTCTTACGACAATCTAGTGGCTGTGTCGTGTCTGTGTGGTAGCCTTTTAGAAAAAATATCATATGGTGATGATGTACATAAAATTTTAGATAAATTTTATGACAAGAGAGGTACTCAGAATGTCTGTTTTATTTGAGCACCACTTAATCGTGTTGGTGCTGTCAACTTTTTTCTCTATGCTAGATACTGAGACAAGTCTGGCATTATCCCATTAGGCGTACTTTCAAACAAATTTATAATAAATCTAGTTGCTTAATTTTTGTAACTATGCGAATGTACAAATTTGCAACTTTTCAAAAATGGTACAAATAAATTACTATCGAACAAGAGATCAGAAAACTACGATGAGCTCTGAAATTACGTTCGCCAGATGATAGTTAATAGCACCTCCTTAACGGGCAATAAACTGAGCTTGAACAATCATACATATTACGAGCCGGCTGTCTGTGGTAGGTCAGCGATTGTTATCGCTGAACCTATATTTAGCGAAGCTGTAATAACATTTCTTGTTATTTCAAACTCATCATCACTCCAATCATGTCTGCGGATTAAATTCCTCAAACGACAAAGGCAAAACTGACATTTCGCATCAGAGCTACCCTAGAGCGCAGAGTACACATAACTTCGCGAAAAAACCGATTTTCCTCCCCATAATTAAATATCAACAACCGCCATGATTTATGATCGCCGAGCAAACAGTGACTAATTGATTATTAAAAGTGTGTTTACAGGCAGTCCTGAAAACTGCACTCTGCGCCGAACGGTTTTGGTGGTCCAGAGCCGCGGAGGTTTGACTGCTACTTGACGCTGGAGCTTCTGCCTGCTGCCCCACGAACACCCATCAACGGGGTACCGCCCCACGAAATCATAAGCATGCGTGTATGCTAAAAAAAAATCGCAAGCATATCGGTTCCGTATCATAATTCCAGCACGCACCTCCACGCGGCCGCGCGGAATGATACACCGTGTCCAACCGTGTACCCGAAAGCCGTGTAATCTTTAATCATTTTTCAATCTTCACGACTGCAACCGCACACACACGGGGAAAGGGCCGAGAACCTGCTGCCAGAGAGCTTTCGGTCGGTCCTCGGGTGGTCAGCAATATCAATTTGCGAACGTATTTGCCCATTCATGCCACTAAATACCACCACCGACGGGGGTCTCTCACCTGTTTGGCTTCTTGTTTGCGGGCAGGCTTATTTGCGTTAATTTACATTGCCCGGGTCGCTTCATTTTCAATTAGTTCTTATATTTGTTTATGGCCTTTCGGTGCGGGGACAAAACTGGCAAACCGGTGGCGTGGAACCGAAAAATTAGCGAACGTGAAGGTCGATTAAAATGATGAATTTAAAAAGAACAAAAACCTTCTACCAGCAGCATCTTGGGAGGTCGGAATTTTTATTGAATGAACAAACAAAATATGCAAAAAATTGGTACTTTGCATTATTATTGGTGTTGAAAGTGGCGATGAGTTGGTGGAATCCATCATCCATAGTTTCCATGGGCCCGACTTAATCGTGAGGTAAGAATCGTGTTACTAAAGACACAGAACCTAAAACTTCAGACGCCTTAAATCGATAGATTTCGATAAATTTTTAATCAAAGGTTAGTGAAAATTATAAATTGCCTTTTCTCGGCACTTACATAATGTTACTGAACAAATGATAGCTTTGTAATACTCAGAGCAAACTAAATCAAATTATATAGTGCTGTATACTCGCCTTCCAGAAAAGAATGGCGTTTTATTGTCTGTGACGTTAGTATGAATTGTCAAAGTGATATAACCTGTGATCTGGCGTCAGAAAGCGCGTTTTGTTCGTTCGCTTAATCCGCTAATGATAGTGGGAAACCGGTTGCCCGAAAACCACTGCCGGTCGTGCCGAAACAATTATCAACTGATTGGTAGATACCTGCTAAAGTTGCTGTGTGATGGTAGCAAAGAATCACCAAATGAAGGCAAATCGCGCAAAATGAAACTGCTCTTCAAAGACAGCTTGTTTTGGTTAAAAAAAAACTTTACCTAAATCTTACATTTCAATAACGGCTTTGCGACTCAGACCATAACAATTGATGTAAGTTCGATGCAATTTTTATTTTATGATGATATACCTTATAACAAATGCCTTTTTTGAGTGTTACTAATTTGAGTTTTCAGAATATACATTTCTACACGATATATATCAATACCACCGAACAATGGGAGAACCAATTTATCAACAAACTCCCTTTTGCCGCTGCTCGATTTCAGAACCTTCTATATTATTATTCGTCGAACTCGCAACAATACAAATTGACTGGTGCGAACAGTTGAGAAAAGTTATTATTCATCATAATGTTAGTTGCGCATTCTAAAAAAAAAGTGTTAGTTTCAGACAGTCAGTCAATAACTGAAATCTTCAGCACCAAAGTTCTAGGTAGAGGCACTCTATGATCTCCCTAGTAATTTAAAATACCAATACAAAAGCAAATTTCAGTCTCATGTTATTCCTTGTTTTAGCTGTGAAGACTACTTCTCAGACCGGCTTTAGGAATGAATGTTGTATCTTGCTTGAATTTGTTGAAGATTACAACTAGGTTTCATTTAATATTTGTTTGAAGGATAGGAAATACGGAACGTTATCAAGCAGTTGACAAGAGCACGAAATAGTTCAACGAGGTTGAAAAAAATAAACATTAAATTAAAAACCGATAAAATGCTACGCACTGATTTTTTGGCAATACTATTTTCATTACATTTCTGTCTCCCTCACTCAACGTGAACCGTACGTGATGAAAAAATAGTAAAAAGTAGAGAGTGGTATCCAAGACACGACCGCAAGATTGACGTAGGACTACGTAAATTACTATTCTTCAAACTCTTCAGTAAGGACCATCTTTATTGTTCTTGTAGACGAAATGATAATTATTATTGACTATTATTAGCGAATTACCATTAATGCTCAAAATGAATCGATATTATTTTGCTTTGTGAAAAATATCCTAAAACTATGCCAATCCCGGTTTCGTAGAATCACCGTTTTGAGCTCAGTTTTTGTCCGATTTAAGATCTGTTTTTTTTTTCAAAAGATGGATAAAAAGATGCTAATATGTGGACAAACTCTTAGAATTTTGATATTTGGCCTCAAAACAAAATCTTACGTTTACGCCACTCTCCGCTTTCGGTGTGTACTCCACCAAATATTGTCCGCAACACTTTCCGTTCAAATGCGGCCAGTGCGCGTATGTCCTCTGTGAGCAGCGTCACGGTTTCTAGTCCATAAAGAACTACGGGTCTAATTAGGGTTTTGTACATCGTCAGTTTCATGCGGCGGCTGTTACTAGAAATCCCAAGTATACGAACTCCTCTACCACTTCGAGTTCGTCGCCGTCCATGACCACCGTCCGTGGGAGGCAAATGTTAGTTTCTTCCGAGCCTCTTCCTTTCATATACTTCCACTTTTAGTCTGGCGTAGATTGCCTCCGCCGTCGCTGAATTTCTTGTTATAATGTCCAGGTTGTCTGCGCAGCCTATGAGTTGACTACCTTTGCTCGTTTCGATGCCCGTCCGTCGGATTACACCCTCAAGGGCAATGTTGAACAATGTGCAGGATAATCCATCTCCTTGTCTCAACCCTCTGCGCGCTTCGAAGGGATTCGAGAGTGTCCCCAACACGCACACGTAACACATCACTCGGTCTAAGGTAGCTTTGATAAGTCGTGTAAGTTTGTCCGGAAAACCGTAGTCGTGCATTATTTGCCATAGCTGGTCCCGATCGACTGTATCATACGCTGCCTTGAAGTCCACGAAAACATGATGTGTGGGCACGTTGTACTGCCGGCATTTCTGAAGGATCTGCCGGTGAGTGAAAATTAGTTCCGTAGTAACGCGTGCTTGTGTCAGCTAAAGGAGATAGACGGCGGAGTAGGATCTGGCAGAGAACTTTGTAGGCAGCTTTGATCAGCGTTATGCCGTGGTAGTTGCTGCATTGTAGCCGATCGCCTTTGTTATAGATGGGGCATACAACTCCTTCCATCCATTCCTCCGGTAGTCTCTCTTCCTCCCAAATCCTAGAGATTACTCAGTGGAGTGCCGTTGCTAGTGCCTCTTCTTCGTGTTTATAGAGCTCTGCCGGGAGTTTGTCCTTGCCGGCGGCTCTGTTGTTCTTAAGTGACCCAATTTCCCGTTCGATCTCCAGGAAATCGGTAACTGGGACACTACTGTCGTATGTAGGAACTCCAAGGATAACTTCCCTTCCGTCTCCTTCCGTTGCTCCGCTATTGAGGTACTCATCGAAGAACTGCTGCCACCTATCAACCACCTCGCGCTCGCTTGTGATCAGGTTTCCATCCACGTCCCTACACATATCTGGACTCGGTGTGTAGCCTTTACGGGGTTGGTTCAAAAAAACTTGCGTGTATCGTTAGCCCGAAACAGTTGCTCTAGCTCTTCACGATCTCTGTCCTCCTGCTGGCGCTTCTTCCTCCGCAGAATCGTAGTCGACTCATTTCGTGCTCGTCGGTATTTGGCCGCGTTCTCTCTTGTGGCGATGCTTAGATAATTTTTCCAAGCTCTTTTCTTTTTCCCCATCGCTTGCAGGCATTCCCCGTCAAACCAGTCATTTTGTCGGCTCGACGTTACCACACCTAGTGCCGCGGATGCGGCCTCTCCAATAGCCGAGCGTAACTTCCCCCATCCATCATCGAGATTCGAAGCACATAACTCTTCCGTGGAAGGTAGTGCCTCCTCGAGTAAGCACGCGTAGTTCTCGGCAGCCTACGGGTTAGTCAACTGCCGGATGTTTGGCCGGGTAGGACGGTTCTGACGTGTGTGAAATATCGTGAATAGTTTAGAGCACACATGTACTGCTACTAGGTAGTGGTCTGAGTCGATATCCGCACCCTGGAGGGAGCGTATGTTTGTAATGTTTGAGAAAAATCGGCCATCAATGAGAACGTGGTCAATTTGATTTGTTATTCGGTGGTCAGGTGATCTCCAGGTGGCTTTGTGGATATCTTTGGGTTGAAAGAAGGTGCTTCTAATCACTAGGCCTCGGGAAGCTGCGAAGTTGATGCATCGTTGGCCGTTGTCGTTCGTGTCGGTGTGTAGGCTGTGAGGCCCTATCACCGGTCTATACATCGCTTCCCTACCAACCAGGGCGTTCCTACCCCCGATGACGATCTTGATGTCCCGTGACGAGCAACCATCGTATGTTGCCTCCAACTGCGCGTAGAACGATTTCTTCTCGTCGTCAGGTCGACCTTCGTGCGGGCAGTGTGCGTTGATGATGCTGTAGTTGAAGAAACGACCTTTAATCCTCAACAGACGCATTCTCTCGTTGATCGCCTTCCAATTGACAACACATAAACCCGTTCCCAGCTCGTTGGTTGCTCCACCGCTCTGGTAGAACTGGGCCTTGCCTCCACGGACTATCCACACTTTCTCACCTTTGCGTCAGATCTCCTGCAGAGCCACGATGCCGAACTTGTGGGGTTCTAGCTGTTCGAGCAGCACCCTGTCTCCGCCCACAAAATTTAACGACTTGCAGTTCCAGGTACCGAGTTTCCACTCGTGGTCCGTTTTTCGTTGCCAAGGTCCATGCCGAATGTTCCGAGTTATATTTTCTTGAATGTTCGTAGTGTAATTGTTTAGGTAGGTTGCCTTCCCAAGTAACAATTTAAGTTGTATTACACTCTTTTAGCGGTTTTCATGACCAATTTCGTAAAACTGCTTTTAAAACTAACAGCACCATCAAAACCTCCTGATAACCGCTATAAATTTGCTACACAGCTAAGTGGCCCACACTTGGAAAGGTTATCAAAGCAATCATAAGAATAACAATAAATCCGCTTTAAAACCAACTGAAAGTTTGTTCGCATTTTTTTAGCTGTTAGCATTACCGCTTTAAGAATGGCATCAAGTTCAAGCAGACTTATTGCGCTTTGCTACTAGCCGCAATAAGCTCAATCCAACTTTTCATTGCTTGACAGCAACCACAATAAATTAGTTTGTTATGCTGTTCCACACAAACCATAACAGCCAGTATAATTTCATTTCCATATGGGAATCTCTTGTAGAAAAAATCCCATGCATTTGTGTTGGTGATAATCGTGAAATTCAATTTGAAATAACGCCATTAATTAATAAAAGATGTTATGTAAATTGGGACTTCAGAGCAGTTTCACCAGTTCTCAAGGATATGCGCATAAAGTTTTGTCGAGTATTTTTGGAAAATAGACGCATAAAATTGATGCGCTCTTGAAATAGTACAGGTTTACAAAAAAAAATCCAGGATTGGAAAAATGTATTCGATTCGATCATCTCAGTTTTCCAGAAAATAAATGTATTTGTATTCTCTCATATGGAAATAGATCAAAATTAACGTTGGGTGTTACATTTCAGTATTAGTTAAATACAAAAAGGGGTTTTAATTTCAAGGTCATAAAAAGTTCCAATGGTATCAATATGGCGCGGCAGGTTAATTATTGGTACACTGTAAAAAAATGTCACGATTACTGCAAGTGTTTTTGCACTTAACTCAATTCGTTACATCCCAGTAAAAGTGATTTAGTGTTGATTTCTCGATGATTAACACTTTCCAATGAAATAATCTTGCGTTGAAAACTGTTTAATGAAAATCACCATCGTATTATAATAAATATCTCTTGTATTATCACCTCTGTTCAAATCAATTGAATTACAGCTGCAATTCCAACTGACAAACGTTAAAACCATAAAGCGAAACAAAAATAGTGACGATGGCGAACGGCGCATGCATTACATTTACCCATAGATCAAAAATTTATTTGAGCCCAAGTTTTATTGAATTCTTCAAATTAAAATAACAATAAAACTACTTTTTTACATATCCTGAAATCGATTGCATCGATACAGTTACAGGAAGCATTTCTGGGATAATCTTGTTATTAAATTAAAAATCAAAATAAAAAGAAGACTTTTGAATTTATTGTGAATTTATATAATTACCGACAACTGACCGACATTCCGTATCTCAACATAAGCATATCAACAAAGAAGAACATAACAACAGAAAATAAAGTGATTTGCTGTTGATTTCATAGTTATTTGCATTAATATATTTCGAAAGAAAATATCGAAAATTAATATATTTCGATTCAACTCTGAAATGTTAGGCAAGTAGTGCAAATTCAACAACAAATCACTTTACTCCGACGTGATTGTTATTTACAGTGTATTACTCATAGCTTCAATAAGTTTAGTTGGCCGAGGTTTCCACCACAGACAAATGAACATGACACTCGACCACATCTTCCACACGCTTTAACAATTATGTTTTTTTTTGTCTATATTTTTGAGGCTTTCAGCCGGCGGCTGGTTCACCTCATGCAATTATGTGGTTTGAGTTTTTCCTTCACTTTGATTTGGCCGAAAAAGTCAGTTGTTTGGAGACGACGGAAAATCCTACCAGAACGACAGCTGGGAAACCGCAGTTGTGTGCTGAAGCGTGAGTTTATTTATTATGCCGAAGCTTAGCAGGAACAAGAGTTTATGAAATCGAACACTGAAATAGAAGTGGATGAGCAACCGAAGGCAAGAAAAGGCTTGTCGAAGGCAAATTGTAACAAAACCGTTCAATACGCAGACCAGAATTTCTCTGGAGCAGCTTGGGAGAAATAGTTAGCAAAGACTTGTAGTGTCGTTCCATAGAAGCTGTCCGAGGTGACTAAAAAAGCCAAAAAAGATGAACTAAAAGAGAAGTAGGTTGTTAATATGTCTTTTTGTGATTTTTAATATATGTTTAAATCTTAACCTAAGAGCTAAATAGTATGAAGTAAGGGAATAAATACTGTATTTGGTGTGTCGTCTACTGGAATGGGTATCATTTTACACTTGATATCACATAAATCATAGTACTTTACATTTGTTTCTGAACGCAGCGAACGATAAATATATAGCACATTCGATCGAATAGGGGTCGCGAAAAATGAATCCAGGTGCTTCAAGCAATTGCCTTTGATTTTTGTTTCTTCATTTCTGTTCTTAACGACGAAATTCATCGCAACGACCTCGTGCGATTTAGTCAAAAACCATTGGTTTACAAAATTTTTACACAATGAAAAATTTTTAAATTCTATTTGTCCATAAGCTCTCGCTTCGTTATCGAGGAATAATTCATTGTCATCAACATCAAAATACGTTAGTTCCTTTTTCAGTGAAGGTGGTAAATTAGTTTCGTTTTCGCTCAAATTAACATTTTTTGAAATCTTATTTAGTTCACTGAGTCGCTTTGCTATTTGCGAAAGTGGATTCCTTCCTGATCTGATCAAGTTCTTAATTTGGAATAATTTATTCTCGAAAGGATACGCACTGAATCTTGACAAAATTCCAAACCGTTTGACGTCGTCAATCAAATGGGTCAAATTGTGAACATTACTTGAAACGTAATCTTCTCCATATATATCTTTGAAGTGATCATGAAAGTGCATGAGCAGCATGTCAGCCAAATCCAGTAGGTGAGTATAACTCTCTGAGGAACAAATAGTTATGGCACAAAAAAAAGAAAGAAAATGCTCATAAACCTCCGAAGAGAGGATTGGTTTAAGTACCACTATCGAGACATAGTTCAGGAAGGTACGAAACTCGAGACCTTTCCAATGCCCTATGCAATCCACTCCTCGAAGTGCTCGATGAATCTCATGTGGCATTCTTAGCTGCAACAGTCTTTTGGAGAGATTAACTGTAACATTAGCGGGCCACTTTGTGTTGTAGCTTCCAAATTTGCCATCCCGCCATCCCAGCAAGAGCTTCTTCATGATACCCAAATCTATAAGGTGAAGAGAGTCTCCAACTGCAAAATCTTTTATCATGTCTATGTTGAGCCTCAACAGCGGGGAATCATTTTTGTGATGACTACCATACTTTTTATTTCGAAAGTCCCAATCTGTTCTTGGAGGACATCTTGCTCGAGGGAAGTAATTAGTATGAGAAACGTAAGAGTATTCTCCGGTTGTGGTACATTTTTGACATCCATTTTGCGCATTGAAATAGGCAGTTCCTAAAATTACATTACGAATAAAATGTATACCCAAAACTACCTGTTAATTACCTTTTATTAAAGCTCTTGCTGGGGAATCACATACAAAACCTTTAATTGCCACTGACACTTTATGACCATTAACGATGATTCCATCTTTGCACACTATCTCCATATCATCAACAAATGGTGTCAAAAAGTTCACGACGCATGCGGGTTTTTGTTTGCCAGCATAAATACCAACGATCATAGGCTCAACTTGGGGGAATTCGTCAATATTTATTAAAATTGGCCAGAATTCGTCCTTTGAACTTTTGTATACTGGCAAACCATCGATATTGACTTTCACAGAGATAGTTAACGGTTCAGTGATTTCCGGAAGCATTCTATCGATGCAGGTTTCGATGCCTTGGTGCCAATATTGTCCGTTATCCATTTGAACAAGCTTTACAGTTTGTACCGTTTTCAATAATGTTCTCGGATCGCGTGGCAAGATGTCAGATAAACGTGTGTTTAAAATCGTCAGCAGCTCTTTCAATGCGGTTTGGCGAATGTTGTATTTAACTGCCCACGACTGTAAATCTGTTAAAAGACGCATGTTGGCAAATGTTTCATCTTCTAACTCCGGTTCAGCAAAGTCTTCCTCGTTGGATATGGTATAGTTGGTTGATGTATCTGTACAATCTGAGGATGGTTTAATCCGACTCGATGATGAGCACTCTGGAGTTATCTCATCCACAGAAAACTCTGGGGTTGTTTTCTGGCTGGAACTGTCAGTGAAGGATTTCAGCGGAATATTTTTCTTATACAGCTGCGGATTTACATTATTTATTTTGTTGAAATTTTTCTTTACACTTCGCTTAAAACTGCCAGAGGTCTTAATTCGTTTCCACGCATCCATTTTTGTATACAGCAAATGTGTTCGAACTTTGCACCTATTACAATCTTATGAGAGATTTTCCACAACCAAATTGCTAATTTTTGGATTTTAAATAGCCACAATAAGATCAGTTTCTAGGTTTTGTAACAGTATGATATGTCGATTTTATAAGAGTCGTGTTGGCTGTAATAAAACCACTAATAAAGCAAAGAAGCATTCGCATCTGTTGGTTTAATTACATGTTTCATTGACTCATTTTTTAGTGTTATTGAATGCTACAAGTATTTCTTACGGCCTACCTCTTTTGGTAGCGAGGCGGACCGTCATAAGACCTACATCGTCATAGAACTACATCGAAGGGTTCCGAGAAAACATACACGGACTCCGTTTGCTGTGGGATAAATTGATGAACGAAATTTGTTTTGAAGAACTATGCGGGACGTTTCTCAAGACTGCCTCGAGAATAGCTTCTCAGAGTCCAGAAGACGTTGCGGTCGAAACGATGCCCCAAATGCCCACCAGTATGGAGCTGCATTCAAATACGCTGCCATTTCGGCTAGTGAGAAAATTGCAGAAGGAACTAATTGTGAAGCAGATGACTCACAACTATTGCTACAGGATGACGAAAGAATTACCTGAGAAAAAATTAAATCGATGTGACCATTCACTTTATTTTTACAATTACTTGATTTTTCAATAAAGAAATGGTTTTTAGACATTTACATTTACACTGACACATCCCGGTGTATTTCATCAATGTTGTCCCAAAAAACCGATTTCATTCGACGATTTCTGAAAACTGAAAAAATAACATTGAATATTCTCGGAAAAATAGTGTAACAGAAAGTCACAAACCTAGTTTTTTTGTGCAATGATAACGGAAAACGAACATGCCTTTTTCCTTACGTTTGCAGCTATCACCGGTCATGACTTAATTGATAGGTAATTGTTCACATTTAACATTTTGTGCCGGGTCACTTTTTCCCTCCGAACTCCTTACGTTTTCATCACTGCACCCGGACAGGATTTGATTGATAGACGATTGTTCATTGCTTATTCACTTATTTCTCTCTTATTTACTTATTTCTCTCGGAACTCCTTACGTTTTCATCACGGCGCATCTCATTAGTATTGCCCTGAAACAATCGAATCCATCCGATTTCTGAAAACTGAAGAAAAAAAATATATTGAATGTACAGATAATTGATTAGGTAATCTAGGAAAAATAGTGTAACAGAGAGTCACTACATTTTCCTGAAAAGGTTCGCGTAGAACAAACATACCTCTTTTTTCACGTTTGCAGCTATTGCCGGACAGGATTTTACTGATAGACGATTGTTCATTGTTTATTTAAATACTTTTTCACTTTTTTTTCCTCCAAACTCAGTTGACAGTTATCGTGCCCCGTGCTGCCAAAACAGCAGATAAGGGGTATGACTGCCAGAAAAGCTGAAAGATTATCTTTTGGGGAATATGTCTGGTAGGTGTCGTACCTGTTATTCTAAACCACGTAGTATCACGAACTTGATTAACAAATCGAATATTTGTTGATATTGAACGATGCGATGTCATGCTTATTTACTACACACAATTGAATCCACTTTTCTGAACAACCGGATCTTTGAGAAACCTGAATAAAATTAGCTAAATTTCTAGAATCAATCGTAAATTTGTCTTCTTCATTAACAGAAAAAAAACAGTGAAACAAAAATACATTGATATTTTTTTCAGCACGGCTGGCACCCACTAGCAAAAAAAATCCACAGTGTGTCAAAGCAAAACAACCAATCAGATGGCTGTTAATTTGACAGCGTGATATTTGGTTCTCGTTGCACATAAAAAAAAGTTACAAGTTGTCCACCCTTCTCTTAGAACCAGGGATACCAGATTAGCAGATTTTTTTTTATTTCTATTTTTATATTTAATATATTTCTAAATATAAATATATAGATATAGATATATATTTTTCCGTCTGTGGACATATTATTTCCGAGTTATCTTACATTTGCGCTGATTGTTATTAAGTGTGCAGAGTATTTTTTGTAGACTTTTATCGTAGCAACCTTAATTTTTTTCAAATTTAAAGTCAACATTTGCTGAATTTTTATAAACACATTTGGCATCTTTGGAATAAACTTTGCAAACAAAATAGGAGTTATTATATTTAGAATTCACGTAAATATTTTATCAAAATGCCGTTTAAAATTGTTCAAACAATTGAAAGTAACGAGTTGTGCTTGTGTGTTGTTCCATCGCGCTGGGAAAATGAAGGAACTTTATTTTGGCCAAAAAAATCAGTTGTTTGGAGATTGTGCCACGATGAAAATTCTCAGCCTAGTGAAAACTGGGAGAAAATTAGTTGTGTATTGAAGCGCGAATTTAATACATATGCTGAAGCACAGCAGGAATTGGATTATATGGAACTGAATACTGAGACTGAAATGGATGAGCAACCTGAAGCAAAAAAGGTTTGTCGAAGGAATGCCCCAACATCCATTGAAAAAGATTTTAATGATCTTGTCACTGATCCACAAGAATTGGAAACCGTTACGGTAAGCTACATCGAATGATATTAGAATTGTTTTATTTATCGAATAGCTTTATTCGCATTGCAGGTAATTTCAGGAGAACAAATTGCTTTACCCAATGTTGATGTATCGGAAGATGAACAAAGCGCCATGGAAGAAAATATCACTGAGGCGCATTTAACAGAAATTGAAATAAATGAGATTATTCCAGAAGCTTCACTGACGGCAATTGTTACGAACCAGGTTCTCATGCATAATAACATACTTAAGATAATGATAAGCTTAGCAAAACTGACTGCTTCTATTGAAGTTCTTAACCAAAAAGTTTTGTCAATGGAAAAGAATTATCAAACAGAGCCACATGCTTCAACCAAAGACGTGATGATTAAGAAAGTTAACTCCATTGAAGATCTAGACCGTTTGGAAGCAGAACTGAGGGACGAAAATAACATGGAGCGATATATTTCGAAATTAAGCGCTATTTGTGGAAAAACTGGCAAATCCGATGGAGTCACCAGCGCATATCGGCTGATTGATCATCTAGTGACTCGCGAGATAATGAACAAATGTTCCTGGACGGGCTTAGCTCGGGATATCGATCTGCCAAGCAGTTCTAAAGAACCATGTGCAGGTACACCCAAAATTCCATTGAAGTTTTACGCAAAGTTCCGAGAAATGTTTTTGAGAGTTGTTAGGCTAGCAGACCAGGATTTCCCCGAAGCCGATTGTGAGAAATTTTTGAAGGGAATTATGAAAAACAGCAAACAGAGGTTGACCGGAAAGGTTGTATCGACGCATAAAAACCGACCGAAGAATTTGAAATACGGAGACAAGAAAAATGAGCTAAAATAGAAGAAGTATGTTGATATGCGATTTTTTGTGATTTTTAATATATATTTTTTTAATTCTTAACCTAACTTAAATGGTATGAAACGAAGGAATAAAAACTGTATTTGTTGTATCGTCAACTGGAACGGGTATCATTTCACACTTTATATCACACAAATCGTATTATTAAATCGTTGTTTCTGAACGCAGCGAGCGATACATATAAATTTCTGGAATCTGTTTGTCCATAAGCTCTTCTTTCGCTATCGAGAAATAATTCCTTTTCTCTGACATTAAAATCAGGTGATTGTCGTTTCATAGAATCTGTTTGTTGTTTTTATCGAACCTAAACACGTTCCGAACTCCTGAGATCCTGAGATTGTTTTCTGGCTGGAACTTGCTGTGGAGGATTTCAATGGAACATTTTTCATAGCTTTTCCAATATTTGTTATTTCCATTATCCTTATATTAATTCTTTTGTTAAAATTTCTCTTCACACTTCGTTTAAAGCTGCCAGAAATCTTTATTCGTTTCCGCGAATCCATGTTTGTTTACAAATTTGACAAATTGAAACTGAACACTTATTACAATCTTATGAGATATTTTCCATAGCCAACTTGCTATTCTCAATTCGATTTTATAAGACTCGCGCTAGCTGTAATGAAACCGCTATTAAAGCAAAAAAACATACGCGCTTGCTGGTTTTGTTATTGGTTTTATAAAAGTTTTATTGACAGCTTTAAGTGTTTCTTACGGTCCGTTCTTTTAGGTAAGAAGGCTGACCGCCTTAAGATCGTTGGTAATAGCCGTTACCGCAATAAAACCGTTAAGAAAATTGGATAAGGGCAAATAGCTATGAAATTGTTACTTGGGTTACTAGGGTTAAGCTACCGAGTCTCGTGGTGGGGCTGCTGCCATCTTGGGTATAGCGTTCGAGACAGCACGTTTCTTTATACAGCCGCCCGCTCCGGGTCTGACGCTGTTATGAGCCGCCCCTTACCTAGGAAAAAGACGCTCAGAAAGGCTGAGCTTTCCTCCGAGGAGATAGCCCACCTCCCCCTTTCCTGTCAGCATACGACAAACGTCCCACCACGTGTTGGTTACCATGATCTTCGCTTGGTTACTCGTATCCCGGCTGGTACCACGGGGAGGTAGAGATAGGAGTGGCTGGGCAGGATGCTATGGACCACAATGGGGTCTATTTTATGTTAACTGGTACGGGTTGTACTGCAGGTACGCTCTGCTCAGCAGTTTACCAAGCAATGGTCACTCACTGTAAAAAATGCTGGCTGTTTTGAAAAATTCATTACCCTTCATACAAAATATTGGAAAGTTTTGAGAAAGAGGACATTAGATTCATTTTTCGTACATTCGTATTGCATACGGAATGAAATCTCTGCGTCTTGCGAAACTGGGAAAATGACATAACATGAAAAAAGGCGGAGCCACTTACAACATGCGTCTAAAATAAACAACGCGAAGGAAGCGAGCTCGTGATGGGTTAACCGTTGCTTTTCCAATTGATCATTTTTCTGTCGGTTTGCAATTGAAAAAAAAAAGATTTTTCTTATAACAATAGTTTGAAAACTTTTCACCTATTGAAAGTGAAAGTAACAAGGCATGCATTCAAAACGGCACATAGCACGTACGATCTTACATCATATTATCATTTTTTCAACTATAGAAGCGTGCTGGTTATTCGTTGTTTGCTGCGAAGCTAATCCTGAAATTGTAGATTAAAAACTGTTCATTACATTAAAACTGAGAAGATGTGTTAACTGTTGTACCACATAGCTTTGAGATCAAGATATTGGCGTTTCAAATCCGCTCAGTGCTTGTAACATGATATGCATTTGAGGAGGGCACATTTTCTTTACACTTTCCACAGTATGTCACCCTACTGAAGTAATACGTCAGAAATCTGAGATTTTAACTCGAATCAACCCAATGATCATTAGACACATTGGCATTGCTTCATTTGGCAATGTCTTTATGAACATATGCTGCTTGACAGAAAAAATCTTATCAAGTTAGTTTAGTTTTGTACGTCTCAGTTAGAAAAAAATAAATATTCATTAGTAGTTCCGGGCTGATTCGGGTTAATTACATTCAACTGTGGGAATGACATGGTTGCATTTATTATTTCACGGTTACACTTGAAATTTATTATCCCAATCACCATGAGACGTTAGATACAATGGTATAGGATGAATGATTTTAAGTTAAAACATACTTTTCAGGGTTCAACAGACAGTAATTAGTTACTTAGTACCGATTTATATATTTAATACGATTTTTCAAGTACAAACGGCCAGAGCGCTCTCAATTACGGAACGTTCCGTGTTACATCATCATTGAAAACAAAATTCATCCCGTGTTGAAAGCCGTGACATTCAGACAGTCAGAATGAAGAACTCACAATAATGCTACGTTGGAGTCGACAAATGAAATATCTTTATCGAGACGAATAAATATTGAATGAAGTTTAATGAAAAATTGTACAGTATTGACTTCTATTGAACAGCACTACTGCGCATGTATAGTGGATTTAAATTACAATTTTAATTAATTTAAAAAAATATCATTATCATCATCTAAATATACAAAATGCGTTTAAAAAAGACCGAATAATTCAAGCAAGATTATTTCAATTAACACATAGATGCGTCATGGTCAACCCGTGTACGACATTAGAACTGAAATTATATTACGTCGCATCACTATATTTATTTTTAACCCACGTTGTGAAGTTTTCCGCCTTTTTTCAAATTATCTCATTCTATTAATTGCGTGGCGCGACGGAATGACATTTTTTTTTCAAATATAACAAAAGTATTGAAAACATTCTCCAGTTTTCTAAAGGGGCATGAAGAATCGGCAAGAGCTGATAACACTGGTAAACACAGATTTTGCCCTAGAGCTCAAAAAAAAATTAAGGATTTTAGCTTAATCCCCAATCCCCGAGACAATCAAATTCTTCTCGCGTCGGATAAAAGCAGATAGCAGGAGATGCCGTACTCTCAGCCACACAACAGTTTATCACGCTGTTGTGTGTTGCATATTGCAATTGTGCGGCTGGGGAACAGCAAAATTCTGTTCGTAGTGACGTTGATATGAGAGTGGAGTTCGAAATGCTATTGTAAAGTCAAATTAAACATCTAAGACGTTCTAGGTGTAATGATTTAAATTTTAAGCTACAGTTTTAGCACAGACAAACGGATGCCACGTATTGTTCGTCCAGAAAAAACGAAATTTTAATTATTGTTTAGTAGGCAGTAATACTGGTTTCGCTTCCGTTGGAAAAAAAACCCGTTTTATGAATATTAGTAAGTAGCGTGCGTCATATTGCTTATCTTTATTTTGAGGAGAAAACAATTTTCTCCCCTCTTGACAACTATAAGCTTACATTCAATGTTCATCATACCATCTGAATGAGTGACGAGTAATAGTTTCTCTGGTGAATGAATACTCGTAATTTGACAGAGCATAGGTCCAGTGAAACTCTTGTAAATAGCATAACGCATACGCAAGATGAGTGAACTTAAGTGCTCAGTCCGCCCTGGAGTGCGACAAAAATAATGAAATACCAAATGCTCCGTAGGATACGTACCCATGGTGAATGCTGAATCTTCCTATAATATCAAATTCAAAATCTGTTAGAATGTGGCTTCAATGTAAACCTACATTAGGCGTCGTACACAAATTACGTAACGCTAAAAACCTAGATTTCAGACCACCTCCCCCCCCCCCCTATGTAACGATAAGTAACGTTCAATATGACTCCCTCCCCTAAAATTACGTAACGCTGGACAGCCTGTCCCCGCCTCCAAATTTGCAGTTTTGAGCAAACATCTCAGTTACGTAACGATCTCAACTAACCACCCCCTCCCCCCTATGTAACAATAAGTGACGCAGACTTAACTCCTCTTCCCCCCCCCCCCCCTTCATGCGTTACGTAATTTGTGTACGACGCCTTATGGTGGCAATGCGATGTATACAAAAAAATAAATTTCAAGAACCGACTACGTACATTTTGTTTGTTTGCCCAAAATGTGCAAAATTTCAGCTTAATCAGACTTGATTTAGGGGTGCCTCAAAGCGCTTAAAGTTTCAGTGTTTTGACCCTCGAAAATTAACATTCTTAATAGGAAAGTATGTTTGAGATGCCCAATAGACATTAAAATGATTTACATGTGGTTTGGTGAATCATTTCAATGTTTATTGTCCATTTTGAACTAGATTTTTTATTAGGGATGTCCATTTTCGAGGGTCAAAACATCAAAACTTTGAACACTTCGAGGCACCCCTGAATCATGTTCGATTGAGCTGAAATTTTACACAGATTATTTTTCTCGGTCAACGAACGAAATGTAGATGGTCGGCGACATGACCATTTTCGCTGCCACCCTAACCTACATCTTTTGTTCTTTGGCCAACTTTTCGGTTAGTTACTGAAAAGCTAATGGAAACTACTACCTCTTGAACTGAGTGAACTGAGAGAGAAAACAATTCCCCTCGCACACGATAATTGTGAGTGAAAATGAACTCTGCGACTGAAATGCTCTACGACTGAATGAGGTTAGTTACTCACTCTGTGTAATAGAAAGTCTAATTCTCCCAGGCGTTCGACAGGTAGACGAGAAAATGTGAGCAAAAATCAAGAGAATGGATGAAGCCTAGTTAGTAGGCAATAATCTCACATGGTGGCGTATAAATTTAACGACTCGAACAAGGAGAAGATTTTTCAGGATTTTTCATCAAAGAGGCACATCTGTTTGTCTGTGACTTTGGTATAAGATGCACAGTTAAGTAAGTCAGCTTAACACAACCGAAATTTTAAAGTTACAAAGGGATTTAATAGTTCAAAATTTAGTGTTTCAACTTGCCCCGTCTTTCCTTCTAATAAACTTGTTTTTCTTACATTTGGAACCAGTTTTCGGTCATGGGTTTCTTTAAAAGTCGTTTTACTATGTCAAAGCCGACGTTTCAAGGATATATTACCTCGTTCTCAGGGCAACTACGATTAACAGTTTACAATTTACATAAATAAGTCACACGAATGTAAAATGTAAAATAGCCATCATTGAACCCATTAACTATTTATTGGTCAAACACCGCTTAACATTTGGAATCAAATACATTGTAAACACTTCTTTGTTAAGCTTCCGCAATGGGCTAGAATAATATATAACGTTAAACTTTTCGAAGGCGGGACAAGTTGAAATGAAATTCAAAATGATTGACGACACTCGAAATTACAAGGTAAAGCATTTTTTTCGGAAACCAGAAAGTTTAATTAACGTTGAGAACCAATAAATTTGACTTAGATATTTTTAGGTTTTTCCAAGTAACCTTGAAAATTGAGCTTTCGCAAAAACCTGCCACTATTGACTCACAATATTATCGAGCTACGGCGAAAATCAAACTATTGAGTGTTACAGATTGTAGCAGATTTTAATCGCAGTTGCTATTTGATAAAATATCACTCACCAACATCTTCCTAATATGTAAATCTTTGAATAAGGTCGACTTATGCAATTTCAAATGTCATTCAGCTTTTGCAGTTCATCATGATCAGACCTCGTACGCCATCTACAACCAGTTAGTGCCACTAACATAACATTATCCTTTGTCTTGCCTGGATTTTTGCCTTAACCTCTAGTGCCCAAGTTAATTTTTAGACGAAAAAATCACTATGAATTTTTATTAACATGTTTTAAGTATTGATTGAACCTTTTTAGAGGTTCAACTGAAGACCGTGTAAAGGCGGCACTGGGCACTAGAGGGTTAATATCATCTTGCTTCGCGATGTTTATTTTAGATTCATGTTGTAAGTAGCCCCACCTTTTTTCAAGTTATGTTATTTCCTCAATTTCGCACAACACGAAAACATTCCATTCTGTATGAATTACGAATGTATGAAAAACGAAATTTATTTTGTGTTGGCAAACAATGCAACTGGACCAATCGAGCTGTCATCCACGCAACAAAATAATACGTTATATCGTATTGTTAGGAGGAGAACAATACAATTCTTCTCATGCCGGATAGAAACAAATAGCAGCAGTGCAACACTCTCAACAGTATACCACGCTGT
The DNA here is from genome assembly GCF_029784165.1 of Wyeomyia smithii. NCBI lineage: Eukaryota > Metazoa > Arthropoda > Insecta > Diptera > Culicidae > Wyeomyia > Wyeomyia smithii. The sequence continues at coordinate 92,793,896 of NC_073696.1, forward strand.
TATGTGTTGTTGTGTTGTGTGCATCCTGCTTCTGGAGCATAACAAAATTATGAGTTCGAAATGATGCTGTGAAAATGTACAGAACAGTGAGAAAAGCTTTTTGAACGTATGTTCCAGTTCATATTTTACATTTAGTTAAGGTGCAGTGCGCTCGAAATTTCTGTAACTGCGGCTCTACGTCCTCGATTTTCTTGATCGAACTTTTTTTCGAGAATATACTTATGAGTATATACTCTATACACGTTTTTGTCTTTTCTTTTGAAATTATTTTTTGGTTAGCGGATTAGTTATTAGGGGCCATAAGTATTTGGTTTGATTATAAGAGGTTTTTAAATTACTTTTCTAGACATTCGTCAGTGTTTGGCACATCTTACTATAAAGCGTTTAGGATAGGAAAAATATTAGATCATTCTAAATTTAACACAAGAATATTCTCCTAAAATCGTCAGGAAGATAATCTAAAATATTTTGATGGTTCGTCACTGTTTGTCGTTTTCTATGTGTCTATAAAAATAGAACCAATCCCAACTATATTCTGCAAATTATTGTTTTGTGTTTTTTTACGAATTCGAGACTTTTTTTAACCAGCCAAGCGATAATCATATTACATTACAAGTAAGAGTATATATTTGGAATTACTCCTTGATAAATAACTATGTTCGACATTACAAGAGCATTCTACTCCACACCAATGTCAGCGCTAATGTTACGAAAGTTGCGAAATTTATTCCGAATCGCTGAACTGGAATGTTGAGTCCCACCTGCTACATTTATTTTATTTATGGAGTCATCTTTTCATTTGAATTCCCCTCATTTCAGTCCATAGCGCATCAAAGCGGTAGAGATGAGCCAAACGGGCCATTCTAGTGAGCGATATAGATCCGGATCATTCATCTAGGTGAACCGGATTGTTTGAGCGGGTTTAGTCATTCGTTTCATAATAACAGACAAATTTTTTTCTGCGCATTTCATATAATCAGAAATAGTTTTTCTGTAATGCGTTAGCCGAACATTTGCTAGCATTGCTAGCAAAGACTGTGAATTAAAAAAGGAATAATTTATCGAAAATAATAAAAATAGGATCAATTTACAAAATATAAACAGGTGAAATTTCCGTACCTGGAAAAATGGGATAAATCGTGGACTGTCATTGCAATAACACTTTTATAATAAACAATCGAAGTTTAAAAAAAATTTTGCAGAAAATTTAATTGTAAAAAAAAACAGTAGTTATTCTTACAGTTGACAAAAATCTGCAGTATATGTAGAGGTATGAAAGTAAAAGCATCTCCAGATTCTTTGTGTCTCAAATTTCATCTATAGTGGTGCACTCATTTCGTGTTAAAAAAGTGTGCAATTTATAACCAGAGCTAACCCCATTATACACAATAGCCACGGCGAAAATATCGCCGGTTTACGAAAATCACTTACCGTGTTTCGAATGACGCGCTCTAAGTCCGCCACGTCTCAGCTGACCGATCCTCATCCGTCCGTTGCGATGTCGCAACGGTTGAGCGACGTGAACTTCATCCTGGCCGCCGCTATAAAAACTATCCCCGTCCCGTTGATAACCATCCAGATCACCATATTTTCGCAGCTCCTCGATGTCCACATCGTCTCGGCCCAGCTTACCACTGGCCGCAGCCGTTAGGAGACAGCACGCGCCGAAAAAGGCCACCACTAGGTCACTAATTGACCACATTTTTGTTTTGTAAAATTCACCCACCGATATTGCTTCTTTTATAACTTGCCCTTTTCTGCACACAAACTTCAACTTATACACGATAACTAATCATTCAACTGCCTTTTCTCCGCCAGCGATAAACTTTGATGCCTTTCCGCACTCCCCTTAAAATGGTATTCTTTTGTTTTCACTTTATCATGATTTATGCAAACGTTCCCTTTTCTGTCGACCGGCAATCAGAGCATTTGTTCTCGCTGCTCTGCCCGGAAAGGGACTGGCACTAGTGCACTTCCTTCGTTCACCGCCACCTCCGATGACCCTTGGGGGTGTTGTGCAAACTCGAAGTTTTACACGGTGTTCTCTCTGGCGCGGAATGTTCCGTACCGGCGGCGGCAATGGTCATTCCACCCGCGATGATCACAAAGCTGTCAGAGTTCAGTGGGCTATCGCCCGACCTGGAAAACCGAAATAGATAAACATTATTTAACAACTGTAAAAATATATTCTACCGGAGGCAAGAGACTATAAAAGACTAACAGCAGTCTTTCCAACTCGGGCGACGATTGCCGGCTGCGCTGATTTTTCGCCGACTCGAACGGATGCGCTAATTATTGCTTGCACACTCGGGCGCTACGCGTTTCATCCAGTTGCAAAACACCAATCATTAGTATCGTATTTTTTGGCGTCCATGTCAAAACTAAAATATTACGTCCATTTTCAGATGAAGCTTATTGCTACTGCGAGGAAGGAGGAACGAATTTCGCAAACCAGTTAGCAACTTAGTGATATCGCTTTGATGTGGGAGATACTGGAGGGATTTCACACGCAAACTCGTCTATGAAAGTTCGCACTTTGCTGGATTTCTGTATTGTTACCTTAAATATCTTGGATTGTATCAACTAGTATTTGATCTCAGCCAACAGCGACGGGGTGAATTGGCATGAAATCCCTCACTAGCAAAATTCTGCCTGCAAGTTGCTGAGGAGAGCAAACGTACGATGATCAAGATAATTACGTTGGACTCACTAGACCTGCTTAGAGAAAACATCCAATTCAATCAAAATGTTGACGACCTGACATTTTAAACAGGTGACTTTTTGCATCAACACAAATGTTTGATAAGGTGTCAAAACTTCACTACACACCGCCATAGCTGTACATGGATAAAAATCAATTCAATATTTCATACGTCTCTCAGAATCAAATTTAGTGGTTTGACAACCCCCCTCCTCCTTCACTTTCCTCACGCGCGCTTTGTCTTTGTCATAGAGAACACTGTTTCCATCCAGGCATCTTCGGCCTTTCTCGACTGCAGCGAAACCTGTTTGGCCCGGCCGGTCTACAGAACACGGGTCGAAGTCAGTCTCAACGTATGTTTATTTTATAGAATTATTTCCCGTTTTTAAGCTAAATATGTCTGTAAATCCTCAACCCGACACCTGTTTATTGTCCGACGCAACCGTTGTTGTACGGCGATGAGTTTGATATTTTATTAACTCATCCTTTAGGCGTGCACAGCGAGTGGGGAATCTAGCACCGCATGATTTCCAGAATAGGGAAATAAATGTTGTGGTTGAAACCACGTTCCATCTTTGGCAGTGACCTGCTGCCCCATCCAGGACCTTCTTCGCGCGACTCCGTGGCTGGTTCGGTTGGGACAGTGAAGATGTAAAACAACTAAAGCCGGTTTTTTTTTTAATTTTAGAATTGAGTCTCAGCATTAGCTTGAAGGTCGGGTAAACTTTTTGTTCAGCTGTTCTTTTTTTTACATGCAAATTCGGATTCAAGTTCAACACTCCTCATTCCGGTTTACCCATATACTACGCGGATGGGAGCATCCACACGCCAAATTTGTAAGCGAATTTAAATTTTGGAATTAGAATATTTTATAGGATGAATTCGATTTACGATGCATAGCGAAATGTTGCCGCAGTTAGACTAGATGTAGATATTTGCCATTTTTTGTAGGTCTGTCATTGTCCAGACGTTTTTGCTGTTCGCACATATTTGTTTGGTCCCTTTTTGCAGTGTTACCTATTGAAAAGTAACCTGCTCCGTGTTATAGTGCTTTTGCTTGTCCTTCAGACATAGTAACCTACTTACTTTCTTATCGACCTTATCATAATCCTCCTGCAAGCTGTCTGACAGCGTATAACCTGCTATAATCTACGCATTAAAAAATTCTGAATATAACATGGCACGTAAAATATTTTCTCATTTTAATTTCAGTTGCTTCTGACGTATACCACGATTATGTTTGAAAATTATGTGCAATATCATTGAAATTCGCGTGGAATGTTATGAAATTTCCTATGATAAGCGATGGAGGCAATTCGCTACATGCGATTCGACATTAACCCTTTCCCGCTCACGGTGACTCTAAAGCACCAAAAATTATAATCATCAAATCTTGACATAAAATAGTATGTTGTGCTCACGATTGTTCCATAAACTTTTATATGCTGCCTCAGAGCATCACTGGGCATTTTCTTCAAAATACTACAGTTGACAGTAATTTACGTTAGTCTACAAAGTGTTCAGCTTGAATTTTCTCGTGAAGCTATATATTTAAATGATAAACCTTGTGAGCGTTAGAGGGTTAAGTTCACTTTCTGTGTATAACATTATCGAAGTCTTGGGGGAAATTTTGTGTTGAAAAATCTTAGAAAAATAAACCCATACTCAAAAATCCTTTTGCCAACGAATGGCTTGTTTCTACTAAAATTCGAACCTATCACCCGCTTGTCAAAGCGGACTCTGTAACCTTGCGGCTAAGAAGCTCTACTTTACTCTGCTATTTGCCATAAACCCAGTTCCAATAAGAATTTGTTTAACCTCAACACATCACCGTTGACTTTTTGGAGTTAAGAGCTCTTTTTGGAAATAAGTATGTTTAATAAAAGCGCAGTGGCATTTCTTGATTAACGATTGAATTAAGTTGTTTTTAATTACTTTTTGTTACTGTAACGGTTCTGAGAAATTCAAACATTAACTTTATGAGTAAAACAATGTTTATCATGAGTAAAGCAATGTTTATCAAAAAATGCTTCATGCATGCTTCATGTTTTATACAATAAAACAAAGAAATATCTAATTATTTTTGTAATGATTTGCAGTTTAGGTGATAATGTTCCGCAAATTAAACATTTCGAAAAGTTCTTCATGAGTTTTGACATTGGCCTACTCTTAACCTTGTATCAGCTGAGATCTGGACGACCTGCTAACAAAGTCAAACGAGAGTTTGTACGTTGTCTCCGCTTTTTTCGTTTTCACACCCTCTCTTGCGAATTTATCGCTTCATCAAAAGATGCAAACGAAATATTTTAGACTTGTAATTTTTTATAGTGTGACAAAAGTATACTGTTCTAAAAAATAACAGATTCTACTGAGAAAAAGGAAAATCATTTTCGACAGTGTTTCAGTTCAACTTTTTGTTTGGTCGCCTTATAATTTTCAAGTGTAGTGCGATGTCTTTTTCGAACAATGGGTTAAGAATACAAAAAGGTTGTTTTAATTCCCAAAAATCCGATAATTCACATGCATATCAATCGGCTAGTTTTCAACGGATTTCCTTCGTTCTTGTAGCAATTGATTTGAAAATCTTCTATGCATCCATCCAAATGCAGAAAATTGTAATTTGATAATTCGTAATATTGTATTATTGAAAATTGTAAAGCCTTATTGAAACAAAGAATTCAACCTCTAATTGGTCGCTTAATACTTCCTTTCCATAACACGGTCGACAGAATATTGTACATAGTTTATAGAGATGGTCGGGTATGATGTTTTCCAAACCCGAACCCGACCCGAACCCAAACTTTTTTTTCGGTTGAAAGTTTCAACTTGAAACCCTACCCGACCCGAACCCGAAATTTTGTTTTTGATCAAACCCGAAGCCGACACTAAATCAAATTCAGATCAAACCCGAACTGTGCCTCATAATTTCGAGCTCGAACCCGATTTTTTTCATCACCAAACCCGAAGCCGACCCCTACACGACACTTTCAAAAATTTTCAAACCCGAAACCGACGGGTACGGGTCGGATTCGGGTTTCAGCTTTTCATCCATCTTTAATAATTTGCCGGGAATGCACTCTTTGGACTTCTGCCTAAACCAATCACTTGACTAATGCATGATGGCAAGGACGGTCCCATCTTAGTAGCAGCGGATAGCATCAGCGATAGCGGAGTTTGCTTTCGGCTCAAACAAATCAACATATCGTTAGTTTCTTGCTACACGAACATATATACATTTGTGTGTATTCAAATTTGTGTATAGGGTAATCGCTCCTATATTCATCTCATCGCGCCTCTTTGATCAATTTATCGTCGAAATTCACCATATTTTCAACGTAAAACTTTCAACCACTTGACAAAATCGAGAAGCAAATAGAGTTCAGTTTTGAAATTTGTAGAAATTTGACGGTAAAATGGATAAATGAGAGAAATAAGATGAATATAGTTGCACTCAGCTGTTGAGATGAAAAACGGAGCGATTACCGTACATTTTGAGGTTTTTGATTGTAAAAGATGCCAAATATTGTTAAGTTTCATCCGATGAAACCGCGTTTCAAAATTCACAAAAAATCCAGAGTTATAAGTAGAAGTACTTTTACTTTTTTTTTGTATACAGGTAGTAAACATGGGTTTTAACGTGTACAACGTGCTCATTATATATGCACCCGAAAAATGTTCAATGAAAATGGGATATCTTAAAATTAAAAGTTTTCCTGAAAATGCATTAAGAAATTTTCGGAACAAGTTTTCAAACGCGTTTTTTTTTAAACTATGAATTTTGAGCTGTGCTAGTGTTGCACGAAATCGACGATATTAAAACAGCTTTCCACTGCGTTGTCAGCTAAATAAGGAATTCCCACTGTCGAAGTAGCACAGACACGATCAACATTATATCCGATGTTAAAATTGAACAACAATTGTCCTTTTAAGGACAAAATAAGTGAATGATCCATGATTGAATATTCTCTGGTTTGTTGCTGGAAATCAAAGTGAAATGTTAGTTCAATCTGCTCGCACTCTGACTGTTGAAACTTGTTTGCGCCGCATAGTGTTTATTCCATTCCTGTTCAGTTATGTTGTATTTATGTGTACAAATTGAAATTCAACTCCTTTTTTGTACAAAATTTTCACAATATTCAATAATAAAATGTTAGAACACCTTAACAAAGACGGTTGAAAATTCGACTAAAGCAGCCATTCGAACTCTATCCAGCAATTCAATGCTTCTTCGATCTTGAAGTCTATGCGTTAGAGGAAAACACAAACGTTTGTTTTCTAGCAAGCGTTTGCAAGCCATGTTGAACTTCTCTTTCCTCAAGATTCGTTTTCTCCCCAAACTTCTTCCTGTTAACCATGAAAAATACTCACTCGGACCTATTTGATAGTAGAAAGTTCGTGCCAATCTAGGAAATATTCGCTTTCATTGATTACGCAATCGTGGACATTTCTGGCAACTCTGGTCGCAATATAATACCTTTTCATTACCAATTGGTGAAGTGAGTTAACGAACAAGACAGTGGGGTTTCACGTAATATCATTTGAGGACGCTACAGCAGAGATTCTGCGTATATGTGAGTGTAAGTGGATTGAAATATACCATTACATCAATACAAACGCAGCAAGTGAAAGTTACTCAAAAGCAACAAAAGCTTCTCCTTTCGCTTTGGGTGTAGTGGATCGCGAAGGTCTTGGTAAATTTGAAAATATTGAGCTATTTTTTCATAATAAAATTAATAACAGAATCAAAATAATGAATATCAGTATGGTGCGCGGAATATTAAGTGTATTATGTACTCCATCGGAGTAAGTGACACGCCTATTTTTATAATCCATGCTTGTATGTGAAGTTTTACCCTGACTCTACTACTATAGCGAGCTTCTTTTCATCCTACAAATATTACTAAAATACAATTCCCTGGCGGGACTTCGCCTAACGTTCCTCTCTGGCTAGGTTTATTTTGAGAGGGACTTATTATGTCAAAAGGAAGGAGTTATATATAGGAACCTCGTTCTCCGTGCTAATGTCACTAATTACAATAACCTGGAGAGGATCAATATTCCTCTTCGTTTTACTACAAGAAGGACTTATATTGTCAAGAGGAAAAGTCTAATCGGAACATCGTTCTCCGTGTCTATACCGCATCAGAAATTCAATTCCCTGAAAAGGCCTCGAACGATAGACCTCTAATCAGTTTATCATAAAAAGGACTTATATTTTGTCACAAGGAAGGAGTCTTATCAAAACTTCGTTCCTACAGCCAATATCGGGCCATAATTACATTTCCCTGAAGAGAACCTTACTCAGACCAGTTTTATTATAAGAGGAAGTGGGTACTATAGAACTCAGCTTGAAGGAGAGGTATTTAATGTGTAGCCTGAGATAAACCCCATTTTAAAGTCCTTTAACAGTCACAGTAGCCTGATTCTACTATCATTCAAATCCATGACCACTCGCTTGTCAAAGCGAACTCTGTAGCCTTGCGGCTGTGTTGATAATTACTGAATTTCACTTGAGGAGCCGCGGAGCTTTTCGTACTTTGCAAATGGAATCACTAAGCCAATATGATTGGTATTCGCTGATTCAAATAATCATACTGGGCACCATCATAGTAGCGCACGAGAAATCTAATTAGTCTAGTTAGAAATTAGCCACTATATACACATGACACTTACTTACGAATTTCCAAACTGATCACAATCAGAATGTTATCATCATGAATAAGTATAAGAAAGTAGAGAAGTTATGAGGTTAAGGGGTAAACCAGATCAAAATACCTGAGTTTACGTGCAGGAGGAGAGTAATTTAGAACCGTTTGAACTTACACAAGAAAACAATCCCAATGTCAGAATTTACCTTGAAACTTCCATGCCTACATCGTCGATGCTAATAGCGCAAAGAAAAGTTGAAAGTTTTTTTAGTAAGCGTGAATGTCAACATTCCATGAATTCAAAACGCAACTTGTACACTAAATTCAATTTTTACGCAGGTATTACGTGAAAAAGCAAAGCCTTGATGCTACATTTCGGTTCGGAACTTGACCTTCTGTTAATTTATACACAGACTTCGCAGCTGACTGTTTAGTGTACACGCTAATTGCGCTACGATCCTACTGACACTAACAGTCTCTCCCGAGCCGAGACTCGAACCTACGACGACTGGCTTGTTAGGCCAGCATCGTACCTCGAGACCATCTGAGAAATTTCGCAGGTATTACGTAGCACGTAATAAAAGCAGGTGGTTGTATCCAAGGCACGACCGCATAACTGACCTAGAACTACGCACACTATGACCAGATGCATTGTTGAGAGTGTTTTACTAATCAGCGATAATGTTTAGGCGGCATCCATAAAGTACGTCACATATAGGGGGAGAGGGTATTAGGGAACATTCATAAATGACGTAGCGTTCGAGGTGGGAGGGGGGGATTTGCAGTTTTGTGACGAGGTTGGGGATTCAAGCCAAGCTACGTAGCAAATATAAAACTAAGAAAAAAACTTGCATTTTTTCTAATTGTTCTTTTTTATCGCTGGTTTGTCTGTTTAGGGTCATTTTTAATACTCTCTAGTCTTTTCTTTTTCATGCATGATACTAGGTATGTTTTTGGTAATAGAATTAAAAAAAAATAAAATGTCATGGAAGGGGGTTGTTGAAAAGCTACGTAATTATCTAGAGTGAGGTCTGACTTTGTGACGAAATGCTACTATGGGGGAGGTGGGGGTCAAAAAAACCTTAAAAGAAGCTACGTCATTTATAGATGTTTCCTTAAGAAAATGGAGACGATATGGGACGTATGGGGAGGGGGAGGGGGGTCTGTAACGTTGGGTGACGTCACATGAAAAATATCAAAAAATAAAAAATTGACTGGAAAATTTGTATATTTCACCTTTATTTATCCACAACCTTTTGATTAATAATTTAACTGAGACAAAAACAACATCAGCAGAGAAATTTCTTCCGAAACTTGTTGCTTCAAAGCATCAGCAGAAAGTCCTAGTTCCCTAAACGGGTCAATAAGTGGGCGCTCTGTATCTACACAGGACTAATAACAGGGCACTGTCCGAGTAAGTATCTTCTAAAGAACATTGGTCGGGTTCAAGACGATACTTGTCGCTTTTGTAGCATAGAAAGTGAAACCTCGGAACATCTGCTATGCAGCTGTGGTGCATTATACATGAGCAGAATCAAATTTCTCAACAAGGGTTGCTTACAACCTAATGAAATTTGGTCTGCTAATCCTCGGAAGATAATTGGTTTTATTAAGCACATTATACCTGACTGGGAGCGTGCCGAGGCAACCGGTCATCACTCGATCAATAGTGGGGTGACTGGGTATCCTATATAGCACGTATAGTAAGGGGGATATACTACAATAGTTCTAAATAATAGACGCAGTAGTCTAATTCCACAACAAAAAAACGGGTCTGACGCAGTGTTGCCACATTTATATCTGCACTGGGAGCTGCAAAAATCCTGTTCATTTGTACTATTTCCGACACAAACCTGTACCAAATCTTAATGACGCTAACAGTTTCTCCTGAACCGGGATTTCAACCTACAACGACTGACTTGTTAGGTCAGTATATAAACTCGAGACCTACTGACAGGCACTTTGGGGCAGCACACTCACGGTTCAGTTTTATAATAGAGAATGGGAATTGCTGTGACGTGACGTACTTCTCCTGGGAGGGGGACGTCAATGTGTGACAAAATGTTACAAGGGGGGGGGGAGGTAAAGGGGAGTAAAATTTGATCAATATTTGCGTGAAGTACTTAATGGATGTCGCCTTACTCACTATTGCTTGCTCAAATCAAGGAACGCTCCATCGAATAAGCGCTGAGTGTCCACTGTATGTTGTATTATTACAACACTTCAAAATAATACAGCACTACTTGGAGTAAGAGACAATTTGCACGTTTTGTGCCGTGTTAAAGTACTGAATGTTATATGTTGCTGAATTTGAGATTGGGATTTTCGTTTTTCGGCAATTTAAAGGTTAATTTGAGATTTTTGCGGTTATTCCTTGGCTCATCAAATACATAAATAAACATGAATTTTGGAATCATTTCATTCGTTCATGAAAGGGTTTTTATAACGAAAAGCTGTAATCTTTCTAGGGAAATTATTTTGAGCTTTGCGGGCGGTAGCATTTTTTCGCTTTTGTCGACCAGTGTAATAGAGATAGATGGGGAACGATTTGAAGTGGTTGACAAATTCGTTTATCTTGGTACGCTTGTGACATGTGAGCACGATATGAGCCGTGAAGTGGAACGACGAGTTGCAGCTGCAAACAGGGCCTTCTACGGACTACGTAACCAGCTAATGTCCCGTAGTTAGCAAACTCGCACAAAACTAGCGCTGCATAGGACGCTGATACTTCCGGTGGCCCTTTACGTACATGAAGCATAGACGCTGAAGTTTTTGAGCATAAAGTTCTGCGATCGATACTTGGCGGTAAACTGGACGATGGAGTGTGGCGCAGACGCATGAATCACGAGTTGTACCAGGTATACAAACATGCTGATATAGTGAAGGTAATGCAGCGAGGCAGACTTCAGTGGCCTGGACATATAGTCAGAATGCCTGACGAGAGAGCCGCTAAAACTATCCGTGGTAGGCCTCGCACGCGGTGGGAGAAGATGCACGATCTGCTGGTGTACGAGGAAACTGGAGAACGGCTGCCCAAGACAGAAGAAGCTGGACATCTCTAATTCGTTGGGCCCTAGACCGGAGAACGGTCCGTTAGCCAACAAAGTAAAGTAAGTAAGTAATTTTCTAAATTTTATATGCACTATGCTTTTTAGCTTTATTGTTAATATTAAAAGCGCGTGCCTTGAACCTTTGTTTCAAAGTTTTATTCTAGTCGATTTTCTCCAATTTCACGAAATACAATTTAAAAAACCCTCATTTTTTTGAAAAATGTAAGCGACGGATATACTTTTATAAAAAGTTAAAAAAAGTTTTAGAACAAGGTGAACCGATTAACCATTCTAAAGACGATTTTTAAACAAGTATGTTTTAATAACAATCTTTGAATGTATCCTAATAAAGAACAGAAATCGGTTTTGTGTATAGTTCAATTTCAACATAGGAAAACATTTACTGAAAAACCACTCAAAAATAATCTTCTCAAAACGCACAGCAATTGCTTTGATTTCGCACACAAATATGTGAAATGCATAACGCAAAATTTGAACAATTAATAATTGATAGATATCGATATCAAAACATGTATCATACATACAAAAATCATGATGTTTCGGTAAACTACGGTTTCAGGCAAACGATCAATTTTGGGGCACACAAAAATCTGTGGTTCAGTTTTCGTAAGCCAGTTCATTTGAACGATCACACGGTCTGCAATCGAAACAGCTATGAGCGATGTTTTTAACCACAGAATTGAGTAACGCAGGTGCCAGTAACGTAGAACCGAATGAGTAGGAATAAAGCCACTGTTTTTCAATAATTTAAAAAAATTGTCAATGACTGCACTTATGAAAGAAACGGTCTCGGATAATTGAGAATGAAATGTTTCAAAAGAAACATTATAAAAAGTTTTACTTAAACCAATGTTGAGACAGTAATTAGCTAATTCTTCGTCAACGCATTTTTTTGTACATTTATAACGAAGAAAATAGGGAAGTCGAGAAAAAGTAGACATTTAAAATAAAAAACGTTGTCTATCGTTTCGAAATAATGGTAATATAACACACAAACCTAACTGTACTAGCAAATGAAAAATGTTACGATTACTGGACCATAGTTGTTATTTCGTAATAATAATGTTTCGATGTTATTGATTAGAAATAAGATTATCGATCTCTTTCTTTGTACATTACGCTCATTCGCTAGTATACCGTTCCGATTGTGTTTTTTAATGTTTGCATCTCGAAAAAAATAAGAAATTAAGAGCTGCTTGACCAGCAAAAAACTGACGTTGCATGGGACCCAACGAGTGCATCAGCAGCAACATGCTCTGAAGGTAGTTTACCGTCGATCAGCGATGCTTGATAGCATCGCATTGGTGATTACTTTGTACGCGTGGTTGTTTGCTTTTGTTAGGAATAATTGCAGCCAGCAATATGCATTATATATCCATCTTGCCCAAACGGCGCACACATATGCCTACAAGCCGGGCGTTTCTGCTGTTATTTTCGGAGTGTCGGACTTTTATTGCAGGGGCGTATTTCCTTCTACACTTCACGCTCACAACACACCACAGGTAGAACAAAGCAGCGGAAACTCTGAGGATCCTTCTGTGTTCGCCTGGGTTTGTATAAATTTACGACCGTTGAGAATACTGCGAGGAATTCCAATCAACTACCTTTTCGGTGTTGAAATGTGTGTACACTAGGGAAAAAAAGAGATTGTCCGGTATTGGTTATACGGTATTCCAGGTGGATACAGAATTAATTTATGTTATCCCGAAAACACAATTCCCCTCTTCAAAATGACCAATTCAGTCGACCGATTCATACAGCAATTAATTTTTATTGGAACTTTTTCGTAAATTTCATTATCGAAGATGTAAAAATTAAAAAAAAATGCTGAGCGCAATAACTTTGCACTATCAAAGTTTCTGTATAATAAAAATTAATTTTTAGGTTGAATTTTTATTGCAACAAATAAGACGCCGTGAAAATAATGTCTTACTGGAGTAAATAACGTAACTAGGAATACAATCAATAAAGGCATCGAAAGGTTTAGGATAGTACGATAATAATGTAATTGCACCTACCGATTAAAATGCCACCACAAGACAAAAAGTTTACAGTAACGAAAACGGGACAAGGCCTCTGTCACAACGCGGTCCTTTTCTTTTGGAGTTTACCGTCGCACTCTGAACTGACAGTTAGCAGCAGCATATGATATTGCAGCAGCACTCATGGCCCATCCAACAGGGTTTTCTTATACCGTAGAATTAAAGTGCACTCTCATACCACGAAATGCACCGATTCTGCACTTATTTCAAGAGAAACTGCCTGTCACTCAAAGGCACACCTGAACCTTTTAAGCACAAATTGGCATCCTATCTTGACTACCATCGTAGATCTGCATCACAATTTCACGCCGTTTGGATTGAAGATGAGGACACACCCAGCACCTGATAGACTTTTAAATCCTTCAATGATTTAACCACCAGTAAGAAATAACTTGTATTTTTTTATATCGAATATATACACTCTACTTCACTGATCAATACGTATACGCACTATGAAACCAGAAATCGTTAATGTACGCGACCCTGCATTGTACCACAAAAAGCCGCTGACACATTTACACCGTATTATTTCGGTCCAATCAGGACAGTCAAAAAGGACAAAACAACCACAGTTTGAACGAAATAAAAAGCCAAACCGTCTGAGGCTTATTTCAATGCGCACAGTGAATCGCACAGTCCATTTAAATACTACGCCACCGCGGTCGACGTGATGCTAAATTTTACCGTATGTACCCCGTAAGTCACTTTCCGTACGAGAACTTCACACGGGACAATTCGAGACGGCAGGTCCAAAAACGTTCATTAAATCGAAACCGTTTCACAACCAAAACACACAAAAAAATCCCATTCAGTTAAAACCGCAAACCGCAATTATACCGCCCAAACCGTCGTCCGTCACTCGATGGCACTCTACGCACAACAACGTCCACACGCTACAAGATCGCGCCGAAGACTAGCCTCTAGACGACGAATTCTGCGCTGATTGATCTTCTGCTTCCCACCCTGCCCTGTCGGTTGTAGAGTGCCGGCTAGCGTGCTGCAGCGTGCAGTGCAGCGCAGGAAGATGCACGATCACAGAGCCTGGATTGGCAACGCACAACCGCGGCGAAGAAGGAGACAAGCAAAATGCATCACGACCCATACGAGCGGGATTCCTGCTTCCAGCGCTGATGATCACAGAGTTCTCTCGTTTACGTAACAGTACAGCTCTCACGAGCGTGCTCTCGCTCCGGCTCAGCTGATACTGGAAAAGTTAGTAAACAACGTGCTTTTATTTGGTTATGATTGGAAAACTCTACATCAACAATGTTTCAAGCGTTTAAAAAGAACTTAATCGAAAACTTATTTGTTGAGTCTGTAACATCATAATCATCGTTTAAAAACTGTTTACTAAACCAAAAATATTGTTGGAAATAAAGCTATGCGCGGGTAAACTTCGACCAGTCCAAAACACCTTTACGCACTACCCGTTAAAAAGGAAGCGCAAAACAAAATAATCACATTGCATCAAGCCGCTCAAAGGAGCCGTAGAAGGTGAGAAGAAATTAAGCATAATTTCCTACCTTTTCTCGTTCCATGCTGTTGCTAATTCTTTCTTATTCGTTATTATGCTTCCATGGCCAAATTTAAATGATATGTTTGGAAGCGCACGGACGGATGAGGCAAACGATACGATACTGCAAAACATAAAAAGCATGCTGCTGCGATCGTATCGGGAAAGGTGTGCAGTGCAGGTAGCGGGGCGAGAGAAAGAAAAAGAGAGAAATTTTACGAAACACGATGAGTGAAAGAACAGGTCTCTCTAACATGTGCTTCTTCTGCTGAGAATGCCGAGCATTATCGACCATGCGCTTCCACTATGTTTTGTCTCGTGGGTTGCTTTCGTCCACAAAAAAGCTTCTCAAAACATGGAGCTTCATAGAAATATTTCAATCCACCACAGTGCGAAATATTTCAAAACTGTTCATTGCACCCACAGAGGTATTTTGCATTACTTCGCCATTTATGCTCGGGACCAAGTGAAAACGTTCACCGATATAAAATACACAAAGAACTAAATTTAACTTAAGATGAAGTATATGCATGTTCTACAATTCAAATGTGAACTTGCATAGAACAAAAGAAGCAAAACATATGCGCAATAATACCAGGATTGTTTGGATCAAACAGTGTACACAGGAAAAGAAGTTTTCGCATGGATTTTTATGAAAATGCTAACTATATCATTTCTTTGCTTCCACTTTTCCAATTAAAGCATTGTCACAGTTTCCTGAAACCTGTCTGACGTATAATCAACTTTAAAACTAAAATTTCTCGTTTTTCTCATTTTCATCATTATTAACGTTTTCTTCAAAGGCAATGCCAACAGCGTATTGCATGCTTTCTCTTAACCTTAGACATCACGTAACATGCAACTTTGGATGATGGAGAAGCCACAATTCACGTGGATTTGGCTCTGGTTTTTGGTGATTTTAAACTTCCTTTCTCTCCGTGGATAATCGTTCATAATGTATTTATCTAAAAATTATGTATGAATCTTGGACATTCGTCAACATAAACTCTAGGTTTACTCTATTTATTCAGAAGAAAATCGACTTTTACTCCAAAAAATATATGTATATTTATTGCCGGAAATCATGACATATTTCGCGGCCACTCAGTTGGTTTCCACGTACGACTTAACTCCATCGAACAAGTCATCAAAAAATAGATTTTTCAAAGTTTCGAAGCTCACCGATCGGGCTGAAACCTTTTTGGTTTATGTATCTTTATAATATAACAATGTTTTGCATAATCTCAGATTTTTTGAAAAGGGGTAAGTGGAGTAAAAAACCTGCTATAACTTTTAGTAAACTGGATCGACTTTCCTGAAAATCGACAGTTTTGTTCTACCCAGTTTTGTTAGTCTCACGCATAAACAGTATGCAACACCTCAAGTGAGGTTCTCGTAGCTGCCGATATCACACACTGGAGAGTTCTCCATTCAAGCTGTTTCTCGTTTTTTCTCGCTGTCTTCCTTGCTCGCATTCGCTCCCGAGATCATATGCACACACGCGAGCCTACTCTTTTACTCGTGTGTAGTCCCCTTCTCGCGTCGCGAGCCCAACCAGCCGAGTACTTTTGTTTCAAGATGCATTACGATAGTTGCGGAGAGACAAAAAAATATTTCAAACCAAACTACTTCGGTAGCGGTTTACTTCGGCTGGTTTTGCATTAGACCGCTATGAAAAACTTACCAAAGCAGTCCGATACCCTGCACGTTCCAGTATGCGATACTTTACAGATTCTTCCCTCACGTTCGGCTGTCGGTACACAAAGCAAAACCGGGTCAATGATGAATACATTTTCGTTTTCGAGCACAGTTTTTCAAGCACTCCTTCTTGTCGAACAATTTTAATCGAGTACTCCTACTCACTAGCAGGAACTCACGTACTCTTCTACAGTCGCTGAGTAGCAGTACAGCGTGCTTGCGTGTCGCGTGCGTGCTTGCTGCTACTCAGGGGAATGCATGAAGAAGAAAGAGTATCTCGAAAGTGTGTGTGCAAAAGACTTGAGAAGCATAGCATATGTCTCGTTCTCAAGCAGAAAGGAGGAGAAAGATTTTGCTTCTCGCTCGCTTCGCAACGCTGGTTCTACCCCATAAAGGATACAAAATGACGGTTTTTGGAAGTTTCTGTCGAGATTACATGATGATAAATTCGCATTTTTTTTAAAAAGCAAATGGCAATTTTTACAGCGTTTTTAGGCGACATCCACGAACTACGTAACGCATAAAAACAGATTTTTGACCACCATCCCCCCACCCTAATGTAACGAAACGTAACGCCACTACCAACCCCCCTATAAAAATTACGTTACTCTGTAGAAGACCCCCACCACCAATGATGAAATTCGGATTTTTAGATACCTTATACTATGGCCTTTTGATTTCTTTATTCGAAATTTTGTCCATTTTATTTAACACGAGATATTTGAGTTACCAAAAATGAAACTTTTATTGTTATGAATTCTGAAATACTGGTACCCAAGGTGGGTCATTTGTAATCACCGGAAATAAGTTGTCCACCGCATTGTTTCCTTGATAAAGTTCAGCAAAGCAAAGTTCTTTTTATTAAGTTCCGTATCTATAGTGCGCTGTCTAACATGCAAGTGCGTGCCGTAGTGATCTTGTGGCAGAACTAGACCAGATAATTCTCGCTTTTAATTCGCCTTTCGGCACGGTTAA
This sequence comes from Wyeomyia smithii, assembly GCF_029784165.1. Taxonomy (NCBI): domain Eukaryota; kingdom Metazoa; phylum Arthropoda; class Insecta; order Diptera; family Culicidae; genus Wyeomyia; species Wyeomyia smithii. The sequence continues at coordinate 92,811,544 of NC_073696.1, forward strand.
AGGCACTTTTGCCAGGTGCATAAGTTGCAACGAAGAGGGCGTCTAGTTAGTGTTTCCGGAAATAATGGATAGCGACATATATGGCCTTTCTATATCGCGGATTTTCATCCGGGCCCTCATCAACAATCACTACATGCACTGGCCTTACATTGCCTTGAAAAATCATGATGTAGGTGAAGGTTTAATGATATCTGATTGTAACAAATTACAATCAAAGCTCCAAGGTGGAAAGCACAACATTCGGTTTGTCGGTTCCCAAAAATTATATTTACCTTCTGACCATGATCTACGGTCATGACCATACCGAAGTATGTAGCTCCTGTGTAAAAATATTCCAAACAATATGGGCTGAAATAGGTAACGAAAAAAACCCTAATACATAGTCAGAAACGTTGTGTGATTACGATCATTCGAGAAAGGCTGTATTGAAATGGCAACAACACCCAAAACCAAACCAAACTAGATGCATTTTCTACTATTCAAAGCGATCACAGCAAGACTGAATGAATTCGAGATTGGGGACAAAAATATTGCCCGTGAGGAGCAATCATCGTATTTTGGAAAAAAAGGAGGAGTATTCATCTTGACGTGTTCATTTTCGTCGATACGGAAACGAAAAAACTCAACAGAGCAGTTTTTGTAACAACTCTTGATAACTGCAAACATAACGCTGTTGAAACATTGGCATAGTCCCTGGAGTATTGTCGAAATTTAGAAATCTACTCTCAAATTCGTTCATTATATTTTCGAATGGACATTTTTCCATGTTCTCTTATCTATTAGCCGATGGAGTTCCAGAATCAATGTGAAAATGTAAAAAATCAAAAATGATTTTGTTGAGAATAGATCACAATAAACCTCAAAATATAATGGAAGCTTTGACAACACGGCTATCGTCAGCACGTATGAATTGTCTGTTTAGTAAAATTTTACATTTCAAGTGTTTTTTCATCGGTATTTTTACTGAAACTAGTGTGTTTGGCGTAAGTGGTTGTTGCTGACTGTAGACGCGCTCAAATATGCTCCGATTTCAATGGATTCAGTAAGATAAGTACAAATTATTGTTTCGATTTTGTAATGTGGTGATATTCGAGCTAGTACCCATTAAAAATATTCGACGCTCTATCTTACGCCGCACTGAAAGTGCAGGAAATCGTCGCGTGTGTCGATTGCAATTTCAGGCTTCTTCCTGCTGTTTTTTTCAAATTCATCATACATTCCTTAAGCGTTGCTTATGAAGATAAGTGACATTTCCCGTACATACACTAGCAAACGTGTATAGACCAGCGTTGTTAAACTCGCTCGCAAAAAGCATGCGATACTCCAAGTGGCGTTCTCGCCGCTACCGAAATCTCACACTAGAGATACTCCTGTCGTACTGTTTCTCATTCTCTTTTCCTTTTTTCATTTCACACTACCGAGCGTTGATGCTTGCGAGTTTTCTCATAGGCCGACACGCACTCTCGCTCGCGTACTTTCCCACTCGCGTGTACCTCCCTTTCTCGCGAGCACAACCGTCAAGACGCATTATGACGATACGGAGTGACAAGGTACGACAAAGCGGAGTGGCGATTACAGATTACGGAGATTACAGATTTTCTGGAAATAGTACAGAACTATACAGATTTTTTTTTTTTTGATTTTCGTGGATCGCGAAACAAACTTTTCGATATAGTTGAAAATCGAAAAAGAACTCAAATGCTATTGAGCGTATTGGAGGTTTCATTATATTTATATGTTACGCATAAACGTGTGCATAATTGTGTTTTTTATTTTAAGGGATATGTCCAGTACATATGCAGATATTTATACAGATTGAAATACCACCAAGGTGATTTTCTGAGATTCGAAATACAGTTTAAATTGTGGCATCACTGCGAGTAGGTGGTCGAATATCATACACGTTCAAGCATGCGATTCTATATAGATTTATCACCCCACTTTCGCTCGTCGGTGCACGATGCAAAACTGCTTGGCATCAGTTTAGCGATGGACAAGCCGCATGCGTGAGTCGGTGAACGAAGCATTTTCGTTTTCGGGCACATTTTTTCAAGCACTCCTAGTCGAGTACTCTTATTCGAGTACTCGCGTATTTGGCGTGAGTAAAAAAGCGAAAGTGAATTCGCGAGCGGCTGTATGCTGGCTGCTGCTCTGGCAAATGCATGGATAATAAAGAGTTTCTCGAAAGTGTGTGTGCGAACGACTGGAGAAGCGTAGCACACATCTCAGTCTCGAGCAGAAAGGAGTGGATATGTTTTGCTTCTCGCTCGTTTAGCAACGCTGGTATAGACCATTTTACGAGCTGGTAGGATACACGGTATTTGCTGATGTTAATGTTGCTTTTATGCCAGCGGTTGCGTTATGCCAGCGGTTTCATGTTTTCTATTGTATTTTTTGTTTATAAATTGAGTTCTCAAACGTCTCGCTCGACTTGTGAATCACCGCATCTCGGTGCTCCGATTTTTTGCACTTTTTGCCGATAACGTTTGTGGTAGATGCGTGAAAGTGTGGATGATCTGTTAGGATGACTTTATGCGGTGAATGGTTGTAGATAGGAGCGACACGTCTGTGCAAGCGCTGCAATGTTGTTGTAACGTTTTCAGCCGCTGAAAGGAGCACAACAATAACTATTGCTATGTCATGAATTGTTCTCATAAAAGTTCATCACTCATCAAAAATGACGCCAAAGGAAAAGTTATAGATAATGAAATTTTTTATTTGTAGAAAAAAACAGCTGTAGAAAATTACGTTATTATAACAAAAATTTAAAATGAATTAACATCTATTTATGAACAACATGATAGATTGATGTGCAAAAATGTGTTCAATTTGATAATGTAATAAATGTAATAATGTAATAAAATATTTTGATACTGAGTAAACACAACGCATTGTTTGTCGATTTGTTGTTTTCTTATTTTTCGCAAAAGAGTTCTTATCATAGAACATAGTTTCATCTATTTCCATATTTATAAAAACAGGTTTCTAGAACGGCTTCTAAAAGGTAAAAAAAAGCGTTTAAGTTTGTAAAAATGAAGCAAAAAATGTAATCATTCAAGATCGAGGCAAAATATACGTTTTTTTTGCGGTTTGAGCAGGAAATTTTCAATATAAGAGATAACTAAACTATTGGTGGGCAAATACTAAACACTCAAAATAAAATAGCTCTAATTAATCAGGTTATTACCAACTTCTCGCAAAGAAAATTTCTGTACATTGAACATTAAACTTGTTTATTTGATTCTCTGTAGAAGATAATGGAAAATGACCCGACAAATGGTTGAACCCCATCAGTCGAACAAACCACGGTGTGCGTGATTACTCGGTTCAATGTTCATCGCACACCCACGTACCCACATGCGTACGCACGCTTCATTCATTATTCAGTTTTCGTTGTGTGCAGCCATCACCGAACCGACGAGTTTTTGTTGACGTTACCTTTTCTGTCATGCGGCTTAGGGCGAGTCAATTCTTTCTACTCAATAGTATTTATTACCGTTGGGTTAAGTACCGTGTATCAAAGCAGTTATATTGTACCTGAGTTAGATACATCGGCAAATGTTTGCCAAACTAAGCAAGATTGAGATTTGAAGGTCAACTCTCCGTCAAGCGCAGCTGACCGTCATAAGCAAAGCAACGTGTCCGGTTTTATGGTACGGCCCAGACAAGTTCAAGGAACCCAAATTCGATGAAAATATATCAAATAAAGTTTCGTAGAACCTGGTATAACAACATCATCAAGTAAATTGGGTACTGAATGACTCTGACGAAAGTAAAAATGAATTCGAGAACGCTGCTGACACGGCCTAACATCAATTCATCATCATCGCCGCTTCGCAGCGCAGGCCACATGCAGAGGACAGTCGGGCCGATTCATTCGCGGTCTCAGTCAGTTTTCGAGGTGGTGCTTTCGCGGTTGGTCGTGCTTTGATTGAATGTAGATTACTAGGGATTTAATCGAAGCTTAAAAAAAATATTGGGAGTGAGATAAATGTGGTGAAAAGTGCTGATATCAAGTAAGGGTTGTGATATACAGTAGCCGCTGGAATAGAAAAGGCAAATCAAATTTGCTACGTTGGTGCTGCAATTGTGCGTGATTTGTTGCGATAAAGTGAAAATAAGAGTGCTAAGCAGTTATTATATTTATAAATATAGAACTCCCGCAACCTACATAAAGCTAAAAAAGAGTATTTTCCAACTGTTAGCCTAGAAATGGATGGTGATAGTGCTCAATCATTCTGCGAGTTCAAACAACAAGTGGCAGCCGTACCCCAGTATGGATTAAAGCTGAAGTTTAATCACGTCTATCCGGAAACCAGGAATCAAAACCTGAAGCCCTCGTTTCGTCAAATATGGCCTATACTTCCAATGGCACTAAGGTACGTTTATATTTTGTGCCTAAAAGCAGTTTTATGGGACACTTTCACTTTCTCGAATATCCTGTATGCAACAATGATTGTCCTTATAGGCCCCCATGCCTTACATTGAATCAAACATTTATGCTTGCAGACATACTGTCTGCTAAGTTTTGCAGTACTCAAAATGCTATCAGGGGCTAACAGAACATTGCTTGTGGGGGCACAGCATAATGTTGGTAGAGGGAGTTCAGTTGTTCAAGGCTTTATTCGTCTCAAATCTGTATATCACTGTAGAGAAGGTTTTACGAGTGTACAACCGGTCATGTGAAATCGATTTTTATTTTCTTCAGGCAAGTTCTGTGCACTGCTATGTATACTATATAGACATAGTCGCACATAGCATCACGCTCTGTTGTATTATCCTTTACAAGACAAAAAGAAGTAGAGATGAAAAATCATGCAGTGGGTCTGTGAATCTGTGATGGACAAAATTACCTTTGTTCAAGTGAGCTCACATTCGACTGGAATAGGAATCTCTTCAGAATATATCATTAGATGCTAATTTTTTGCTGCCAGTGGTTCATTCCATGAAAAACAAACATTTCGTAAAACAAACAAATGCGTATTAATGATCTTTAAAGTCCCCCACTCAGAATTTGCTCATTTATTCATCATGGCAGAGTTCGCTTTTAGAAAAAATGAATATTTTAAAGACAGGTTTATCAGTTTTGTATGTATGAAACCGAAAAGTTATCAAACAGATTGTACCACCAGTCACTGCCAGCAACTTTGGTTTTATATCATGCAATTGAAAACACTGTTCGTCAGATAACAGACACCGATATACTATCAAACCTGATTACAAAACAGTTTATGAATATTCTCAAACAACACATGTGTTTCGTTTGTTTTATAGGTACGCTTTTTGAGTTTTTGTTTTGCCATTCAAATGGTTGTGTTCTGAATTCGTTCATTGTAGTAAATGTTTACAAGAAATACTAGAGCGTCTATATGGTGGAAATATTCATAATACTTCAAGAAAAATATACCAAAGTATCAAATTATATCAACACAACTATATACATTTGATCCAAAAGTAAACTGAAACACAATCTAAATGCATTCTGAATCTAAAATTCAGTCCAAATACAACCCGAATAAATTCTAAATCCTTCCAAATTTAATCCAAATCAAGTCAAATACAAATCCATTCCAAATACAATCCGATCCGAGTTCAAATCTAATTCGAATCCAATCCGAGTCTAATCCAAACCGAATCCAAGTCGAATGCAAGTCCAATCATATTAAAGTGCAATCTAAATCGAAACCATATCCATATTTAATCTTAATCCGATCTGGATCCAATCCAAACCAAGTCTGAATCTAATCCGAATACAATATACAGAGTGTTCAATAAGTTCGAATACACTTTACAAATGTGTTGAAAAATAATAATGATCCTATCTCGTAGAGGTCGCGAAGTGTCGGATCCACAACCTTCTCCAGAACCTCGGTTTCATAGTACGCGGTGTTGATTATCACGTTTTTCTCAATAAACACCAGTGGGAGCATCCCACGTCTGGATACAGCCCTCAAAGTATCACCTATTCGGCGCTCCAGAATCGCCGGATGTTCATGTAGGACGAGAGTATGCTGGCCAACCTTGGCGCCCACAGTGGATCATTTTGGTCATTTTGCGGCTGTTGCAAGACATAGTTTTTCATCAGAAAACATGAACTCCTGACCTGCGTGCCGCAAAAGTATCTGTTTGGCTCTGTCCAGTCTCTTCTTTGTTGTAGACTCCGTTGCCCCGTGAGCCTTGCGTTTCTCGTACGGCTTGTATCCCAAATCCTTCATCATTATAGTATGCGAGTCCCGATCGACACATCCAGGTCAGTGGCGATCTGTCGGATCGAGCGGCTCTCTTTTTGACGAACCCGCTTCCTCACCACTTTGATGACTGCAAGCGTCCTTGCTGAAAGCGGCCGCCAGGACCTTACACGGTTCTTGACCGAGCCCGTCTCTCGGCACCGACGGGTGGTGGTAAAGATGAAATTCCGCTTCGCCCGGTGGGATTTTTACCGCCGGAATATGTCGCCGGGTTGCTCACCAGTACTAAGCTGACACCATGGGAGCTGCGTAGCCGCAAGGTTACAAAGTCCGCTTTGTCAGGCGGATGGTCGTGGGTTCGAATCTTAGTAGAACTAGGCCATCCGATGTCAAAAAGGACTTAACCATGGGTTTATTCTCAGGCTCCCCACTAGTTACCCTTCCTTTACGCTGAAATCTACAATACCTTTGCGTGACTTCCTCTTAACAAAAAATAAGTCCCTTTTATCAATAAAACTGGCCAGAAGGACGCACGACGAAACTTCTCCAGGGAATTATTATTGGTGATATTTGGCAAGAGGAACGAGTATCGGTATAGCAGAACAGTAAGCGTGTAAGGAAGAGTATCACATTACACACAAGCACTGATGAACAATAATAATAAGCATGCCACTTCTCAATAGCGGTATTGCTATTAACAGAAGTGCGGGATACAGCAGACACCCGGGCATATCTCACCATAGATCTACGATTCTGGTCGCAGTGAGGAAGTCCATACAGGAAAAAAAAAAGCTGACACCAATGCCAATACACAGAATGTACATGGTGCGCACCATGAAAAGTTGTATTCGAACTTATTGAGCACCCTGTAAATCCAAATCCAAGCGAAATAGCAATTAATCTAAATCTAACTCAAACACAATCTTCATTCAATCCAGAATTAATCCAAATCGGGGCCATCCACATTCCACGTGGACAGCATTGGGGAGGGGCGGTCTGTGTAATGTCCACGGTTCATACAAAATTGTTAAAAATCTGTCCACGTGGTATGTAGGATGGCCCCTAAATCTAATGTAAATGCTTCTAAAATGCAATCCTAACCCAATTCGAATCTAATCCAAATCTAATGAGCCAAAGAAATGTGGAAGTCTTAGTTTTTTTTTTTTTATTGTCATTTTTTATTTGACTGGTACTTTGCACAGTTATTCGTATGGGATAGAGGTGTTAATTTGTGCTATAAATATTTTTTTTAATCCAAAAAAAATTTATATAGAATGGTTTTTTTAATCGGTGTGACAACTTCAGCGAAGTTGTAAACATTATTTTTGTTTTTTTTTTTCGAAAAGTAGATTTTTTTTGAAGAAAATCCACCCTGAATTCAATCGAATTCTAATCTCAACTTAATCTTAATCCAAAACCAACTCCAATCTAATTTTTAGCCTTCCCACCCCAATCTAGTTTTTGTTCATAAAAAATTTGAATCTAATTCAAATGCTAACCAAGTCTTATCCAAACTTTATCTAAATGCAATACGAATCCAAATCCAACTTGAATACAATTCAAATCGATTCCAAATCCAATCAAAATTCAAATTCAATCTTAATCCATAAACAACTCGAATTCAATTCAATTTATAGGCGGGGGCCTAGCGTGGTTGGCAACGTCTCCGCCAACCACGCTCGACGCCTGGATTCGAATCCCAACGCCGACATAGGTGTCGATGGTTGTGGCGTGGCTTGATCCACTCACAACCAACCCAACATGTCTAGATTCAATTCTAGCCGACACCGGGAGATTTTCGGAGGCGAAAAATCTCTGGGATTACGCCTTCCATCGCATGAGGAAGTAAAACCGTTGGCGCCGGTCCGCTAATCAACGGGTCGTAAGTTAGGGTCCTGGATGGAGTCGCCACCCTGGGCGTCGGTGAACAGTGGCGGAAATAGAACGACGGAAAATAAGCAAGAATAAAAAAAAATCAATTTAGATCCAAGACCCAAACGAATGCTATCGAAATTCAATCTAAATCTTGCTAAAATGCAATTCAAATCCTATTCCGATGAAAACTATAAAGGTGTCATTTTGTGCCATTAGTATTTTTTTAATCACGCCTAATTTAAAAAAAATGTGTATGTAGTTTATGTAGTTTATGAGTCAAAACGGTTTGGTTGATCGGTTTGACAACTTCAGCGAAGTTGTGCTAACCAAATCTAATCCAAATCCTATCCAAATCCAATACGAATTAAATCCCAGGTAAAATACAATCCAAATCCAGTCTAAATCCTAATAAAATGCAATGTAAATCCAATTCATATCCATATTCAATCTTAATGAAATCCAAATCTGTTGGATAGTATTCGATTTGCATTTGAATTAAAATCCAGTTTGGGGTTTGACAGGGGGAAAAACCTGGGTCAGATTTGCGCCGAATTTATTGAATTTTATTGTGGAATCTAAGGCAAAAAAGTAGTATACGAAACAAATAAATTTGAGCATTCCAAATTTCAATCTGCACATATCATGACTAAGTTCTCGCAGTTTTTTATAATAAGAATGCAATTCGCTCTAGTCGGCGACGTAGAAGCACAGACAAACAGACACTCCATACAAAATTCTAAGAAAATCGTGGTGCCGACTAATTTGTTCGACACCTACTGGACATATTCCGCAAAAGATAAACTTTCAGTCTTGCTGCTGTTTTTGGCAGCACGGCGCGTGACAACTGTCAACTGAGTTCAAATGGAAAAAGCACATCAGCGCCACCATCGTTGAGGCGGGGATATTCCGCATAACTGAAACTCATTTAAATTTTCTGTTGACGAAAATAAATTTTGCGGTACGTCTGTTTGTCTGTGGTAGGAGCATGACTTTGCCAACCCTATGATTTTTTTGAATTGCCATAATGATTCAACCATTCTTCATCACCTATCACGGTGAAAAAACTTACCTTTTTCCAGCTGGAGCAGTTGTTCACAAGCAAAAAAAAAACGATGCTCAATGTCCCTTGGCTTCAAATTACAAGGAACTTAAGTTCCTCGTTCTTGATAATTTCCAAAGCATGCAATCGCTTGGAAGTAGCTTAGCGGGTAACTTCTAACACTGAAGCGAGCTATTCCTGAGTTTGGCATGGATCCTCTTCGAACAATTCCTTCACGCAGACAGTCGTCAACACGGAAATTGTCGCCTTTGGAGTGATGAATTTTGGGCAGCATTTCCATATACTTTTTTTAACTCTCGATGCGCTTCAAATCCAAAAGTAACACCTCCCGCAAACGACAATTATTTGGCACAAAATCAGATTTTTTCATACAATTAAAAATATACGGCGCCTCAATAAAATCACTAACGTGTCAATTTGGTTTGCAAATGTTGAATGGTGCGAAATCAGTACAAAATTGTGCGTTTTTAGCGCAATTGTTGATGTAATTTGAAACCAGTACAATGATTGCGTGTTGAACATAACGCAAATCATGCTCTAGCGTTTTTTTTAAATGTATTTGGCAGCTCCAAACTACTACACTTGAAAAGTTTCCACTGGTGTTAGTATCATCATGTTGATTTGTACTGGTATTGATAATGTTTTTCAGAAGGTTGGTCTCGTTGAAACAGTGCAACCAGCAATCAATACTGATAATTAGGGTACTGACTATTATTATGAAAATATTAACTGATCGGTTCACTTCCACGAATTTGGTCATTTAAAAACATCATTGAATCATTAACAATTAAAAAAAATTAAGTTTGTTCAAAACATTTGCATTTAACTATGACTCTGGTTTTGTTCATATGCATATGATTCCACTTTTTTTTTTAGTGGAACTGGACTACTGCGTCCATTAACTAGAACTATTGTAGTATATCCCTATTACTATACGTACCATGTAGAAAACCAGACACCCACTATTGATCGAGTGAATGGCCGGTTGCCTCGGCACGCTCTCAGTCAGGTAGAATGTGCTTTATAAAGCCAACTACTTTACCAGGATTAGCAGACCAAATCTCACTTGGTTGCAAGCAGCTCTTGCTAAGAAATTTGATTCTGCTCATGTGTAATGCACCGCAGCTGCATAGCAAATGTTCCGAGGTTTCGCTTTCCATATTACAGAAGCGACAAGTGTCATCCTGAACTCGACCAATGTTCTTTAAATGATACTTACTCGGGCAGTGCCCAGTTATTAGTCCTGTGTAAATACAAAGAGCCCACTCATTGAGCTCTAGGAGCTTTTTAGTAATTTTCCCGTTTGGCGTTATTACCCTTTTCCACACTGGTGACACCCTCTGACAGCCCTCTAGTTGATTGTCACCCGTTGTTTTTCCCAGTATTTAAGTTCCATTTTTATAGAGTAATTTGAGATACCGCAAAAGGGTTCCGGATCAACAAAGCCCTGTTTGGCCAGTTCGTCTGCTTTTTCATTGCCGTCTATGCCGCAGTGCCCGGGAACCCAGTACAAACTGACAGAGTTCATACGACACAGCCTCCGCAGTGAGAGAACGCACTCCCACACTATTTTTGACGTACACTTGTGAGCACAAAGAGCCTTTTGTGCCGCTTGACTATCAGAGAAAATGCAAATATTCGCATGTTTGTAGTTTCTCTTCAGACAAACGTTGACACATTCGATTATAGCCTAAATCTCCGCTTGGAATACAGTAGGCCAGTTGCCCATTGCCACTGATATCTGTACACCAGGACCGAAGATTCTCGCACCAGTTTTCGAACCAATTTTTGAGCCGTCCGTGAAGAACACCGTTGACCCCTGACGGACCATGTTAACTCCGCACTTTCAGCCGGAGCGCGATGTTTCACGCACCTTATAGGGAATGTCGTAGTTGTCCAAAGGGTTCATTCAGTCTCCGCACATACTCAACAAAGGCCCTCTTTTGAAGTGTTGCAGAATACTCAGATGACCAAACAGAACACCAGGTAAGACCTCTTTAAGACGTTTGAGCCACGAGGCGCTTCTTTCCGCTTCTAACTGCACAAATTCATGCAGAGGCAGCAGGTGGAGAATAGCATCCAACGCTTTCGATGGAGTGCTGCGCATTGCTCCAGTTATGGGAATACACGCCAGTTTCTGAAGCTTGCTAACTTTGTTCTTGCAGTAGCCTCTTTTGTTTTAGGCCACCACACTAAGGAAGCGTATGTTATTTTCGGTGATATGATGGAGGTGTAGATCTATCTGACCATTTTTGGTATTAGGCCCCATTTCCTACCAACCGTTTTGGAACATAACCAGAACGCACTGACCGCTTTGCTTATTGCAATGTCTAGATGGGCGTTCCAGTTAAGTTTCGCATCTAGAGTTAAAGCTAGCAGTTGAACCCCTTCGCTAAACTGGATAGAACTTCCCTCAAGCTTAAGAGGCATTAGGTTAAGTTTCCTCTTTTTAGTGAAAGGCACTACTGTTACTTTTGCCGGGTTGATGTTCAGATCCTCCTTTTTACCCCAGAGATAAGTTACGTTTAAAGCAAGCTGCATTCTTTCCGAGACAACATTGTCAAACGTTCCTCTTACCATAATGACAATGTCGTCTGCGAAGCCTACAACTTCAAAACCTTTATCTTCTAGGCTACAGAGAAGGTCCTCCACAACTAGAGACCACAGGAGTGGTGAAAGTACTCCGCCATGAGGGTATCCTTTCGTGGCTCTTACGGTTATAGATGTTCCCCCCAGCTCCGAAGAGATTATTCTTTGTGCAAGCATGGTATGAATCCAGTTTACTATGCACGTGTGAAACATCCTCTTCTTCATCGCTTTTGCCATCGTGTTATCGAAAGCACCTTCAATATCCAGGAAAGAGCATAATGCTATTTCTTTTGCTGAAAGAGATTTTTCAATTTTTGTTACCAGCGTGTGGAGCGCTGTAACTGTAGAGGTACCTGTTTGATATGCAAATTGAAATTTAGATAAAGGGTATCCAAGCATGTTTGTTGCATATAGATATTCCTTTAGTACTTTTTCCATTGTCTTCAGCAGGATCGAAGACAAGCTTATGGGTCTAAAAGATTTGGGGTTATTTCTATCTATGTTTCCCGTTTTTGGTAGAAAGATAACCCGTACTGCCCTCCATTTCGATGGAATGTAGTTAAATCTTAAACTGACCTTAAAAATCTCGGTTAGTAACGGTATCAGGGTTGTCTCACCTTTTTGAAGTAACGCTGGAAACACTCCGTCAACACCTGCAGATTTGAAAGGCTGGAAAGATCTAACAGCATTTTCCACTCTGGTCGACGAGAAAATTTCGTCAAGTAAGTTAGAAGTTGAGACATCTTCTCTTTCAGATTCCGACAAATTCTCCAGAAGGTCGTCTCTCACCTCACCATTAGCGGAAACCTCGCATACAGCCGAGCCCGGGAAATGGGTTTCCATCATCAGCGTGTCGGCGGGAGTCTTCGTAAAGGCTCCATTCTGATGCTTAAGACTGCCAAGTTCAGTAGTGTGATTCCTGGCCAGCGTTTTGTGAAGTCTAGCAACCGCAGGTGTGTAAGATGATGTGTTTATGATCAGATGAAGAAGTCTCGTCCGAGACACGCCAGTTCTGATTTTTTTCCGAAATTGCAGGGCTGCATAATGTCAGATCCAAAACTTCTTCTCTGGTCGCGTTTGAAAAAGTCGGTTTATTACCTGTGTTGCATATGTCAATGTTGTTAGATGAAAGATAATCAAAAAGACTCTCACCTCTTCTGTTAAGGTCGGTGCTTCCCCACACAGTGTGATGGGCATTGGCGTCACAGCAGATAATAAAGGACCTATTAGTGCTGCGACAGTAGTGGACGAACGCTGCGATCTCAGGCGGAGGAACCTCAGGAGCATCACCAAGGAAGTAGGCTGAGGCCAAAACAATCTCAGTCCTTCCTCTGGTGGTTGGTACCTCGACCATGACCACTACGATGTCGCGTTTGATGAACTCTGTACTAGGGTAACATTTCAGTGTATTATTAGCGAGAATAGCAGTTTTAGGCGAACTCTGATTCTCGTCATCAAATAACTTACATTTGTTCGATTTAAGGTGAAAACTCATTGAATCCAAAAATGGCCGACTTCGAGTCACCACTTCGAATTTTCAAAAGCACAAGACTCGGAAATACTCATCGCGTTCCCTATGAAATTTTTTTTTTATGTTTGCTTCACCACAGCAAACATGAAATAGCATTTTCACAGAGAACGTATTAACTATTTCCGAGTCATGTGCTTTCGAAAATTCGAAGTGGTGACTCGAAGTCAGCCATTTTCGGATTCAATGAGGTTTCACCTTAATTCCGAGTATATTGCCTTTATTGGACCATGGTTCCTCAATGAGAACCATGTCCATCCCTTCTTTTTTGAACCTCCTACACAACAAAGCTGACGCACCTTTAGCGTGATGGAAGTTTGCCTGTAGAAACTGAATTGGTTCCATTATTATTTTGAGTCTGCTCCTTATGTCTATTAGGCGGAGCAGAGCCAGCATTTCCTTCCCGTGGGGAACTATTATCGTTTTCCACTAGTTTTCCACTGTTTTTCCTGTCGCCATCGATTCTGTCCTCAGGAGCTGGTCTTAGAGCCACCAGTTTGGCACCGCTAAGTCCTGCTATCGAATCGCTGGGCGGTAGACTAGTGGGATCGGTACGTTCAGGCTTTTTTACCTTCGGCTTAGAGTTCTGACGTGGTTGTTGTTTCATCTTACAAATCTGCGTTTCGCCAAAGCGGAAGTTTAACATGAATTGACGCTTAGTTAGAATCTGCAGCGAATCTTCATCCATGTAGAGCGTCCATTCGGCATGTCTGTTTGCGTTTGTGCGATTTATTATTTGCCAGTTTTTCGTGGTTATACCACTATTTTGGCTCTCAATGAGGCCTCTTATCCTTTCGTCGTTAAAATCCGCGCTTAAGGGGAAAAATGCATGGAAGCTTTCCGGACGAATTATGTCTTTCACGTCCAAGGCAACCAGTTTAGCATTCTCCCAAGGCACGAGTGACCGTGTCACATCCTTCAGCCACAAGGCAGTTTCTTGGTCCTTGCAGTGAAGAACCATGTACCCACTCTTGTAGCTGCATTTTGCGAACTCCGGTTTGACCACCTCGTGCCTTTGCTTTTCGACTCTAAGGAGAAGGGCATCTTGTACAGCGTCCAGATTCGCTGTTGTCATTTGTTTCATTGGAAATCCGCTGTGAATTATCCCAACTTTCACCAAGCTAACTACATCCCTGAACTTCCACCAAGCTAACAACATCCCTGAATCCCTTTCACCAAGCTAACTACATCCCTGAAAATGCAGCACGATTTTTCGAGTGCCCCAAAATGATCGTTCGCCCGAAACTGAATTGTGCGATTTTAGTGCAATATTTGTGCGAATCGGGAAGACACATTGATTGTACAAGACTTCAACTTTTGCGTTTACATATAAGGCTGATACAAATTTCGAATTCTTTTTATGTCCAAAGTTATCAAACTTAGCAAAGGGGGTGGCAAAAAATAAATAACACCGAGACGAAAAAAAAATAAATATCTTTGATAAAAGTTTGTGTGCAAGTTATGACGTTTGTAACTTGCATTCAAATAAATGTTGAAAAATAACACTTTATTATTATTATTATCTATTTCGCTTGCCTTTTGACGACACTCTCTCTGTCACTGGACTTGTTCATTGCTAAATTAAGCATTAATGCTGTCGGTAAACAAATAAAATGAATAAAACGGTATGAGCTTTTTTTTCTTCCCCTTCCAATATTCAAGATTTTTGAAGGGGGGGTGACATAAAATGAAAATAAAATTTGTAACGGCCTCACTGAACAAAAATCGAAGCTAAAAAATCCTCTTATTGATTGTTTTCTAAACAAACTTCAAGCTATTCAACAAGTCTACTTACCATTGAATTTTGAGCGACTACCTAAGCATATTCTTTCCAATCAATACAATATTGAAAAACTCTTCCGAAAGCAGTTTTGTCCGAAATTTCTTCACGTTTAAATTTGCTATGATATAGTTAACAATTTAAAGGATGGACAAAGTTGTCAAGTTGTCTAATGTAGCGTAATTTTGTAGTACCATGAAACGGGGTGAATTTGATCATTTTTTATAATATTTTCCAATTAACTCGCTTCATGCAGTTTTTCTCCGAAATAGTATATATTTGAAACAAGTACTGATGTGCGCTCAAGAAAACCCCTATGGCTATTGGTGAAATTTATATCGTTTACTTTATTAAATAAGTTCGAGAATTCTACAAGGCACTATCAGAACAAAAATAAAAAAAAATATCAGTACAGCTGGTTTGGAAACGAAAATGATGATATTTTAGGCTTTTCATCTTTGCTCACGAGATGGAGTTTACTAATTTTGCTCTCATTTGATCATCAATTCAATTCGGTTTGTTGCAAAAGGTCAAGAACTGGCTCTGATTTTTTTTTTGTAAATTCCTGCCTAATCATCAGTATTATATTAATGTTATGGAATCATTGTTGAGCATTGCATTTTTTTTTTGAAAAAAATTTTTTGTTCAGCTTTTATCAAACTTTACTCAGTTCTTACAAGTTATCGCAATTTACCCTTGATTCAATTTACTTTAAGTGGATTCAATATTTTATTGTTATTTTAAAACTTGTTTAATCACCTTTGATTGAGTTTTGACTGTGTTAGAGAAAATTCTCGAAAATCTGTAAAATAGCACCAGGCATGCAAGGGTTACCTTTGACAAAAACATTGACAAGTTGTATTTTGAGACTCGTAAACATTACCTCGTGATATAAGATCAGTATTTTTCGTCGTCGTCGTACGGTGTGGCATCATGATTAACATTATTCATTGTATGCAATTTTTTTTTCATATGCTCATATCTATTTAGAAAAAGTTACCATTTATTGATTTTCAAATGTTTTCATAAGGCAAGCTCATCAAAATCTCTATAAAAAACATCCATATTTTGAATATTTCAACATTCTATTGAGCCGGTAATCGTCATATAAATAACAAAATTCATTGAGATTTACAGCCTCTGCATGCAAATTCTAATTCAAACCTATATGCGCCATATTATACCAAAAATTTAACGATAATTCGATTCTGTTTTCTTGCATCAATTATCAAATCAGTGATTTATAACTTACATGTAGATGAGAAACGTAAAGAAACATTAAAAGTCGCCACCAGGTAAACAAAAGCTATTTTCAACGGAAAAACTTGCTAATTGGGTAGGTTTATGGCGCAGCAGTGACTTAAATTGCACTTTGCTGAAACAAACTAAACTGATACGTATATTGATCTATTCGAAGATATGTGTAAATAAATTTTACGACTGAACACAAGCGAACCGAAGATTATACGCCTTGCGATAATTGGCCCTTTTTATTACCAATTGTTGTGATTCTCATGCTAGTTTTAATGCAGCCTTTCGATTCTAACCAGATTTAATCGGATAGCTTTTTTTAAGATCGAATTTTTAAATAAATATTTCCAGGTTTTTTTTACCATGGAAATAATTCCAGACATTTATCTCTCTATAGAAATAATTGGCGTAAAACTTGAATCCTGAAATTCACTCAAACTATCGCAACATTTTTAAATGTTAGGTTTGATTGTCCAGTTATTACTGTTTTATTATAATAGTTTTATTATAATAGCTTAACATTTAAAAAAGTCAAATGACTATTGTTATCTTCAGCGGATCCGAGTATATTTTGGACGCGAAACTAGCAACAAGAATAATGTAACTCTTGATAGGTTGTAAATTTGAAGCATTCTAACATGCGATTGAATATCAAGGTTGCAACTGAATTGGCCATATCTTAATTGTATCATCGCTGTTTATTTTGAAACGCTTTCAAACCGTCTACATCTGTTATTCTCATGGGTTGAGCGGGCAACGTGGGATGGTGAGCTCTTCTATATCGAATAACTTGATATATTCTCAACTCCACTTATACCAGTCAGCCGCCGAACAAAACCAGACGCTGCAGTTATGTTGACCTAGAGGAGGGAATATTTGAATCTGGTAAAAAAAAACCTCGAATATCGCTTTTATTGCTTTATGATTTACGGGATTTGGGAGATACCTTGCAGTGAATTAAAAATAAATGAATCCGTGTGAGCACGATTCGCTCATCGCATGCTAATTCACTATATTATGATATTTTTATTAGTTCTGTAAGCAGGCACAAATTACTTCCAACCCAGAACCTTTGTTTACGTCACTTGTACGATGGCTCTAGTACTAATTCCATTTTCGCTTTGTCATCGAACAGGTACATTCCGTACTACTGGAAAGTATCACGGGAGGGACGCCAGGTGCTGATGGACTACTGGTACACCGAGAACGGAAAGCAGATCTATGGAGCCCCACTGGGGGGTATTGGCGCCGGTACGATTGGACGAGGTTTTGCCGGCGAATTCTGTCGCTTCCAACTCAGACCGGGTCTGTACGAGTACAACACAGTGCACGCGAATCAATTCATCGTCACCATTAAGGACGAGAACAACGTGACGATATTTCAGAGCTTACTTTCGTCGTACAGGTAGGTTGGGGTATATTGACCATATTTTCTTCTCCGCAACGTGCAATGTTGCGTGCTGTTAAGCGACGTAGTTGTTGAGAGCGGTGCGATTCTATGCTTTCACAGACCAAAGCATCAAAAATTGTGCAGAACAGTCATCATATTTCCGATCAAGAATCATGTTAAGCATATGTTGAGCTCTCGGGGACCGTTTATGCATTGCCACCTAGCTAGTCTCGAGAAACAATGCTGACCTAACAATCCAGTCGTCGTATGTTCGATTTCCGGTTTGGGAGATACTGTTAGTATCTATAGGATCGCAGCGTTGGTTCCACGGGAAGGTCAAGCTTCGACAGTGAAATGTTAGCTTCAGCTTTGCTTTGTTTTGCATTAGGGTAAGGGCACCGGTTTTGGCCATAGTATGTTATGTATGGGAGATATTTGTCCTTCTTCCTTCAAAAAATATGTAACTGAATAATTTCAACGGGGAAATCGGATGAAATCGCCTATATTCTGCACTAACAATGTGTTTAAATAATCAAATTATGTTTTATTGTTTACATATTTTCCAATTAAAAAACTTCTCTAGGATCCTGTTTTGGCGATAGAATTTCTAAATTGGCCACTTGGATTTCTTATTGTGGCCAATTCGCGAAAAAGTTGAAGTCACACGAAATTATTTTATATTTTGACTTTATCAAATAGATATATTTTAACAGCAGAAAATCCTCGTTTTTGACTAACCAAAGGGCCAGTATATATAATAATCAAACTAAATAATGATATTATATTCACACATAGCTAGCAGGGCAAAGTACTTCAAGTCAGAATTTGTTTAAACCTAATAGGATGTTTAATAACACTGACATCACATCATTGACCTATACTAATTTTTCGTCTGTCTTTGATCTACATTAAAAAGCTTCCGCTCTTACCTTTTTCACATAGAAACTATTTCGTATTATTTGCTAACATCAACTTCGTTAACTCAAGTGCCATTTATTATAGTCAAGTCAAGTTAAGAATCTGAAGCGTTAGTTTTGGTAAATACAAATGAAGCTACAGATTTGTAAATAATCTGAACAAACGGAGACTTTCTAATCCCAAACCAGTTTTGTAGTTTCACATATCTCATGCGATTAAAATATCAGCCCGAAAAACTCCTTACATTTCATGTTTTGCATAAACATCAATACGTTACCATGGTTTTGTTTACATATGGTCAATATCAGGATTATGAATCATGGAATTGCATTAATATGTGGCCAAGAATGGATCAATGAACGTTTTTGGAAGCTGTAGGTAATTTTGATATTGCAGAGAAAAATCACAACAAAATTTCTACTTTTGTTATCCATGTGCTGTAGTATGTTGTGCCAGATGCTGGTAACAAGATTTGTTATAGAAATGGGCAAATTTAAACAAAGTTATGCTCTATGAAAAATAGCTCGCAAACTACCAAAACGTTAGGCTGTATAGTGAACTGGAGAAAGCATAGTTAGTTCCTTTATTAAAACTAAAATACGCATATTCATTTGCTTAAGTTTGTAATAGTTTTGTTGAATAGTATCAGCAGGTTCAATAGGAGACTTCGAATTAGGAGTAATCTAAGATACTTTTCAACAATTATCAATTTTATTCTGTCATGGCCAAACCGGTTCTACCCTAATAGGATTTATCCCTAGAAAAAAAGTTTCGTAACCCTATCGCGACTTTTGACGATTTAACCAATAGGACTAATTGTATTTTTTTCTTGCCTTTTACGACTAATCCAATTTAGTTTCACTATAGACTTATAGAAAGCACATATTCCTCTTGCAATCCGTTTCCTTTCGAAATAATAATACTCTCCCGTGAAACATTACTTCAATCGCTTTAATCCCTATATCAGTGAGACGGATTGGGTTTGTGGCAAATGTGTTACTATGCGTCATCAGGTGTCGTGGTTTCAGAACGGAGCTGCAATAAGTGATTAGGCCGCAAAATAGCTCCTATTGAAATCAAATACAAAAAGCTTGTTATCCAAATGAAATGTTATGCAACGAAAACTGAAAATTGCTTCCAACCATTTTCCAAATTTCACTTAATTGCGTTCAAAGTGTTCGGAACCATCATTTCATTTGTTTACATCATATTTTCGTCGTAATTGGCGCGTTGCGAATCGATCCTGCACTTTCGTAATAATCCCATACAAGCTGCTCGTGAATTATTCAAACTGTTGAATTATTTCGAATCCACGTTGCTCGGGATTTAAATGTTCAATTAAATGTTTTAATATAAATATTCAACTGTTCAATCATGAAAAATCATTTCTTTTATTCCCCCTAAAGTACAATTCACTTCACAATTATTACGTCACATTTCACATTCCTACTATACTGGAATTATTACTTCAGTACCGGAAGTTTCAGAAATACACATATTAGACAGTATTTCACCATTTTAGACTGTTCTTAGGCATCTCCCAGTTGGTCTCGAGGTACGATGCTGGCCTAACAAGCCAGGCGTCGTAGGTTCGAGTCTCGGCTCGGGAGAGACTGTGTTAGTGTCAGTAGGATCGTAGCGCTAGCCCCGCAATTGTCTTGTACACTCAACAGTTGGCTGCGAAGTCTGTGTATAATAAACAGAAGGTCGAGTTCCGATACGGAATGTAAGCCGAGGCTTTGCTTTGCTAGACTGTTCTTCGGTAACCGGACGTAATCATGTAATCATGAGTGCGAAATAGTGCATGGGGCCGCATTGCGACCTACGAACATCATCCAGTTTTCGGAAATGTTTTTGTTTGTGTTACCGAAACCGGAGATCGCCATATTTTTTTGCATTTGTGGTCGATTTTTGGTTGCAGGGTGTCACCCGATTCCGGAATCCCCATATTGAACGATATTTGATTATTTCAGACTGTTTCTTAGAAACTGGAGATCGCCATCTCGAATTTTAGAATGATGTTTGGATTTAATTCTCGACTCTGGAAAGGCCCAAATTGGATGAAACCAGGCAAATTTTGACTGTTTTCCAGAAACCATAAGTCGCCACCTTGGAATATAAATTGCGTCTACAGTTGATTTACAGTATCATCCCGATTTCGGAAATACCCATACAGTGACGTATCGCTTTCATCACGGTCCGTTTTTTCCACGTTTCGTTTCTATCACTCTCGAATTTACCACGCAAAGCATATCGATTTTGTCACTTTTTTTTGAAATACATTTAAAAAAAAACATTCATTAATCCACCTGGCGATAAGATCTATAGATACAGACTAAGTCTTTCTCAAACAGTATATTTAAAAATAAGCATCCGTAGAGTTGAGCAATCGGATTTTTTGTCAAAATGACAGCAGATGCTTTCAAGGAAGATTTTTTGAATTATCTGATGGATGACTCCCCGAGAAAAAATATCCTATACAGTCTTTTCTGCACTCAAATAAATATACTTAAAAAAAAAGAACCAAACACATGAAAAAAGCACTTTTTTAAATCGAAGCAATTTCTATATGAAACCACTTGTATTCTCGAGTTTTTTTTTTTTTTCGTAACAGCTACGCTGTTGATAGTAGCGTTGTGAGCGATAAAACAATTAATTTTACGTTCAAAGAGAGAGGGAGAAGTTTTTGCTTTAGTAACATTCTGTTATGAGGGCTCGATTTTAAAGGGTTATAAACTTAAAATTTATATCAAACGTAAGCAAATGAGCAGATTTCTTAACAAAATAATACCAAATGTCAATTCTACGCAAAACTTTCAAAATTTAGATATGAAATGCAATGCAAATTTAGAATTATGTTAATGAGTAGTAGAATACAGTCAGGTTTTTTACGTGGTTTTACGCGGACTTTCTACCTGGGTTTTCAACGCGGTTTTTCGAATTGGCGCGGTTTTTTTAATTAACTCGGTTTTTTTAAGTATCACCGCGTAAGTTAAAGAATCTTCACGCGGATTCTCGAATTAACGCGAGTGTGGAACCAAAAACGTCTAAGTGTTTATTGAGTAAAAGACTTAGTCAAAAAATAAACTCTCCGCCCTCCGAAAGATTCAGAATGACCGTCAAAGAGTACGATTTTTAATGCTGGTCATAGAGCTTCCCGGTTTTTCCCCAAGCTTTTCTTGGTGGTTTACTTTACGCAAATTTTTAATCAACGCGGTTTTTTACGCGTATCTTCGAATCAACTCGTTTTTTTACGCGGATTTTCGAATTAACGCGACTTTCTACGCGGTTCTCTTTACAAGGTATGTATCTCAGCGTAAAAACCTGGCTGCATTATTTTTTTCGAAACAACAATTTCCATTTGGTTCGTTTTTTTTTCTCGAAAAACTTAATGATTAGATTAGATTCATTAAAAAGAAAAAATTATGATCCAAGTGATCATCAAATTTAAGTTTATTACGTTATGAGATGAACTATTCAACTAATGACAAATGATGACACATGTTTTGAACGCAGATTCCGAACAGTTAGAGCTGAAAACAAGGTCAAATAATATCTAATATGGATATTTTCTGAACCAAGATTGTATCTAGAGGCCGGCAATCAACGCCAAATGCCAAGACCAAATTGCCAAATACCATCCAATATGGGTATTTCTTAAAGCAGTTTGGTACCCAAAGACTGTCAATCAAATTCAGATTCCATTTTAAAATTCAAGATGAAGACTTCTGGTTTCCGAAAATAACCAAATACCACCCATTATGGTTATTTTCGGAACCAAAATGATACTCAGAGGTCGGAAATCGACCCCACACACCATTCTGAAATCCAAGATGACGATTCCGGTTTCCGATAAACAGCCAAAAAACGCCATTTTGAAATCCATAATTGCGGTTTCCGATCCCCAGAAAACAGCTTACTTACTTGCTTACTTACTTACTTACTTAAACGGGCGTACGCCCTAAGACATGACTTGCACAACATAATTCCGCCAATTTAATCGGTCCATGGCTGCCCGCCTCCAATCCCTGCGGGCACTCCGTAATTGCTAGATCATGCTCTACTACCTACTACCTTGCTCTTTGCGCTCCTCTTCGTCTCGTACCAACCGGATTCGAGGTAAGAACCAATTATGCAGGGTAATTGTCCGTTGTTCTCGGCACGTGCCCTGCTCAACGTATCCGTTCAGATATGGCACTTTCTGGATGCAGGGTTTACCAGAGAGTTGCGCGAGCTCATGGATCATTATCCGTTTCCACACTCCGTTCTACTTCACACCACCAAAAATGGTTCTTAGCAGCCGTCGTTCGACAACTCCGAGCACTCGCAGGTCCACTTCAAGCATTGTCCACGTCTCATGCCCGTAGAGAACAAACGGTCTAATAAGCGTTTTGTACAAGGTACACTTTGTGCGGGATCTTAGACGTTTCGACCGTAATTTTTGTGGAGCCCATAGAAGGCATGACTTCCCGGCGATATTGAAATTCTCCTCCTAATCTCAATATCGTTGTTCTCAGTCACCATTGCACAGTGGTCCAGGAATGCAATCTAGCGGAAAAAAATTATTAACTCCCGATCGTGTTGGTTTTTTGAAAAATGTTTTCTGCAATGTTCATGAGAATCATCCAAGAATATTTTTGTATGTAAATATTTGTACTAAACGTATACTAAACTAGTACTAAATTTTTTTTCTTCATTTTTTCAATTTAGAAGGATGGCTTCTTTTACAAAGTTGTTTGTTAGCCAATAATATGAAACTCTTTCAAAGTCACAACTGTTCAAGAAGCCATAGTGTGTGAAATATTGATTTTTTGCTAGTACATTTAGAAAAAATGAAATGAAAATAAAGATTTTTTGTCCATTTTGTCCACAAAAATCAATATCTCATACACTATGGCTTCTTGAATAGTTATGACTAGGGACAGTGGTAAATCGCGATTTCCCTAGTTATGACTTTAGAAGACTTTCATATTATTGGCTAACGAACAACTTTGTAGAACAAATGATTCTTCTAAATAGAAAAAATGAAGCAAAAAAATAGTACTAGTTTAGTACACGGCTAGTACAAATATTTTCATACAAAAATATTCCTTGATTATTCTCATGAACATTGCCGAAATCACTATTTCAAAAAAACAACACGATCCGGAGTTATTAATTTTGTTCCGCTAGATTGCATTCCTGGACCACTGTGCATTGAGCCAAGGTTGACGAACTTGTCGATTACCTCAAACTTATCACCGTCGTTATCGTAGCCTTCATCAGTCTGGTAAGCTTCCCGGGGAAGCCGTTCTCGTCAAGTATTCTTCATAGCTCCTAACGATTAATCGTGCCATAGGCGGCTTTGAAGTCGATGAAGAGATGATGCGTAGGGACTCTGTATTTGCGGCATTTATGGATAATCCGCGGCAGAGTAAAGATCTGGTCCATGAAGATGGCCTGATGACTTCCCACGAATTTGTTGGTTAGTGGTGACAGTCGCTGGAAATTCATTTGGAATATCTCTTTGTTGGCGGCATTCAGGAAAGTGATCGCTCGGTAGTTTTCACAATCTAGCTTGTCGCCTTTCTTGTAGATGGAGCAAATAACCCCATCCTTTCACTTCTCCGGTAGGCATTCCGTTTCCCAAATCTTAACAATTAGCCGATGCAGACAACTGGCCAACTTGCCCGGGCCCATCTTGAGAGGCTCCACTTCGATACCGTCCTTTTCAGCTGCCTTGTTGTTCCTAAGCCGCCGGATAGCATCATTAACTTCGCCTATCGATTGGGGTGGCACATCTCCATTGCTTGCTGCACCGACAAAGTCTCAGGCGTCGCTGATGTGGTCTCCTGCCTGTACGGCATTCAGATGTTCATTGTTGTCTCCACCTTTCGATCACCTCACGATCATCCGTCAGGATATTCCCATCCTTAGCTCTGCACATTCTGGCTCGCGGAACAAAGCCTTTGCGGGATGCGTTGAATCTCTGATAGAACTTTCGTGTTTCATAAAAACGGTACAGCTGTTATAGTTCTTCGCACTCCTCCTCCCCCTGGCGGTGCTTTTTTCCTGGAAGAATTGAGTTTGCCGTTTTCGGTTTTTTTTTTCGTACCGCTCCACGTTCTGACGGGTGGCTCTTCGCAGCATTGCTGCTCGCACTGCGTCCTTTTCTTCCAACATCTGCCGACATTTCTCGTCAAACCATTCGTTACGTCAACTCGGTACTTCGCGACCTAGGACGTTCTCCGCTGATTCGACGGTAATCCAGCAGACCTCTAGAGGGGCTTCTTCCAGCTCGTCCTCTTCTGGCAGCTTCGAGAGAAAGCGCGTTGTTTTCGGCGGTACCGTATGTTGTTCACAACGGATAGTTTTTGGCGTATCTTTACCATCACTAAGTTAGCGCCCCGAAGTGTTTTGACGCCGATATTGTCTAAAAAGTGCCGACCATCTAGAAAAACGAGGTGTTTGGAGTTTCTGTTTGGTTAGGTGATCTCCAGGTGTACCGATATTGGATGCTATGCTGAAAAAAAGGTGCTACGTATGGCCCTTGATTCTTAACCTGCACATTCTGGGGTTAACCGGCAACCACCCGATTACCCGCTTCTGAATCTCTCCCATCACTATAAAAGCTGCACCCAGCTCATGTGTGTCACCACAACTCTGGTAGATGGTGTGTCCATCCCTGTACGTACGCACCGGAGTCCCTTTTCAGCATACCTCCTGCAGCGCTACGATGTTGAACTTGCGGTTATTCAATTCTTCGGAAAGTACACGGGTACTTCCTAGGAAATTGGGAGAACGGTAGTTTCGTGTTCCGAGTATCCAATCGTTAGTCCGTTTTCGTCGCCTGGGTCTTTGCCGATTGTTCTGGTTCGAATTTTCTGTTATAGCGTTCGTTGCTTTTGTATTTCGGTGTGCGGGCTTGCGAGGCCCACGACCAACCCTACTTTCTCACAGGAGCACCGACGTTGAGCTACTGTTTTGAGTCCCGAACACAACCAGGACTTTGACATAATGCCTGTGGGTGCGCTACTTAGGGCACTTGTGGTGGCGTTACATGTTCAGGAAACTTCCTACCCGTGGAAGCCCGCTTCCCCTGTCAGCATACGACCGGTAGTCCTACCAGGGTTAGTTACCCGATCTTCTTACTAGTTACTTATATCCCAGTTGGCAGCAACGAAAAGGTAGGGGTTCGGTAGCGAGGAGGCTAATGGTTCGCATATGGGAACTATATTGCGCCTTTAGTCCAGTCATTCGCCAAACAACCTAATATTACTAAATACCACCAAAAATGACAAGAACAAGATACCTGACTTCTAGTTTTTCATACATTTTGTCCGCTGTGCGGTTAGTGCTACCATCTTATGACTTAAATGCGCATGAAAGTATGATTATTAGCAAAATCGATTTATCGTGCATAACACTGGTCAACACAGGTGCACTCCAAAAGCTCAAACCGGAAAAAATAAAAAATTATAGCGCAGACAGACGTCCAAGTTGAGTTCCAAACTTGTGTAAAGTTTTTACCTTTGTTATACTAAACAAAGGTTATAAAATCGGTCGAAAAAACGCAAAATAGATCCAAGATATGGAGGGCCGAACCGTATATACCATTCGACTCAGCTCGACGAACTGAGCAATGTCTGTTCGTGTGTATGTGTGTGTGTATGTGTGTGTGTGTGTGTATGTATGTTGTCTGTATGTATGTGCCGCAAAATACTAACGCACCTTTCTTACAGAACGCAATATCCGATTTTAATGATCTTATATGCAAACGAAAGCTACTGTGCTCCCCCAGAATGCTACCGAGTGGATTTTTGATTAGTGGCTTATATTTTAAAATATTGATCAAAGAGTATTTTTTATATGAGACATTCAACTTTAAAGGCAAAATTAATGGCACGGAGAGCCATGTGTTGTAATCCAATTGGCTCAGATCGACGAATTGAACAATTTATGTATGTTTGTATATGTATGTATGTGTAAATATGTTGTTTATATATGTAGTATATCAAAATCGACCCAAAAAAGAAAAATAACAAAAAAAAAACATTCTTTTTATAGAACGCTCATTCCGATTTTGATGTTCGCATGCTTAAATGAAAGCCCCAGAGTTCTTTGAAAATCATACTGAGTGTGATCTTTTATTTGTTGCTTGAACTGTAGAATTTTGACCAAAGTATATTTTAGACATGGGATATTTTACTTTCTGGATAATTTTTCTTTCTCACTGCTCTTTCTTCTTCTCTATCCCTCTTTTTTCGTATCGCTATTTATTTTTCAAAGGAAATCAACAATCATGGACAACTTTTCATAATCTTTACACTCTTCGTAGTGCGTCTTAACTGGTGTAAATAAATTACCCTTTAGCTTTAGCTTTTCCAGATTTTAGAAGAAACTGTAATGCTTACTTAGCTCCTTTCTCGCTTTCGAACTTCTTATAAAATACATACTAAATTGTACGTTGAACCTTGATTTGCGAAGAGTAAGAAACATTTACTGCTTTCGGGAGCCAAGCATTGTAGTAAAATCTGATCCCACAGTGTGCAAATGTAAAACAATTGGCGGTGCAGATATTTTGAAAAGCTTTACCAAAGATGTATAGACCTATTTACGTACGAACGTGTTAGTGCCACCCGTTGAGAAAAACACAAATAAACACTGTTTGTTTGCAATGCTACGTTCTGAACAGCTGGAAATTTTTTCAGGTGAACACTTATTTTATGTTTTAAATTTGTGACCAGGAATCTGAAGTAGCTGGTGAACGTAATCGGCAGAATAAGGAAAAAGTGTTGGAGCAACTCTACATGGCTATACACGTTTACTAGTGTGCGCAGGTGAAAAGTCACTTATCTCTATGAATGATACAATATGCTCATGTAAGATATAAATATTGCTTTCTAATTTAAGACTAAGTGCAAACAGAGTATCCATGTTATTCCACTCCTCGTTATCGCAGCAAGATTTAAAAAGTCTTTATTCCGGATTTTTTCACACAGCCTAGGCCTTCGAAAAGAATAATGTCTCGCCTACACTCTGGAAATCCAAAATTCTCGAAGATCGTAGAGAACCTTTATTTTCAGATAATGCATTTGAGATAGAATTGAATTAACAACTTTCATCAATAGTTATATTTTTGCTTCAATTCGTAAAAAAACTTGATGCTTATTCATTAATCTAGGTCCTGCGATTTCTGAAAATAAAGCGAATAAGTAGAACCGCATTAAACTAACATACATGTTTGCTGTTCTAGTGTGAAATCAGCACCATTGTTATCTATTACTGTTTCCCCACGTTCGATTATTTCAAAATAAAAAAAAATTAATTGCTTCTAGCCAACATTTAAATTGGTTTGTGTTCGAAAAAATAAGACTCACCCGGGCAGGAGAGCATAAATCATAACTCATCAATAACATATTTAGCTATGAGAATTTACATAGGCGTAGCCAGAGGGGGGCAGGGGGCCGTTGCCCCCCCCCCCCTAAATGTAGAAATTGGTGCAGAATTTTGTTTTCAATAACTCTAATAGCACAAAACGACATCTTTAGCCCATAGAAACATCTGTGTAAAGTATCAGCCAGATCAAAAATAATTGATTGATTGATTGCCAGATAAATAATTGAAATGCTTGCGCTATGTTGCGTGTAATTGCACAGGTTTTTCAGTTGATCCACCAAGGATATTGAAGCGGCGAAAGTACCGGGCAAATCCGCCTGCATCAACTAGCTTGAAGTATTGGAACCGAGCTGTGACAATTCCTTACCTTGATTCTCTTGTAACCTCACTGGAAACACGGTTCGATGAAGATAGTGCACCAGCCTACGCGTTGTCCTTACTGCATCCCGCTAACGTAATACACATGTCGTTGGAAGAATTCAAGCGCAAAACCGAGTTTCGTAATTTTTTATGAAGTTGACAATTTTGATGGAGAGGTGGAAGTTTGGTATTAACATTCCAGCAGCATGAGAGCAGACCGTAACAACATGGAAGAGTTGGGTCTTATAGATAGACCTGCTAGCTAAAGTCCGTTCTTTTTTTCCTGCGACTGAGAAAGCAGTTAAAATTGCACTTGCTCTACCATGGAAACATACACGATTGAACGCTCGTTCAGCGCTTTACGTCGGGTGAAAACCTGGCTGAGGTCAACAATATTTGAACAGCGGTTCAGTGCTCTCTGCTTGCTGAGTGTTAATCGGCCGATGGTCAACAACAATCGTGAAAAGACACATGAACCGCTTCCGGAACGTTTGACGTTTGATGCCCGAGGGCTTTATTGAGAATCTTGACTGTGGGCTCAATCTTCACGTCCTTGGGAAGCTTTGACAGAATGTAGTTGAGATAGCGGCTGTGCAAATGGGTGTCCAGCTTTCGGAGAAGTGAACGCACCTTCGCCGCATCATTCAGCTGGCCTGCATCGTTCTCAAAGAGGTCCTGGTAGCGGTTAAACAACAACGTCCGAACGTTACTCCGTTTTCTTCGTCGAAGACAAACTCGATGATGTTCAAAAAGAGGGACTCCAAAATCTGCTCCGGGGTTTGATACTGACGCTGCTGGACCGCTATCCGCTGTAAAATTTGGGCCATCTTGTGAATCATATCTTGAATTCCCGGTTGCGGCTGCTGATCAACTCTATCTTTTGCCATGTTCGTGGATTCTTGAGATCCTCGTCGCCAAAAAAATATGTCCAAAGGTTTAAATGAACTTAAGAGTTTTTAGTAAAGAACATCTATTTATATTCGAGGTTGGACAAAGAATTATCAAATTTTCTACTCTGATGTCAAGGACAACTTTTCACTGGTTGCCTTGATGTAACAATCACTAAAGACTAGTATTTATTTCAATTTTTCAAAACACACTAAAGTCGCTTTTTACGCGGGGGAAACGTGCCGCGTAAATTCCGGAATCCGCGTAAAAAACGCGTAAATTTCGAAATCCGCGTAAAAAACCGCGTAAATTCCGGAATAGACGTAAAAAAGCCGCGTAGAAAATCCGCGTAAAAACAACCGCGTAAAAAGCGACCTTAGTGAACCATTTTTTACTTCTAAAATTTTGAAGAGCTTGCCCCCCCCCCCCCCCCCCCCCCTATTTGAAATTCTGGCTACGCCCATGAGAATTTATCGTGTTATTCGAAAGATATTCACGTTTCATACATGGTTATGAAAATATCATAAAACTTTGATGTCATATCTCGCTATGCCTTTAATAAGATATTTGAGTTGCTTTTAAAATATCTCATTAAAATTAAGTTTTTAAGTGTAAATTGTTCGTTTTTGATTATTTATAATATATTCAGTTTGCATTTAGTGTTCAATAACTTGAAAATATTTGAATCGGTCATTTTTGTGATCTTTAATGCAAATTACTGGTTTGTTATTGAAATATCAAGCTTTGCTATTCATATAGTCTTGGAGGAACAATATTTTGGTATTATTTTTTGATATTTTACCAACTATGTAAACCATATTAAGATCACAATGAGGTGTATTTCCAGTATCTGGTTGTGATATTATGATGTTATTTTCTCCTGCTCGGTGCTCCTTTTATTAACATTCATATTATTTGCGAAAACCACGTCCAGCTTCGATTCAATGATAGTCTTTGGTTAACTCTCTGAAAACTATCTTTTAAATTCATTTCATTCATTATTGAAATTGGACTTACGTTGGTATACGATTTGTAATTGACTGGCCTAATATGTATAAAGTAATAGTTAGTATAACAAAGGTTTCTGCACCACTAGGTGGATTAATTCAGGTTTTTGTAGTAGCAATTCGTAACCAGATAGCGCTAACAATGACGCCAGTCTTGTACACCAGCGAAAAAAAAATGTTCTGTAGCGAAAAGGTCACCAGGCTAGTGTACAAGTGATTTATAACGCAATTCTCTTTGAAAATTTACACAAAATTTTCAATCAATGTTATTCTTGCTTGGACCTCTGTCTGTGATTAAAGCTAATTCTGCAACATAGACCCTAACATTTTTATTACTGGACGTATCTCAGAAAAGTACAGAAATAATTGTTTTCCACCCAACATTAACGACTTGAGCCTCCACATAACAGAACTTATCAAAATATGGTCGTTGTAGTCATCAAAATAGAAGGATACCCCTTCTATTTGTAAAACAAAATCACCTATTAAAGTATTTTTATCGAAATAACCGTTATCAATTTGTCCTCTAAACCCTTTTGCACGCATTCTCCTCGAATCCAACAAATTGAAACTATGCTTAAATTATACTTGATTAAAGCAAATAACCCCGAACTCCTAAATGTAGTGTTTTAATAAAACTAGGAACTTTCCAGAAACACCTATACAGGAAAGCTGGTTTTGGGCAGAACTCATAAAGCCCCATAGATATGTAATGGTAAAGTTAGTATTTGTTTGAATGCATGGCACATTTAAAAGATATGTGGTCGTCGCCATACTCTGAGAGCCACAGCAACACGGGCCAGATATCAGCTAGTTTTTTTATAATTTTGGGATATTTGCTAGCTTTTTTCTCAATTCAATCGTCATTAAATCACAATGAAAACATGCACATGCCCAAATAATGACAGAATTAGAGCCTACATAACCCTTCCAACAAAGTTGCAAACATAATTTTATTTTAATAAACTGAACAACCAATTGAAATCGGGATATAATTCAATACAGGGTGAGGAACCAATTTTAAACAGCTTATGCAGCCTTCTATTGCTTCTATGCATACTAGGGTGGGGAAAAATGATCGATTTTCCAGAACCAAGTTTTTTTGGTTCCTTTTGGGGCCCCACACAACCATAAACTTACCGGGAGTCGATTGGTTTTGTCTCCGCTTGGCGCATTGCATTTCAAATTTGTATGAAAATTTATATAGGGAAACCCACTTTTTAGCATTTACCTTTCTAGAAAGCTCAATAATGCTCTAATAATGCACTACATTATGTTAAAGTATAGTATTGCAGATGCCGAACAACTTTGCAGAAGACACTGAAGAGCTAGAATGTCCCTAGGAAGAGCTATAGCTGTTCAAAGTTGAGTATGTCGATGCAAATGCAGAAAATCATGTTTTCTTCCAACATCACCAATGCACCGGTGTCAGTAGGATTCCCATCAGAAGTAACCTGTCGCAACGAGTTTATACACTCAACTGGATCAAGCAAACAAACTCAGGTCAATATTCTAGGCGTAGAAAGAATCTACAACGTGTTTCAAAGGTTACTTCTGATGGAAATCTGACTGACGCCGGTACACTGGCAGTGTTGGCAGAAAAAATGATTTGCAACATAAATTTCGACATACTCAACTTCGAACAGCTCTAGTATTTTTTGGGACACCCTAGCTCTTTAGTGTCTTCGGCTAAGTTGTTAGGCATCAAAAAACCTACCATTTAAAGTTATGAAACCTATGGTTTGAGCCATTTTGAGCTCTTTAGAATGGAAAATGCATAAAAGTTGGTTTTTCCATACAAATCTCCATATAAATTTGAAATGCAATGCGTCAAGCGGAGACAAAACCAATCGACTTCCGATAATTTTCGGATTGTTTGGGGCCCCAAATAGAACAAAAAAAAAACTTGGTTCCGGCTTTCTGCTATCAAGTTTCGTTTTTTCCATATAACGATTCCCCACCCTAATGCATACTTCGTTTCGGTACTCGAAATGTGTAAGGTGAAATCAAATATATTGAATACCAATATAGTTCACTTACGTGAAATTATGAAGACAAATTGAAAATGACAGAAGCGTTAGTCACCTTTTCGACCGCTAGGTGCGCCACTTCTGATTTTGTTCTACACGACATGCGAAATAGAGTAACTTTTGACAATAATATTACCCTAATGGGTACACTGAAAAAAATTCACATTTTATTGTGAAGTGGACTCGGCCGAATATTTTATAATAATAAAGTTCGCCTATGCATAAGGTTTGTACGTTTGTCGACCTCCGACAATATTTTGAGTTGTAAAATGGCGACTTCCGGTGACTGGGAAACTGCCGAAAATGACCAAATACCACCTAATATGGGTGTTTTTTTAACCAGAATGACGCTCAGAGGCCAGAAATTGTCTCGAAATGCCAGTTTGAATTCCAAGAAGGCGACTTCCGGTTTTTGAAAAATCAGACAAAATTTTGAATTGTAAGATGGCGACTTCCAGTGATTGGAAAAAAGAGGAAAATGACCAAATACCACCAATATGGATGTTTCTTTAACTAGAATGACGCTCAGAGGCCAGGAATTGTCTCTGAATACCATTTTGAAATCCAAGATGGCGACTTCCGGTTTCTGAGAAACAGCAAGATATGACCAAATACCATCCAATATGGGTATTTCTGAAATCGTGATGATGCACTGAAACCACAAATCGACCTCAGACAACATTTTGAGTAGTAAAATGGCGACTTTTGGTGACTGGAAAACTGCCGAAAATGACCCAAAAACAACCAAATATGGGTGTTTCTTCAACCAGAATGATGCTCAGAGGCCAGAAATTGTCTCCAAATGCCATTTTGAAATCCAATATGGCGACTTCCGGTTCCTAAACAACAGTGGCAAAGGACCAAATAACACTCATTATTGGTATTTCCGGGATTGTTATAATGCACTGAAGCTACAAATCGACCCCAGATAACATTATGAATTGTAAAATGACGACTTCCGGTGAATGGAAAACTGCCGAAAATAACCAAATAACACCCAATATGGGTATTTCTTCAACCGGCCGATTTCCATCCAATATGAGATGTTTCGATACCAGAATGATACACAGGAGCTAGAATCGACCACAGACAACATTTTGAATTCTAAGATGGTGACTTCCGGTTTCTGTAGAACAGCCGAAAATGACTAAATAACACCTATTATTGGTGTTTCTTAAACCAGAATGACGCTCAGGGGCCAGAAATTGTCTCCAAAAAAAAAAATAGCCTAAAGGGACCAAATACCACCCAATATGAGTGTTTCTTTAACCAGAATGATGCATGGAGCTAAAAGTTGACCTCAGCCATTTGAATTGTAAGATGGCAACTTCTGGGAAACAGCCGAATACTACTGCATATGAATATTTCCGTAATCGAAATAATGTATAGAAGCCAAGCATTGACCCTGGACACCATATTGAATTCGAAGATGACCACTTTCAGTTTCTGGAAAACAACGAAAATAACTGAATACCACCCAATATGAGTGTTTTCGGAATAGAGGTGATGTACTAAAGGCAAAAGTCGAGGATGTTGTCATTCCGATAAAACCAATAATTTCAAACGATAAAAACAAATCGCAAGAAATCAATGAATTTGGAATGTTGAAAATTATTGAATTAAACACAAAAATAGGCGGGACGAAGTTTGCCGGGTCAGCTAGTAAATACATAAATATGCTGGTTAAAGCAAATCTGCAAGAGATGAATACGAAGATTAGAACTCGAGAGCAAAAAATTCGGAGGGATAAAAAAAAAACAAAAAAATACTTTCAAAACGAAGAAAACTAAACATTAAATAATAGCTTTTGCATAACAGTTGTTATCACTAATTATGTTTGTTTTGTTGAATATCTTTTATATATAATATAATAAAGCTTTTAAACCAATTACAACATGATATGTATTCATACTTAAATTGTTAAATTGATAGAACATTCAATGTTATCTAAGCTGAAAGTTGCACAACAACCATATACGACTATTAACAACCATTGTGCGGTTTCTCCTTTCATCTTTTTCACGAGGTAATTGAAATATTCATTCAATTGTACACTTCGTGGCCTGATTATTGAGCTTGAGCTTGACGGCCGCACATTTCGAAGTTGCTTCCCGTGATGGATCTGAGCTAGTGAAGTTACACAGGGAACCACGTATATAGCAACTTGGGATTAGTTTACCATTTACACGTCGTGGCCTGATTATTTGAATATTTCTACTTCGTGCCTCGATAAGCTACATCTATTATATTATCAATATTTAACTCCCGGAATGGCGTTAGTTTTACATACAAACAATATACGCACGAAATCTGCAACATATTTTTTTCTGTGAAAGTATGAAATTGAGTCAACTAAATCTAAAATTGAGTAAATTCAGTTTCGTGTGTGACAATGTCACACGCTCACAGAAATTCAACAACAATGCACAGTGGTACAGTAAGGCAATGTAGGCGGACACGAGTTTTTCGATGCGATCTTGTGGTTTTAGAGTAAATTTTTTTTCTAAGAACTTGTTTCTTATATTTAGTCTATTTTTAATGTGCAAATGAAAATTAGGGTGGTCCTGAAATCGACTAAATGAAAAAACTAACTTTTTATTTGCATGAATAAATGTATACATTCATCGGCACAGTTGTAGATCAACTAATTTTAAGCAACTTTCGGTTTTTCTTCACAATATTTATGCAATATTTGTTCTTTCAAATGATACCAAATAATATTATTTATATTTGCTCTAAACGGAGACATCAATATATCAAAAGGGCCTATTTTTAAAATAGAAATAGTGAAAACTCTTCATCTGTATAATATATCGACAATGTTTTTTCGTCAAAATTGGCGTATTTTTGATTAAAGTTACCGAAGAAAACTTCGTTTTTAAATTTGAATTGAAAAAATAGAGCGAAAAGACTGTTTTTGGAAACCAAATTTCATGTCTACAAAAAAGTTTTTTTACAAAGTTACTTAGAATTAGTTGGTCTACAAGTTTGCCAAAGAATGTTTTATTTCGTTGATTTTAGGACCACCCTAATTTTTATTCGCACATGAATAGAGGACTATGTATAAGAAACAACTTTTTACAAAAATTATGCCTTTAAACCGCAAACCAAAATCGCAACGAAAAGTCTATGTCCGCCTAAATTGCATTACTGTACCACTGTGCAATGAGTTTAGTTACCTTTTTCACCACAAGAGGGGGTGTTCCCTGTCTGTCTTCACGGGATTATATGGGAAATTCGAGAGTGAACTATATTGTTATTTTGAGATATTTGGTGAAATACAAACATAAGTATATCAATTCTCGCGCTATCTTTTTCTATTGTAAAGCAGATTTGGCTAACTTTTACAATAATCAATTAAAGTTGCAATCCCCTCGAACGAGGAAAAAAAGAGCAAAATTTGGATTTTTTTTTCAAGCGTGTATCACCTTTTTTATTGCATAAAAGTAGTAATTTTCTGAGAGTTCAGTTATTCAACAACAACAAAACACGTTTGTTCATAAGAAATACCAATTATTTGGATAGTAGTTTTTGATAGCGACGCAGCAGATCAACTAGAATCAAAAAACTTATATTTTTTCATTAGTTCAGAAGTATGCCGGGTATCTGAGCGATCGTTTTTATAAGTATTTTATTTCCAGTGCAAACTACCACGTTTTTCCCGAGAAAAAACATGTTTTGAGCACTGAAAATTACAATAAAATTTGTTTTTTTTTCGGCAAAGTTAAACTTGTTTCAAAAATCGATCGTTCAACGGACGGGGAATTTAGTAACGAACATTGAAAAAAAGATGAAGAGAATCGGTTCAATAGTTTGATCGCAATCGTAAACACGGCAAAGTCATTTCTTGAGAAACAACATTTCTAGATAAACGCGTATAAAGCTTCAAGTTTAGCTTATGCGGCCGTGGTAAGGCGCGCTGCAAATCGCTCTAACTTTCTTTCTATTGCTCAGATCTTTATGAAAATTTGTTGAAATGTTCTCAAGATGTTGTACTTCAAGATAATAAAAAAATCCAATTTTTTGAAACCTTAAAAGGTATACAACCCCTTAAGCAGATTGCATATGTTTTGCAGTGGATTTTTTCAGCACCCACAAAACGGCTACAACTTTGGTTGATTTTTTCAAATTGATGTTTGTTCTAAATCTCCCAGCTGGTCTCGAGGTACGATGCTGGCCTAATGAGCCAGTCGTCGTATGTTCGAGTCCCGGTTCGGGAGAGACTGTTAGTGTCAGTAAGATCGTAGCGCTAGCCCCGCAATTGTCCTGTACATTAAATGTTAATTTAAATGTTTAATTTAAACAGTCGACTGCGAAGTCTGTGTATAGTAAAACAGAAGGTCGAATACCGATATGGAATGTAGCACCAAGGCTTGCTTTATTTATTGGGCAATTCTCGCTGAAAGTTCGTTTTTTTATTTTAGTTCGATTAAACGCAGTAAAAAATTAATAACTGCACATAAATTTGTTCCATTTGGTGGACCCCTTGTTCGCCAAGGGGTGAGCAAATTTTTAGAGAAGTGAAAATCGAATATTTTTATCGAGCTATATTTCAAATATTTGTCCCAAAACCCTCTACAAACAGCATTTCATTATACAGAAAACATCTAGGGCTTTCATGTGAAGTATTCAAAAGTTTGACCGCCATCTTGGATTTGCCACCATTTTGAATTTTATCATTAAAACGCGTTTTTGAACAAGTTGGCAACCACCGATTTTAATTCTGAGACAACCATTGGAAAGCTGAGAAAAAATCCTACAAGATACATTTAAAAAGTCAGGTGTGTCGCGAAAGAA
The DNA here is from genome assembly GCF_029784165.1 of Wyeomyia smithii. Lineage (NCBI taxonomy): Eukaryota > Metazoa > Arthropoda > Insecta > Diptera > Culicidae > Wyeomyia > Wyeomyia smithii. The sequence continues at coordinate 92,848,583 of NC_073696.1, forward strand.
ACGTGGCCGTCGAGCCAATTTTCTATACCGAGTTTTAAAATTTCCAACGCGCGCCGCGCGATCGATATAGCAGCAAGCGGTGCTTGCCACGCAGCGCACACTGAACGCACATCGTTTAGTATGCACGAAGTACAGGTTTTGAATAGGTCTTTATAAACAAATTATTTGGATAGGGTAGAACTGCCATTTTTTTTTCTCTGTGTGGACTCATCACTGCGACCAGAAACATGTTGATCTATTGTGATATTGCCCAGGTGTTTTCTGTACTCCGCACTTCATATTATTGGCAGTATCACTAATTTAAATGTTTAATTTAAACAGTCGACTGCGAAGTCTGTGTATAGTAAAACAGAAGGTCGAATTCCGATATAGAATGTAGCACCAAGGCTTGCTTTGTTTATTGGGCAATTCTCGCTGAAAGTTCTTTTTTTTTATTTTAGTTCGATTAAACGCAGTAAAAAATTAATAACTGCACATAAATTTGTTCCATTTGGTGGACCCCTTGTTCGCCAAGGGGTGAGCAAATTTTTAGAAAAGTGAAAATCGAATATTTTTATCGAGCTATATTTCAAATATTTGTCCCAAAACCCTCTACAAACAGCATTTCATTATACAGAAAACATCTAGGGCTTTCATGTGAAGTATTCAAAAGTTTGACCGCCATCTTGGATTTGCCGCCATTTTGAATTTTATCATTAAAACGCGTTTTTGAACAAGTTGGCAACCACCGATTTTAATTCTGAGACAACCATTGGAAAGCTGAGAAAAAATCCTACAAGATACATTTAAAAGGTCAGGTGTGTCGCGAAAGAAACGTGGCCGTCGAGCCATTTTTCTATACCGAGTTTTAACATTTCCAACGCGCGCCGCGCGATCGATATAGCAGCAAGCGCTGCTTGCCACGCAGCGCACACTGAACGCACATCGTTTAGTATGCACGAAGTACATGTTTTGAATAGGTCTTTATAAACAAATTATTTGGATAGGGTAGAACTGCCATTTTTTTTTCTCTGTGTGGACTCATCACTGCGACCAGAAACATTTTGATCTATTGTGATATTGCCCAGGTGTTTTCTGTACTCCGCACTTCATATTATTGGCAGTATCACTATTGAAGTGAAAGATACGCTTTTCATTTATATCCGTGCTTGTGTGTGAGAGTTTACCCTTTCATTTCAAGCTCACTACTCTACTATACCGAGCCTCTTTTCTATCCTACCAATATCGCCGAATTACAATTCCCTGAACTGGGGCTACATCTAACGTTCCTCTCTGGCCAGGTTTATTCTAAGACGGACTTATTATGTCAAGAGGAAGGAGTCTTATCGAAACCTCGTTCCTCGAGCCAATATCGCCAATAACAATTCCCTGTGGAGGGTAAATATTTCTGAAATCAGTTTTATTATAAGAAGGACTAATTTTGTCAAGAGGAAGGAGTCTTATCGAACCTCGTTCCTCCTACCAACACCACGTCACAATCACAATTCCCTGAAGAGGCACTCAATGCTTCACCTCTGGTCAGGTTTATTGTTAGTAGGACTTATATTTTTTGTCAAGAGGAAGGAGTCTTATCGAAACCTCGTTTCTCAAGCCTAGACTGCGTCATAATTACAATTTCCTAAAGAGAACTATTATACGTTACTCAGTACAGTTTTATTATAAGAGGGACTTTTTTGTTAGGATGAAAGTCAGCAAGGGTACTATAGAATTTAGCTTGTAGAAAGGGTATGTAGTGGAGAGCCTGAGAATGAACCCATGTTAAAGTCCTTTGACAACCAAATGACCTGATTCTACTAAGATTCGAACTCACGACCACTCGCTTATCAAAGCGGACTCTGTAACCTTGCGGCTACGAGCTCTACTAGAACTGCCATAGATGGACTACTTTCTTCAGTGGACAAAATACTTCGCCAGACAAATGGTGACCATTCACCCATTTGTAATGTACTACTTGAAAAATGGGAGGTTAGAGCATAAAAGTCTAATCATAATAACACCTGTTCTCGACCACAACTATGTGCTTGTTTACTGTTGCTTCAATGAATTGCTTAGTTACATGAAGAAAAATCTGCCACACGTATCAAAAACGCATATTTTCTCTGACGGCGCTGAAAGTCAATACAAAAATAAGTATAATTTTACAAACATTACGTTTATGAAAGATGATTTCCAAACGAACGTGGAATGGAATTTTCACGCGAGCTCGCACGGGAAATGCCCATGTGACGGAGTTGGTGGAACCATCCAGCGACCTGCCTGTAAATATAGCTTTTCTCCCAAACGAGACAGGCTGATTACAGATGCAGTATCGTTCTACGGATGGGCTGTGGAAAATCAAAGCAAAACAATGGCATTCGCTTACGTCGAGCAAGCGGATTACGAAGCGGCTCAAATTAAACTTCAACATCGGATGGAAAATGTCAAAACTATCAAAGGAACGCAGAATTATCACTATATTTTACCTCAAAAACAATATAATTTGTTTGCTAAACAATATTCCAATAGTTCTGAGAGTGACTTCAAACCTCAAATGCAAAGCTTAAGACGTTGATAAATGTATTGGTAACAATTGAGTATTTTCTTCGTGTTTTCATTATTTCACTTGTATCTTGTCCACTTAAGAAAGTAGTCCATCTATGGCAGTTCTACCCCAGGAGGACTGGCAACAAGGCCCGCTAAGTGTCGTGCGTGTTTTATCTCTACGTGAAATTTAGCTAATTTAAGCTGTTTCCCCCCAAATAATATTAGTATATTCAGTGAATTTTATAAATTAAGTTCTGTTGGCTACCGGAACAGTGAAAAAAGGAGTCACCGGGAAATTCTAAGCAAGCTAAGTAACATTTTATTTTGTAAATATGTGGTGTGTTTTGCAGTCGGTTATTCGAGACGCACAAAAAACACTGACGAATAAAGTACGCTCACAGCGCCTCCTGTTAGCGGATAGAAAAGCGAGAGGTGTACATGAAAAAGTTGCGACCTGCATATTCTCCATTCATATTATTGCGTGCGCGTTAGGCAATTCCATTTTACCATTTTACGAACTGCTAGAGTAGGATACACGGTATTTGCTGTTCCATGTTTTCTATGAGAATATTTTCCATGAATTGAGTTCTGAAACGTCTCGTAAAATAGTCTATAGCCGTGTAAGGTCGTTTCTATTGCGCTCAAACTGTGAATCGTCGCATCGCGGTACTCCATTTTTTCCACTTTTTGCAGATAACGTTCGTGGTTGTGATAAATGCGTGAACGTGTGGATGATTTGTTTAGATGATTTTACGCGATGAATAGTCGTAGAAAAGAGCGAGACATCTATGCAAGCGCGGCAGCGTTTTTATAATAACCTATTTCAATTCATGTTTTCAGTCACTGGAAGGAGCAAAACAATAACTATTGATGTGTCATGAAAGAGTCTTTTTTAGACCTTCACTCCTTTTGGGAACACAATATAACGGACACTTTTCATATGTTCTTCGAATCCGTTTTATTTTTCGCGTTTTCCACTTTAACAATATGAAAATTTCAGCTATGGAAGGCAGTCAACCGAGATTTTCTTCACATGCTTCTTGTTGTATTTTATAATTCATTTTTAAGAATCTCACATTATATATGATCATATCTACAATGTTTAGATGACTTTATACGGTGAATAGTTGCGATGCAATGTTGTTGTAATAATTTATTTCTATCAATATGTTCAGCCGCCGAAAGCAGCACAATAACTACTATAGAATTTTCATGAATTAGTCTAATATAAGTTCATCTATTCTATTTTAGCACAACATGACGGATCATTTTCATATGTTTTTCGAATCTCTTTTAAATATTTCTTTTGCGTTTTCTGCGTTAAAAATTTGAATATTTCAGCTATGCAAGGCAGCCAACCGAGATCTTCTTTACATGCCATATTACTTCTTTTTTTTTTAGAATTCATCTTCATTAATCTCACATTATTTGTATATGATCATATTTATATTGTTACATCAATCCAATTAAATCATGGTCATATCACTTATCAAAGTGAATCCTGAACAAAAACCTACCCCACTAACAAAAACTCCCTTCCGTGGTCTTTGTAGGGATGCAGAGGTATACTCGATCTCTAACAAAACAAAGACTACATTCTAACACTCCTTCCTTATTGAAGGCTTCGTGCGGTACTGGCATAACTCGAAATTCAGAGTTCGAAGAGAAACGGGATTGAAAAGTTTGCGTTTAAAATTACCTTTATCGTCTCCAAGAAATCTACGAGCAAGTTAAAAACTTTCAAAGACACATCAACTGATAACTCAGTTTTTTTTTTGTGGATTTTGAAACAAGTCGTTGTGAAATAAAATTTTATAATATTTGGTATCATTTGACTGCAACATGGAAAACTTTTGAGTTGTGCCGGTATTGCACGAAACCGACGATATCCCCATCTGACTGTAAGGACGTGGCCGGCGCCGTTATTGGTCTATAAAAAATCGGGTCATTGAATGATGCACAGTGAGAAGGAATTACCACTCCCAGTCGTTCTTTCAGTTGATTCATTGTGCATCTTGAGTGGCTCGGACCCATCACGGAGTAGCAACCATTGATATGTACAGTCAGAACTAAGCTAAGCTAAGCTAAGCATCTATGGCAGTTCTACCCCATCCAAATAAGTTGTTTATAAAGACCTATTCAAAACATGTACTTCGCGCATACCAAACGAAGTGCGTTCAGTGTGCGCTGCGTGGCAAGCAGCGCATGCTGCTATATTGATCGCGTGGCACGCGTTGGAAATGTTAAAACTCGGTATGGGGCCATCCACATACCACGTGGATAGCTTTGGTGGGGGGCGGTTGGCTAATATCCACGGTCCATACAATTTTTTTAGAAGTTATATGGACAGTTGTCCACGGAGGGGGAGGGGAGGGTCAAAATCGTCAAAAATCTGTCCACGTGGTATGTGGATGGCCCCTATAGAAAATTAGCTCGACGCCCATGTTTCTTTCGCGACACACCTGATTTTTCAAATGTATCTTGTAGGATTTTTTCTCAGCTTTCCAATGGTTGTCTCAAAATTAAAGTCGGTGGTTGCCAACCTGTTCAAAAACGCGTTTTAATGATAAAATTCAAAATGGCGGCGAATCCAAGATGGCGGTTAAACTTTTGAATACTTCACATGAAAGCCCTAGATGTTTTCTGTATAATGAAATGCTGTTTGTAGAGTGTTTTGGGACAAATATTTGAAATATAGCTCGATAAAAATATTCGATTTTCACTTTTCTATATATTTTTTCACCCCTTGGCGAACAAGGGGTCCACCAAATGGAACAAATTTATGTGCAGTTATCAATTTTTCACTGCGTTTAATCGAACTAAAATAAAAAAATCAATTTTCAAAGACCTCGTGTCACTAGTGGCCTGGTTTCAGCAAGAATTGCCCATTCTAAGATTTGTCAGTTATGAACAGTGCTTCATATATTTGTACGACAGCTAGTTAATTAAAGTTGTCATTATCGATCAATATTCAGGAATTCGAGACCCGTTTTCTTCGACCAATAAAAATAGTGGACCCCTGGTTAATTCACTCCTCAGTACATTAAAAGAAATGTTCAATCTTATAATGTTGAATCAGTGGTTTCCAACCGGTGGTCCGCGGCCGGCAAGGGGGCCGCGAAGCTCATTTAGGGGGGCCGCGAAGCTCTTAGTAGATTTGACAGGTAATGAAAATTTCTTTCTAGATACCTCTGTGAAAGCGGATTTTCAATTCTCTGCGTATTAGGACCTAAACGCCAGACAAATGAGACTTGCAGCACGATATGAGACTTAAAAACGCAGCATTGTACTGCAAAACTTGTATTTGAAATTATTTTAGGGGGCCGTGGAGCTCTTTGTATTCAGCAAAAGGGCCAGAAACGTTGAGAACCACCAAAATTCCATGTTTCGAAAAATTATACACATCTATGAGTGTGTCTTAAAAATAACTTTAGTTTTCTGTCTCAATTTCGAAATACTCAATGATTTTTCTTTTTGAATATAGTTCTTAGCAACTAGCTTCAACAATTTTAAAACGATAACCCCAAAACAAGTTTTTATACGAAAAATTATTGAAATGATGCGCTACACCAGTACTACTAAAATTTTTATAAAAGCAGGATTTGTTTAATATTTTTTGACAATAAGTACAAATTTTTTTAAAGTTTTTTTAAATAATTCTGCCTAAAGAGGACTAGACTTCAATTAAAATTTAGTGTATTTTTTTACTTTTCTTACATTACAGGAGAATATTGTTATGTAAACTTTCAATTTAGATATTTTAGTGGGTACTTACCAATCATTTAATTATCAACAACCTTGTTTAACTCTCTTCATGGGTAATCAATATATCATCAATGTTGCATTCAAATCTATGCAAATCGAGAAAAAATAACTTTTTTTCCTGCGTGAAGGGCACTTTCACCTTCCTCAACAGTTAAGTGAAAATAAGTGTTCTTACCTGCATCCGAACCATTCGGACGAAGTCTTGGGAGAATTTCGCATAGCTAAAGCTAATAAAAGTTCAATTTCAGAATTTTCCCTTGAAACGAAATAAATCAGCAGTGCGCTCATTGTTCTCTGCAGAAAATTTCCGAGGTTATTTGCGATTCACCTTTCTTTTTCAATCTCATTAACCTTTTTGTGATCCTTCTTTGCAGGATTCACTACTCTTGGGCTACATTATAGATAATTTTCCTTTATTATTCGAAGCACCAGCACGAACGAAATGTTGCTATTATTTTCTCTATGATGTATAAAGATAGTCGTGTTAAAGAGCATTTTAATATAACAATTTATTCCAGAAAAAATTAAAGTTGAGCTGCATGAAAAAAAACCATAGTTTGGTTTGTACCCTGTTTTGTCCCCCTTCGTACTTAAAATGTTTTATATCATAACTAAACGAACAAGTCTGCTGTTTCTCGCACCAGTATAGACATCATATGCAATTATGAACTAAGTAGATTTAAACACTTTAAACACAGTTTACAACACAAGCACTAAGAAACAACATGACTATTACGACAAATATTTTTTCGAGGGTACTCTGCCGTATGCAAAGATGAAAGTGCATATGCAAATGCACATTGCTCTTAACCGGAGGAAAAAAAACGCACACTCCCCGTTCTTCATACTCAAACTTCTAAACCATGAGGCGACGGCAGACGCGAATCGATGAAGGCATCAGCCACGACGATGCCGCCGCCGCCAGTCTGCTTCATAAATTACACCGGTAATCGTTTCCAGTCATGGAACCCCGACAGCATTGTTTGCGGAGTAACTACGGTAGGGTTCCCTCTCTGATTCCTCTACAGTCCCTTTGCCTTTGGTGGCTATCCTTAACTCGCAAAAAGAGGTTAGGATTTAATCTCCAACAGAAAAAAAAGACTCCTGTGACACCAACCGTGATTTGATATGTTTCCGGTAATTAAACCATAAATTTAATATGCACGGGAAAATTATTTGATGCAGAAAATTTCAAGTAAAAAAATAATAACTACGTCTGTTTTGCATCCACAGTCGCCCCAAAACTCCACTGGCCAGCTGGGAAAGCCACATCAACCCCTCCAAGTGCAACTACACAGCCCTGTACCCGCGGGCTTGGTCCGAGTACGATCTTAGCGAGCACGGCATCCGGCTGGTGCAGCGCCAAATCTCGCCGATAATTCCCCATGACTACAAGGAAAGCTCTCTGCCGGCGGCCGTTTTTGTGTGGACCGTTGAAAACATCTGTGGCAAGGATCGACAGGTTACGATAACATTCACGTTCAAGAATGGCACCGGCAATCGGAAGCTTGATGCCGAGGGTAACTGCGAAACGGAGTCCTTCAGCCACGGGTCCGCTAAGGGCGTCAGTATTAAACAGTCAATTGCCGATATGAAGTGCACCTATTGTGTGAGCTGTAAAACTTCGTCGGAAATCAACATGACGTGGTGCGAGAAGTTCGACCCGGCTGGGAACGGGGAGAAACTGTGGAACGATTTAAAGGAAAACGGGAGCCTAACGGAAAAATCGGATGACGAAACTTTGAAAGGTAATAACAATAAAATATGTGAATAAATAACTTAGTTTTTTAACTTCTAGGCAAAGACGTCGCTGTTGCAGTTAGTGCACAAATTCTGGTGCATTCTGAAAGCAGCTCCGAGTTGGAATTTGCTGTAGTCTGGGATATGCCAAAGATTCATTTCACCAAAAAGATGAAGGAGCATTTTAAATATTACACCAAATATTTCGGTACCAGCGGCGATGCTGGTCCGGTTATTTCCGACTACGCCCTGAAAAACTACGCAAAGTGGGAAACACTGATCAACGAATGGCAGCGGCCTATTCTAGAAGATAGGTATGGGATTGGTTTTCTTGCGAAAGCGAGAATAAAAAAAAAACAATAACCCACATCTGCAATTGACTTTCAGTGACCTGCCCGCTTGGTACAAAAGTGCTATATTTAATGAACTGTACTACATCGCTGATGGCGGCAGCGTCTGGTTGACTGTGGACGATCCCGAGATATCATATGACGACCCTAGGTTAGCTAAATGTGACACACGAGGTCATCGCGCTAGATATTTATATGGTTTATGTTTGCTCTCCACAGACTAGCATACGGACGGTTTGCATATTTAGAAGGTCACGAGTATCGAATGTACAATACATACGATGTTCATTTCTATGCGTCGCACGCGCTGGCGAGTCTGTGGCCAAATTTACAAGTGAGTCGCTGATGCGGAGCAGTGAAAAGTAAACATCGACTGACGCCTACCAACTGTTTTGGATGTTCTTTTTCAGGTCAGTTTACAGTATGATTATAAGGACACAATCTATCGGGAGATAACTGAGGGACGAAAACATCTGTACGACGGTAAGGTGATCCCGAGGAAAGTAAAGAATTCGGTTCCACATGATTTGGGCGATCCAGGTATGTGAAAATTTGTTTAGGTACTAACAGATGTCAAGTTTAATTTTTGTACTCTCCACTTTTCAGGCGAGGAACCGTTCGAGCTGATTAACGCCTACCCGATCCATGACGTTTCCGAGTGGAAAGATCTGAACACCAAGTTCATTCTGCAGGTGTACCGTGATTACCACACGCTCAATCAGTACGCCCAGTTGAATGCGGAGAACGCAAGTAAATTCAGTTCCATTGAGTTCATCGACAAGGAGAGTATGAGTGAGATGTATATACAGGATAACCGAAACAAAATATCACCGGATGGAAAGGACCAGAACCGCAAGTCGGCTTCGATGTACATCAACGAAACTAACGGAAAGGTTTATCTGATGGATGCAATGACTTATCTGAAGAGTATGTATCCAGCTTGTAAATTGGTGCTAGAGAAGACCCTCGAGTGGGACAAAGATAATGACGGGCTAATTGAGAATAGTCGTACTCCGGATCAAACCTACGACACGTGGGTTATGGAAGGGCCGAGCGCATACTGTGGGGGATTGTGGCTAGCAAGCTTGCACTGTATGTCAGTGATGGCAAACATACTGGATCAATCAGAGGATTGTATAAAATACCGTCAACTGTTGGAAAAGGGCAAAGCTTCATTTGAAGAGAAGCTGTGGAATGGATCGTACTACAAATTTGATGCACAGAGTACTTCGAAAAACTCGATCATGTCGGATCAGCTTTGTGGCCATTGGTACTTGCGATGCTGCGGCTTCGATTATGAAATTGTACCGAAGGAAAATGTTCGAATTGCACTGAAAACAATCTACGATAATAATGTGATGCGATTTTGCGGCGGAACTAGCGGTGCGGTCAATGGATACGTGCCGAGTAATCAACCGAACAAGGATGGTAGAGTGGACATTTCTACGGTCCAAGGGGAGGAAGTGTGGACCGGAGTAACGTACGCTCTAGCATCGACCATGATCCACGAGGGGATGTTCACCGAGGCGTTCCAAACCGCCGGAGGTCTGTATCAAACGCTTTCTGAAAAAATTGGCATGAATTTCGAAACTCCGGAAGCTCTGTACGCGGAGAGGCATTATCGTGCTATCGGATACATGAGACCACTCAGCATTTGGTCCATGCAAACTGCGTGGAAACAGAAGAAACAGAATAGAGACTAATTCGAAGGCAGTCCGATTCGTTCATGAACAAGTATTTTCAAACAGAGTTTCTCGTAGTTGAGCCTAGTATAAGTAGAATGTTTTTACGGAAAAGAGCTAAGCTTGCCATACGCAAACGGATGGTTTTGGTGTAGATAAAGACAACATTCAAATGCTGTCAAATGGTGATGATAGATCCTCTTTATTCCCATTTATCTCCGCTGCTGACCGAACGTCGTGCTTATAATGCGGTATTAGTTCATATTTAAACAAAATAACGCCTATCATGGAAGGTAATCACAAATGAAACTGTGACAATTGCTTAGAAAAGTATAAATTGAAATCTAAACTCTAATCGCAAAGCGGAAGATACCTGTATTCGTGTTTGTATGTGTGTATAGTTAGGGGTAAATATTAGTGAAAGCACACGTGTATGTGAATGATTATAAAGGACTATACGGGATGATTTGCGCGGTTGTGCAGGTGTATTTGTGCGTGTCTGTGTGTGCCGTTTACCCGTTTTCCTCACAAATGTTTCAATGAATCCAACTCAATGTACAAACAGCAAGCAGCAATCGATGCACTTTAACACGCATAAGCCAAATCCATCATCCAAACATTGGCTATAAATTTATTTCTAACAAGACTTCTAAGATTTATTCTAGTTTGTTCCATTTTTTTCACTACTTGTATTTTTTCAGCTCCTAATTATTTCTCTCCTAGACTCGTACACATTACCTAAAAGCTCTTCCATCGTGTACCCCAATAAACTTTCGAAATTTCGATCTGGAAGACAAACGTAAGAGAATCAAAAATCCATTAAATTAAACTGTTGATAATAGGGTAGAGTAGGACATATCCTATTTTGATTGATTTATATGTTCCACTGTCAAGAAGCTGTATTTAACAAAAATTACAATACGTGTTATGTTATAAAGGACCAACTTAATTTTAGAACCGATAATAATCGTTAGTATTCCGTGCTTAATATGACCTCTATCTCTAGTTATTCTCGTAATGTAAACTAATATTCATTTTAAACATATATTGAAAGTGTTAACATGCTGTCAAGAGCAAATATACAAGAAAGAGTGATGACCAAAGTAGACCCCTTCCTCTCAACGCTCCTCTTGACAAACCAATTAAAACGTTATCACGTGTGAAATCACAAATTTTTTGACAAAGTCAACCATATATGCATTTAAATATTATATTTGTAGTACTCTATATAGGCCCACTGGTTTTGAAGTTTACAGAAACTCTAAAAATATAAATTTGGGACAACCATGCTATCGGAACTCAGAACACTATAGCAGAGTGGAATCAAAAAATTGACTTTGACAAAAAAAATACAAAACCGACAAAGGAATAGAGATGAATGAACCTTTTAATTAGTCGCAAGCACAAATAGCTAACCATGCATATAGATTTGATCAGAACAACTATCTAAAACTTCGTTTGAAGTGCGCAAGGTTAGCCGATTAGCCAATTAGACCTAATGTGAAACCACGTGCTGCAGCTGCTGCAATATTCAGCGTTTATAAAACGTATATTTTTATAATCATTGTTCTAAATCCAAAGTATGCTCAGGCACACAACCAGATGTGTAGATAGGTTTATTGCATCACGCATGGTGTCTTCTCCATGGCCTAATTCATGTACAATGCTGAAGCTGGAAGCTAAGCTTACCAACTCTTGCTAATATACGCTACTGAGCGCTATTTATTCGTATTCAATTTAGTGTTAAAACCCCGATGCAATAAATGGCCCTTACGACGTTATGTTCTAAATGTGACTAGTGAAAAAAAAGATCAATATTTAAGATAATAATATGCTATCATGTGGTAGATCCTGCGTTACCATTGTTTGAGTTTTCTTGAATATCCGAATTCTTGCGATTTCTAAAGGTTTTCGTTGGCGAGTCGGCCAAGCTTCCAACTGTTTGTTGATACCAAACGAGTTCTCATTGTTCATTCGTGGAGTCTAAGAGAGGTTTTTCGTCAAATTGTTTTTTATTCAGCCAACCGTGTTTTTCATTTTTCAAAACTCTTTTTGATTCTCTTTTACTTTTTTTTTGGTGGGTTGTGACTTTCGAAAAAAATGAAAACTGAAAAATGCATATTTTACCACACCGTACTGCCGGTAACCGCAAGTCAGTCCCATCTGTAAAAATATGAAATCGAGAAAACAGCTTCGAAAGATATTTTATTCACGCTCAGTTATCACCTATTCAAGATGAATTTTTTTTACAATATTCATGCAAAAATATAGTTTGCATACTAGTCTGCACTAATTACGTTGTAAAAATCACTGAAACCATTGATTTCATGATAAAAACGATAAAAACATTGAGTGTGACTGACTCGCCGTTACATTCTACACCGAAGAGAAAAGTAACCGCAAGTCAGTCACATTGACATGTTGATACTATAGTGTGTGTTGACGTGTTGTTATTCGTTGCCGTGAAAAACCGTCAATCCTTCGATTTTCTTGATAGATTCACGAAGAAGCGAACCATGAAAAAATAGACATGAATTCATATTAGCAGCAAATTGCTGCAAAGAAATTCATCACGTATTCAAACTAAAAAATAATCCCAATATTTGATAATTGTTACTAGATAACTCAATTTTATATAAACGGTCATATCAAACTTCTCTCCTCCACTCCCCATTCATTTTATTGAACCTATTATGCATGTTTTTTTGAAGTAGAATACTTCTCTCAGGAAGTTCGGCTACATAGGGATGTGAAATGAAAATCTAAAACCGAAAAAAGTGAAAAATATGTCCAATTTCAACTGCTAATAAATCGGTAAGTATTCGATGGATTTCCTTCGTTATTGTGGCAATAGATTGGAAAATCTTCTAAGATTCTTCCCAAAAGAAGATAATTGAAATTTTATTATTCGCACTATTGTACTATTGAAAATAGTCAAGCCTTGTCAAAACGAAAAATTCGACCTCTGTTTGGTCGTTATATGATTGCTTCCCAAGCGCGGTCGACAGAATCATATACCTTGCAATTGAAAACATGCAATTTGGGCTATATAAGAGCCTGTTTCAGCCGAAGCCGCGCATAATAGTTCTAGACAGCGACAACAGCAGTTGTCCTTCCTTAGCAGCAGCACGAGCTCTGTGGTTGGTCACCACGTCTCAGGAGCAGCGCGGTTCTTCTCAGCGTGTGTCGCCAGACTGCCATTATTCCCCCACTGTTGGGGCAACATGAAGATTGCCATCAAGAAATCCAACTTTGGAAATCAAAATGCCTTTTTCAAGGCAAATAAACAAGTCGTTGAAAGTTAATAATTTTTGACAACGAAAGCAAGCATCCTGTGTTGGATCCTAGTAATTTAAATCTATCGCGCCCGTCTACTTCACTGAATGAGAAATAACTTCCACAGTGCATGTTGTCCACATATCTTAATTCCCCCACTGTTTGGGCAGCTCAAAGGTTGCGATCAGCAACCGATTTTGAACCGCAAAATGCCTTTTTCAAGGCAAAAAAACGAATAATTGAAGGTTAATAATTTTCTGGCATCAAAACAAGCGGACATTCTGTGCGGGATGCAATCAAATTCTGTTGTAGTTGTCTAATTTTTACTTTATTTAGTAAACCCCCCACGGTAGGGGCAGCGCAAAGGCTGCGATCAGCATAACCGACGTTGAATAATAAACTGCCCTGTTAGAACGCATTCACAAAAGCAGTTAGTTCGACTTTGCAGAGCTAATATGAAGTCGGTTCAATCAATCAAGCATGAACAGAATTTCGTCGTATCCCAGCTGCCAAGTTGCAACATTATGCAACACGCAACAGCCAGCAAACGAAATCGCTTGATGTTACAAACCGCAATAAGATACGGGTTTAACCCGTTGCGTGTGTGAGAGCAAGAGCACCATCGGTGTTTTTTCGCTGGATACAAAAAACAAATGCGAATTGTGGAATAATTTGTCTGAAGAACATCAGGGAATGGAACAACTGAACTGAAAGGCGTGGCCTATTTCGTAGCACCCTTCGACTATAAAAGAGTGTTTCTGGGAAAACTAGCTACATTCATTAGTCGGAAGGTGAGTTGGATGGACTGTTCGGGTTGCGCCTGAGGCTGCCTTCAAATTAAACAAATCATTTGCCCTGTGGTTGGTCACCAGGTCTCAGGCCTCTGCCAGGCTGAACGCCAACGCGAGCGATCGGGCGAGATTTTTGCCGTACATCAGCCGGCACTTCCTCTAATGGAAAAGTTGGATCATTTTGTTCAGAAGAATATTACTGTCGGTAATATTATAGAGATGCGATTGCATTATATCCGATATGGAATTGAACAATTGTTCTTTTGAGGACAAATAAAACACTTAATTTGAAGAGTTAATAGTTTTGGGTACCAGTAGCAGTATGGTAACAGCCTCAGCGGTAGGTGCAGCCGGTACTCCCATGAGGCGGATGTTATAAGGAAGTAAATGGAAGCGGCACGGCGAAACAGTTCGGGTGTGCTTAGACGCACGTCATTTTTCGTTGTTGATATTATTCCCCACATGAAACGACGCGCTTTCGTACGATAGCGGCGGTATAAGCGGCAGATGCATTTGCCAACACTTACTCCAGTAAAGCCGAGTCTAATTTTCAATGTGAAAACACCTTTCTATTGTGTTGGCCGTGCGCATTAGGCCTCTGTCAGGCTAAACGCGAAAAGCGGCGCGAACCGATTCGCCCGGCCGTAGGTTAATGTACAGCCGTAAGTAGAGCTGTGTAAAAGTATTCTACTTCAACCTTGCGGTCGTGGCTGTGCACACAACCCTCCTGTAATTTTTTTTTAATTGGGTCTGACTTCCGCTTATTTTTCCTCTGGGGCTGACTTGCGGTTACTTTTCATATTGGGACAATTCGACTTGGATTTTCACTTTTGTTGAACAAACCACTATTTTTTATCGGTACATCAGAAAATACACTCAAAGATAAGCCAAAATCCGATGCTAACTCAGAATCGACAAAATTACAGATGGAACTGACATGCGGTTACCGGCAGCGTACCGAATACAAATGTTCTAGTTGAGAGAGATGTTGAAGCCTGTTCGCACCTACGTGAACTCTCATACATAATTGTCAAAATGTGCGGGATGACAAAAATATTTCTTTTTCGCATGCAAAAACCAAACAAATATCAGCAACACCGTCATCGCGAATAGTGCGTTTTACCTATTTTCCTCACAAATCTTCAGCCTGGTCAAGCTGAGTAAAAATAACTCTTTATATGAGTTGTTTTCAACGAGCGTAAAGGCAATTTGGCTGTCAAACGTCACGCGAGAACGAGAAATGAATATTGCTGAACGCGCTTACTCCACTTTCATAAGAACAAAAAGAGATGGCAGTTCTGCCAGCCCGCTAAGCAAATCAATGTTCTCGCAGGAGAGAACTGTGCTAGTGCTTTTTCTACTCGCACTCGAGAGGCGTCAAAAACGGTATCGGGAAAAAATATTGTGCTCCATTTTGCAATCGGATTTTAACCGGGAAATCCAGCCTAGAAGCATCATGAACGTCGAGGAAGAGGTACTCAAGATTCAGAAGAAACTCGGCAAAATGACGTCGTCCGACGGAACGGTAGGTAAAGGTGCTAATTTCTCGATTTTCAGATTGCAAGATGGAACGCGCATCATTTTTTCACGGGTGGTACAGTAATGGAAGACTGTCGTATAGCGAACCTGGCGGCCCACTGAAACTTTCGGGTGAGCACAGGAGCAGCCGAACCCCGTGCGGGAATGAGAGCAATGAACACGAAGGAAAGAAAACAAACAGCGGCTTCCGACCGTGTTGTGAGCCGACAAGCTTTTTTTTTCGCGCAGCATGCAAAATAGTGGGTGGTAGTGGTGGTGCTTTGTTTTTTTTTTTTTGCGGTTTATGTTTTTCACTGGTATCGCTCGCAAGAAAAGTTATCAGTAGCGCCAAAAGGTGGACAGACTCTGCTCTGCGGTTGTTCTGTTTTGTATAATTTACAGTCATTTATAAACAAGTTTATTCTGCTACACAAGTTTATAACCTTCAAAATAACTACCGTTTTAGTTTTAATCAACATTCGGTTTATAGTTGTATGCAAAGCTGGAAAAGTATCATAAATAAGTTATTCATATGCCGATAAATATATATGCTCTGAAAATTTCATCATCACATTATGTTAAACCATTGATTCAATCATTTCATGATGTCTCATATTTCAGGGTCAAGAGCAAGCGTTGGATTTACTTCGAGAACTGCAACGTTTGAACATCGATCTGGATATTCTAACGAAAACACGCATCGGAATGACCGTAAACGAACTGCGAAAATGCAGCAAAGATGACGAAGTGATTAGCCTAGCTAAAACCTTGATCAAGAGTTGGAAACGTTTTCTGGCCGCTACGCCCCCTTCGAAGGAATCCACAAAGGAGTCGTCGAAATCATCAAGCAAATCGTCTAGCAAGAGTTCCAGCAAATCTGATGCTAGTAACGCCGGCCGTAAAGAATCGGATAGAGAAAAGGAATTGAAGAAGCCGGCCCAGACGAGTTTCCCTCCACCATCGAGCAACACCACCGATGCTGTGCGCCTTAAGTGCCGCGAAATGCTAGCCAATTCTTTGCGGGTGGACGGCGAGCCTCCCGAGGGTTGCCAAACACCGGAAGAGTTAGGCGATGAACTGGAAGAGGCTATCTTCCTCGAATTCAAGAACACCGATATGAAGTACAAAAATCGAGTTCGCTCACGCGTCGCAAATTTGAAAGATCCCAAAAATCCCAGCTTGAGGAGCAACTTTATCAGTGGCGCAATCACTGCACAACGCCTTGCAAAAATGACTCCCGAGGAAATGGCTAGTGACGAAATGAAAACTTTGCGAGATCGATTTGTGAAGGAAGCGATTAACGACGCCCAGCTGGCCACCAACCAGGGTACCAAAACTGACCTACTCAAGTGTGGCAAGTGTAAGAAACGTAACTGTACTTACAATCAACTACAGACCAGGAGCTCTGATGAACCGATGACGACGTTCGTTTTGTGCAACGAATGCGGACATCGTTGGAAATTCTGTTAAGAGGCAGTCACGCAGTTTAAAGCCTTTTTCTCTACCTGCGAAAAGAAAAAAAAAACATCCTAAAAATAACTATCAGAAACGTAATCGAAAATTGTATAACGATTACGAGTAATTGTAACATGAAGGTTTTGTTTGCCAGTTCAACACATACTGATATCGATTTTCGATAGACATTTCATTGAGACCAGCGTTTAAACTTCAACCTGGCTTGTACTGCACACACCAACACTTAAAGAATAGTCAAGACGTTGTTATCCTTCAAGTTGGAAACATAAAATAAAGTACACCTCAAGCATTACAGTTATTCAGCCTGAAGCATAATGCTGATTAATTTTAGAAGAAAAAAGTACCCATTAGGTAGTCCCTTAGTGCGTGTTGTGTTGCGCTTCAATTAGCACCAGCAGGTCAAACGCTGCTCGAGTGCTGATAACGTAATTCAAATTCAATACTGGTCCATTAAACACCGACACACCGAAAATAATTCGACATGTAAAACTAATTTAAGCCTGCCTAGTGTGTAATGAAATAAAAGTGAAAAACGTACTGAAATTGTATGCTGTGTAATAAACCGAAGCCATGTTCCATAAAACGACTCGGAAATCTTTTGTCCTAATAATTGGTCGCAAAATTAACATCTGGTCCGCAGTGGAGCGCCCACAAAACTACGTTAATATTCGTCCACCAAGCTTTTCTTGCTACGACCTTAGCCTGTGGAACAATATGAGGGACAGAATTCTGTATACGGTATTGTAAAGTCATGTGGCTCGATAATTGGTACAGTCCAGGCTGTGGCCTTTTTGTAGATCGTACATCTGAGTCTTTCCAACCAGTCCAAGGGCAATTCATCAGAACACAATTTCAGCATGTACAGCTGTCTGCTCCCGGTTTAACAGAGTTCGGTGGGAATGCCGTGCTTCTCAGCACTTCCTCAGATCTTTCACTCCTTTCTTCATCTCGTCTATGGATGGTAGAACCACAGATTGTCCATCATTCTCAATATTCATCCTGTCCTTTCGACGCCACTGTTTTCCTTTCCGTTCGGCAGCTCACTAAAATGTTGTTTCCAACGCCTGGCCATCTCCAATTTATCGGTAATCTGGTTCGCTTCCCTGTCGTTACACATAACAGGGGTTAACATGTTCCGGTTGCTGATTCTGATGATCTCGTGAAAAATTGCATCATACCTGGACAAGCAACTCTCCGCCTACAAGATCACGCTTCTGATGCTTTTTCATTCAACGATGAAGTTTCTTATCAACGACTCTAGATGCTCAAAATCCCTGACGTATCACAGCCGTAGCCAATATGTGAACTATGACGCTGTTTTTCTTATCCGTCGCTCGCTGTCACAGTTGTATCCAAAAGTGTATCTCACTGTGAACATATTCTCAGGTTCATCAACTCAGCGAGTACTCGCCAACCGCTCCTTCAGTTGAGAATCATTGGATGATCATCCGTATTTTCCTTGTTATGCTGGCTTTCAGCACGTTGGCCAACCGGGCGGAGATCTTGCATACCACGAGATAATGATTCGAGTCAACATCTAACGTCTGTAATCGAGTAGGCCTCCCCAATTGGGGTTACCTAGGTATACGTTCGAACATTCCGTCCCTAGTAGAGTGAATTCTTTCTCTGCCAATCACGGGGCGCATTGGCATCAAAGGCGATCTTGATGTTGTGTTAATGTTACTCTCTATACATTTTTTCAGCGAGCTAATAGAACTCCTTCTTCTCGTCATCAGGTTTATCATTGTGCGTACAAAATGTAATTGAAGAATTTGTCCTTAACTCTCAACACGCATTTGGGGTTACTGATCGGCCTCCATCGAAAGACACCTCTCTAGCCCGGATGCGTATTTCGGAACAAACAATGTTATTTTTAAAAGTTTTAAAAAATACATATGAAAATAAACTCATTGAGCATGAGCATGAGCATGATTGACCGCCCGCGGTTGCTACTCCGTTATTGCCAGATCAGCTGTAATTACACAGAGAACCAACAGATGATGCTTGGGACCAACATGCATCCTCAATATGTAAAAACTGGTGACCTTAATCTTTGTATTAGGCAACACCAGCGCCGGCCGCATCCGAATGCAGGTCAAAGAAGGAATTTGTATAGGAAAATGTTGACGTGATACTCGCTTATTGGAAGCCGAGAACACCTCTGCACTTCCACGAGAAATCACTGGGATGTTGGAGAAAGGGCAAGGTACACAGCAGGGTTCGTTTTGGTAAACGATGCGCTAGTTTCGGGTGTCGGGTTCTTTAGAACAAGTATCGCGCGAACAAGTTCATTATATCCGCCACGATATTCATAATGCGATTCGAACTTATTCAGTTTGACAATGTAACACCGCAACAATAAATCGTACGCGAGAATACTAGACCTTTGATCAAATTGGGACAACTTCAAATGATATGGTATCTCCTCGTAAGGTGATCCTCTTTTCCTCTTAACACCGAAATCAAGGGCGCGTTGTTGATCTATCTTTAGATAATTCGACCTCATGAATGTATCGACGCGGAGTCTAGGGGTTCGTTCAACCGGACATTTCTACCTAACAAATCGACCAACGACGTTTCTCGTATACACTTTGTCTGCTCTAAAAAAAACGATACGATCCCGCGAAAAACACACCTGAAAAACAGAATATAACAATGATGCGCGCTTATTACGAAAACGAACCATGAGTATATTTCTTGCCAAACGGTCCGCGATGTAGCCTTTGCTACTCGTAGCCATCAGCTATTTGTCAATCCCGAGTACTTTCGAAGAAACGACTGCACGTCGGCCGACGCGATTCTTTAGAGGGTATACATTGTGTTTTCGTTAATCGCGATATTTATCGACCGGACAAAATCTTCGGTTAAACAGTCACAGTGAGACATGAACAAGTATCTGGGAATAGCCCTCGAAATCACTATATTCTAAAAACGTTCATATAAGTAAAATGCTCCTGAGCCGGAAACGCAGTTTACATCGAAGCACTATGCACGACCGCTCTATTCCCTCCTACCGACGCAGAAACTCGGGGACACGACTTTTCACGCCGATTCTATCTTAGTTGTCGATGCGAATGTTGCCCATTAAATAAAAAAAAATGGCAAAGTTTCATGCATGCAAAGCCTTAATAATTTAAAAATGCAAATTTCCATATTGACCAATATATGGTCATATTGGCTCATTACTAAGTTGAGCTACCCATTACCTAATAATGGGTGTGATACTGTTGGAAAGATAGAAAAATGGCAAAGCTTGGTGCATCTAAAACATTAAGTGCAAACATCAGGTGTAGATGTACATACTAATCAAAAGTCTTGAAATTATTGACAGGACCAAACCAATCATGATTATTTCAGGCTGACTAAATAATCCTCGAAAGTCAAACTCGACTACATTGAATTTTCTATTACCTGTCATGCGAGAGTCAGTGCGTTTAAAAATTTATGGTACACGACACATCAACATAACATAAATACAACTTAATTAATCTATTCTACCATAATTTCTAATAAACAACACTATTACACAAAACCACACGAAAAAAGTCTCCAGAAAAACATCTTAATTGCACTCTGTTTTCTATTTGGACAATCGAAACTGTAACAGTTAAACATTCAAAACGGCCACAATCAAAACGGCACGCTACGTCGTTCCTCAAACTGGCAACTACGTGGTATCCGGTGGATCATCACATGATGTAAACCATATTCGAACGCGGACCAATTAGGAAAAAAAATAAAATTCCAAAAGCGAATCGTGTATGTCGTATCGAGCCCGTTGATAAGTTAACCTACCTCACCTGACGATTCTCATTGCTTTTACTTATGGGAGAAAAAAGTAAAACATTTCAAGACTCATCGCGCAAACAAAAAAAAACCCTACTCGCAGCCGAAAAGCTACCACACCTCGTGCACCCAACAGATCACACATTCACGCTTCTGCCAAAGTCCAAAGCCCGCTAAAAACCACTACACACATAGCCTTACATTCATGAAATGTTTGATACAAAAAACATATACTCATCTGTTTTAGTTTGGTTATGCCTATGCCAGCGAAACAAACGCCGACTAGCACAGCGCAACGCCATTCTCTCCGCACTCCAGGAAGTGCCGTTCTCTTCGTTCACACCGCCATATGCACTCCATTATCGCACGTTAATAATGAACCGCTTGTTAGCGCGACGCACGAAGTAGGCACTCACACTCACGCAACCTAACTGGCCTAACAATTTTCAATTTGATTTCGTGGATAAATTTTAACTTCCACGCATAGAACAATGTGTTTTTCACAAAACCTCCACTTTTCTCACTTAAACAAAGCATCACAGATCACAACTGTACACTTTTTAGCAAGTTTGGCCCCTCATTTCACTTATAAATCAATAACTTTAACGGATTGCTTTCGGGGCACGTATTATCGGTTAGTCGTGTTGCCAGCTCCTCCTACATATGAAAATAAGCTTATTGGTTATAAAAAACGAAGATCGATCAAAAGTAACCTTTGGACAACTATGCGTAGAACGGCAGTAACTGCCGGTAACCGCAAGTCAGTCCCATCTGTAAAAATGTTAAAACGAGAAAACAGCTTCGAAAGATATTTCATTCACGCTCAGTTATCACTTATTTAAGATGAATTATTTTGACAATATTCATGCTAAAATATAACTTGCATACTAGCCTGCACTAATTACGTTGTAAAAACCATTGATATAATTGATTTTATGATAAAAACTTTGAGTGTGACTGACTTGCCTATATTCTACACCGAAGAGAAATGTATCCGCAAGTCAGTCACATTGCCATGTTGAAACCATAATGCGTGTTGACGTGTTGTTATTCGTTGCCGTGGAAAACTGTCAATCCTTCGCTGTTAGGAAGTGCATGTCCATGAGAACCTTTTAAGAAATGTCGACGTTGGAAAATCTCAAATGTACGGAGCCGATGAAAGCTTATCCGGTGAGGACTCGGATGAAGAAACAGAAGCCGGGACTGCAGTTGGTTCATCCGACATCGAATGTCAAGATGATCCAAATCCATTTGAGGTTCGAGCATCACCTTTGGAGATTTCTTGGAACGATTGCCTGGATTCTGATGGAAGTTTTTTCGATACTCAAGATTTTGCGGATAGATCCACGAAGAAGCGAACCAAGAAAAAAAAATTGACTTGAATTCGTAATAGCAGAAAATTGCTCCACATAAATTTATCACCAATTCAAACTAAAAGATAATCCCAATAATTGATAATTATTACTAGATAACTTATTTAAACGGTAAACGGTCGTATCGAACCCTTTTTACTCCCCATTCATTTTACTGTTGTATTATGCATGTTTTTTTTGTAATTCGTGACTGACTTTCGGTTATTTTTCTTCTGGGACTGACTTGCGGTTACTTTGCCTAATGTGACAATTCGACTTGATATTAATTTCCACTTTTGTTGAACAAACCACTTTTTTTTATCGGTGCATCTGAAAATATACTCAAAGCTAGGCCAAAATACGAGGCTAACTCAAAATTGACAAAATTACAGATGAGACTGACTTGCGGTTACGGGCAGTATAGCTAGATCAAATTTTCGGCAAAAATATGTATTTTTGTTTGGCTTATAATTTCGTAGAAGATATAAAATATGTAGAAAATTCAGGAAAAAGTTATCTTGAAAATTATGATTTGAGTCAACTTTGTATATAAAACTGGCCGTTGACGTTCGTATCTTTTTATATCTCTTTTAACATGAGAGATAGAAATTTGACATCTTCAACAACGTTGCTAGCAGAAACATTTGCCACAACTTTTTCGAAGACACTGGCTATCTGTTTCACTGTTCTAAAAAAAAAAATTTTCATATCACTTCTAGGTGAATTAATCACCAAATCGTCCATTCTGAAAGAAGCACAATAAAATACATAGAAACTTTTCCAAATAAAGTAGATCACTAAAATCAAATTTGAGGACGCTATTAATTTAGAGCACGAAAACGGCGAAATAAAACACTGTGCGCTGCTGCTCAATTATGAGCGAGCGTCGCAGCATCGGATAGTAAAATGATTGGTTTAAGCAGAAGCAGGCTCTTATAGAGTCCAAAAAGTGCATTCCTGATTGACAAGGTATAATATTCAGTCGACCTTGTTAAGAAAAGCAAGCCTTAAGCGATCAATCAGCGATCAAAATCTACATTTCAACAAGGCTTGACAATTTTCAATAGTACAATAGTTTTTATAATAGTTCAAAAACAACCGACTTATAAGCATTTTGATTAAGGTATATTTGAAAGTGTATTTTGAATGTCGTGGATGAAGATATAGTGAGTATTAGCTGTTGGCAGCTGGGAGTATGGATGCTCTCTCTGAATCAGTACTTAACTGGTGGTAAATTTTTCTCAGCAATTGATTTTTCTGAAATTTTTTTAAGTATGTAAAAATGGATTATATAACTTGTTACATAGCTGTTTTTGAAAATTTCAAAAATTGCCAAAATTGGCTGCCATTTAAGAAAGAAATTAGTTTTGGTTTCATGGAAAATTTTTACTTAAAAAATTATAAAAACTTTAAAAAATCAGATATCGAAAAACGGTTATGTATCACATATATATCTCAAGCAGGGTCCCCCCTTAACGATAACACTATGATAAAAAGCTTTCATTACTAATGAAATAATGAAGATATCGCCAATAGCACACAGTAGAATGGATCTCTAATATTAGCTCTGGATTAAAAACTTTTTCCACGTAACGTTCATGTTTGTTTCTTTTTTATATACTATTTTATTGTTCAATTGTTAGCGCTTACAGCTATGCGTACAGTTTAAGGAACCATGCTTTTTTTTTCAAACTTTAAGCATAGTAAGAATCGGTTATGCATGATTGTTCTTAATTTTTCAATTTTTCATTAAATTGAATCATGTCGACCGTTCACTTTTTTGTTTCCTGCCATGCGAATAAATTATTCATCGGCATTTAAAGGGCAAGAGCTACCTTATTTCACGTGCAGTAAGCTCGTGATCGTCAATTTTGGTAATTCTCACCAATCGTTCAATCACTAAAGAGACTAACGAGAGAGTGAGAATTTGATATCACCCGCGATCGTAATGATTGTATGACGAATCGAGACCCGAGATCTAAGCAGCAATGCCAGTTTAACAAATTTTGCTGATATTCTACGAAGTTCTATGTGTTTTTACTCGACTTTAAGTCAAACCGCTATTTGTCTACATAATAAAATATAATTTTATAACCTGTTGGCACCAGTATCTCCAGCGATCGTGTTGCGAGTTGGCGCGTTACTACGAGAACCGAGCGCACAAAAGCCGCCAACCGTTACCGCACATGGCTCAAAGTTGATTGTGAGTTCGATTCGAGAGGATCAATTCCGCGAACAAAGGTGCCGGCAGTTTAGTTCAGAATCAGTTGACAAAAGTTAGTTGTGCAGTGAACTTGCAGAACTTGGAAATCTATTTTATTACTTCTAACCAAGAACGGTAAGTTTGATGTTGCCGATGCTATGTTAATTTAATTAGTAACATTATCTAGGTTATATCGCGATTGAAATTTGGCTGTTTTTGCGGGGAAAGTGGGTCTTAGTCATTGGACAGTGAAGTAGAACTATGGGAAAAAAAAGAATGATAAAATTTGATATGGTGCAGAGATAATGGAGGAAGCTCAGTAAAGAAAATAGGTTCTAATATTTGGCATAGGTTTCTGCATTGATTGATTTTGTAAATAAATCGGGTATAATTATCTGTGAAATTGAAATGTATTTAATACGCCATCAATGATTTCATACAATTGATATTATTTTCCTTGTGAAAGTTTAGAGCACAGTCCATACTAGATGCCATTTTGTATATTAATTCAATCTTTTATCGGTATTGAAGAACAATAGTCCAGAATTTTTTTTTTTTTGTTACATTTGAAATCCTTTTGGAACATTTTTAAGATATTAATTGACATAATCTTAATCTTGATATTCACTAAAATTATTTCTAAGAATGTTTGCTGATAGTTTAGATTGAAGGCCTCGAGATAATATTTAAACTGACAACAAACCAAAATAATACCTTCGAAAGATATGAGATTTAACACAATTATTTTTGTAATTAAATTAGTTTGTTGAAATTCACTTGTTCCGTGACACTTGACCCCGCCTCTAGGACAAAAAGTTAAATTAAATTTAACTGGTAATACAAAACTAGTTGCATGCTCCAGACTGTATAAACCCTCTAGTGTCCACCATGTCTACTTTTCAATGAAATATGTGTAAAGTATTACGATTAATTTTGTGAACTTATGAACTCACTTTAATATTTTAAACTGAATTTATCCTAAACTGTTGCTCAGAACCGTTTTTAAAGTTTTTTGATTCTGAGTGATTTTTCCGTGGCTTTTAAAACAAATTTAATGATTTTCATTACCTTTACTAAGTAAGTTGAAGTTTTCGAAAATCGTAAGGAGAATGTAGCAACAAGCTAACAAATTTAAAAGTAAAACAAAACATAATAGGGAATTAAAACTAAACAAAATGCAATAATAAATATATTAAATAACGCAATATGATTCAAGCAGCAGAGGGTTTATCTGACTATTATTTTGTGCTTCATCATGCCTCCAAGTTCGCAGCAGCAATGTTCTTACGAGTTATAGCCTGATATCAATCTCCAGGCGCTCCGAGCTTCTAACAAAGCCTCAAAAGCATAGGTAATTAACATACGGCTTTAGCTGATTTAAAAAGGTGATTTAACAGAACAAGTCGTACGTCTGAACGGAAATACCAGCTTTGCACTGTTTTCTAACACGGGGCGATTAAAATGGCAATAATGCAGCTGAATCGTCAGGCCAACTTTTTTGCCGCCTCCTGCGACAACTTCACTGCAATCGAATCGGAAAATAGGTTCCGCGTTTGTTTCACGATCTCTCTGTCAACTTGTTGCCGACTGTCGGCAGCGCTCGCAAGGTCTTCTGTGGGACTACGACTGCTTTTTTTTTTCTAATTGTTATGAATAAAAAACAGATACTAATGTTACTGCATTTTTTGCTGCCTGATAAGTGAATTAATACGCGTGCCCCCCTAGGAAGCAGTAACTGTTGAGCAATACACTTAATTGTCTATATTATGATTTCCCCATTCTCACTTTCTTTGTTAAATATTTTGTTCTCATCGGAAATTCTGATTGCTAAGTTGAAAGTGAAACTTACATCAAATTTGCAATGGAACCAAACAGATCTATATTTTCAGGAATAAAATGTTCTTCTCTCGAACTTAATTAACCTTCACATTGACTTTGACCAATACCACGTGCAAGATCGTGTGATTCCCGTAAAGTTATAGATACATCAAATGGGCTGCAAATTTGTTTTTATCGCTGCCCATTTTTGACAAAAAACTAGAAACCAGTTATACAGCCGGTTATTTTTTACATGATCAAGCGCAAGATGGAACTTGCCAGTACACCTTCATTCAGACTTGCTAAAGCCGGTATCATGAAAGATTTCGCCACATCTTTGTCTTTGATCCATTGTTAAAATAAAATCTGACATGACCAAGCATAAATCAAACTTGCCCAAAACCAGTTATCTATAATGACTACTATATTTGTACTCAATAGGTTAGTGACCGCTCTAATAGTTGAAACAGAATTCTGCTAATCATTTTATCTGGTTATCAATTTGCGATGTATATTAGCTATTAAGTGCCGCCAACAATTACCAGCAGAATTGTTCACGCCAAACAGGTTTGCGGCACACCTGAGTATTCTAATTAGATTTGAACGCTATTCGCGGGCCCTCGATTAACCCTTCCGCCACGATAGAGTGGACAGTGCTACAACCTAGCGCCTTTTGTTATTTTTTGCTAAACCACGAATTAAAACAAGAGACGTTTGCCAGCGTCATGACGCTTGCATGTTGCACGGTTCTCTTGATCGGACGCGTCTCTTTTTTTTTTGCATCTGATTAATTGACGGTTGATTATGCATGCGACGGCAACATTGACCCAAAAGCGATTAACAACTTGTTCTGCCAACGACTTCCATTTTCATACGGTAGACCACGAGCCAGCCCCAAGCCTAGTTGAGGGGTTACAACAGTGATCAGTTGGCGATCGCAGTTGCATAAAATATGCACCTCTTCTCGTCACCTTAGTGGTGTGGGAAATATTGTATTGTAATTGCAATTCGCCGGCTGGCGACGAAACTCGTAACCAACCCCTTTTTCATTAATGCGGTATTCGAAGACATCGCAGGAAACATTTACGAGTATACTTTTTTAATTGTCCCTTAAAAAAAACATACAGGAAGTAAAATCGATAACAAAACTAACAAACTTGAAAATCCAACAACCTTACACACTAATCAAGGTTCACTATCAGTCATAAAATCGCTTTGTGTTAATTTTTAGCCATCAAAAGTAAAGCTTCACTAAAACAAACCGCAGTGTAACATTGGTAACACGTTTTAACGGTGGGTGACCGCGCGACGATTTTATGCTGCTTGATAGAAGAACCACCAAACTTCTTGCAACACCCCCCTTCTCGCACATATCGCAAATTGAGTGTTAAGTGAAACGAGCAAGAACCACTGCTCATTTATATGCATTTCTGCAACAATCTGGGACAACTGACAAGGTCATCATGTTCACCGGCCAGGTGACGTGGAGACTGTTTTTTTTTCGTGTGTCGATCATTGTGGATTTGGTTGCTTTGCCGAGTGAAGCTAAAAAAATTAAAGGAAATAAAGTATATGGGGTAATTTTTCATTTTGGATTTGATGATTTAGAATATCCTGGAAACGGTTACATTTCCAAATTTCCAAATACCTCTACGTTTTATGTAATTTTATTTCGTTCATTTTATGTTTTTAGAATCCCTCCCAGTTGGTCTCGAGGTACAATGCTGGCCTAACAAGCCAGTCATCGTAGGTTCGAGTCTCGGCTTGGGGAAGACTGTTAGTGTCAGTAGGATCGTTGCGCTAGTCCCGCAATTGTCCTGTACACTTAACAGTTTGCTGCGCAGTCTGTGTATAATAAGCAAAAGGTGGTGTTCCGAATCGGAATGTAGCACCAAGGCTTTGCTCTTTAAGTTAAAAAAAAATTACAGGAGGGTTGTGTGCACAGCCACGACCGCAAGGTTGAAGTAGAATACTTTTACACAGCTCTACTTACGGCTGTACATTAACCTACGGCCGGGCGAATCGGTTCGCACCGCTTTTCGCGTTTAGCCTGGCAGAGGCCTAATGCGCACGGCCAACACAATAGAAAGGTGTTTTCACATTGAAAATTAGACTCGGCTTTACTGGAGTAAGTGTTGGCAAATGCATCTGCCGCTTATACCGCCGCTATCGTACGAAAGCGCGTCGTTTCATGTGGGGAATAATATCAACAACGAAAAATGACGTGCGTCTAAGCACACCCGAACTGTTTCGCCGTGCCGCTTCCATTTACTTCCTTATAACATCCGCCTCATGGGAGTACCGGCTGCACCTACCGCTGAGGCTGTTACCATACTGCTACTGGTACCCAAAACTATTACCTCTTCAAATTAAGTGTTTTATTTGTCCTCAAAAGAACAATTGTTCAATTCCATATCGGATATAATGCAATCGCATCTCTATAATATTACCGACAGTAATATTCTTCTGAACAAAATGATCCAACTTTTCCATTAGAGGAAGTGCCGGCTGATGTACGGCAAAAATCTCGCCCGATCGCTCGCGTTGGCGTTCAGCCTGGCAGAGGCCTGAGAACTGGTGACCAACCACAGGGCAAATGATTTGTTTAATTTGAAGGCAGCCTCAGGCGCAACCCGTACAGTCCATCCAACTCACTTTCCGACTAATGAATGTAGCTAGTTTCCCCAGAAACACTCTTTTATAGTCGAAGGTTCAGTTGTTCCATTCCCTAATGTTCTCCAGACAAATTATTCCACAATTCGCATTTGATTTTTGTATCCAGCGAATAAACACCGATGGTGCTCTTGCTCTCACACACGCAACGGGTTTAACCCGTATCTTATTGCGGTTTGTAACATCAAGCGATTTCGTTTGCTGGCTGTTGCGTGTTGCATAATGTTGCAACTTGGCAGCTGGGATACGACGAAATTCTGTTCATGCTTGATTGATTGAACCGACTTCATATTAGCTCTGCAAAGTCGAACTAACTGCTTTTGTGAATGCGTTCTAACAGGGCAGTTTATTATTCAACGTCGGTTATGCTGATCGCAGCCTTTGCGCTGCTCCTACCGTGGGGGGTTTACTAAATAAAGTAAAAATTAGACAACTACAACAGAATTTGATTGCATCCCGCACAGAATGTCCGCTTGTTTTGATGCCAGGAAATTATTAACCTTCAATTATTCGTTTTTTTGCCTTGAAAAAGGCATTTTGCGGTTCAAAATCGGTTGCTGATCGCAACCTTTGAGCTGCCCAAACAGTGGGGGAATTAAGATATATGGACAACATGCACTGTGGAAGTTATTTCTCATTCAGTGAATTAGACGGGCGCGATAGATTTAAATTACTAGGATCCAACACAGGATGCTTGCTTGCGTTGTCAAAAATTATTAACTTACAATGACTTGTTTATTTGCCTTGAAAAAGGCATTTTGATTTCCAAAATTGGATTTCCTGATGGCAATCTTCATGTTGCCCCAACAGTGGGGGAATAATGGCAGTCTGGCGACACACGCTGAGAAGAACCGCGCTGCTCCTGAGACGTGGTGACCAACCACAGGGCTAGTGCTGCTGCTAAGGAAGGACAACTGCTGTTGTCGCTGTCTAGAACTATTATGCGCGGCTTCGGCTGAAACAGGCTCTTATATAGGCCAAATTGCATGTTTTCAATTGCAAGGTATATGATTCTGTCGACCGCGCTTGGGAAGCAATCATATAACGACCAATCAGAGGTCGAATTTTTCGTTTTGACAAGGCTTGACTTTTTTCAATAGTACAATAGTGCGAATAATAAAATTTCAATTATCTTCTTTTGGGAAGAATCTTAGAAGATTTTCCAATCTATTGCTACAAGAACGAAGGAAATCCATCGAATACTTACCGATTTATTAGCAGTTGAAATTGGACATATTTTTCACTTTTTTCGGTTTTAGATTTTCATTTCACATCCCTATGTAGCCGAACTTCCTGAGAGAAGTATTCTACTTCAAAAACAGTAATTAATTAGGAACGCTCTATCTCGATTGAAGTTATTAACCCTTTATGTTTAAAAATCGCAAAATGAAACCATATTCAAGTACATATATCGGAAGTAAGTTCATTTAAATTTCGTCTATAACAATACTGTTTTGAGGCACAGTATTGCACTTGACGAACTGCACTACTTTACATACATAGTAAAATCGCAGTTCAAATTCGTTAAGAAATAAAAAAAATATTCACGACATCTAGAAAAATACACTCATTCCTCAATGGCAGAGGACTGTTATCCTCTTCCATTTTGATGTCAGTTTGGTAGTGCTGTGCATAAAGTCCTTCAAAACAGTCGTTTGTTTCCAATTCATTCATTCAAGCGGAATCGCATTCCAGAGAGCCATATTTCCAGCATTAGAAAAAGGAAATAGTCGCTCGGTCGTATCGCGAGCAGAATAAACGGGAGTGTTGTCTTGGTAAAAGAGCACTGGGCAACACATTGTTGGCTGATTGCATTTTCAGGCGCTTCAGACTACTTTCATCAGACAAAAGGTACTATGTCGACTGCCAATTGGACTTAAGAGTGTAGTAGTAGATCTATTGCAATTGCATAACGGTACCAGAGGTTGGGAGGAAAGTTGGATCTAGAGCCCATATGACAAAGCGCTTATTTTTATGTTATCAATAGTTAAGGTGATCAAAATTTTCAATTAAAAAATCTAGATTTCTCCTCTTTGTAGATGAAGCTAAAATTTTCTCTACAATGTTGTAGCACTGTTAGTTTTAAGAAACTCTGCACAAAGTTTTTTTTTCCTATTTTTAGAGCGCTAGCCTGGTAATTGTCCTGTACACTTAACAGTTGGCTGCGAAGTCTGTGTATAAATAAACAGAAGGTTGAGTTCCGAATCGGAATTTAGCACCAATGCTTTGTTTTGCTACGAAGAGAAGAAAGCTAGATTTTTTATTTCATCGAAAATTTCGGTCACCCTAATTTTTTATAAAATAAAAATACGTCATATGGGTTATTCCATGAGAATCGTGGTCACGATTTTTACGAATTTGGATCAAAGTTAATCATCTAAGGTCACTTTGGAAAAATCCTGATTTTGGTGTCAATTGGAATCAGGTTTCGGAAAATTACTGCTGTGTGACAATATACTTTTGGCATTGCATGTGTGCACTGTCGTCAGTGACTGTCGGACTGAGTACCGAGCGTATGGAAAGCAGGAGGAACCGTGCATTACAAAGAGCCGAACTAGTTTAAAATTTGCTATCACGGAAAAGCAATACTTTTCAGAAGGCTCCGTTCTATGCAAAATAACGCATTTTTTGTTCGACAATCATATTTCTTGGCAATACTTACTTTACTTTACTTTTTTGGCTAACGGACCCTTCACCGGTCTAGGGCCGAACGAATTAGAGATGTCCAGCTTCTTCTGTCTTGGGCAGCCATTCTCCAGTCTCCCCGTACACCAGCAGATCATGCATCTTCTTCCACCGCGCCCATATACCGCGTGCGAGGCCTACCACGGAGACGGCGGCCTCTTCCTGGTTCTCTACTGAAGATAGTTTTGGCGGCTCTCTCGTCAGGCATCCTGGCTACGTTTCCAGCCCACTGAAGCCTGCCCCGCTGTATTACCTTCACTATATCAGAATGTTTGTATACCTGGTACAACTCGTGATTCATTTGTCTGCGCCACACTCCACCTTCCAATTTACCGCCAAGTATCGATCGCAGAACTTTACGCTCACAAATTCCGAGCACTCGTCGATCAGCTTCCTTCAGCGTCCATGCTTCATGTCCGTAAAGGGCCATCGGGAGTATCAGCGTCCTATACAGCGCTAGTTTTGTGCGAGTTTGCAAACTACGGGACCTTAGCTGGTTACGCAGTCCGTAGAAAGCCCTGTTCGCAGCTGCAACTCGTCGTTTCACTTCACGGCTTATATCGTTGTCACATGTCACAAGCGTACCAAGATAAACGAATTCGTCAACCACTTCAAATCGTTCCCCAGCTATCTCCACCTCAGCACCAACACCACGGGGACTCCCACGCTCTCTGCCAGCTACCACGTACTTCGTTTTGGCAGACTTAATGACTAGTCCCAATCTCGCTGCTTCCCTCTTAAAAGGTACGAAGGCCTCCTCCACGGCCTTACGGTTGATACCGATGATATCGATGTCGTCCGCAAAGCCAAGAAGCATGTGAGATTTCGTGATGATCGTACCGTTTCTTTCCACATTTGCTCTTCGTACTGCACCCTCGAGAGCGATGTTAAACAGTAAGTTGGAGAGCGCATCCCCCTGCTTCAGTCCATCCAACGTTACGAACGCGGCTGATGTCTCGCCAGCTATCCGCACGCACGATTTTGATCCTTCCAGTGTCATACGACTCAGCTTAATTAGTTTCGTAGGGAAACCGTGTTCCAACATGATCTGCCACAGCTCGTTTCTTTTCACTGAGTCGTATGCCGCCCTGAAGTCCACAAACAGATGGTGAGTCGATAAGTTGCACTCCCGGAACTTATCGAGGATCTGTCGCAGGGTGAAAGCCATATACCAGCCTGGTATTCGCCAACAAAGGATTCCGTTAGCGGTCTCAATCTGAAGAACTGGAGAGCTGGAGAGCACTTTATATGCGGAGTTGAGCAACGTTATCGCTCGATAGTTGCCACAATCCAATCGATGGCCCTTCTTATAGATAGGGCATATGAGGCCTTCCAACCAAGTCGTTCGGCATTTGTTCGTCCGCCCAGATTCTTAGTATTATCTGGTGGATCGCATAGTACAGCCGCTCGCTTCCCGCTTTTAGAAGTTCGGCCGGAATACCGTCCTTCCCAGTGGCCTTGCCGTTTTATAGCTTACTAATCGCCTTTTTCACCTCCTCCTGTGTCGGTGGCTCCACAGCTTGTTCGTCACTCATAATCGTCATCCTGTTCCTGCTCTGCTCATCCGGCTCCTCACCGTTCAATAGCGCCTGAAAATGTTCCTTCCACCTGGCTGCAACCGTCGGTTTATCAGTAAGCAGGTTTCCGTCCTTGTCATTACACATGACCGGCACAGGGAAATTCCTGCTTCTGACTCTGTTGACAGTTCTATAGAATCTCCGCACGTCGTTTTCAGCATAGCTGTCCTCTGCGCTGGCGAGCACCTGCTCCTCGTACTCGCGCTTCTTCCGCCGGTGGGTTCTATTTTCGGCAGCTCTTGCCACCCTGTATCTCTCTGTTCTGACGCGTAGCCGCAGTGAGCATGCAGCTCCTGGCACGGTTCTTCTCATCTGTCGCTCTCTGGCACTCGGCATCGAACCAGCCGTTAGGCTGTCTTCCACGCGTCTTACCTACCACCTCTCTCGCAGTCGTTTCGATGGCGCCGTGAATACTGCTCCACAGCCCATTTATGTCTTCCACTCCTTCCTCCTGCTGTTCTGCGATCCGTTGATCCAGCTCTCTGGCGTATTCTGCTGCCACGCCATCAGCTTTCAACCGCTGAATGTTGAAACGCGTCGTCCTCTCTGTGCGATATTTCAGCACGTTCGACAACCGTGCGCGGATCTTACAAACGACGAGATAATGGTCAGAGTCAATGTTTGGTCCCCGAAAAGACCTAACATCAGTAACATCCGGAAAGTGCCGACCGTCAATCAGTACGTGATCGATCTGGGAGCAGGGTTCTCCATCTGGATGCCTCCAGGTGTGTTTCCGAATATTCAAACGTGGAAAATAGGAGCTACATATGGCCATTCCTCTGACCGCGGCAAAGTTTATCAGCCTCAGGCCGTTTTCATTGGTTGACGAGTGGAGGCTATGCCTACCAATGACCGGACGGAAGAATTCCTCCCTCCCAACCTGTGCGTTTGCGTCTCCGATGACGACTTTTACGTCGTGTTTTGGGCACTCGTCATAGATTCGCTCGAGCTTGTCATAGAACTCATCTTTGACTTCATCGGATTTGTCGTTTGTCGGTGCGTAGGTGTTGATTAAACTGTAGTTGAAGAATTTGCCCTTAATCCTCAACACGCATATACGGTCATCTACGGGCCTCCACCGGATGACTCTTGTTTTCTGATTTCCCAGCACTACGAAACCGACGCCCCGTTCCGCTGCTTTGCCGCCACAGTAGTAGATGTGGTACTTGAAAGAAGTGCGTGCAATAGGGTCTACTGCACGGAATTCCCTTTATCCCTTTGGCCACCGAATCTCCTGAATCGCTGCGATTTCGACTCCCTGCCGCTGTACTGCCGCTCATGGCAAGTCCGTCCCAATTGCATTTTTGTCAATTTTGAGTTAATTTATGGAATCAATTCCTTTTTATGTCTACTTTCGATAGAACAAATATTTTTGAATACTTCGTTCTGAGGAACTATGAAAAAAATAGCAAGTCGGTTTGTCCCATAGCAAAAGTGATCGCAAGTCGGTCCCATTGCAAAAATCTTCGCAATTCAACCCCACAGCCAATAATGATTATGAAAAATGTGATATTTACCACAACTTATGGTCTTCAGGTTTAGAATTGGATGTACCAAGTGATATTCGATAGGAGGTTTGATTGAATTTTACACGTTCTACATCGTGTGGCTCTAGCTGATAGTATAATGTTTTCTTCAAGACAAAGTTTCCACCAGTAGCTTCTTTCAGCTGTTGGTTGTTGACAATCAACGCTTCCGGTGTGTCACTGTATTGTTAGTTAAAGCATTCTTGAGTAAATACTACTTTTCGTATTTTATCCGTATTTTATGTAAAGACGTGGGCCAGAATTGTAACATTATTGTCGTGAATTTCGTTTTGAAGAATTTGTTAGTCATATCAAATACTTCGGTACGCTACTTAACTGTTTTTTAACGGAGCAAACATTTTCCTAAGCTATATTTGTTCTTTCATATTTGCTTCCACTGCTACGTCGAAGCTGTCCGCAGTCACGAACGTGTGACCGCTCTCAGGAAAATTTAGAATAAGTTACCTACACTGATTTCGAATTTATCAGTAGTATCAAATGTAAAAAAAAATCTAATTTTATTCTGAGCGGCGCAGTTGGTACATTATGTTATGCTTCTCACAAAAAAAACTTGTTTAATAAGGCACGTGAGAAGGTCATTTATGAATTGACCAGCGATGGATTCATTCCAAACGCAAGCTATAGCACCGCCATTGATTTGCAGTAGTTTGTTTTTCATCACCGGTCGTAGCCGGCTATGGGACTGACTTGCTATCATTCTGGCTACGTACCGTAAAAGTAATCGCATGTGAGTCCCAGCTTATGATTTTCAACAAATTTTAGTCAAATTTCGGTGTTTATACAAGTTTTATGATGTAAAAGTGTTAGATTGTCATTGCAGTACTAATTTCTGTTGATGGTTTTGATTTAAATAGCATTTGAGTGCCAAATTCCACCCAAAGCATTTCGATTTTCAATTGCTGTTTTCTCGTCAGCACCAAAACGCAAATAGGACGGACTTGCTATGAGCGGCAGTGTATTTCTCGAGCAAGCAAGCCAGCCCGCGCCGGTTATTGAGAGATCGGACGTTCCAAGTACCCAATTTCCAATCGTTTACCTTAATCTTTTTCAGTGTTCGTAGACTAGGTCTTTGCCGATTGATCCGTTCCGTATTTCTAAATTCGTTGTTCGTGGTTGATGAAAGGTTTCGGTATACTACCTTACCAGGGTCGCGATACCTACATCCTGCTGATGGGGCTGCCATCTTAGGTGTAGCTGGCGGGATACAGCATTCCATAATTCAGCCGCCCGCTCCGGGTCAGACGCTGTTGTACGCCGCCCCTATGGCGTACGACCCCCTTCCCAGTCAGCATACGACCATAGTTTCCACCGGGGTTGGTTACCCGACCTCCGCTAAGGTTACTCGTATTCCGGTCGGCACCACGTGGAGGTTGGAATAGGAGTTGCTGGACAGAGGTGAATGGCCACATTAGGGTCTCAAGTTACACGTGTTCAGCCATTTGCCAACCAATATCTTGGCAATATCCAGAAAAATACTTCTACAAACGTTCCAAATTTACCATTATGGCGTAGTTTTTCCCCCTTTTGCTTCAACAAGTATCTCGATCAGCCATGTTTGGGGAGTTATGTAAAATACAAAAACTATCTATTTTTTCATTTATTTATAAGACTTCGAAAAAAACCGTACAGATATTTTTAATAACTACTTATTCCAAGTCTAAACATAGATTTGGTCATATAAATCATATTGAACTGAACCTTGCTAAGCAATTCTGGTCTGTCTACGTTTTTTTCCAAATGGTCGAAAATAGAGAGTCGTTGGAGCGAGATGAATGATTTCGAATAATTTTCAATAACACGAAATTTCCCGAAATTTCGGTTTCGCGAAATTGCAGAAAAATTTCGTTTAACTTCGATGAAATCCGCTTAAAATTTCGTGAAATTTCCCTTCTAATTTCGACGATTACGAAATTTCGAACCAAATTTCCGATGCAAATTATTACATAATTTTTGGTTTCCACTTTTGAACATAAAATTTAATAGATCATTTTTAATTTCAATCAAACTTTGAACATGCTCCTGGAAACATTGCTCTGTTTTTTATCAGTGCAGATCCGTTCTAGTTTCTTTCTCAATAAAATCAAAAATCTAGTGTTTCGCGCGCGGTTTCGCACTCGGTGAAAAAGGTGTAAAGCTTTCACATGGCTCTCGCTTGCGATGCCTGATCAACAAAATCAGCTATCAGCTTATTGCCTGAAGTAAGCTCACCCCTTATAAACTCAATCACTTTTTGAGCGGATTGCTCACGTCTAGTTCATTGGCTAAAACACCACGCCGAAGACGTGAAGGATTGCAGGTCCGTTTCTCGTCAGGATGAGGAATTTTTATTTTGTAATTACCGGAATTTTCAGCGTTGTTTTATAAGAAACTAGCTGACCCGGCAAACTTCGTTTCGCACATTTTTGTGTTCAATTTAATAATTCTAAACATTTCAAAGTCATTGGTTCCTTGCGATTTGTTTAAAGTCTGCAAATGCACGACGAATCAGCCATAGGATATGATCAAAGTCAAAAGACAAATCGTTTGAAATGATTGGTTTCATCGGAATGACAACATCCTAGACTTTTGGCTTTTGTACATCACCTTTATTCTGAATATATCCATATTGGGTGGTATTCGGTCATTTTTATCTGTTCTTCTCGCATCAATCTGATTCCGGAAAAACCCATATTGGGTGGTATTCAGTAATTTTCGTTGTTCTCCAGAAACTGAGAGTGGTGATCTTCGAATTCAAAATGGTGTTCAGGGTCAATGCTTGGCTTCTTTGCTTCATCTCGATTACGGAAATATCCATATTGAGTAGTGTTCGTTTATTTTTGGCAGTTTCCCAGAAGTTGCCATCTTACAATTCTAAATGTATCTGAGGTCAATTTTTAGCTCCTTGCATCATTCTGGTTCCGGAGATACCCATATTGGGTGGCATTTGGTCATTTTCGGCTGTTTTCCAGACACCGGGAGTCACCATATTAGAATTCTAAATGGTGTCTGTGGTCGATTTAGCTCCTGTGTATGATTCTGGTTCCGAAGATACTCATATTACCGGAGAAAATGACATTTGGAGACAATATCTGGCCTCTGAGCGTCATTCTGGTTAAAAAAAAATACTTATATCGGGTGGTATTTGGTCATTTTCCGCAGTTTTTCATAAACCGGAAGTCGCCATCTTGGATTTTAAAATGGCATTTGGAGACAATTTATGGCTCCTGAGCGTCATTCTCGTTAAAGAAATACTCATATTGGGAGATATTTGGTCATTTATGGTTTTTTTCCAGAAACCGGAAGGCGCCATCTTGGATTTAAAAATGGCATTTGGAAACATTTTCTGGCCTCTGAGCGTCATGCAGGTTGAAGACACACTCATATTGGGTGGTATTTGGTCATTTTCGGCTGTTTTTCAAAAACCGGAAGACGCTATCTTGGAATTCAAAATGTTGTCTGAGGTTGATTTGTGGCTTCAGTGCATTATTACGATTCTGGAAATACCAATATTGGGTGGTATTTGGTCATTTTCCGTTGTTTTTCAGAAACTGGTAGTCGCCTTCTTGGATTTCAAAATGGTATTTGGAGACATTTTCCGGATAGAAACCGAAAGTTTTCACCTTAAATTCAAAAATGACGTCTGGAGTCGATTTCTGGTTCCTGTACATACCCCCAATCATTTTAGGCTGTTTTTCGGAAAACCTGGTTGAAATAACTGTTTAGTTTATTTGGGAGACCTCTCTCCCCTTCCGGGGGACTGCCAAACCACCATAGGAATTTGTGTTTGATTTGTATAAGAGCCCTCCCATCCAGAAGTGGAACCAACATGAAAATTTTTCTTGCTCTTAAAAACCTCAACAAATCAAATTTGGTTCCATTTACTTGATTATTTCTCGAGATTTGCAGATATTTGTTTTTCATTCGTATGGAACTCCTCCCTTACAGAAGAGAGAGGGGTGTCAAACCATCATAAACATATTTGTTACCCCTAAAAACATCCACCTGCCAAATTTGGTTGTATTTACTCGGTAAGTTCTCGAGATGTGTAGAAATTTGTGTTTCATTTGTACGGAACCCTTCCCTCCCAGAAGAGAGAAGGGTGTCGAACCAATATGGACATATTGGTTACCCCTGAAAACATTCACATGCCAAATTTGGTTGTATTTGATTGATTGGTTTTCGAGCTGTGCGAGATTTGTGTTTCAGTTGTATGGGACCCCTCCCTTATAGAAGAGGGAGGAATGTCGAATCATTGTGGACATATTTTTAACCCCTTAAGACATTAACCTGCCAAATTTGGTTCCATTAAGTTGGTCGGTTCTTGAGATGTGCAGAAACTTGTGTTTCATGTGTATGGCACCCCTCCCTTCAAGAATAGGGAGGGGTGTCAAACTAATGTAAACATATTTGTTACCCCTAAAAACATCCACATGCCAAATTCGGTTCCAATTACATGATTAGTTCTTGAGTTGTGCAGAAATGTATGTTTCATTAGTATGGGACCCCTCCCTTCCAGAAAAGGGAGGAGTCTCAAACCATCATAGGAACCTTTCTCGGCCCCAAAAACCCCTACCTACAATTTTTCACGTCGATCGGTTCGGTAGTTTCCGAGCCTATGTGGATCAGACAGACAGACAGACCGGACTGCATTTTTATAGGTATAGATAGATATTTTAAACCTGTAACCAAAAATGTAAACTTTATCAATAATTAAAAAAAGTGCCTCCCTCCTTTTCCTGCTAATCTAGAATTAATAAAAAGTGTACTTTGCTCAGTTAAACATAAAATTGTATCGTGCCGTGTCAAATAAACTATATCAAATAAAATCAATAAATGAATAAAATGAACATAGTCCGTTCTGATTGACCACATAACTGATAAATGTTAGTCTTATTTGTAGAGGGCCAGAGGCGTCGCGTGGCTGATTTCGCTGATTTCCTTAAATGAAAGAAAAAAATCAAAACCAAAATGTATAATGCATCAAATTTCGCTAGTACGCTTACTTGTTTTCAAAGGTTATCATACTTCGATAATTGGGTTGTTTAGCTATATCAGTTTTTTTTATACCATCTGAAAGAACTACATTTTCTTAATAAAACGCGATTTTCGAAAATTTC
Source organism: Wyeomyia smithii (assembly GCF_029784165.1). Taxonomy (NCBI): domain Eukaryota; kingdom Metazoa; phylum Arthropoda; class Insecta; order Diptera; family Culicidae; genus Wyeomyia; species Wyeomyia smithii. Next base: position 92,888,441 of record NC_073696.1, read on the forward strand.
CTATCGTTGTCATTCAATTTTTATATCACAAATTAAAACTGCTCGAAATGTGCTCGAAGTCGCTACAATGAAAGTTCGCCCATATACCAACTGTCATTGTAGCGATTTAGAGCAATTTTTATTCATTTTTCGTTTCGTTTCGAGTAATCGAAATCTTCCTTGATTTCGTTTCGACTGATTTGGCGAAACCGAAATTGAGGGTTAATTTCGTTTCTTTTCGATACCGAAAAAAACCGATTTCGCACACTCATATGGGGCATAGTTCTTCTACTTGTCAGAGTTTGTAGTCGTACAAAAGAGCAACGATGTTCATAGCGTGGTAGTCGTACTGGATCATTCCTCAGCATACGCAAAGCGAATCGCAGAAACTGGCACTGAATACATTAAATTTGGTTGAGGCACAGGCCACTGCGGTTGCAGCTGAAATATGCTGAGCAAAACTTAGCTTGGCATCAAGAAGAATGCCTAAATCCTTCACAGTATGGACTCGGTTGATACTGGCTTGTGACATCCTGTAGTCGAACATCGTAACATGCCTTTTTCTGCAGAACGAAACCACGTTACACTTCCGCACGTTCACTTCCATTCCATTGAGAACGCACCAGCTTTACAAGGTGTCAATATCAGCTTGGATAGCACAGCAGTCAAGAGTAGATGTAACTACTCGAGAAAAATTGAGATCATCGGCAAACAACGATAAACAATATAGGTCCAAGATGGCTTCTCGGGGCACACCCAAGTGTAACTAAAACAACAAAAAACACGTTCCGCCGATACGTACATACGCGTTGCGCTCGTTGAGGTACGACGATATCCACTTCGTGAGCAAGTCCGGCAATCCCATTTTCAATAGCTTTGTTACCAGCAGAAGGTGAGGCACTTTATCGAACGTAAATAGCATTTACTGCCTGTAATCGCATAATTGTAACATTCGACATTTTATGGATTTCGTACTTTTTATTGGGAAATGCTTGAAATAGTATGTATTTTTTACATCTAAAAAAATATACTTATGTTTGTTTGAAAAAAGTCGTAAAAAATACCAAGTTGTTTTGTCACATAGCGAAAATAACCGCATAATTGTCACACTACTTAACTTTTTCAACTTTTTTGTCAAAAAAGCTTCCATCCAAATCCACATCTGGATCCTTTGAAACTCGGAGATTATTCTGGTCCGGTAGCCAACCACCGGTGATCCGTTTCTGATGTTCAGCTCATGCTTGTTGAAAACAAGAAAAACTTCATTTCCTTTGTGATATATTCCAAAAGTACCTTGAAAGTGACGGCATAAAAGTATCATTGCAAAAATTTCAACTAATTTGACTTCAAAAGTAATGTTCAATGTAAACATAGTGTAAAGTAGTGCTTTCTTCATGATACTTAGTTTATTTGAAGCGTCTATTTGCAAGAATATAATGGGAACAATGCATTTAAGGTCAAAATATAAAAGCGTCATTTTCTCGAACAACCGATTTTGCAAATGTTACAATTATGCGATTATGGGCAGTTTACTTGTTGGCGCTTTCCAATGCGCTAATCAACAAAGAAACATATGCCATCAGGTTAGTAGTCGTCGAACGTTTTTTGACAAAGCCGTCCTGCCATTCGTAGATATAATGTGGTGAACTTTCGGGTAGAGCGAATCGTGAACCAGGTTTTCAAACACTTTCGGTAAGAAGCTCACCCAGCAAACCAGAAGTCGTATAGGGATGTTAATTTTAAGTCGCTCAAATGTGCATGTCAAGTTTGAAATTACATAAAATATCAAATTAGATTCGTTTATATCGTATAAAATTTAAATCCTATAAAACGCAATATCAGGTTATATATAAAGCCATTCAACGTGTCATATGAAATTGTAAAATGCGTCAATCCTCTAAGTCGCATAGAATGCAATTTAAGGTTCAAATGAGGCCATTTGAGAGAGCATGCGAAGTTAAACAAAATAGTAACCAATTTATTCTTACAATGTGCGTTTATGGCCTCCAGATTTGTACACATAGGCGCATTTCATGCATCTTATATGGTCATTATTTACCAAATAAGGGTTCACTCAACAGAGTTGAGCGCAGCAAATTTGTTTGCTGGGCAGTATGGAAATGGCCCGATATTTGTTAAACATGAATACTGCCTGCTTTATGAATGGGAACAATTTCTGCTGTTTTCCATGCACTGTGAATTATTTGGTAACACTTGCGGTCAGAAACTAGGGCTTCCCGTGGTTTTGTGGTTAGCGATGCCGATCGACTAGCTTTCCCACACGGATGTGAAGATAATTTCGCTGTAGTGTATTGAAAAAGGCCATTATCCAAATTTACTCTCAGATCTGGAATCTGTGTCACTCTCGATAGAAGCTGACCGGAAACAATAAGATTGTCTTCTTTGTCCGATAGAAGGAGATGATACTACATCTCTGAATGCTTACAGAAAGAAAGAACACCACTGGCTGAAAATATCCGCTAGTAGCTGGAGCTCAACGCAGTCGACGGTATTTCTCACAACTTCAAGCAGTTTGACGTCTTCGGCGCACAATTTACGGCAACCATCCGCAAATAGTAGAGAAATATCATTGATGAACAACATGAACAGTAGCGGTCCAAGATTGCTACCTTGGGACTCCAGAGACATTTGTGAACTGTGCAGAAAACTGAACTCCTATCTTCACACAGAGTGTTCGATTTTTCAATCAGGATTCGAATCATTGCACAAAAGCAAACGGAACTCCTAGTTTTCGAGTTTAGTTAGAAGTATTTTGTGATCTACTCGATCGAACGGCGCATTCAGATCAGTGTCCACCGCGTCTATTTGGGCACCTTCACTCATGTTTCGCAAGCAAGTCGACGAGGATTCGACTAAGTTAGTTGTCATCGATCGTTTCGGGTAAAAACATGTTGATCCGACGTGCTGTATTGCTTGCAGCTGGCGAAAAGGGTATCGTTAATAATTATTTACATCACCTTAGAGCATGCGCAGAGGGATATGATGGCTCTAAAGTTTTGTACATCACGTCTATCGCCTTTCTTGTGCACGAAAAACATAGGCACGACAGAATTCCATCTTACGTATGCGTTAAAAAATAGACTTTTTTCGGATGGTGGTTGAAATATAACTAAGACAGATAATTGAGTCTGACAAATTTTTCATGGAAGGTAGTTATGTTAGCTTACTCGCAAAAAAAAATCTACGATCTTGCGTGTGGCCTTCCGGTAGTTAACCGGAACATTCACCATGGTGGACGATAACATGCGTGTTGGCATGTTTTTTAATTTTTTCTTTGTTTTATTTATCAATTCCTTCTCAGTTTTCACGATAAAATTGTTGAAGTAGACGCTTCAGGATTGCCCAGAAACCCAACAAACAATTTTGTTGGATAACGGCTTGTTAAGCTATAGTTCCGCTGAAATCCACTGAATAATAGCTTGTTAAGCTGTAAATCAACAAAATTGTTTGTTGGGAACTCTCGATGGGACGCAACTTGAGGACGTTGGGCGGGCTCGCCAACTTGGGTACCTCATCGATATTTAGCCACTCTTTATGGTATTTCCTGATAAACGACGCAACTCCCGGCAGGCACTTCGTACTATAAACTCCCCCGTTCACGGCCAGTCCGGAACGAAAGAAGAGCATCTCGCTGATTGTCAACCACAGCAGCACCTCATTGGGGAACTTAGTGTGTGAAAGAAACTTCACTTTGGTGCTTACTTCCTCCGTGGGGGATGTAAAATACAAAGTACCCTGCAAGTCGTTGGCTTCGAGGGTGAGAGAGGTCTCGTCGTCCATCACCACCGCAACGTCGTGATTTGCCAGGAAAATCGATTTGACCATTTTTTTCAGGCGCTGCCCCTGCGTCATTGCCTGCAGCTCCGAGACTAGTGAACAGGACTGCTGCTTTCTGACATGTATGCCCATGTTCGCCAGGCACTTTTTCACTGTTTGGCCGGTTGCATGGACCTCCCGGCCAAGCGCACGCAGCGATATAGCCACTTTTCCATCGGTCTTCCTCTTCAGCATCCTTTGGCTCTTTTTGTCGCTCAGGGTCGTCGGCCGTCCGGAACCTGGCTTCCTTTCAATGCTCTGATTGTTGTCCAGTAGTGCCAAGATGTAGATGCCGGAACGGGCGTATCTGGTGTCCACGAACTGCCGCACGATGTCTGTTTTCGACCCGGCGGGGTACTGTTGTTTAAACACGCACACATCCGAACGGAGTAGCTTCACTGTTTTCGCCATCACGGTTAGAGTTCGACTGATAAGCCTTGGTACTACATTCCGTATCGAAACTTGACCTTCTGTTTTACAATACACAGACTACGCAGCCGACTTTAAGTGTACAGGACAATTGCGGGGCTAGCGCTACAATTCTACTGACACTAGCAGTCTCTCTCGAGCCGGGATTCGAACATACGACGGCTGGGTCGTTAGGCCAGCATCGTACCTCGAGACCAGCTGGGAGAGTACAACTGATAAAGCTATCAAATTTTCTCTGCTGACTCATGGGTTTGCATGCGTAGCTTCGTCAGTGCGTGTAAGGTAAACCCATGAAAAATCGCCAATTTTTTTCCATTCTTTTGAAGCAAACGTTATGGCAGGAGTTCTCAGATCTTTCGCTCGAAGAAGCACTTTTTCAAGCCAAAATAGTTGGCGGAGCGCCTGCATCTGCAACTCAATGAGTAAATTGTTACCAATATGCAGGTTGGTTAGACAGCGTATAACTGCGTCTGATTCGGGGCGGACGACTGAGCTATGGAATGCTTACCTAACTACGAAGTACCTAACTACGAACAATTCAGACGTAAATACGAATCGAAACAGTCGGCACGATCCAGACGAACAAAAAGAGACAATGACTGTGAAATCGGTACTTGGAATATCAGAAATATACTCACACCAGCATGCGTGGGCATCAATAAAACCAGAGAACTACGAAGTCGCAGCCATTCAAGAAGTGCGATCGCCCAAGACGAGATTGTTTTTTTTTTATTCTCGCTTATTTTCCGTCGGTCTAGTTCCGCCATTGTTGTGGCCAATCACCGACGCCCAGGGAGGCGACTCCACACCCAGGACCCTAACTCACGACCCGTTTATTAACGGACCGGCGCCAACGACTTTACTTCCTCATGCGATGGAAGGCGTGATCCCAGAGATTTTTCGCCTCAGAAAATCTCCCGGTGTCGGCTAGGATTGAATCTAGACCAGTTGGGTTGGTTGTGAGTGGATCACGCCACCTCACAACCATCGACACCTATGTCGGCGGTGGGATTCGAACCCAGGCGTCGAGCGTGGTTGAGGGAGACGTTACCAACCAGACTAGGCCCCCGCTCCACGAGAGATTGTTAGTTCCGGCGGTAGATCCTTCCGCGGGAACAACTTTCATATACCACATCTGCTACAATGGTGTAAACAGAGGTGAATGAAGCGTCGATTCTGTCATGTATGGGAAATTGATCAAGCGTGTCATTAGTTGGAGGTTGGAGTCCCATCTATGTGTGCTTATGCGTGTTGAAAATCAAGGGCAGATTCTTCAATTACAGTCGATCAATGTATACCATGTATACGCACCGACAAGCGACAAACCTGATAATTTGAAAGATGAGTTCAAAGACCTCTTCGATAAATATGCCGAGTATTCAAAACATGATATAAATATCGTCACGAACAATCTCTTGTGGAAGCTAAGGGTCTCAGGCACGACATTATATAGATTTTATGAAGTAGTCACCGAAATTCGGAACTGAACTATACCAATCCCTGCCATGTGCAACCATGAGGAAAGAAACCTGATAACTAGTGAGACCAGTGGAGGTTTAACGGCAAAAGGGGAAGAGCTGTCAACAGAATCAGGAGAGAAATTGAAGAAGATAGACAAACTGTAGATTCGCCAAGCTTGAATAAGGCCAAGAAAGCTTGTAAAGAGCCACCAAACAGCTTAAAAGGATGGCGCTCTAGCCAGAGTTTTCCAAAGTCGGCTGTGAGCAATAGACTAGGACACGGTTAGATGGGAAAAAAGTGATGGTGTTATTTTTTCGCTCCCATGCACTTTTCGTGTTTCTTATGGGTCCTATAACAACTGTGTTACTTTTCAGATCAATCGGTGTAACGCCCGATTTGCGCCCGATTTTCAAAGCTTCCATACGATTTAATATGGGAAAAACCACTTTTTCAAAACTTTTTCTATAGAGATGTCCAGTTGGCTCCTAAAAATACATGATATTTATAGGAAATATTCCTGGGAAAATTTTTTCTGAAGACCGCAAGGCGCTACCTTGCTTGTGAAAAAAGATATTCACCCCAGACTGATTGAATATCTGACGAACGGCTCACCATTGAATTTTACTAGCAATACTGCTGCAGCATGCTGCTGTTGCAAATTCAACCATGTGATGAGAAATGATATCGCTTAAATTTATCTTGGAGGCTTCTCCGAAGGTACTAGAAGCTGAAATCACACTTTCAAGCTTAATTCCACGCGAAATTATTTCTCATACTTAAGCAAATTTGCAATAGCAGCATGCTGTAGCAGTGTTGCTGGAAAATTTCAATGGTGAGCCGTCCGTCAGACATTCAATCAATTTGGAGTGAATAGCTGTTTCTACAAGCATTGTAGCACCTTACGGTCTTCAGAAGAGTTTTTCCTAGGAAAATTTCCTACGAATATCATTGATATTTTTTTAAGAGCCAACTTGACATCTCTAGAGAATAAGTATTGAAAAAGTGGCTTTTCCCATATAAAATCGTATGGAAACTTTAAAAATCGGGCGCAAATCTGACGTTTCATCGATCGATCTGAAAAGTTACACAGTTGTTATGGGACCCATAAGGAACACGAAAAGTGCATGAGAGCTAACATTCATTTTTTGTCCCACTGTAGTGAGCAACCGTTGAATTGCCGCAGATAGAAACTTTTTCAGAAGTTTCTGTCCTTGGTTCAAAAATACAGGTACTCCAACAAATTTATTGAGTATTCCGCCGATGTGGAAAGCTAACAGAAAAAATATCATTCCTTTTGTGGCTGATTTTAATTTCGATTAAAAACGCCGCGAAGCACTTGCCAATAATTGCTGATTACTATGAAAAAATACTTTGTCTGAGAACAGCTCTCTGAAAAAGGTTCTTCTTATAGGAAAAGTGCATAGAGCAGAATCAGTTTTTGCTACGATTTCTCTTTAATTTCTGGCTAATTTTCCACGGTTTCCAATGACTGGTTTTTGTAGCCAAAAATCAGAACATTATCTTCCTGAAGTTATCATTTCAAATCACATATCATCTAATTCTAGCATCACTCGAATTTGTATGATGAACGCAACTGCACAAAAATACGCGAAAATCATGTCAGGTGTCACAAAACAGTGTTCAAATTGTTGCAAAAATAAAACATAGACTAATGAACTTTATCAAGTATGCAAATAAGTTCTACATTTTCGGAATGTTCTGATAAAAATTTCACAAATGTAAATTAACAAACTAGATTTTAATTGACAATTTTACATTTCTTTATTTTTCAAAGAAAATTCTATATAATTTTACCTAATACATTTTAATTTTTCCCCTTTAACACTTTTCAGATAAACAATGGCGTACCGATTCGTTTTCGTGTCACTGACCCTGGCTGCACTGTGCGCAGCTCCGGTTTTGTCCTTTTCGGCTGGAGCACCGACAGATGCCTGCGGGGACATGATCCCTCAGCATCATACCGACCCACAAAAATCGGCAGCACCGTACAAAATTAATTTGGCCAAAAAACAAATCAAGTCCGGCGAAGGAGTCACCGTTACTGTGCAGGGAAACAGCGCCAAGGACACAATCAAAGGACTACTCTGCCAGGCTCGCGTCGGCGAAACGCCAGTAGGATCATTCGATGTACCACCGAACAACAGCTTCATTCAAACCATTGACTGCGGTAAATCGAAACGGGTAAGAATGATATACTGGTTTCCGTATGTCGTTAAGTAATCGTATCAGAAGTAATTGTAGTTAGACCGCTATTGGTCGTGACTTGTTATCTAAAGATTGAGACTAAAACTACTCGTCGTGATTGTTACGAGATGGGTATTAGTTAGTTATTTATGCGTTAGGGACATGCCATTCTACAGACGTTATGAAATTTTTATTTCATACTTGCAGTCGGCTGTTACTCACAAGAAAATCACCACTGCCCCGAACAGCATCTCCTTCAACTGGGTCGCCCCACGAGGCCTGAGCGAGAATGTCCGGATGACTTGTACCATCGCCCTGAACGGTGGCGTTTTCTGGGTGAAAGAGCAGTCAACCGACCTTAAGGTCAACTAAGCTGGACTAGACGAAACGTTTTCGAAAAGCCTAGCTACACTAAATTTTGTTTTATGTCATTGTACTGTTCGACAGACGTATTGTGAAGACTATGTTCATTGTATGTGAAATTGTTTTTTTTCTCCTGACAGTTTTCAAAGAAAATGTTAGTTACTAAGAGACAATAAAATTTATCCTATGTATAAAAAAATCAAATGGTGTTTCACTATTTTTCAGGATCCCAAATTATTAAAAAATGTTTTCAAAGGCTAGAACTGGTCAAGTTAGATTGAGAATCGTCAAAAAAGTTACTAAAGACAAAACAAAACACTCCCAAATTTAACCCAGAATTACCTCAATAAACGTTTCTAGGGCTAGTAACAAACCCCTTATTTAGCATACTATCGATAAAAACGCAGCTAAGCAAAACTGAGAAAAAGGCGGAAAACCAAATGATTTAAAATTGGGTTTAGAATACAAAAAAGGCTTTAGTGAAATGCTTCATCAGGTTACAATTTATCATAAAAATGTTTTTTGGGGAGGAAAAGAGAATAATATTAAACACTTTTTTTCAGCTCCCAAATTTGGCCCAGGAACACAGTTTAAACAAAAAACCTTTAAGTTTTTAGGTTGCTTCAGAAATTGCTTGATATAAATAAAGCAAATCTTTTAATACGATAATATATTACTTTATCTGCACAATCGATTAAAATTTCGATAACATTTACTCAACGCTCACTACACTTACCCACACTACTTCTAGAGTTTCAACTTTTTTATATCTTCCATCCTGAAGTCGATTCTGAAAGTCAAAGTTTTATCAAATGTTTCAGTGCTTCAAAATGAAACTATATCTACCTTAAGGCGAGAATAGTGCGCACCTCATTGGGTGTCACTCGCCATGCAGCTGAAGCCGACTCCCAGTACTCGGGCAGCTCGGAAACGCTCTCCAAGTTTAGAATCGTTGCCATCTGCAGCAACTTTGCCAACTTATCTCGCACAGACCACGAAGTAGCCCCCGTTAGAAACGAAGCCAGCGCTCGGGCTTCCTGATCCAGTACCAGTCCTCCGAGTCGATTGAAGGTGGATTTCTTGATAGCCCGCTCTAAACGGGTCGTAATTTCCGTAGTAACAATACTGACCAAAGCATCGTAGTTTCTCGGTGTCAACGAAGTTTTGAACATCGTAAGAAGGTTATCAACTTGAACAATTAAAAACTGAATAAAAGTCTCGCCGGCTTCGTAAGTTGACAGCTCTTCTTCTGTGAGGTTGTGATTATGACCTATAAACTGATCAACCCACGGGTGCAGCCGGGGCTTGATAGCCGAAGCTCGCAGCTGCTGTAGACCGAAATCCACGAGGGCTTTTAATGAATCACCCACCGATTTCAACAGGGAAAGGCAACTATCCAACTTTTCTTTTTCTCGCGTCGTCATTGAAGGAAAATTCAATTTTACTTCGTCTGCCATCATTGTCCACAGCGTTTCAATGAATTCCGTTGACATATCGGCATTATTTAACGTCGTCAGAAACTTTGTCCTCGCTTGATCAACGTCGCTAGTTTGCAACCGACCCTGTTGGATCGAACTTTGAAAAGCAGACTGGGCCAAATCCATGTAACCGGTTGGATAACCTGCTTTTAGAGGGGATTTCAGAGCGTTGGTAAAATCCTGCTCCAAACAGCTGGCCGCATTGTTGATAACGGCGCAAACTCCATCCAACGACTGAGTTCCGTTCGAGCGACGAATGCACTTTCGAATTATGAAAAACACATCATCTAACATGCTGGAACAATGCTGACCGGGCTCGATGCTATCCAAAGATATCGCTTTCAGCACACTTTCCTCCATAAAGTAACGCTCGAAGAGTAAATACGTTCCCAGGACCTCTTGCATTTGTGTGCTCAACCGTGATTTCTTGATTAAATCGTTCAATTTTGCCAGCTTCGCTTCTTTTTCTTCGGGTTGAAAAGCACTCTTTTCAAGGTCAGCCTGCAAATGCGAAAGTATGATGGACCAACATATGAAGCTCAATTCAGATTAGTACTTACCGCGCATCGTCGTTTGATAAATTTCACGTACAACTCTGCCCTCGAATGAATAATAGTGATTTCCCCAATCAATGCATCTATGTCCTTCGCGTTCAGCTTATCAACCGATCCACCACCGGAGGACTTTCGATAGTGGCCCATCGTCGACGTGTTGCCAGAATTCTTTATATAATCGTTTATTTGAGCAACTCGTCTACCGATCTGTCGGTTTTTGTTGAAGTCCAAAATTAACTTGGCAACTTCCTCGTCACATTCCCGCTGAAGAATCGCTATGACCTGGATCAACCTCCCGGCTCCATAGCAATTCTCAATGATAGCCTGGTTGACTTCCACCACACGCGCAATATTTTCCAGCATAATCGTGAGCGTGTCCGAATAAGCGACAGTGGTTCGCTTTTCCGCTTTGGCAATATCCATGGATGAGCGCAGTTCTTTTTGTGCCTTCACCTGCAACTTCGAGCAGATGTAATTCATAAACTTGTCCAGTCCCTCGTCGTGCATTCCCAGCAGCGGAAAAATTTTGAAGAAACGTTCTACCGACGCCAGATCGTCCTTCTTTACAGCTTCGTCAAACTTTTGACTGACCATTTGCCTAATCTGTTCAGCCGCTTGTTCCAGCGTATCCACCGCTTTTCGTACGGATGTTATCGATCCTGACACATCGTCGGCGGTTTTTTGCAGCAAATTCTTATCCATTGACAGGAACCGGTTAACGTGAGCGGCACCTTTTTCGAAATCTTCCTCTCGGATTGCGGCGATTACACCCTGGCTGCACAGCTGCAGATCAATCAAATCGTGCACCCGCTGTTGGCACTCGGATACGCGACTCCGAGCCTCATCCAGTCGGCGCACTTTTGCGCTCACGTTTTCCGCCAGTTGCGAGGTGTGGCCAATCATCGACGACAGGTTTTGGCTTTTGTCTGTCGCAAAGGAAAGGCTGCCCAGCGCCAGACCAATGTTGCGCATTTTCGCTTCCAGTTGGCATTGCTGTGATAGAATGTCCTCGAGACGGGCGTCGATTTCCCTCTGCCGATTAAACGTAACTTAAACTTCACAGGAAACGCGAAAAAGAACACATACCTCTTTGAACGTTATTTTTCGACAAACTTCATCGATGCCCTCCTGGGTACTGATATCACAGTCCTCGACCAGTGAATCCAGTTTAATCATGGTGCACTTGTAACGATTTGAACAACATTTATTGGCGAAGAACCTAATAAAATAACACTTTATTGCGGCAAATACGGCTAGTACGGTGACATGTTGGCAAAATACTTGTCTCTTGTGTCCTGTCAAAGCCAGCTGATCGGTGACGTCATCAAGAAGCTGCAGAAGTGCCTGCAGAAGTTTTGACGTATCGTTGTTTCTGAAGGGAATATCATTCCGCTTTGTTATTGAATTGTTTCTTCATTGTTTTCACCGGTTTTACTTAAGTCGGCTGTGATTTAGGCTTATTTATTTGATTTTGGTGAAATCTATAGCTTTTTTTCAATCTAATTGATTATCCAGCATGTTGAAACTATTGCTGCCCCTGCAGCGGTGCAGTCTGGCATTTTTAACAGGCCACACTGCTTTCCGTACTACTACAACACAACAACGCCCAATAACGCGGGTTGTTCGGTTTCTCTCAAGCAACAGCGGAAACAACATTCAAGATAGAGAAGACGACCTTCCAATATCGGTCGTGTCCGTCAATGATCCATTCGGTGTGAGTAGCGGTACCGCTCTATGGAAAAGGGAAGAACTACTGAGTCGAATCAATGAATTAATCAGTTGCAATCGCACTGAACTGCTGCGTATTTACAAACTAAATCGTCGCATACTGCGAGCGGTACCACCGAAGATGATTACCGACAACATTCAACTATTGCTCAATCGTGGCGTCGCCGATCGAATGATAGTGCGTTATTCAAAGATTCTGTCGCTTTATCCAGGTAACTCAAAGTCAAATGGATTTCTTGTGCTTAAAACATCATCGGACAACTTTTTTTCTGATTTGATTTTTACAGATGAACTTACCGCAAAACTAGATGCACTCAGCCAATTCAAAAGCCTCAAAGATATCAATCACGTGGCAGCATTTTTGAAAATCAAACAAAGTGTTTTACAAAAGGTTGTGGATATTTCTCTGAGTGAGAGCGTGGAACACGGAAATCGCTTATACTATCTCCACGCTAAGACGGGGGTAGACGTAGAAACCATCGCACACTATCTGTCCTCCAGTATTCGGGTGTACAAATTGGCGCTTAGCAAATTTCAAACCAATCTAGCCTACTGCCTGGAACATCTGGAGCCAGCCGATGTAATCCGGCACCTGTCGATCCTAGCCTATGCCAGTTCTTCGATCGCTGAACGGCTGCAGATGTTGAAGTCTTTTTCTCTGCAAAAGGTCAAGCCATGGATGATTCGTGTTCCAAATTTGGCACTGGAAAAAACCTTCGACGAGGTACTGGACAAGGGGAACGAACCTGCATTCAAAAATCCTCTGTCGGAAGTATGGTTCGAAAATCACGTCAAAAGCAAACTTATGACCATGTTGAACTGCAGCCAAGAAGAAGCAATAAAGCTTTACGATGATAGAAAAGGATCCATGTTCTCTTTCGACAATATCGAAATACTGTTAGAAAAGGGTGTTAGCAGAGAAACAATTTTAAAGAACTCTTTTGTGTTATCAGTTAAAAAGCAAGAATTGATTTCCAAGTTAAAGAGCCTAGCGACGCTGAGAGGACTACGGGATATTAATGACGTCATTCCGTTGTGTGCACTTAAGCACGTACAAATTTTGAAAATTGTCCACAAAATTGAAAATGAGCGATTTCCAAACAATACCAATCGTATCTACTATTTCGCGGACCACACAGGAATTCCAGCATCAGATGTAGCCCAACAGTTCGCACGACGTACCTTCATGTTCCGAGTACCGAAGGAAAGCTTAATAGAAAATCTGGAACTATTTACAACACACATGAATAGCGAAGACGTGCTTGCCGATTTATGGGCTTTCAAATACTCGCCAGCAGTCGTAGCCGATAGAATTTCTCGCGCCAAAGAAGTCCGAGGTAAGAAACTAATGCCGTGGATGGTTCGCTGCCCAGATATAATCCTGGAGAAGTCTCTGCAACTAACTAAGGAAAATCGAGCGCTGCTCGGCGAGAACGGAACGATTCTGGAATACCTCGGAAAACGGTTAGGACTGAGTGACGAAGTGACAAAGTCCATAATTATAAAGGCACCATCGGTGCAGAATGTTCGCATGACTAAAGTTAAAATGATTATCGACTATTTGCTAAACGAACTAAACTATTCTTCGCACGATATTGCGTTGAATCCGCGAATTTTGATGCACAGTTTAGAGACCACAAAAAAGAGAATGGATCAACTACGAGAGCTTGGCTGCCGGCCTCGATCGCTGATTGTTGTTTGTAAGAGCCAGCGACAGTACAACAAATTTGTGAAAGATTGGCTAGCGTTGAAAGGACAGCGGCAGCAAAGTGCTGAAGCCAACTGAAGGCAACGCACGATTGGCGTTGTAATATTCTATAATAGTATTGAAAAAACATGCTGATTAATTTTTCGATCCAATCCGAATGCCATGTTTAGGGACTCTTTTGTTTCATCGTAACGTTACTGGAATTCAAATGCACCATTAGAATAGCGGCGGAAAGTCGAGCCTGCGAATCAAGCTGCTGCACATCATGGGCCCATTCTACACGTCCCCAGTGTCCCAGTTGGTATTCCTCCTCTAGTCGGGCCAGCAGCACAGCTTTCTCCGGAAGCAGGAATCGATCAACGCATGCGCAAGTCAAGATTAGCGATTTGATGGTATCAACGGCGAACATGAAACCATGCAGAGCGGCCACATTGTAGGATGACAGATAACGGCTGATGTTCATTGCTGTTCCAGGGGCAAAACTGGGCACCTCCAATCCATCAGTGGCAACCAGCTCTACTTCGTATCGCTTGTTGAACCACTCTATCACGGGACTCCACTCAGCGAGTTGAAGGTTTTTCAGGCCTTTTTCTTCCTGAAACAGACGCGTTTTAACTGAATGCAATGTTCTTTAGTAGTTAGAATGTTACCCCCGTGTAGAACAAAAGAGCGTCAGTGTTTAAATAATTGACTAAATAGTTCACAATATCCGGCTTCTGCAGGTTGTTTGGGTTGTCGATCACTGTGCTGCTTAGGGCTGTCTGATAACGAACGTAATTTCAATAAAATTTGGAGCATTATTTCAAGTCCTACTTACCAAATGCATGCTGGATCGATCTATCACCTCCCTCTGGGCGTCCCACTCGGTCGCAATGGCAATAGCTAGCGGTTCGCTTTCCACGAAAAACGGGGCTCCTTTCAGTGTTTTGAGCTTTCGCTGATCCAGTGCAATTTCATACCGTCCATTGCTCGATACAACACCGGTTTGGCGATAGAATCGCTTAGGTGGGGCAACTGCAAGAGTGGTAATAAAAGAGTTTTGTTTCTAACGTTTTCTAAAGCAAACTAATTACATAATTCAAATATCTCAGGGATACAAATACGATCTACTTACCGTATCTCCGTATGCTACCTGCACATACCTGATTTACTACTCGTACAAGTAATCTACAACTATTTAAAAGCATTTGTTCGAATTTTTGCCCAAAGACGCTTAACTATAGGAGAGAAAATTAATCAACAACTTTACTACCTTTCTGTTACTTCTACACGCGTATGCTATCAGATGTAAACAAAAGCACGTGAAATCGAAATTGAGTATCCCTTCAGAAACACACATTGAACATTTTTCGTGTTAATTTCTAATAGGGTGACCATGAAACATGGAAAAAAAAACGCATTACTACAAGGATTGAAAAACTACAGAGGTATGAGAGAACGGGTAATTTTTTTTGCACAATCGTTCTTTATATTGCAGAGCACTATGAGTTCATTAACCTCTCGGACGATAACAAAGCCCTACTGAATTCGAACAACGGCAATTTCGAACATATTTTTCCAATTTTGAAACTAGAAGTGGCTAGAGACTAGCCTCCAATCAAAATAAACGAGCTACCATGAAGAAATATCACCTTCGATGATTAATGAGATGTTTTAGTACTATTGTCTTCATTATTCCACTCAATCTCTCAATTTTTGTCGGTATTCCTAATCTTAATTGAAAATGGCGAAACTAGGACATGTTTTTATACTACTGCCATGAATATCTCAGTAATTGCAATAAAATCCCTAAATTATATCTGTGAAATTTAAATTCGGTTTAATTAAAAGCAGCCTTTTCTGATACGTAGATTAATTTATATTTAAATTACATAACTTCCAACTTTTTTTTTACGAAACAACAGTATTGCGTATTTCACTGTAAAACAAAAGCCAACAAATGACCAAACAAATGACTATAAAAAATAAAAGCAGCATTGTACGTTCGATTGAAAATGAAATCGATGGGGAATGTTTCATCCAGCACACAGAACCAGCGCCTAGGGCACGCGGCTTATCGCCATAGAGAGATATCCGTTCGAATAATACAGCTCATCGTATTCGTCGATGTAGTTCGTATTCCGCAGCGGTTTGTAATCCTTGAAGGGATTGTCGGCTGCTCGTTTGACAAACACCAAATCTTTTTTCTTCATTGCCCGTTTGCTGATACTGAAAATTGTGGCACAATCCTGACACGCCTCGGTACGCGTGTAGGAAGTAAACACGATCGGAATGTTGACGTATCGGATCAACCGAACCAGCGTAGCGGACCAGGTATCTTTGGTGGATTCAATATGCTCGTGAAAGCCACAGTTATAGCTCACAATAATCTGCGGTCGTTCCAAGTGTTCGTTTGGCTCCAACATGTGGAAAAGCCCTTTGTAGTAATGCATTTTAATTGTACGAGTTCCCTCGTACTTCAACTCGATTTCGTCTTTTATCGAACCTAGCTGGGGTCCGATGAAATAGATAATCACGTCCCGGAGCTGCGGAATGTACGTGAATATTACAGAGCACGTGTTATAGTCGAAGTAAACTATTTCGTCTTCCGCGCCGACAACGTAAATCACTAGCGAGTTCTGTAACTCCCGGTTCATACCTGTAAGGCACAGTCCGTATAAAATTGTGCTTATGTGCGAAAAGTTCGACACAAATTTTAAATCGTTAAAATCTTTAACCGATGTAGGTTTAAAAGGAATGTTAGTTTTGTATGCCACATTGACTAAATCGAATGAATTTCTCGGAAACCGATTAAGTTCAAATGCCGAAAGCTTCGGAAAGCCAACCGTTTCTAGCCTGTTGGGATAATCTGTTGGAGATAAAATATTATTAAAAGTCGTACCAAATATAAAGGGTATCTAGTCGTTTACCTGCATCTAATAACAGATTCACTCGGTACATTTCACACCAGCGTTCGTGATGGGCGGCATCCTGTTCCCTATGATCATCACAGCAGTAAAGAGCCTGATAACAACCCTCACACGGTTTCAAGTTGCTCGTATCGTACTCGTAACAGATCCGACATATGTTGGGGAAACGTAGCAGCGTATACTCGTGCTGATAAAGTTTACGTTGTAGCATAGCGATGATTAGGCATTCCGCCAGAGAAATCGCGCACTCCAAATCACGACGGCTACCGCCAACGATTTTACCGCATTCATTTCTGACTTCCAAGATGTGTTGAATTTGCTTCATAGTGAGTATTTTCGTCACGGTACGACAGAAATCCTTGTGCAACTTCCAATCTTCTTTTTGGTGTTGCTCACCGCAATAACCAATAAGTCGACAGCCCTTACAGTATCGAAGCTTTTGTCCTACTAACAATAACCGATGTCCGGCCGTCTGGCTGAAGCAAACATTGCAACGCGTTGGATTGAAGTTGTTGTACATCCGCTCCTCCATGATCCTTTGAGTTCTAGCCAAATCAAGTTTCAATGTGAGTGATGGTGGATATGATATGATAAAAAAAATAGTTACCGAAAATTAAGCAAACTGGACAAAAAACTTTTCGAACGCAAACCAGATCTTCGGCTTCGATTTGGGCTTGTCAACATCAGTCAATGATGATGATTGTGAACGCAGAGTCGCACTCTCTGTTGGTTTTTGTTCGAATCGAACGCTTCGAAGCGAGCAAAACAAAAAGCAATGAATAAAAAAAGCAAAAAAGTATCAAAAAGAGATGCCAGATATTAGGATTAAGCTGTAAACCGAAGACTTTTACAGTACACTGAAAATAAATCACACGCTAATCCCTAATGCTCTTTACATATGAAAGTCACTAAACGAACCTAAGCATTCTATTATGTCGACTCATATCGATTTTTATTGGACTCCACGCTATTTTAACGTGTTTTGGCATTTGACGTGTGTAAGCATTGAAATCTGAGTGTAAAATGATTGATTTTGGTATGCATGACATGGCAAACCGAAGTGTAAGACACTTGATTTTGTGCTGTACACTGAAACGCAAGTGTATTTTACGTAGATATGAAATGTTTCATCTATTAGCACAGAAGTAAGTGGAATCCACTTGGCAGTAACGTGTCGATTTTTTACAGTGTACAGTCAGGGGAAATTTACTGCTGTCAAAATTCATATATGTGTGCGTTATCGCAGATCAACTCTCGTCCATAGCCAAGTATGATGACAGTTCTACAAGGTATGCTACATTTTTGTCTATCAACGCACACAAAAAAATCTCGTTATGAAAAATTTCGCGTTTTGTATGGAATTCAGAACATTTTTGGAAATTTCTCGTATTATGTTGTTTTATATCTGATTTTTTTGGTTGGAGAGTGAATCTCCAGTTGAAACACACTAGAAATTGATATTTATTTAGATTTAGTGTGAAAAATTGCGACAATATGTCGAAATAAAATATATAAAAATGCTATATTTCTAATAGTTGGAGCATAATCTTTGTCGCGATCTTTCATCGCTTCGCACTTCGGTCCAACCCTTTCAATGCGAAACGCAGCGGTCAAAGTGACACACAGCCCTGTGCGTTGTCAAGGCGCCACTGGCTGTCACTACAGAACGTCAGCAGAACGGAAGAACGAGGGAAAAAAGAAAAAAAAAAGATTCTGACGACTGGAGGTGTGAACGAAAACGTGCGGCTATTAAAATTTGCTAAACTAACAGTTTACTTATATATCTATACACGAATAGTTACTAAAATTATTAAAAATTGGAACACTAAATAAAACTAAGTGAAAAATTAAAAGCATAATTAAAATTGTGAAGCTAAAACTTACGATCTAATAGTACGGTCCTAAGTACGGTCTAAAAACGAGGTTTGTATCATGCAATGACTAGCTGATACGTTATTAAAAACGAGGCTAAAAGTAATATCTTTCATATTTACGGTGCTCAGCTGCTGCCCGAATGTCTACGGGAGAATTTAACAAATAATTAACAAAAACAGAACCGGAAACAATATTGTCACTGATTGCCTAGGAAAACGAGTTAAAAAAGAGGCATTAAACGTAAGCTTTTCGATTATCTTTCATTCTTATATAAATTACCTATTATATACTATATATTAGTCATTACATGCTATATTGTACATTACCCACATAAACTCATTTAAAACCCATATACACATGTAAAATTTAGTATTAACTTAACCTAATAGTTATTCACTACCGTACAATTATGTTTCTCCGGTAGGAATTTTTTAACGTTACGTTGCGTACGCTACAATCTACAAAATATACGTTATCAAATCGGAAAAAACTGTCTTTCTCGTTGCATTTGCAACATTTTAAAAAATTCGTTTAGTCGCGATCGGGGTGAGCTTAAATATGCCGAGAGATAGTCGTGCTAAAGAGCCTAAGCCGGGTGTGAGTTGTGGAGAGTGCAATGATCCGGATAATAGTTAAATGGTGTGCTGCGACGAATGTTGCCGATGGTTTCATTTTAAGTGCGTAGGTGTCGATGAAGGAATCGAAGACGTAGACTGGAGTTGTTCGTCGTGCGAAGCGGAGCGTACATCCCAGGACGCATCGATCCCCACTACGATACCTGCACCGGGTGGAGCGGACAAAAAATCGTCAAGCAACCAACAACAACAGAGCTTGCAACGTCAACAGTTGCAAAGAATGATGGATCAAATGCAAAGTAGGTTCGAAGGACAACAACAAGCGTACGAAAAATTGCTACAAGAAAAGGACCAAGAGATGCAGAATGCAGTAAGTGACCTGCAGCGCCAATTCCAGATTCGATTAAGGGAAAAAGAGCAACAGGTCCGAGAGGAGTTGAAGGCTCAGACTGTCGTACCTCCACCAAATGCGAATTCAACTGCAGTAGAAAGTGGAAACCATGTAGCTGCAGATATGTGCAAGGCGGTCGAACGAATGGAGAAACAGCTTCAGGAGATGGCAAACAGACAGGATTCCGTAGCCAAAAGTTTAGATGAACGTTTGAGGACGATAGAAGTGTCTCGTCATGCTTCGGTACTGAACAACCGCAGTAATCTAAACGTCAATGCGTATCCTTTTGACCCGAACCAACGTTCGGATTTGTCTCATGAGCTGAGCGGAAGTCAACTTGCTGCGCGCCATGCAGTGGCAAAAGAGCTCCCGATCTTCACTGGTAATGCTGAGGAGTGGCCTCTGTTTATTGCCTCCTATGAAAGTACCACCAGAATGTGTGGCTACAGTAACGAGGAGAATCTGCTGCGACTTCAACGTTGTTTAAGAGGAAAGGCACTCGAATCAGTACGTAGTCGTTTGTTATATCCAGCGGGGCTTGAAGGCGTTATAAACACATTGCGAACGCTATTCGGCAGGCCGGAAGTAATCGTCCACTCTTTGGTATGCAAAATTCGGGAAATGTCATCGCCGAAGACCGAGAAACTCGGAACTTTAATCGATTTCGGAGTCGCAGTACAGAATATGTGTGCCACAATTGTAGCCTGTGGGTTGAATGATCATCTTTGTAACGTGGCACTCCTTCAAGAACTTGTCGAGAGACTACCACCATCCATCAAACTGGACTGGGCGAGACGACGCCAGACATTGAATGCAGTTACGCTAGCGGATTTTAGTGACTGGCTCGGTGAGCTGGTTGAAGCAGCTTGCGTGGTTTCAGTCCCGTCATCGATTGGCCCTTTCATTGGAAAACCTGAGAGACGTGGTCGTAAGGAAGAGGTATGTGTACACCTTGAATCTAGTTCGAGCTCAGCGTCCAACACAGGGACCCCCTACAGTCAGACGGCGAAACCGGCAAATAAACAATGCGTCATCTGTCACAGTGAATGCAGTAAGGTGGAGAACTGTAAAAAGTTTCTGGCATTTGATGTGGGAGCCAGATGGACAGCATTGAAGGAAAATAAACTATGCCGGAAGTGTCTGACGAAGCATTTTGGAGCGTGTGCGATTGAACAAGTTTGCGGCAGAAACGGTTGTTCTTATCTGCACCACAAGCTGTTACACGATGACTCTAGATACCAGCGGAATGCAAATTCTCCACCATCAACTTCATTAGATGCCACGAAAATTAATACCGCAAGCTGCAATGCTCATGTCAGTAAGACCTCTGAGATTCTTTTCAGATACGCTCCGATAGTCGTTTATGGAAGGGGAAAATCTGTTCACACTTTCGCTTTCCTGGATGAAGGCTCGTCAGTAACTTTAATGGAGCACGGCCTTTTGGAAAAGCTGGGAATCGAAGGCGGATCATATCCGTTATGTCTGGGATGGACAGCGAATCAACAACGATTTTTGGAGCGCACAACACGAAGAGGTATTGGATTCCGAAGGTGCATACTGTTGAAAATCTTGCTCTACCGCGACAAACTTTGAACATGAACGAACTGGTACACCAATACGATTATTTGACGGATTTACCAACTGACTCATATCAGAACGTTCAACCAAGGATACTCATCGGAGTAGATAACTGCTACCTGGGACATGCGCTGGATAGCAGAGAGGGAATGATACATGAACCGATTGCTGCTAGAACACGTCTAGGTTGGATAATCTTTGGACCGTTGTCGACAGCTGCTCCAGCGGTATCAGACTCTCCGGCGTGTAATAACCTCCATATATGCGCGTGCTGTGAGCGAAAGGATGCGGAACTACATAACACGGTAAAAGCATATTTTTCGTTAGACAGTCTCGGAGTTGCGCGCTTTACCAAGCCACTTTTATCAAAAGACGATGATCGAGCGGTACGTTTGCTGGAATCGTCGACCCAGGTGAAAGGTAGGCGATATGAAACCGGATTACTCTGGCGTTACGACAATGCTCAACTACCGGACAGTAGACCAATGGCAATGAAGCGGTTGGTGTGCTTAGAGAAGCGTATGCAAAGAGAACCCGAACTGGCACGAATTTTGAAGGAGAAGATCAACGATTATCAGCGAAACGGATACATCGAGAAGTTGACAAAGACTCAACTGTCCGAGGAATTCCCGCGTGTCTGGTATCTCCCAATATTTCCCGTGGTTAACCCAAACAAGCCTGGGAAGCTTCGCATAGTCTGGGATGCGGCTGCAAAGGTGGCGGGAACTTCGCTGAATTCATTTTTACTCAGTGGTCCGGACCAACTTACTTCTCTTCCGTCTGTGTTACACCGTTTCCGGGAGTTCCGAATTGCTGTTACGGGTGATATCCGCGAGATGTTCCACCAGGTGTTGGTGAACAGAACCGACCAGCAATGCCAAAGATTCCTGTGGCGCGATGGCGATCAATCCCGAAGTCCAGATGTCTACGCGATGAAAGTTATGACATTCGGGGCGACGTGCTCACCTAGTTGTGCGCAGTTCGTTAAAAACCATAACGCACTACGATACCAATCCCGCTTTCCAAGAGCGGCCGAGGCTATACTGAAAGAGCATTATGTTGACGATATGCTTTCTAGTGAGGAGTCGGAAGAGGCGGCGGTGAAGCTTGCAAAAGACGTCCGTTTTATCCACTCACAGGCTGGATTCGAAATACGTAATTGGCTGTCGAACTCAAAGCGAGTACTTCAAGAATTGGAGGCGGAGCCGGGCGAAAAAAGCTTAAATCTGTCGAGCGAGTTGGGGACGGAGAAAGTTCTTGGTATGTGGTGGTGCACCGCTTCCGATACTTTTACTTTCAAAGTTTCTCCGAGGATAAGTGCAGATTTACTACAAGGCCGCGTCATACCGACAAAGCGTCAGATTTTGAGCACCCTGATGATGGTGTACGATCCGCTTGGATTACTGGCAAATTTCCTGATGTTCTTGAAAATCTTGCTTCAAGAGATCTGGCGCAGTGGTGTTAATTGGGACGAGCACATCGCAAGTGAGCAATGGGAGAAGTGGCAAATGTGGCTTAGAGTTCTTCCTCACGTGGAGGATGTACGAGTTCCAAGGTGTTACCGAGAGAAAACTGGCATTGGAGAACAAAATCGGATACAGCTACAGATATTCGTCGACGCGTCTGAAAACGGATTCGCAGCAGTTGCGTACCTACGCTTCGAAGAACATGACACCATTGAGTGCGCGATAATCGGGGCTAAGACCCGAGTGGCACCCCTGAGGTACGTGTCGATTCCTACGCTGGAACTTCAAGCGGCAGTAATCGGAGCCCGTTTGGCGAACGATGTAATGGAGTCGCACACATTGAAACCTACTCAAAGATTTTTTTGGACAGATTCACGTGACGTGCTTTGCTGGATAAATTCGGACCACCGTAAATATAGCCAGTTCGTTGCAGTACGAGTCAGTGAAATGCTGGAGTTGACCGAACCAACTGAATGGAACTGGATTCCGTCGAAACTAAACGTTGCTGATGATGCCACGAAGTGGCAGAGGTTGCCGGATCTGTCTCCTACAAGTCGCTGGTTTCGAGGTCCTGAATACCTGTGGGATCAAAGGGTTGAATGGCCCGTTACAACTTTGAATCACGGGCACACCGTCGAGGAAATACGTCCAAACGTGCTCCATCACGTCGAAGAGCGTGCGCTGTTTCGATGGGAGAAGTTCTCACAATGGAAACGGCTTCTACGCCAGGTGGCATTTGTGAAACGGTTCCCAGCGAACGTTCGTAGGAAAAAAGCGAAGCAGAATATCGTTACTGGAGTGCTGACTCAAAAAGAGCTCAAGGAAGCAGAAATTTTCATCCCCAAACTGGTGCAGAATGCTGTGTTCGCTCCTGAAATAGAGTCACTGCACAAACCGAACAAGGTACCCTGGAAGAAAGCATTACCGAAAAGTAGTCCGTTGTACAGGTTGAGTCCATTCATTTCCGAAGATGGGATTCTACGTATGAAAGGCTGAATAGACGCGTGCGAATTTGTGGACGAGCGTACCAAGCATCCGGTACTGCTGCCCAAACGTCATCCTGTTACAGACCTCATTATCGCTGAAATTCACCAAAGATATTGTCATATCAACCACCAGACCGTGCTCAGCCAAATTCAGCGTAGGTTCTATGTGCCTCAGCTTCGCTCAGCTTATAACCGGGTGCGTGCAGGATGCCAGTATTGTAAAAACCACCTTGCGAAACCGTTTGCCCCAGAGATGTCCGCACTTCCTTCTACGCGGTTGAAGGCCTTTTGTCGCCCCTTCTCCTACATAGGCATCGACTATTTCGGTCCGATGTATGTTGTTGTTGGAAGACGAACCGAAAAACGTTGGGGGGTATTGATAACTTGCCTCACCGTTAGAGCCATACACTTAGAAATTGCACACAGTCTCACAACAGATTCATGCATACTTGCCATCAGGAATTTTATTGCCAGAAGAGGTACGCCCCTCGAAATAGTGAGTGATCGGGGAACTAACTTCGTTGGAGCCAGTCGCGAGCTAAAGCAAGAGCTAGAGAAGCTGAATCAGGAGAAGTTGATGGAATATTTTGTCACTAGTGACACAAAATGGACATTTAACCCACCTGCATCTCCACACTTCGGCGGAGCCTGGGAACGTCTTGTTCAGTCTGTTAAAAAAACCCTAAAGCACCTCCAAATTTCGCGCACACCCACCGACGAGCTTTTAAGAAACATGATGGCGGAGATCGAACTAATCGTAAATTCTAGACCCTTAACCGAGCTACCGCTGGATGACGAAATGTCATCCCCACTCACACTGAACCATTTCTTACTCGGATCGTCAGACGGTTCTAAGCCCCCGATCGCGTTCGACGATAAGTATCATGCCCTGAAACACACCTGGAAGATGTCCCAGATCTACGCAAACCGGTTCTGGAAACGATGGATAGCAGAATATCTACCAACGTTGACGCGAAGGACGAAGTGGTTTCAGCCGGTGAAGCCTATCGCCGAAGGAGATATTGTCATCGTGGTGGATGAGACGCTACCGAGAAACTGTACCAAAACCAAAGGTCGGGTAGTGAATGCAATCCGGTCGAAGGATGGACAGGTTCGTCGCGCTCAGGTGCAGACAGCTAATGGTATCCTGGAGAGACCGGCCGTAAAACTTGCGGTGTTGGACCTTAGTGCAACCGTAAGTACGTCGGACCCTTGATCACGAAGTACTGGGGGGAGTGTCGCGATCTTTCATCGCTTCGCACTTCGGTCCAACCCTTTCAATGCGAAACGCAGCGGTCAAAGTGACACACAGCCCTGTGCGTTGTCAAGGCGCCACTGGCTGTCACTACAGAACGTCAGCAGAACGGAAGAACGAGGGAAAAAAGAAAAAAAAAGATTCTGACGACTGGAGGTGTGAACGAAAACGTGCGGCTATTAAAATTTGCTAAACTAACAGTTTACTTATATATCTATACACGAATAGTTACTAAAATTATTAAAAATTGGAACACTAAATAAAACTAAGTGAAAAATTAAAAGCATAATTAAAATTGTGAAGCTAAAACTTACGATCTAATAGTACGGTCCTAAGTACGGTCTAAAAACGAGGTTTGTATCATGCAATGACTAGCTGATACGTTATTAAAAACGAGGCTAAAAGTAATATATTTCATATTTACGGTGCTCAGCTGCTGCCCGAATGTCTACGGGAGAATTCAACAAATAATTAAAGAAAACAGAACCGGAAACAATATTGTCACTGATTGCCTAGGAAAACGAGTTAAAAAAGAGGCATTAAACGTAAGCTTTTCGATTATCTTTCATTCTTATATAAATTACCTATTATATACTATATATTAGTCATTACATGCTATATTGTACATTACCCACATAAACTCATTTAAAACCCATATACACATGTAAAATTTAGTATTAACTTAACCTAATAGTTATTCACTACCGTACAATTATGTTTCTCCGGTAGGAATTTTTTAACGTTACGTTGCGTACGCTACAATCTACAAAATATACGTTATCAAATAGGAAAAAACTGTCTTTCTCGTTGCATTTGCAACAATCTTAGCCATTGTCATAGCTCATGACTTTTTTTACTGTATGAAACATAAGCGACTCTATTTAGAAGCGCTATTAGAGTACAAGAAAAAAACGAAAAGTGCAAAAAGGTTACCGGCAAATTGATGAAAAACAGCATATTTTACCTAAACCGCAGCATGTTTATGTATTCCCCACAAATAAAACATGTTTCAACATCATTTCTATAACTTTTCAGGAAAGTATGTTTAATAAGTTTAGTTTAAAATGCAAAATCATTTCAAATTTCATACAAAATTGGAAAAAGTTCATAACGATCACTAATACTAATGCATCGACGTGAATAGCATACCTTTTAGAACTGTCATCTATACTTGGGGTCCATAGAGCTTTCTACGCCAGATCTCACCAATACAGGCTTAGCCTGTGTCCTAATAAAATCGATTTATTTTCAACCAAAAAATCAGCTGATAATCAATTTCGAAAAATATTGCACTTATGAATCCTAGTTCATTAGTGTTACCTGTTTTAACAAACTTTGTTTTAGTGGAAAACCAGATGAAATAAAACTAAAAATCGGCTTACAACTTGAATAAAAGCTCGGGGCAGGAGGAAATGTTTTGTTACTACCAGCGTGTTGATTATTTGCAACCAAAATTAAACTTGTATTAGTGAAATCGACCACTAATACTAGCGCAGATAGGAAGGTCTATGAAGTTTGTTGGTCCCAGGACTATGCTATCGCTGTCAAATCTCATACACACTTAAAATAAAACACCGAATTCGGTAAAATTTTACCGGAATATCAACAGTTGAACGTTCGGTGACATCTTCGGTGTTTCCGAAAATTACCGAACAGTTTGTGAAACCACCAACCGAGTGGTCGGTAATTTTCGCAGCTTTTTGGTAATGTTCCAAACCGAGCAGCCAGTAAAATTTACCGAAAGAGACTTTAAAAATGAACAAAAATACCGAACGCACCTGTAAAAAATACCGGTGGCAGAAAAAGTCGGTTATAAATGAGCCTGCCGGTACCGTCTAAAATCAAACTAAATTAACCAGATTACTTACGAAAAATGTTAGCGACTCGTACATCCTGTTTCAGTAATTCACCATTAACACTTTCCAAATTATAAATATCCTATGTTTACACACAACAATTAAAACAAATCAGCAGCACCAGTAGAATATATTCGCGTCTTGGACGGTTGCACGTATGAGAAAAATGGCCACCACATTCACAATTTGGCATTTTCACAAGTTGTTCGGTAAAAAGTTATACAAATTTCGGTGAATGTAAAATAAAGCAAATATTTCGGTAACAGTTAACAAAATTATGGTAAAACTTACAGATCTTACAGAACAGTCGTTAATTCGATGCTTTTTTGCAGGTATACCGGTATTATTACACTTTACCGATGGATTATTGTTAAAAAAATTACCGAACGACTTTTTTTGGATTAAGTGTGTATATTTGCAGTGTACGCAACATCTCAATGGTTCGCTGACACTAGCGGTACCCGGAAAATGGGCAGTTTACACTAAAGGGAAGAATTTTCGAGCAACTGCTCCATATGTTGGCCCTATCTATTGATGACAAAATAAAACTAAAAGCGATCAAATTTATCAATTTGATCACGTAATGTGTATGGAACGGTATTAAATAAGTGAACTGTTATTTATACTGTTTATTTTTAATTCACAGGCTGTAGTATAAACACAAATAATGTGTAAAAACTTTTGTTCTACACACATGTACACATGTACACAAATGCCGCCATATTGCTAACGAAGTTCGATACATGATTTCTAGTAGATGTCATCCTCCTGGTTGGTCCATGGCGTTTAAAAGATTTCCTGTGTGACGAGGAAACTATATGTTTTTCAGATAATTGCAGGCTGCTGCTACCGAATTTCATTACGTAACGCAGTATGAATAAAAGTTTTCCGCGATTTCTAGAGTTTTGTTAATAGAAAACGCTACAATTCTACTAAATTTTACTTCAATCAAAACGACAAAAACCAAAACAACCGGACGCCTTGTTGCCAAATGTGCTGGTCACGGTTACACGATATTTGACAGATAGATTCCCCCTGAGTACAGTCCCTTTATTTACAGTCTAGCGGAGTGGATTCGGGAACCAATTTAAACTGTTATAACTGGAACCAGTCAATGGAGATTCTATACGACTGTTTCCCGTTATAAAAGTTTAAATTGGTTCCCGAGTCCACTTCGCCAGACTAGTAAAATATACAGTGACTATATTTTACAGTCCTTTTCCAAAATAAGGTGTTTAGGGGTATAAATATGTATCCCACAAAAATTATGTATTTCGCGGTAAGAACAGTAAATGGACAATGTTTTATTGTGACCATAAAAAAAATATGGTATTTTTACTGTAAGCTTGCAAACGTTTTTCCTCATTACCATGTATAAACCATACTTTTTATTGTTGAATCTACCACCGACAATAATTTTGTTATGAAAAACATTGTTAGTTACTTCTAAATGTATGGGAGAAATTCCTGGAAAAATGCTGTTAAGATACATAACAACCCCCCTTTTTCATGGTAAAAATGGCGAAAGCCTTGGTGCTACATTACGATTCGGAACTCGACCTTCTGTTTTTTTATGTACAGACTTCGCAGTCAACTGTGTGATGCACAGGACAATTTTGGGGCTAGCACTACGATCCCACTGACAATAACAGTTCCTCCTGAGCCGAGACTCGAACCTACGACGACTAGCTTGTTAGGACAGCATCGTACCATCGAGACCAACTGAAAGGTTGCAAAAACAATGTTTTTTAGTGTTTTGAACAATGATGTTTAATGTAAAATTAATGTATTTACATAGGGGCTAAACATCTTTATTTTCATGAAAAATATTTCGATAATATTACACGATATTGGTTGATATATTTTGATAGTTAACGCACAGACAAACAGACGTGCCTCTTCGAAAAAAAATCCTGAAAAATCTCCGTCCTCATTCATAACGTTACACTCATGCGCCACCATGTGAGCTTATTGCCTACCCAACAAACAATTTTATTGATTTATAGCTTGTTAAGCTACTATTTGGCGGATTTCGGCTGAACCAAAGCTCTACAAGCTGCTATACAACAAAATTGTTTGTTGGGTACTAACTTATTTTCATAGAACGGATTTGTCTTCGCTAATGGGTGTGCACGCTTGCTTAAATCCACAGCAGCAGTATTACTAACGGGTTTTGTCTTTGATATTTAACGCTTGCCTATAGCGATACTAGCGGCATTATTGCCCAATAAGTAAAATTTCAAAATAATCGTTATTTTTCTGGTCGATGAAATCGTCATCGAGTGGCACGTCTGTTTGTCTGTGGTTAACGTTTATTTGTCAATTGACATCCCTCCAACGATAATGTAACGTCAATAAGCTAGGATATAGATAGAGGAGTGGCCGAAAATGCAACGACAAATACTTTGTAATAGCCAATTTTTTTTATTCCACTGTGTGCGGGAAAAACTGCCGAGGAATAATGAAACATCATGGTCATTTAAGACGCAAGTAAGAAAGAGATGCCAGACAATTGTTTACGAACATAGCACGTGCGGTGGTGGGTTGAAGCGGACAAATTTTACAGTGCGCTTCGGGCAGCACGGCAGGTCAAAACTGGGTTAAAATCGAGCGAATAAAGAAGCGTTTTGACAGCAGTTAACGCGCTTCCAGGTCAAAACGAGGTGAGCTGGTGGAATCGAAAAATTCGCTATAAAATTGAACATTGGAAATATTTCGCAATATATGAATAGTGTCTAGCCACCAGGTGTTTACAATAAATAACATAGTTAAATTATGGTATAACCACATACATAAGACATACGTAACACTCACGAAGAAATCTTCCAAAAAAGTTGGTACAAAATGAACTACTCGAAAGTACCAACCTCTGTAAAAAAACCTCTGTTTGAGTAGTTGATGGAGGTTGTGTATCTGCGCAGCCTCGTTCCCACTCGAAAAATGCAGCACTGATTTTGTAAACAACTTTTTGACAGTTTCGTAAGGGATTTTGTTGAGGGCTCGAGTAGAGCCGCGATGAAGAAAATTCATTCCGTTCATTTTCGTCGAGCAGTTCTTACTGGTGTTGGTACCGGGTGATGTGGGGCAAAGAGTACCAAAATAAATCGACACTGTTACGTATGTCTAAGTATGTGGTATAACCACATACATAAGACATACGTAACACTCAGGAAGAAATCTTCCAAAAAAGTTGGTACAAAATGAACTACTCGAATGGTACCACACCCTGAATAAAATCACTGTTTGAGTTGTTTTTGAAGGCAGTGTACCTGCGCAGCCCTGCATTTGTCTAGTTCCTACTCGAAAAATACTGCATTCATTTTGTTAACAACTTTTTGACAGTTCCTTATGGGATTTTCCCTGGGGCTCGATAAAGCCGAGAAGAAGAAAATTCATTTTGTTCATTATTTATCGAGCAGTGTGACAGGGCGAGGTACGGAGTTCTATGGGGCAACGTGTACCAGAAAAAAACGCCAGTGTTACGTATGTCTTATGTATGTGATAATACGCTTGTAACCTTACTCGCAAGAAGCGGAATGTATTTTTTTTTGTTTACACAACACAAACGAATGTTAGGTATATATTGACAGGCGCACAAGTGGGCGCATGGCTTTGTTGTGCGCAACTTGTTTGATGGTCTGTGGATTTCAGATAAGAACCGCAATATGGTAAAAAAAGTTCGTTTTTTAAAACATAAAAAATTTCGACGCATTGCCAAAACCAAACGGGGCCTGTACTGCAATCATGTACAACATTAGACACATTCCACGCTCTTCTACACCAAGACATCAAAATTTAAAACTGCATATTTGACCCAGAACTGTTGTGTATGTGAAAGAGGATAAATTTAACTTCACGGGAAACGTTTGTTTCATTTGAATTACATGCAAAACTTGACTAAATGATTGAATTAAAACACTCATAAAAGATTAATAAAATCATAGTTTTGACACTTTTTTTAAAAAAAATGCTTAACTGATACTATTTTGAAGCTATGGGCATGTGATACATCAAAAAGTAATGGGTTTTTATGGACGTATTCATGGCCTGAATGTAGTTGTTGCTGCTATTTTGTAGATTCAATTGGTTCTGGTCGCACTGGCTTCAGTATGTGTTGCGAATAGAAGCTGTTAAACAAATTCCTAATAGTGGATAAAATTCGATCGTGTCCTCCCGAGAAACCATCCGAGTGAATTAATAAAAAGCGCCTGCGACCGTGTACGCGTTTGCAGTTTATCTGTAGCATTTTCCAGTGTGAATTTTGAAACAGAAAACTGATGCTGTGATCATCTGAACAGACATCGATTACCGGCAAAACGATAAATTTGTAGCTGATAGGAAACGATAAGTACGCAGTCTTACGCATACACACTTCGTTCAACTCATTGCTTGCTATACATACTACGTAATCGAAATGTCGAATCTGCATCGCACACCTCCGAATAACAAAAACAAAACAAATGTCACCAAGAGAGTGCGATCGGACTATGATGCTGATGCTCATGAAACCTCTACTGCAATAACGCTAGAGGCTGTTATGGAAATGATGAACTGCCAGTTCGAAAAAACACTAGCGCGGATCGAAGAGATGAACAACGGCATTAGCGCAAAAATTGATTTGGTGAAAGCTGAGCTTGACGAAAAATTAGAATCTGTTTCGCGAGATATAAGCTCTTTTAAATCAGAATGTGCCGAGAAATTCCAACGTAACGATGACGAGCTGCTTGTGCTGAATGGAAAAGTCAATGAAATCTCGCGTGAAATCGGTAGTTTGGAAAACCGCAACAGTCGACGAACAGTTAAGTGCTTATTTCAAGGCTATGTGGAAGCAGGTTGGCTTGCACGAAGAGAACACTCCTTCTGTCGACATTAGGCGTTTACATTCGAGCACGAAATCCGATGGCCTAATTGTAATTCAGTTCGCCCTGAAAAACAACCGTGACGTCTTTTACAGTAAATATCTACGACTGCGCGACTTACAGTTATGTCATCTCGGGATTGATTCTACGCGACGAATTTATATAAACGAAAACCTGTCTCTGGAGGCAAGAAGCATTAAGGCAGCCGCTGTACGTCTGAAGAAAGCTGGAAAATTATCATCCGTATACACTAAGCTGGGGACCGTCTTTGTTAAGCGCACGGTGGACCAACAACCTGAAATCATTCGTACTGAGGATCAGCTCATTCACTATTCTTAATTAAGTACTAGACGCTATCCACTATAGAGAATTTGTTGAAGTATGTTTTTTTTTTTGTATTTTTGTACTATTGTGTCGTCTGTATTTATATATTTTGTAATTTTTTTTTTGTTCATCTATAATTTATTTGACACGGCACAAATACAATTTAATGTTTAACGGCGCCAATTATATCTGGTAGCTTACTTTCTAAAGTATCTTAATGACTAAAAGCAAATTTTTCATCCTCGCTGCCGACTACGAGCTGAAACTAAATGTAACTTAAAGCTATAATATTTTGCATTAAAAGCACTGGTTTACTGTATGATGGTTTTCATTGCCATAGGTAAGCACATGTTCCGCTGCTGGGCCAAGATATTACGGACTGGCATATTTGGTTGTCTCCCTCGGGCCTTGAGAGTATCGTGCGGGTCTGATTGCTGTTTCCGGATCCGGGGTCTTAACGTGTTCTTGTCGTTAGGCTGGATGCAGGCGGAAGGGGGTAGGACTAAACTGGGGCGTGGATGGATTTCAGGAAAACGTATATAAGGGACATGTAGGATAGGTCACGGCTTGCCAAGACATCACGAACAGGAACAGCCGACTGCCTACCTTCGGCCTGCAGGGAAGCTATTAATTTAGACCTGGCGTCACGGTGTACAGGGCATGACCAAACAACGTGCTCTATGTCGTGATAACCTTCACCACAGGCACAGATACCACTTTCCCCGAGCCCAACACGACGGAGATGCGCGTCAAATCTATAGTGATTGGTCATAAGCCGGGACATCACGCAAATGAAATCCCGACCCACATCCAACCCCTTGAACCACGGGTTCGTCGACACCTTGGGGATTATGGAATGTAACCACCTTCCCAATTCCCCTCTGGTCCAAGCATTTTGCCAACTGATGATCATATTCTGACGTACAAATGAGAAAAATTCATTAAAGGCAATTGGTCTTTCATAAATTCCACCGTTTGTTGCACCCACCTTAGCCAAAGAGTCCGCTTTCTCATTGCCCGGTATCGAGCAGTGAGAAGGGACCCACGCTAAGGTAATCTGATACGATTTTTCGGATAAAGCACTCAGATGTTCCCGTATTTAAAAAAATATGAAGAGTGCTTAACATCTTTCATCGATCGGAGAGCCTCGATGGAACTGAGACTGTCCGTAAAGATGAAATAATGGTCCGTGGGCATTTTTTCGATAATCCCTAGGGTGTACTGAATTGCAGCCAATTCTGCGACGTAAACAGAAGCAGGATTATCAAGCTTATGGGAGACGGTTAAATTGTTATTGAAAATACCGAAGCCAGTGGACCCATCAAGAAGTGATCCGTCAGTGTAGAACATATTGTCGCAGTTGATGTTTCGATATTTATTGGAAAAAATTTTGGGGATCTGCTGCACGCGTAAATGATCCGGGATTCCACGAGTTTCTTCTATCATGGATGTATCGAAAAACACAGTAGAATCAGAAGTATTTGATAAGTCGACACGATTTGGAATATTCGAAGAAGGGTTAATATTATGGGACATGTGATTGAAATACTATGTCATAAAACGGGTTTGAGAATTAAGTTCGATTAACCTTTCAAAATTTTCAATCACAGGACGGTTCAAGACCTCACATTTGATAAGAATGCGAGAAGACAGGCTCCAGAAGCGGTTTTTCAATGGTAGTACTCCAGCTAAGACCTCCAAACTTATCGTATGGGTCGACTGCATGCAACCCAAGGCGATACGCAAACAACGATATTGTATTCGCTCCAGTTTGATCAAATGTGTGTTTGCTGCGGAGCGGAAGCAGAAACACCCGTACTCAATGACAGACAATATCGTTGTTTGGTAAAGCCTTATAAGGTCTCCTGGGTGGGCTCCCCACCATTATCCGGTTATTGTACGAAGAAAATTCACTCTTTGTTGACATTTTTTCATCAGATACCTAACGTGACAACCCCAGGTGCCTTTTGAGTCGAACCAGACACCAAGATATTTGTGTACCAAAACCTGAGAAATCGTTTTACCCATTAATTGTGTTTGAAGCTGAGCAGGTTCATGCTTCCTAGAAAAAACTACTATCTCAGTCTTCTCCGGAGAGAATTCGATACCTAGCTGTAAAGCCCAAGCAGAAAAAATGTCCAAGGTATCTTGCAATGGTCCTTGCAAATCGGCAGCTTTGGCTCCTGTAACAGAGATTACACTGTCGTCGGCAAGTTGTCTTATCGTGCATGAATTTGCCAGACATTCGTCGATGTCATTTACATAAAAGTTGTAAAGAAGGGGGCTTAAACATGAGCCCTGGGGAAGACCCATGTAGCTAATGCGAAAAGTTGCCAAATCGCCGTGCGTAAAATGCATGTGCTTTTCGGACAACAAATTGTGCAAAAAATTGTTTAGATTTGGAGAAAATCCTTGTCGGTGAAGTTTGCCCGAAAGAATGTCAATAGGAACGGAATCAAAAGCCCCCTTAATGTCCAAGAACGCAGACGCCATTTGTTCTTTGCGAGCATACGCCAGCTGAATATCTGTTGAAAGCAGCGCAAGACAATCATTCGTCCCTTTGGCTCGGCGGAAGCCAAATTGAGTATCCGATAGTAGGCCATTTGATTCGACCCAATGGTCTAAACGACGGAGTATCATTTTTTCCATCAATTTCCGGATACAGGATAGCATTGCAATCGGCCTATTTGAGTTGTGATCAGAAGCTGGTTTCCCTGGTTTTTGGATGGCGATCACCTTCACTTGCCTCCAATCCTGCGGTATAATGTTTTGCTCCAGGAACTTATTGAACAAGTTCAACAAGCGCCTCTTGGCATTGCCGGGTAGATTCTTCAACAAGTTGAATTTGATTCTATCTAACCCAGGCGCGTTATTGTTACAGGACAGGAGGGCAACTGAAAATTCTGCCATCGTAAAAGGTGATTCTATCGCGTCGTGACCCGGAGACGTATCGCGAACAAAGTTTTGCGCAGGAACAAAGTCCGGACATACTTCCCTGGCAAAATCAAATATCCACCGACTTGAAGACTCCTCGCTTTCGTTGACCGTTACGCGATTCCGCATTCTTCGGGCTGTGTTCCAAAGAGTGCTCATCGATGTCACCCTCGACGTCTCGTTCACGAACCGACGCCAATATCCGCGTTTCTTTGCTTTAGCCAGGCTTTTAAGCTTGGTATTAAGCTCCGAATACCGTATATAGTCGTCGGGTATACCTCCCTTCTGGAAGGCCAAAAACGCGTCGGATCTTTGCGTGTAGACATCGGAGCACTCTTTGTCCCACCACGGAGTTGGAGGCCGCTTATTGATCGTTACGCCGGGATATTTCTTCGTTTGGGCTTGCAACGCGGCGTCGAGAATCAAGCCCGCGAGGAGGTTGTATTCTTCAAGTGGTGGATGATGTTGAATCGACTCGACCGCTTTTGAAATCATTTCCTCGTATAACATCCAATCGACATTCCGTGTGAGGTCATACGGAATGTCAATTGGTCGCATGCGAGTTGAACCGTTAGTAATTGAAATAAGAATAGGCAGATGGTCGCTACCGTGAGGATCGGGGATTACCTTCCATGTGCAATCCAACCGTAGCGACGTCGAACATAAGGATAGATCCAAAGCGCTTGGGCGCGCTGGAGGTTTCGGGATACGTGTCATTTCACCGTTGTTCGAAATAGTCATGTCGAAGTCATCGCAAAGGTTATAGATTAAGGAGGAGCGGTTATCATTGTAGGGGGAACCCCAAGCCACACCATGAGAGTTGGAGTCTTCCAAAATCAAACGTGGCGAGGGAAGAAGTTCTATTAAATCAAAGAGCAACCGTTGCCCAACCTGTGCTCTGGGAGGAATATATATTGAGGCAATACAAAGCTCTTTACCTTGTATTGTCATTTGACATGCGACAACTTCGATGCCTGGAATCGAGGGGAGGTTAATACTATAGAAAGAATAGCACTTCTTAATCCCTAAAAGTACTCCTCCATATGGGGTGTCTCGATCAAGGCGAATAATATTAAAATCATGGAAGTTGAGATCAATATTTGAAGTAAGCCAAGTTTCACGAAGGGAAAATGCATCGCATTTGTTTCTATTTATTAAAACTTTAAATGAATCCATTTTTGGTTAAATACTTCTACAATTCCACTGTAAGACAGAGATAGAATCCTTCGTATACGCAGATGAATTAGGCATCGAAGGATACAATCGCTGCAAGGAGGGGCCATTGGGCAGTCAACTGCTTCAAAAATAATCTAACTGTTGGGAGGAATGCTGCAAGAAAAATTTTAATTGGATCGGGTACATTGAAAGTTTCAAAAATCCAGTCCACAATGTCAGAAAATTTCACTAATCCAGAGTTTGTTTCATCAACTGGGAGTGCAAAAGGAACAACTGGGGTTTTAGATGTTCCTGGCAGTGCTGGGAACTCCTTCTGGGACTTTAAATTTGCAAGCCCAGGAGGAGTTTGCTTCGGTTTTTCCGCAGCACTGTTTGGTTTGTTTGTAACTTTCATTTCACTTTGGGAAATCTTAGGACCTTTTCGGGGAAGTTTAGGAGAGGAAATATTTTTCCTCTTTCTAGACGCCCCAGTATTGGCATAAGTTGTTCCCGCTGGTGAATCGTCAGAATCGGTTTCATCAGAGGACAACAGATCAAAGGGGTTCGATGTTATGGTAGAAGTGGTCACGGTCTTCTTCAGCATCTCAGCGTAAGATCGCTTTGAACGCTCCTTAAGTGACCGCTAGATTTTATCTCTGCGCTGCATGTACACCGGGCATGTGGAGAGCTCATGCTGATTTTCCCCGCAGTGAATACATTTTTCAGCATTTACACTGCAAGAATCGTCCACATGAGTTTCTCCACACTTGCTACATCGTGCCTTATTGCAGCAGTAGGCGGCTGTGTGGCCTAGCTGCTTGCAATTGGTGCAATTCATAACACGGGGTATATACAATCGCACAGGCAGACGAACCCGATCGATCGAAACGTGGCTAGGGAGAGCAGATCCGGCAAACGTAACAGGAAACGAGTTTGACGAAGTGTACACTTTTGTGCCGTTGACAAGAGACACAGACCGCAATTGATGGCAATCTATTATCTTCACTTTTACGTCGTGACACAAAGCATTTTTGAAGCAGCCAAAACCTCTTGCCAAGATACACTCGACCGACAGACTCGAATCGGTTATGACACCGTCGATCTCCACGTCTCGTGCGGGTATATAAACGCGATACTCGCGTGTGAAAAGCTCGGAGCGAGCAATAGCGTTGGTCTGTTCCAGGTCGCTGACCACGACACGGAGCTTGTTGGGTCTGACCTTGGAGATTTCGGTCACGGCCTTGTATCCCTCCGTCAGGTCTTTCGAAATCTGCAGGATGTTTAACGGTTTCGATTTCGGTCCTGCTTTTGGCCGAAAGAAAACAGTAAAGCTGCCCTGAGATCCGTCCGGGTAAAGCCTGGGGCGAGGGGGGACTGGAGAATTAACAGAGGAAGGGTTGGCAGGAGGGACAGGGTCGGAGGGGTTCGGGGATGGTGGCACGGGAGACGAGGGGTCTACATTCATCGCGCTAAATCTAGCGCACTAGCGCCGACAGAACACGTACCTCTTTACTTCTACTTTCAGCAGGGTTGGTTGTCCGAACGGTCGAAGCTGCAGCCGTTACAGCCAGCAGCACCAATACAGCAGCACCAAACAGCCACCAGCAGCGAGCCGGGTGTGTGATCACTCAGCACAGCGACACAACTCGCTGTCAACTGTTGGCTTCTTCTTTTTCCTCCTTTGTGTTGAGATTCTCGTCCACTGCTGTAGCACAAATCACTTAGCAGCCAAATCGGCTTACGCACCAGCAAACAGCCACGATGCGAAACAGTTGCACAAAGGCGGGCGACCTTGAACCTTCACTCGACCAGGCAAACAATGCCAACACTTGCTCGCGCGTCTTTTGTTTTATATTCTATCGGAGCGATCACCGAAAACATCCGATACTGATGCGTGTTCGGCACAGAATGATATATTTTGTAATGTTAAATGTGAAATTATAATATGTTCAACTTTGCTAATAGTTTTCAGCCCCCTGAAAACTGCTTTCCTTTTTACACATAATGTCCTCAACAAATACCTACATCTCGACGAGCATTACTGGTGCAGTGATGAACGCTGTTCTCTGCTCTGGAAAGCTTAATATCTGTCACGGAAACGCGCAGAGTCTGTGCACGAGAAATTTGGTAAAACTCGATGAAGTCAAGTCGCTTCTCAACAACTCCAAAGTTAACATTGCTTGCTTCACGGAATTTTGGCTTACAAAGCGAAACAACAGTCAAAGCATCGCCATTCCAGGATATTTCGAAATGATCGAGGTTATTGCCGTGGTGGTGGTATAGTAATTTACTGCAAGGATCACATTGCCCATACCAAAGTCTACAACACAGAACTGTCCCACGAGTCGGACAACAAAACCGAGTGCCTTGCGTTGGAAATTCGACCCGGCGACGAAAAGTTATTGCTCGTTGTTATCTATAGCTCTCCAAATAATGACTGCACACATTTCCTGGTAGACAAATTGACGTATTTTGCATCACGCTACGAAAATATTGTTTTGCTCGGAGATTTCAATATTGACTTCTCCAGACCAAGCGGAAGGCGAGCTAGATTTGAAACCATGCTAAGTTCCTTTGCACTGGCATCGATAGGCGAAGAACCAACGTTTTTCCACCGTGACGGCTGTTCGCAGTTAGATTTATTTATTACTAGCTGCCGGCACAAAGTAATACGGTTTAATCAAGTTAGCTTCCCCGCACTTTCGCACCATGATCTTATTTTTGGTACACTCGATTTTGACGTGACGTTTAGGCCGAAACTTGATACCTACCGAGACTACGTGAATTTTGATGCAAATACATTGCAGAATGCTATTCTGTCTATTCCATGGGGCTCGTTTTTTGCGATCCAGGATCCTGATGAATTAGTTCACTTTTTTAATACACATGTAAAGCAGATTCATGATAGCGTCATTCCACTCCGTACAAGTAAATCCAAGTCATCTAACGTCTGGTTCAACAATCGAATACGGAAAGCCATGCTTGAGCGCGATCTAGCCTACAACAGTTGGCTCCGAGCACCGGGAGAAGTTAAAGAAACTGCGCGACGCCGTTATAATAGATTGAGGAACATAACTAATTCTATGATAGCATCTGCAAAAAAGCGGTATATGAATGATTTCCTAGACAGTAAAATCCCCCAAAAGACTTTATGGAAAAGGTTTAAAGATATTGGAATTGGCAAAGTTAAAGTACCAGCCACATGCGACTTTAACCCGGATGAAGTAAACCGCATGTTTCTTTCAA
Organism: Wyeomyia smithii; assembly: GCF_029784165.1. Lineage (NCBI taxonomy): Eukaryota > Metazoa > Arthropoda > Insecta > Diptera > Culicidae > Wyeomyia > Wyeomyia smithii. Next base: position 92,927,592 of record NC_073696.1, read on the forward strand.
GCTGCCAGCCCAGCGAACCCCGGAGCGGTTTTCGGCAGTCGCCTGAATCACCATACAGTTTTCATTCCGGCCTGTACATTGCTGGGAAGTCGTCAACGTTATATGGAACATCAAATCTAATGCAACAGGACTGGACGGGCTGCCGATTAAATTTATTAAAATAATTTTACCATTCGTTATACACCACGCACATTTTCAATAGAGTTATAGCAACATCAAAATTCCCCACATGCTGGAAACGTGCCAAAGTTTTGCCTCTGAGAAAAAACCGCATCTGAATTCTTTGTCGAATCTCAGGCCAATTAGTATCCTGTGCGCTTTATCGAAGGCCCTCGAAAAACTGCTCTAGCAACAAATGTTGTCCTACATTGCAGAGCAAAACCTGCTCACTGAAAACCAAGCCGGTTTCCGCAAAGGACAGAGTATTCAAACTGCAGCGCTTCGAGTGTACGATGATTAAGCTGCAAACATTGATAAGAAAGGCACTGCTGTACTGTTACTCTTGGATTTCTCAAAGGCATTTGATACCATATCCCACCGTAAGCTCTGCTCTAAACTTAAAACACAATTCAATTTTGCTAACTCTGCTGTGTTCCTGCTGAAATCGTATCTGGAAAAACGAACCCAAATTGTATTCTGCGGTGATCGACAGTCTGATGAAACCAATACTACTTCCGGCGTTCCGCAAGGCTCTGTACTTGGACCTCTACTATTCTGCTGTCATGTGAATGATTTACCAACCGTCCTAAAGTATTGCTCGATACAGCTGTATGCCGACGACGTTCAGCTGTATATTAGCCACTCTGGAATACCCATACAAGATCTTATCAGGATGATCAACGCCGATCTTGAAAGGATTGCTGAGTGGTCACAGCGCAATCAACTGTTCGTCAATCCTTCCAAAAGTAAGGCACTATTAATCAAGGGAAGACGTAGAACTGCTCCACCTAATCCGTTGCCACCAGTCAAATTGGACAGACAGACAATAGAATGGGTGGATAGTGCCAAAAATCTCGGCTTCATTTTTCAATCTGATCTTCAATGGGACAGCCTGATCAGTCAGCAATGCGGTAAAATATACGCTAGCCTTCGCTCGCTCTACTGCTGCGCCTCATTTGCTCCTATTGATACACGTCTGAAGCTTTTTAAGGCTCTTATATTGCCGCACTTTATGTTCGGTGACTCACTTTTAATCAACGCACGTTTCAGCGACATGGAAAGACTACGTATCGCCTTAAATTGTTGTGTACGTTTCGTATATGGCCTGAACCGCTACGCTCACGTGACACACCTGCAATATAGCTTGATCGGATGTCCTTTGACCACCTTCTACGCTCACCGCTCATACATGTTCCTACGCAAGCTGCTCTCAACACGTTCTCCTCAATTACTGTTCCAGAAATTACTGCCGCTGGAAGGACAACGTCTTCAAAATCTAATAGTTCCACCAAACAACACAACTTGTTACTCTAACTCACTGTTCGTTCGAGGTGTAGTCAATTGGAATACATTACCTATTGCAACCAAACGTTCAACCTCAGAAGTAGTTTTTAAGAGGGGCTGCCTAGAGTTTCTGGAATCGATGATAGTATATGAATGATCAGAAGTTTTATTATTATATGAAAAATCAATAGTCAATAAGATGTGTATGTTTAAGTAGATATTAATAAGTTGACATTGTATGTGATCCTGTACGACATCAAAGGTAGCAATTTAAAAAGAAGTTCCTTTACGCTACTGGCAATAAACAAACAAACAAACAATTGGTTTGGTAGGTCATTGAAAAACAGGTCCTTTATTATGGTGTCGCGTTACAAAAATAGTAGATTTTTTCGTATTGTGCAAATGTTACAAGGGGCCACCCACATACCACGTGGACAGATTTTAAACGATTTTGACCCCCCCCCTCCCCCTCCGTGGACAACTGCCCATATAAATTCTAAAAAAAATGTATGGACCGTGGACATTAGCCAACCCCCCTCCCCCCCCCAAAGCTGTCCACGTGGTATGTGGATGGCCCCCAAACTGTAGAAAAGTAGTATTCAGGATTTTCTTAGTACTCGATGAGACCTTTCTTAGCATATGCTTGTATGTGGAATTGATGCATTCTACTCAAAGTTACAATAGGGTCAAAGTTATGGTGTCGCCTTACGAAAATTTTATGTGTTTTTATAAAGTTACCAAAAACTAGTTTTTGAGCTTTTGTCAGTGTATATTGATAATACAACATGAAATTATGATGAATAAGAGTCATCTGCATCAAATTATATCCACCTATAAGTGAGGAGCTTGCTTTTCACTGGAATTAGATCATTACATATTCAATGCCAATGGAAACCTATGAGAAATTACAAGAATGGTTTTCAGATGACATTAAAAATGTAAAAATATCTTTGTGCTTGAAAATTAAAATAAATTCTGGAAACGCGCAAATATTATAATTTCAAAGATAATGTCAAACAGTGTATTTGTCTATTTTAACCTCTAATAGACTTACGCTGTTTCTTAGGTCATTGATTCAATTGCTAGGTTTAGTGTCTAGTTTTTCTTTGCTTTTTTGTGTGAATACTGCTTTAACTAACCATGTTATTTACGAAAAACACATCAACAATAAACATTGCCACATGACAGAGAATAAAACAGGAACCTCACGTACACGACATGTACTCTGGTAATGTTTTTACTTCTAGTCAAAAACTGAAAACGTATTATACCCAAACGATAAACCTATATATTAAACGAGGGAAACTCGTTGTTCTTCAATGCTAAAACCTCCGAAACACGAAAACACGAACGTTGCTGAATAATACCTTTTCAACACACGGTGGCGAACTAGTCTGTGGCTGACCTTAATAAAGCAATAAAAAAAAATTTTCAACATTCATTCAAACTCATCAAACTTAAGGTATATTATAAACTACAATATTTCTCACTCAATACCTGATGGTTACGACCTTACCTAATATTCCAACATACAAGCCACAACAAACCCCAAAAAACGGATTCATTCGTGTTTTTCACATATCTTTTCTTAGATTTTGATATTTTTTTCTAGGAAACATCAATAAATTTGCAATTTGAGTACAATTTTGAGTAAGATTGTAGCAGAAAAATCCAAACGAGACGAGTTGCTCGCCGAGGCTTCAGTAACAGGGCCTAATGTTTCATAAAGATACAGCTATTTTTGTTTGCCAGTCGAAAAGTGGAGGGTGCGGAGTGATGGCTTTGCATAAACTACTTGTTTCCCTTTGACTTCAAGAAAACTGTATCAAAAAAGGTTAAAATCTGAATGAGTATAGCTTTTTTATGAAGGAAACCATTCCCAGTACAATTAGTAGTAAAATAATATAAATCTGAAACCCCCCCATCGGCGTAACTTTGAACTATATATATATAGGCTCAAGGATCTGGGAGCGGATGTGCGGACCATCCGTCGTTCTCGCACCGGCGAGATGATCCTTGAGCTCCGTAAGGATGCTAAAAACAAGGGCGCTGCCTACAAGACGGTAGCCGAGCAGGTCCTCGGGAAAGATGTGCAAATTCGGGCACTCACCTCAGAGGTGACTCTCCAGCTCAAAAACCTGGATGAAATCACCGAGAGGTGCGATATTGCACAGGCCCTCAAGGAGAAGTGCGGAGTGGAAGTAGCCACTGAGGTAATTCGCCTCCGAAAGGGTCCAGCGGGGACCCAGGTGGCCACTTTCCGGCTTGCATCGGCCGATGCAACTCTGGCCCTGAAGACAGCCAAACTTAAGGTTGGCTGGTCAGTATGTCCCCTGAGCATACTCCAGCAGCCGGACGTTTGCTTCAGGTGTTTCGAGGGAGTACACAAGTCCTGGACCTGCAAGGGGCCCGATAGGAGCCAGTTATGTAGGCGTTGTGGTGGTGCTGGCCATAAAGCTAAAGACTGCGGGGAGCCTTCCAAGTGCTTGGTATGTACTGGAAAACGGGACGCCAAGCACTTTATGGGAGGCCCACGGTGCCCAGCCGGTAAGGCGGCCACGAAACCACGGGCGTGAGGGTGACACAATTGAACCTGAACCATTGCTATGCGGCACAGCAGCTGCTATACCAAGCAGCGTCTGAGTCGCGGTCGGACATCGCAATCGTATCGGACCCCTACTGCATTCCTCCCGGAAACGGTAATTGGGTTGCAGATAAGTCCAGTACGGCGGCCATATGCACGACCAGCAAGTTCCCGGTTCAGGAGGTTGTGTCAACCTCAAATGAAGGATACGCGGTTGCCAAGGTGGACGGAGTGTTCTACTGCAGTTGTTATGCTCCGCCGCGTTGGTCTATCGAAAGGTTCACCCAGATGGTCGATTTGTTATCTATGGAGCTGACGGGACTAACACCCTTAGTAGTGGCGGGCGACTTCAACGCTTGGGCTGTTGAGTGGGGAAGCCGCCGCACGAACCGGAGGGGTCAGATCTTGTTGGAAGCTTTGGCAAAGCTCAACCTAGATCTGGCCAACGTTGGAACCAAGTGTACATTCAGCAGAAATGGTGCGGAGTCGATCATCGACGTGACGTTCTCCAGCCCAGGACTGATCGTGAACTGGAGGGTAGACGATGGCTACACCTATAGTGACCACCAGTCGGTCTGCTATAGCGTAGTCCAGAACGTGAGGCGGCAGGCGACGGGTAGAGCCAATACTCCGACCGTCCGCGGGTGGAAGACATCGCATTTCGATGCCGAGGTATTTGCAGAAGCAATGAGAAGAGAGCGCGAGGGGGGCAGTTGGCTCCGCCCGAGTGCTGACCAATTAGTTGCCACATTATCGCGGGCGTGCGACGCCACCATGCCTAGGACCCGCCAACCTAGGAATGGTAAGTCACCGGTATACTGGTGGACCGACGCGATAGCGGACCTCCGTAGCGCGTGCCTCCGTGCAAGACGGATGTTGCAACGTGCATGTACCGATGCACAGAGGGTAGAGCGCCGTGTAGTATTCGGATCTGCAAGATCGGCGCTTAAAAGTGCGATAAAGGCGAGCAAAAGGGCCTGCTTCGATAGGCTATGCGCGAGTGCCAATACGAATCCGTGGGGCAACGCCTACAGAGTCGTAATGGCGAAGACCAAAGGCGTGTTGGCGCCTGCAGAGCGATCACCAGCGATGCTGGAGCGTATCATCGAGGGACTCTTTCCACGACACGAGCCAAATCCTTGGCCTCCGGTTGCTGAGTCTCACGTCCGACGTTCCAGTATCACAGACACAGACCAGGGATGGTCGGCCAACCTGCCGGGCATCCAATCCGTGAGAGACGGCAGCCGTGCAGAGGTTGTGGAGGAGGTAAGGGTTACGAATGAGGAACTCATCGTGATCGCCAACTCCCTAAAGGTGAGCAAGGCACCGGGACCGGATGGAATCCCGAACTTGGCCATCAGGACGGCCATGAAAGTGGCCCCCGATCTATTTCGAGCAGTCATGCAGAAGTGCCTGGATGACTGCCTCTTTCCGGACAGGTGGAAGCGACAGAGATTGGTGCTGTTGCCGAAGGCTGGGAAACCGCCAGGGGACCCATCGGCATACAGATCTGTCTGCTGGACACTACGGGCAAGGTGCTTGAGAGGATTATCCTCAACAGACTGGTGAAGTACACAGAGGGTGTAAACGGTCTGGCAAGTAACCAGTTCGGCTTCCGGAAAGGTAGATCCACGCTGGATGCTATTCTCTCTGTCACCAAGACGGCAGAGGTAGCACTCCAGCGTAAGAGTTGGGGCATTCGCTATTGCGCAATCGTCACGCTTGACGTGAAGAATGCATTCAATAGCGCCAGTTGGGACTCCATAGCGCTCGCGCTTAGGAGCATCCACGTACCGGTGTCGTTGTACAAGATTTTGGAAAATTATTTCCAGAATCGGGTACTAGTTTACAACACGGAGGAGGGTCAGAAGTGCGTCCCAATCACCGCAGGGGTACCGCAAGGTTCCATCCTGGGCCCAGTGTTGTGGAATGTCATGTATGACGGGGTGTTGAAACTAAAGTTCCCTGTAGGGGTTGTGATCGTCGGTTTCGCAGACGACATCACGCTAGAGGTCTACGGCGAGTCGATCGAAGAGGTCGAGTTGACGGCCGCGCACTGCATACGCAAGGTCGAAGACTGGATGCACTCTAGGAAACTGGAGTTAGCGCACCATAAAACGGAGGTTACGGTTGTGAACAACCGCAAATTAGAGCAACAGGCGGTGATCAGAGTCGGTGACTGCACCATTACCTCAAGGCGTTCCTTGAAGCTCTCGGGGGTTATGGTTGACGATAAGCTCACATTTAAGAGTCACGTCGACTATGCCTGTAAGAGGGCTTCAACGGCCGCTGCAGGACTATCTCGAATGATGTCCAATAGCTCAGCGGTATATGGCAGCAAGCGTAAACTTCTTGCCAGCGTGGTTTCGTCCATACTTAGGTATGGTGGGCCAGCGTGGTCCAAAGCGTTAGGTACCAACAGTCATCGTCGAATACTGGAAAGTACCTACAGGCTCATGTGCCTGAGGGTTGTGAGCGCGTACCGTACAGTGTCATACGACGCAATCTGCGTCCTGTCCGGCATGATGCCTATCAGCATAGCCATTAAGGAGGACGTAGAATGCTTCGATCAACGTGACACAAGGGGTATACGAGGCACCAGAAGGTCATTCTCGATGATCAGATGGCAGCAGGAATGGTCCAATTCCGCAAAGGGTAGATGGACGCATCGACTTATTCCGGACGTATCCGGATGGGTCGGGAGGTGCCATGGAGAAGTTAACTTCCACTTGACACAGATTCTGTCAGGTCATGGTTGCTTCAGGCAGTATCTACACAGATTCGGGCATGCGGGGTCCCCCATGTGTCCCGAGTGCGCGGATGCGGAAGAAACTGCTGAGCATGTCTTCTTCGTGTGCCCTCGTTTTGTGCATGCGCGGAGCGACATGATGGTAGTGAGCGGGCCAGACACCACTCCGGACAACCTAGTTCGGAGGATGTGTAAAGACCCATACATTTGGAGGGCGGTTTGTACAGCCGCCTCTCAAATAGTTTTAGAATTGCAAAACAGGCGACAGGTTGACCACCGACACGCCAGTGTTAGCTAACGGCCAGTCTCCAGGTTAGTTAGCTAAGTTAGCAAAGAGATCTATAGAACCAAGAGGGTGCACAGAGCACAAAAGCCGCTCCCCGAAGCAATACCTAGCGGTGGTCCCAGGGAGTATTATGGGCTGGAGACTGGAGGGGTTTTAGTGGGTCCGGTCACTGATTCAAACCAACCCCACACTCCCTGAGGTTGGTCACCTCAGGGGTTTGGATGCAAATTTCCCCTCCACCTGAAACAAAAAAAAAAAAATATATATATATATATATATATATATATATATATATATATATATATATATATATATATATATATATATATATATATATATATATATATATATATATATATATATATATATATATATATATATATATATATATATATATATATGTCATAGCATAAACTTATTGATATTAACCTAAACAACAACTTTGCCGAAGATAGTATGACTAAAAACTAATCATGATGCCCACATTTACAAAGCTCGTATTTTCGTAACGCGACACCATTTGCAGGAGACTGTTTTGCGTAACGCGACACCATTGACACACCGAAATGTTTTTGGGAACATTTCGCTAAAATTTCAGTGTTTTCTATGTTGTAATATGTCATTTTGTTGGATTTTGTCTCTGGAACAAATGTCTAGAAGAAACCAGGGTTCAAGACCTTACAGCAGAGCAGATTACTGAACATATGCCATCGAAGGCTGAAAAAGCGAAATTCAGCGATGGTTTCGCGTTACAAAATGTAACGGGTTGCAGTGCATAATACAACTATCTGAATTGCTAAATTAACCCGTCATAAGAAAGTACATTAAGTTGGCATTATTTACGACCTATTTAATCATATGCTCTTAAAGCTAATTTCTAATATCCAGCCTAAAATGTACAGTAACTATTCGCTAACTGGACACGCTTTAACTGGGCTTCTTTTTAACTGGGCACTCGCTAACTGGGAGGATTCCCAGTTAAAAAGACAACAAACGTCAAATATCTAAACGAACGGGGGGCATGTGGATTGGGAACGAAAACTGAAAAATTAAAGTTTTTCTAATCGAGCATATTTAAAATACAAAAACAATAATATAGCTGATGAGAGATAAGTTTGTAGTTGTGGCCTCTCTATTTGGTGATCAACTTGAGAACGAAAGTCTTTTATGAAGTTGTCGCGAAGCAGCGATATCCATCGAACTTCCCCTCGGCGTAGAGATGATATCCCAGTTAGCGAGCTGATTTCAATAACTGGGAAGTGCTCGTCGCCCAGTTAGCGAACAGTTGCTGTATACCAAAGTCGGTTCCTCATGGTGTCGCGTTACGCTGGAATGTGTCATTAGACGTGTTTACTTTCATACGTTTTTCTTGTTCTATTGCTAAACAATGAATTAGTAATGATCCAAAATTGTTTTATCACTTTGATTCTAAACCGAAGGTTCACAAACCTTTTGTATGGTTAATAAACAATTACCAATTGTGGTGGAACTGTATAAAATTAAACATAAACATAATATACGGATCGAATGAAAAACTTAGTCAACATTGCGCTGTGAGAAGAAATCTGGCACCTCTGACATGTGAAACCTATAGTTGCCAAATTGGCGGTTTTATTCATCGCTTATCTCTGAGTATCTCTAGTATAACCAGGGGGGATTTACCGCTGTCAAATTTCATATATGTGTGCGTTATCGCAGATCAACTCTGGTCCATGAAGTTTGTTGGTCCATGACGTTTGATAAATTACCAATGTGACGATAAAACATCATCAATTTTCGTCAAAAACTTGTTGCTGTCCCAAAATTTCACTACGAAACGCATTATTAATAAAAGTTTTCCGCGATTTCTCAAGTTTTGATAAAAAAGAACGTTCCATTTTACTTCGATCAAAACGACAAAAACCAAAACATACAGACGCCTTGTTGCCAAATGTGTTGGTCATGGTTTCACGATATTTGACAGATAGATTCCCCCTGAGTATAACCCTGCACTAAAGAATGACAGATCGAAATGCAGAAGAAAGAAAAGTAAAGCAGAAAGGAAAACAGTCATTCGTCGAAAATCATTGTAACGGGACGACGTCGACTGCGGCTGTCCAGTCACTTTGCTTATGCACTGGCACCATCAGCTCAGCTTGGTTCAAGTAGCAGTTTAATTTTTTAACTCCGTTGCTTTCGGTCGTATCTCGTTATAACAGTTTGTAAGGCAGGTTATTTCATAATTATTGCTAGCATCATCTGACGTAACATAAAGTGCCTTTATCAGTTGTAAGCATATCGTGGAATGATTGTATTGTAAAACTCAACGAATAGTTTCCTTTTCTTTGCAGCAAAATGGCCAGCTTAAGATTGATAGGCGCCGCACTGCAGCGGAATTTGACCTTTGCCCGATCGATGAAATTCAGGGGTAAGTTGATTGAATCTGGATCTATTCTAGTCTATTCAAAAACGGATAGTCTTGCCAATTTTGGCTACAAAACCAGTCTTCGCCAGTGGAGCCTTATCTGTTAAGCTTCACTTGGTTTACCTAATCTAGCGGTGAAATAATCCATGTTGGACTTTGATCGGGGGTGCAAATGACGGTACAAACGAGCTTAGGGCAGAGTTGCCAAATATAACTGACTTTACAATGTCGTTTCAATTGAGAAGTTTATTCTGAGTGTCGTTAATACTTCTACTATAAATCTTAATTTTGACTATTTTTTTTTAAATTTATCAAGCAAAATTTTCAAAAGCCTATTGGGTGCCCTGGCAGACAACTGTATGCGTGAGCCTCAATTAAGGAAAACGACAAATCAGTATGAGTTCCGTTCGTATTTAGTTATTTTTTTCGATGCATTTATTGATAGGAGATGTTACAAAATCGCTTTAAGACGCTCGAATGAAAAATTTAATGCTGCTGGCTACAATAGCAATCATGCTGATAAGGACTTCAATTTTATACCTGATGTTACGTGGGCAAATGGACGTTCATTATGTCGAACGAAAATAATAGTGGGTATAATAATACTATTGATTTACTAAAAAAAAGGATAGAGCGTGAAAATTCGGTCTGCAAAGTGATTCCTGTGAAAATTGGTAGTTCTGGTTCATATTTTCACATATATTTTCAAATTACAAATTTGAATATGTTAAGAAACTGTTAAGCATTTAAACTATGGCAAACGCATTTAACTAATAGTCTCACATCTCTCTAGGTGCGGCCCCTCTCATGCACAGCCGTTTCCTTGCCAGCGCTCCGACCGGTAAGCACATCAAAACCAAGCTGGTCGACAATGTCCTGGTTGTGACATTGGACTCCCCGAACGCGAAGGTCAACTCGCTGGGTGCCGAAGTGCAGGCTGAGTTTGATGCCGTGTTCCGAGAGGTGGAAACCAATCCGTCCGTGAGCTCGGCCGTTGTTATTTCCGCTAAGCCGGGATGTTTTATCGCCGGTGCCGATATTACCATGCTGGAGAAATGCAAAAGCGCTGCCGAGGCAACCAAGATTTCCTACGAAGGGCAGCAGCAATTTGATAAGATAGAAAAATCAAGAAAGCCCATTGTGGCGGCCATCAATGGAGTAGCCTTGGGTGGTGGTCTCGAGCTGGCTCTAGCTTGTCACTATCGCATTGCCGTGAAGGATAAGAAAACAAACGTGGGCTTACCGGAAGTGATGCTGGGCCTTCTCCCCGGGGCAGGAGGTACGCAGCGATTACCAAAGCTTACATCGATTCCAACAGCGCTAGATATGGCGCTTACCGGAAAAAATGTAAAAGCTGATAAAGCGAAGAAACTAGGAATCGTAGACATGCTCGTGAATCCTTTGGGTCCGGGACTGAAAAACGCTGAGCAAAATACTATCGAGTATTTGGAGAAGGTTGCCGTTCAGGTAGCGAAAGATCTCGCGTCCGGCACCTTGAAGGTAAACAGGAAAAAGACTGGCTTGGTGAATGCCATTACCGAAAACGCTTTTTCGATTGACTGGGTTAAGGATAAGGTGTTTGGAAAAGCTCGCGAGCAGGTGATGAAACTCTCTGGAGGACTTTATCCGGCTCCTCTCAAGGTAATGTTTTTTTGTTAATTATTGGAACTCACTTATGACAGAAACAACGTTTTAGATTCTAGATGTAATTCGTGTTGGAGTGGATAAAGGATTTGAAGCTGGATCGGAAGCCGAACGAAACGGGTTTGGTGAGCTATCGCAGACGTCGCAATCAAAGGGACTCATTGGTCTGTTCCGTGGCCAGACGGAGTGCAAGAAAAACCGGTTTGGCAAGCCAGCCAATCCTCCTAAGAATGTAGGGTTCGTGGTTTACTTTAATTAGTTGATGCTAATATTGTCGTTTTCAGATTGGTGTCTTGGGAGCTGGTCTGATGGGAGCCGGTATTGTACAAGTTAGCATTGACAAAGGCTACCAGGTTGTGATGAAGGATACAACCGATGCTGGACTAGGTCGTGGTATCGGACAGGTTCAGAACGGATTGCAAAATGCTATCAAACGCAAGCGTATAAGTGCGATCGAGCGGGATACAATTCTGTCCAATCTTAACCCTACTTTAAGCTACGAACCGTTCCGTAATGTGGATATTGTCATCGAGGCGGTATTCGAGAACATCGACATTAAGCACAAGGTTATTAAAGAGCTGGAACAGGTCGTACCGCAGCACTGCATTATCGCCACTAACACGTCGGCTATTCCGATTACGAAAATTGCAGCTGGCAGCGCGCGGCCAGATAAAGTGGTCGGAATGCACTATTTCTCGCCAGTAGATAAAATGCAGTTGTTGGAAATCATTACCCATCCGGGAACGTCGAAAGACACTGCTGCTGCTGCAGTAGAGGTTGGATTGAAACAAGGCAAGGTTGTCATTACAGTTGGAGATGGGCCCGGTTTCTACACAACTCGAATTTTGTCAACGATGTTGTCCGAGGCTATACGGTATGAATAGAAAAAAATTCTCGTAGTTCGTTTGATTAAATCTCAGGTGTCCTATTTTAGATTACTACAAGAGGGAGTTGATCCAAAGGAACTGGATAAAATGACAAAATCCTTCGGCTTTCCAGTCGGTGCTGCCACATTGGCCGATGAGGTAGGAATTGATGTCGGAGCACATATCGCAGTGGATTTGGCTAAAGCTTTTGGAGACCGATTTAGTGGCGGAAATCTGGGAGTGATGGAAGACATGGTTAAAGCTGGTTTCATGGGTCGCAAATCCGGCAAAGGAGTATTTTTGTACGAAGGTGGAAAGAGTAAAAATCGTGAGGTAAACCAGGAAGCGTTGGCAATTCTGAAGCAGAAATATTCACTCCAATCACGCGGCGCCAACAGCGTTGAAGATATGCAGTTGAGAATGGTTTCCCGATTCGTGAATGAAGCTGTGCTGTGTTTGGAGGAGAGAATCCTCGATAACCCTCTGGAAGGTGATGTTGGTGCTGTGTTCGGTCTCGGGTTCCCCCCATTCACTGGTGGTCCATTCCGGTGGGTCGATCAATATGGTGCGGATAAATTAGTCAGCAAGATGCGTACGTATGCCGATCTGTACGGTGCCCCATTCCAGCCTGCCCAAACCTTGGTCGATATGGCGAAGGATTCGTCGAGGAAGTTTCACCCTAGCAAGTAAATTTTATTCTATAGGAGTGTCTTAATTAAGTTAAAAAGATTGTGAGTTTGGTGAAAAGTGATCTTTGTTATCGATATCACCCGATACGCATCGTAATGTCTAGTTTCCTGTGGATACCATTTCTGTTGCCTTTGGGCCGTTTATTCTTGTTATAGTTTCATGCATTTTTTAAAACGAAAGATCTATTTTGACAATCAGTTTGAAATGTTTTCTGTGTTTGAAAGTTTTCAAAAGAAATGCCAAGTTGAAAGCCCAAAAAGATGCTAAAGATTCCTGCCACGTGAATCGACAGGAAAGCTGCTGGTGACCTTGCGTTGGAAAGAGTTTTACGGTCGTCTCCTGATCAGTTTGCAAAAATAATTCGTGAAACTTATTTTTCTAAATCAAAGTAAACTTTGCCAGCGCTGAAAGAATATGAAAAATATTTGAAGAATTCTCACTACAATAAAACACGCAGCATTCAAAATGGTGAATTGTTTCAGTGAACAAAAAGCAATCAAAATTCCAAATTTCAGTCACTTTAGGCGATCGTTTCTGTACACACCCTGCAACTGTCCGGTAGCTGAATGTAGCTTTTCGGCGCCGGAAAGTCCGGCCTCAACTCCGGCACGAAAGTACAAAACATCACGTCGAATTCGTAAACTGGCAAGGGCCAAATACTGCGGTGCCAAGTTCCATCAACGCCCTGTTAGCCAATATGGTCGAACAATTCAGATGATTCGCTCCTACAAGGAACCGATTGCCTCCAATCGGCTACAGCAGCTGGCCGTTCCGAAAGTCCGCAAGTTGATAGCGGCTCGGGAGGAGTACAAGCGATTCTTGAATCGCTGTTGGTACGATCGATTTAGTAAGCGAATTAAGCGCAGCATGTTCACCGTATACAGCCGCTTAGCCAATGTTCAGTTACCACCAGAGGTGTAAGTATTATAATTTACTCGAGCAGTTTTGTTATTCTGTTGCCATACCATTTTCAGCGCGAAAACATCGAAAATGACTCCGGAGCAGTGGCAGCATCACAAACAGTGGCTAGCGGTTAACGCACGCCCCAAACAGGTTAAACAATCAAAACCAAAGCCACGAAAGCGTATGACTTATTCCCAACTTCTCGAGCGCATCATAAACCTCTCGACACCTCGCTGGGAAAGGGAAAAGTACTCCGGTCCTCCCAAATTGCAGCCCGTCAAAGCGAGCGCTTTGAAAGCGGTACCAACCGCGAGACTGATGGAGCTTTGCATCCCCAAAGAAAGACACCGACGTGCTAAAGGACCTATCAAGGAAGACCTCAGAATACCTGAAGAGGTTTTGAAAGCAAATGGTAAAGTCACTAAATAAGTCGAACCTTCGAAAAATTAGTTCAACGATGTTATTTTCTTTAGCTTCCGAAAGGGTTGTGGAACTTTCGAAACATAAGGTCTATAAAAACGTTAAAAAGGAATATCGTGAAAATCCGTTCACTGTGGAACCTCGGGCGCTGAAAGCAAAACCGAGTGATCGCATTTTGGAACTGGCAAAACCGAAGGCCAAGAAGTAGTTCTTTGGTAAAATTAAAAAAAAAGAGAAGCACGATTATTCAAACTTTTTATTGCAAATTTGCTAGAAATTAAATAAACTTTTTATCAATATCGGGTTTTTTTCGTAACAATAAATATGTCCAATTAAATAACGCGGGCGGGTACGGAACGATGAGACGTTACCGAGGTTGATGAGTAATAATCGACTTAGTAGTGGTATGCTACATAGGTGGCATTTAATACAGTTTTGGGTTATTACGTTTCTTCATGCGCTAGTGGAGCAGCGTCAAGTCAAGTACGACGGACTTCGAAACTTTACGGATGCACCCATTTATCGCAAATTGTGGATGACTGCGTTGGTAAACTCGTTGGTGGTCGACTGGCCACCCAGGTCTTTGGTGCGAACCTTGCCTGATTTGAGTACATTCTGCACCGCTTGGAAGATCATCTGACTGTAGTGCATCAGGTTGACATGGCGCAACATTTTGGAGGAGCACAGCAGGATGGCAGTGGGGTTGGCAATGTTGCGGCCGACACCCATGGCGAATGTGTGTCGTGCGCCCTAAAATTATTGTTTATTGCTAAAACATTACAAAATCCGTCAATTTGTAGGTTTACTTACCGGCTCAAAAACAGCATGCTCGGCAGAGTAGGAAGCACCTGCCACAACTCCGGCACCGCCTACAAGTCCAGATGCCAGGTTATCAATGATGTTACCGTAGAGATTCGGTGCTACCATTACATCGAACTGATTCGGGTTGCTCACCATCTGCATCGTGGTGTTATCCACAATCATTTTCTCGAACTGAATTCTTGGGTACAGCTTAGCAATCTACAATTATGATGAAAGTACAGAAACATTTTTTTTCTAAAAGTCATACGAACAAACCTCTTCGCACTTTTTCAGGAACAGACCATCGCCAAGCTTCATAATGTTAGCCTTATGTACGCAGGTGACCTTCTTGCGGTTGTGTTTCGTGGCATAATCAAACGCGAACTTGGCGATGCGGGCCGATTTCTGAGCTGTGATAACCTTCAGACATTCGATCACCCCAGGTACAGATTCATGCTCAAGGGCAGAATACTCGCCTTCGGTTTGTTCGCGAATAACAACAGTGTCAATGCCCTTATGCCGTGTAACGACTCCATCCAAGCTGACCACATGCACTACGTTAGCGTAGAGATCCAATTCGTTTCGCAGTTTCATGTTCAACGTTTCCAGCTCTCCAGTGTGACTGTAATCAGGTGTGGCCAAAATGCCTTTCAGACAGACCCTGTTTTTATTAATAGATCGCACGACATCCTCCAGCGGTGAGCTTAGCACCGGATTCACTTCCGATAGGAAAAACGTCTCAAAGTCTACCGGAACATCAGCGGCTTTGAATACCTCCTGAACAGCGTACATTAGTTCCGGCCCAACGCCATCGCCGGGTATCATGGTGCAGGTAATTCGGCCATCTGTCTTGGACCACTACGAGCAAAAAATAACAACAGATAAGATTACACTAGAGTTAATACAAAAAAAAGTTGTTTACTCACAGCAGGTGTTTGTGCAGCGACAGATGAATGAATGCTACGGGATGAAAGCTGAAACGAAAATTCGTTAGAAGTCTCCAAAATTAGAACTAATTTTACCAAGGACGGATAATGCTCTTACTATCAGAGCAGTCAAGTGGTTACATAAACGTTTTGCAGTAAGCCATTCACGAGTTTACTCACCTGCACAAGGCTTCGTGCGACGTTGCGAGCGATAAAGGACATTTTTCTACGATTGTAATGAGTGTAAAGAATTCACCGGAGATAGGTCACCTTACAATTGGTCACTGTGTGGAAAATTAAATCTTTTTTCAGCGTTTTGCCGTTCTCGTCGTGTGACCAATGTGGAAAGTGCGCACCCGCCAGCTGCAGCGAAAAAACCAAGGAAAAATCGCTTGTTCACGTTTGACGTTTTCAATATTCTTGACCAGTGCTGTCTGGTGCACAGATTTATCCGTACTATTCAAAAAATTGAAAAATAAATAAAGTGAGTGCACAATTGTTCATTTTAACAGGTTTCTAATACATAGTATTAATTTACACTAATATTTGACATATATTAATAAATTTTTCGTACATTTCTATGGATATTATTTGTACTTTATAGCTATAAATGGGATTTGCAGATATGAGATCTGGCAGCTTTGTTAACGACAATGCATCTTGTTATGAAAAATTGCAGAAACATTTCAGCGCGCTTTTGTTTAATTACCGCACGTGCATTTGTTTTTGTTTACTTCAGTACGCTAAACTCATCAAATCGGTCTTTCGCCAAATCAGTCGAACGTATCAAATTACCAATTATTTGAATTCTCAGAACATAGACAGTGTATAATTGTTTATATTTATTATCGAAATGAATGAATATCTCTGGGAATTCGCACAAAAGTTACCTAGCGAGAATAAGTTCCAAATAGTGTTGAAGTCAGCTTTGTCGTAAGTAGTTATAGAAAGTAGTCACACAGAACTAAACGATGTACCCGAAAAAAACATTACATCAAAAGTACTATAAAAGTTGCTGTGATTGTACATAGTTATACCATAATTTAACTATGTTTTTCATTGTAAATACATCAATTTTACATTAAATAGCATTGTGCAGCAAAAAGGGGGGTTGTTATGTATCTTAAGAGTATTTTTTCAGGCATCTTTCCCATACATTGAGAAGTCACTGACAATGTATTTCATGGTAAATTTATTGTTGGTGGTAGATTAAACAAAAAACCTAAATTAATCCACCTAGCGGTCAGACCCAGCCTTTCTCATTCAAACTTATAACAAATTGTTATGAAGTTTGTTATTTGTAAGCTTGAGAGATGACTCGTTCGTATGACACTATTTATGTTCAAATAAGTCGTGTAATCTTTGAGATAATAGAATTTCGTTGTTTTATTAACAATTTTATACATAACGGTTGCTTAGTTCGATTATAATCAAATGAAATGGGAACGTATAGGGCAGCCAAACTTTGAAACCACATGTTCAATCATAATTCATCAGTTAACCCTTAACTAGCCCGTTCATCTGATAATACTATTGATCAAATCGGTTGTGTACTTTCTGAGATAATGAAGTTTCGTGATTTTCACAATTCGGTACATTACAGACGAAGTTACAGTTCGATTACAGTAAAATTCAATTGGGTGTCATGAGTCAGCTAGACCTTTCATTTGACACTAATTTCGTGGAAATCGGTTCAGCCATCTCTGAGAAAAGTGAGTGAGTTTATGTATTCTTCGGAATATGTTTCTTTTCATAGCTAGATTTCACATTTCTTAACATAACAGGCAAAGTAATAGTCCGATTGCAAAAAAATCAATAGGGTCTTATGGGGTAACTAGACCTTTCATATAACACTGATTTTGTGGAAATTGGTCCAGCCATCTCTGAGAAACATGAGTGAAATTAAACAGTCTTCAGAAGACGTTTCTTTTCATAACTTTTGAACAACATATTCAATCTGTATAAAATTTAAAAGTTAAGGGTTTTTAAGATAGCCCGTTCATTTGATACCAATTTTATTGAAATCGGTTGTGTTGTTTCTGAGATATTGATGTTTCGTGATTTTTACCTTTTTAAACATAACCTCTAAAATAAAAATCCAATTACAATGAAATTTAATAGGGTCTTATGGGGCAACTAGAACTTTCATTTGCATATAATTTCATTAAAATCGGTCCAGCCATCTCTGGGAAAAGTGAGTGAAAATAAAAATCTGCACACACACACACATACACACACACACACACACATACACACACACACACACACACACACACACACACACAGAAAATGCTCAGCTCGTCGAACTGAGTCGAGTGATATATGCCATTCGGCCCTTTGGAGCACTTTCATATCTTCGGTTTTGCAAGTGATTGCTATACCTTTCTAGGAGAAAGGCAAAAAGTTAAAGAAATTATTAAATAGGAGTTAAATATTCGTGCTGAAGAAATAGCGAAAAGAAATGACTTTGAATTTCGTACACTTCAATCACGAGCAATACCGGGAACGTACGAATAGCACAATACCAAATTTAAATTTTGTTGAGGCCATATGTTTTGATCAAAGCAGTTACAGTTTTAAATAGTCTTTGAATTTCGTTTCTTTTCATAACTTTTGAACCACATATCAAATTGCTATGGCATTTCTTACTTGTGAGTTTGAGTGACAACCCGTTCAAATGACACTAGATATGTTCAAATAAGTCGTGTGATCTTTGAGATAATAGACTTTCGTTGTTTTTATAATTTAATACATAACGGTTGGAATGAAAATACGATTATAGTCAAATAAAATGGGAACCTATAGGAAAGCCAAACTTTTCATTTGACACTAAGATTGTTGAATTTAGTCCAGCCATTTTTGGGAAAACGAGTGAATTTGAAAAGTCACCGGAACATGTTTCTTTTCACAATTTTTGAACCACGTGTTTAATCACTATAAAATTCATCAATTAACCTTTAACTAGCCCGTTCATTTGATACCAATATTGTTCAAATCGGTTGTGTACTTTCTGAGATAATGAAGTTTCGTGATTTTCTTATTTTGATACATTACAGACAAATTAACAGACTGATTACATTGAAATTCAATAGGGTGTTATGAGGCAGCTAGACCTTTCATTTGACACTAATTTCGAGGAAATCGGTTCAGCCATCTCTGAGAAAAGTGAGTGAGTCCAAGTAGTCTTCGGAATATGTTTCTTTTCAAAGCTTGATTTCACGTTTTTAAACATAACAGGAAAAGTAATAGCCCAATTGCAAAATAAATCAATAGGGTCTTATGGGATAATTAGACCTTTCAAATGACACTGATTTTGTGGAAATCGGTTCAGCCATCTCTGAGAAATATGAGTGAGATCAAACACTCTCCAGAACACGTTTCTTTGAATAACTTCTGAACCACACGTTCAATCTTCATGAAACTCAAAAGTTAAGGGGTTTTCAAGTAGCTTGTTCATTTAAAACCAATTTTGTTAAAATCGGTTGAGTAGTTTCTGAGATAATGATGTTTCGTGATTTTCACATTTTTAAACATAACCTCTAAACTAAAAATCGAGTTTAGAGTTAGGGATCGAAAACTAGACCTCTCATTTGCAATTAATTTCATGAAGATCGGTCCAGCCATCTCTGAGAAAATCGAGTGAGATTGGAAGAGCGTTAGACACACACACACTTACGCACACACACACACACACACATACAGAAAATGCTCAGCTCGTCAAACTAAGTCGATTGATATACGAGATTCGACCCTTTGGAGCACTCTTATACCTTTGGTTTTTCCAGTGATTGCTATACCTTTCTAGGAGAAAGGCAAAACGTTGTTAAAATTAGCAATACTCAGAAGGAGAGACATGCGAAGAGAGTGTTGTGAGCCAAACGAATGTGTCAAAATCCGAGCCAAACGAACAAGAAAGGTAACACATTGAGAGGTATTGCAATAAGGTTCAATAAAGAATATATTTATTTCACACTAGTTGAACGTTCCCGGCGATGCTCGGGATCAAAGGTTTTAAATTTAAGAATAATTTTTTATAGTTCATTACTGCTTTAGCACAACTTACTAAAAAAATATTTCACATCTTATACGTTCATCATCACTTTAAATACTTCAATATTTTGAGGACAGAACACACATAAACTGGAAGTCGCCATATCGGATTTCCAAACGACGTATGGAGTTCCACTTTCGGAATTATTGAAATGGTTGGCCAAATACCACTTTAGGTTATTTTTCTGAAGCCGGAAGCCGCCGTTTTGGAAAATATTGTGTGGAGTCATCTCAGTTTCGAATATACCTATACTGGGTGATATGCGGGCTATTTGACAATCGTTTACAGTAAAACCTCTTTTTTTCAGGAAATTAAACTATGTAAGAAGAATTGAGAATGAGCATTCATGCTTATTACTCCTCTATAATGAAATCTAAAGAGATGCTTGTGATTTTTTTCAAAACGAAAATGTTTGTTGGTGTCCAAGGAACACGTCTGAGAAGAAGTGAAGGTTTTCTGATAACTCACAATTGTGTTGTAATCCACAAACTATGTAGAAAATAAAAAATGACTTTCAATGCCTCAGTCGCCTCTTAATCTATGTTCAAACCAATGAAATGGGACCTTTCCTTCAGCTAAATGTTCCAAGATCTAGTTTGGGTAAAGGTAAAGAAGTAAATCGAATCCCATAATGTGTTACCATTCACAAATCTACGAATACATCAGAAATGTAAATTTTTTATGCTCGACTCGCACTGATTCAAAACATGGATTTTTCTGCAAAAAAATATTTGGAAATGTTAAAGAAACAACGAACATTTTATTGAAATCACATGTCATCGTTTTGAATTTTGATTTAGATGCGATTTGAGCTTATGCTTAAAAAGTCAAAGTTTTGCATGTATTATATGTTTTTCAAAAAAAATCAAAGAGAGTATTTAAAGGTGTTTCTTTGCATGCAGAAAATCATCTTCAAAAATGCTTCGAACATATGTAGTTTTTTGAGTAATATGCCAACTTTTAGCAATAAAATACGTGTTATTTTTTCTCAAATGTCTTTCCTGAACATTAACAAACATTTTTAAGATCAAAGCAGATAAATCCTTTTGACATGTTGCTCTACATTTTAATGAAAAAAGAATCACATGTCATCGCTTTGAATTTCGATTTAGAGGAATTCAGCTTGAAGAGTCATAATATTGCATGTTTCACGTAGTTTTGTGAATAATATCTCAAATTATAGTAATCAGATACTAATTATTTTTCTCCAAATGTCTTTCCTGAACATCAGCGAACATTTTCCGGTTAAAAAACCTTTATGTCACCGCTTATTTTTCTTATTTAGAACGATTTTAAATGATGATGATTACTGTACACCACAGAGACGAAGGGAATAATATCAATAAGATCAAGCGTTATGGAATTCCATTTTTATATAGTAGATGTACTTTCATGTACTATTGCTAAACAATGAATGAGAATGCATAGTAGGGTGGGGAAAAATTATAGATTTTCCAGAACCAAGCTTTTTTGGTTCCTTTTGGGGCCCCAAACAACCCTAAACTTACCGGAAGTCGATTGGTTTTGTCTCCGCTTGGCGCATTGCATTTCAAATTTGTATGGAAATTTGTATGGGAAAACCTACTTTTTTGCATTTACCATTCTAGAGAGCTCAATAATACTCTAATAATGCATTACATTATGTTAAAGTATAGTATTTTAGATGCCAAACAACGTTGCCGAAGACACTGAAGAGCTAGGATGTCCATAAGAAGAGCTATAGCTGTTCAAAGTTGAGTATGTCGATTTAAATGCAGAAAATCTTGTTTTCTGCCAACATTACCAATGTACCGGCGTCGGTAGGATTTCCATCAGAAGTAACCTGTCGTAACGAGTTTATACACTCAACTGGACCAAGCAAACAAATTTAGGCCAATATTCTAGTCGTAGGTAGAATCTACAACGTGTTTCAGAGGTTACTTCTGATGGAAATGTGACTGACGCCGGTACACTTGCAGTGTTGGCAGAAAAAAATAATTTGCAACATAAATTCCGACATACTCAACTTTGAACGGCTCGCATTTTTTTGGCACACCCTAGCTATTTAGTGTCTTCGGCCAAGTTGTTAGGCATCAAAAAACCTACCATTTGAAGTCATGAAACCTTTGGTTTGAGCCATTTTGAGCTCTTTAGAATGGAAAATGCAAAAAAGTTGGTTCTTCCATACAAATCTCCATATAAATTTGAAATGCAATGCGCCAAGCGGAGACAAAACCAATCGACTTCCGATAAATTTAGGATTGTGAGGGACCCCAAAAAGAACAAAAAAAACTTGGTTCTGGCATTCTGCTATCAAGTTTCGTTTTTTCCATATAACGATTCCCCACCCAAGCATAGTAATGACAAAAAGCATTTGCAAGCTTACAGTAAAAATAGCATGTTTTTCCATTTACTGTCCTCACCGCAAAATACATCGTAGATTTATTTTCGGTAGGTACCTAAATGCCAAACCTAAAATCCCACAAAATCCTCTCAGCAATATAAACTAAACTTTCCGATGAAAGTTAGTAAATTAAACCGATCTGCTACAAAACCGAAAGGCTTAAAATGTTCTTAAAAAATCTAACTACCGAAAACTTTTAAAGTACTTCGTTAGATATTTAATTGTTAAGAACCGGAGACATCGTGTGAGACCCGGAGAGGGCATCCCTAGAACAAAGTATACGTCACGTGCTAGTTTTGAAATGTTAACTGTTCAGCTAATTATATCTTTGGTACGCATGTTGTTTGAATAGAATCAAATCTACTAATTTCACGACACTTATCACAAAAAACAATATCGCACGCTTAGCTTGAGGGCTAATAGCGGTCTAGATTAACTAGTTATTAGTTGAGAGAATTCGTTATCGATATTGTTTTTGGCTAAGTACAACGATACACCGTGCCCCAGTGCTGAGTCGAGATAATTTCCAGTTCGAAAAGAACCTCGACCGGATCGGGAATCGAACCCGATATCACAACCGTGTGGGAGAGCCATCGACCGACATCGCTAACCACAAAGCCACGGGGACCACACTTATTACAGCTTTAACTAATTTATCAACGGAAAGATTATAGATCACGACAAGATTATCTGTACCTAGAGCATCATTTTTGTCACATCGTTCCTGATCAAACCTTCAACCTTTACAATACAATACAATGAATCTTTTCAAACGTTACCCCATCAAGCGTTATTCAGTTTGCGGGCCTTGGACGATACTACCTCAATAGATGATGAACGATAAGCAAATTTACGAAATTTACGAAATTGAGACCTAATTTACATACAGCAGAAGTGATGCGAAGTCTTTCATTGACGTGACGTTCTCTAGCCCAGAACTGATCATAAACTAGAGGGAAGACGATGACTACACAAACAGCGACCAGTCGGTCTGCTATTGTGTGGACTACAACGCAGTGGCGTAGCGTGACCGGCTGACACCCGGGGCGGAAAATTTGGGTATCATCCCACTTTTCCTGGGTGTCACCCCCAACCGTTGCAGCGAAATCATCTTGTTATCAAAAATTGTGAGAGTTAGCACGCCCGTTTTCAAATGCACTAAATCTACCCAATTTTAAAAAATTGGTTGAAACTATACTCTTAGGAGCAAATTCATATAATTTCCGAGGGTTCCACCTTAACTTCCACCTAATTGATAGTTAATCTCACGAATGTCGCCTTTTTTGAAGGTGACACGTATGAAAATTTTCCTCATGGGTGACGCCCCCTAAGTTTTGATCGAATCATCAAGGGACCCTTTTCACGCCATGGTCTCCGGCGGTCGAGTCTCACTCCCGAGGTTCCAGTATCTCAGACACAGACCAGGGATGGTCGGCAATCCCGCACAACATCTAATCCGTGAGCGACGAGAGCCGTGTCGAGGTTGAAGAGGATGATCGCCAACTCCTTAAAGGCGAGCAAGGCACCGGGATCGGATGAAATCCCTAATCTGGCTATCAAGACGGACCTCGGGCTGTTCCGGGCAGCCATGCAGAGATCTGGATGACTGTCTGTTATGGTCGACGATGAGCTCACATTTTGAAGCCACGTTGACTATGCCCTCTTACAGCCTCATCGGCTAGTGGTACGATAGCAAGCGGAAACTTCTTGCCAGTGTGGTTTCGTCTATACTAAGGTACGGTGGGCCAAAGTGGTCCAAAGCTTTAGATATTAACAACTATCGTGATAAACTGGAAAGTATTTACAGGCTCAGGTACCTGAGAGTTGCGAGTGCGTTTCGTTCAGTGTCATATCACGCAATCTGTGTCTTGTCCGACATAACGTCCATCTGCATCGCTGTTGAGGAGGATGCTTCGACCAACGTGACACAAGTGGTATACGAGATATCAGAAAGATATCCTCGATGTCCCGGTGGCAGCGGGAATGGTCTAATTTCTTGAGGGTAGATGGACGCATTGACTTACTCCAGAGGTATCCAGTTGGGTCGGGAGGCACCATGGCGAGGCACACTTCCACCATATACCATGTCACACCATGGTTGCTTCAGGCAATACCCGATCAGCCGAATATATCAGGATTATAACATATCTTGATATTTTGTTACGAACAGTTGTATCAACTTGTGTTCTAAGCTTGGTCTCGTTAACAGTTGAAATATCAAAAATCTTATCAGATTTATTTACTGATTATTGCTAATTATAGCAAGTTTTGTTAGATTTTCGGCAGAAAAGCGACAAAATTAATTAAAATGATCCTTACAAATTTTGTTATGAATATGCTTCAATATTTTTACAGATTTATCTCCAATCGTTTTCTTTAAAATTATTTTCAGCTTCAAAATATATTTCTTTCTATATCTAAATAGGCTTTTTTCAAAATGCATAGTATTTTTGTAGTTTGTATTAAAATATCAAGATATGTTATAATCCTGATATATTTTGTTGATCGATAACGCAGGAAGTTTTCATTTCATGCTGCTAAATAACAATTTACGACAATGTGTAAGCGTAGTGATTCAAACAGTTGGCATTGCCGTTACTGAATTTATATCAGCTTGTAAAATAAAAATACAGGTAGATTACAGTATAACGACTACGAATCTAAAATAAGTATTAATTGATTGAAAAAAAAACTGCGAAATATTCGATTTTTTAATCTGAAGAGATATCGACGGATATAGCTCAAATCAATTCGGTATCTTTGATGTATGAAATTATTCTGAATATTATTCAAAGGTATTACAGGATTTGATATTTCTATCAAGTTCAGATACATTTCTGTAGCCATTTTTTATAGGTAATCGTATGATTGGCTATCAACACAGCTTCGGACATGCGGGGTCCCCCATGTGTCCCGAGTGCGTGGATACGGAAGAGACTGCTGAGTATGTCTTTTTCGTATGACCTCGTTTTGTACGGGTGAGGAGCGATATGATGGCAGTGAGCGTGCCAAGCATTACTCCATACAACTTAGTCCGGACAATGCGCGACGACCAGGACATCCAAGGCGCGGTTAATGCAGCCGCCTCTCAGGCTGTTCTAGAGCTGCAACGTGTGTGGTAGCTAATTTCCAGTCACCATGTAGTTAAAAGGTTATAAGAGTAAAGAGGGTGATTTAGGCACAAAAACTCCCTGACATAATACTTGCTCGTTGTCCCGGGATGATCAGGGCCGGAGACTGGAGGGGTTTTGGTGTCCGGTATTACTCTTCTAGTTTCATCCCCACATTCTCAGATGTCTGTGAGCAGATTTCCCTGTCACCTTGGAAGAAAAAAAAAATCAGGAACGACCACCATGGCTCTACGCCACAAGTGAGATGCGAGCAAATATATTTATTTATTTATTTGAATTCTTTATCTGATCATTTACGATCTAAATAAAATGTAAAGAGTGTGTGGGTGGGGAAAAGCTCATTGGAGGTGGTCTTTAATACCCTCCTGAAATGTGCGTAAAAACCCCACCATCTTTTAACAATTACAATAGCATTACACTGCCTGTGATCGCATAATTGTAACATTCGACATTTTATGGATTTCGTGCTTTTTATTGGGAAATGCTTAGAATAGTATGTACTTTTTACATCTGGAAAAATATGCTTATGTTTGTGTGAAAAAAGTCGTAAAAAATACCAAGTTGTTTTGTCACATAGCGTAAATAACCGCATAATTGTCACACTACTTAACTTTTTCAACTTTTTTGTCGAAAAAGTTTCCATCCAAATCCACATCTGCATCCTTTGGAACTCGGAAGTTATTCTGGATCACCGGTAACCAACCACCGGTGATCCGTTTCTGATGTTCAGCTCATGCTTGTTGAATACATGAAAAACTTCTTTTTCCATGTGATATATTCCAAAAGTAGCTTGAAAGTGACGGCATAAATGTATCATTGCAAAAATTTCAACCAATTTGACTTCAAAAGTAATATTCAATGTATACATAGTGTAAAGTAGTGCTTTCTTCATGATACTAAGTTTAGTTAAAGTGTCTATTTGCGAGAATATATTAGTAACAATGCATTTAAGGTCAAAATATAAAAGTGCGAATTGCTCGAACAACCAATTTTGCAAATGTTACAAATATGCGATTATGGGCAGTACACTACATTTTACAATTCACAATAACATAATTCACTTTAACATAATTCACATTAACATAATTCACAATAGCATAGTTACGATAGTTTTTACATATTGTTTACAATTCTGCGGCGATATAGAATGGGAGCTTCGTTAAAGTCGAACTGATCAGAATAGCGGTTGAATTGACGAATCATTGAAGAAATTGGAGAATGGACAGCATATTGCGTTGACTGAAATTCAACCTGGAGCATGGATCTCGATCGTAAAACTCTGGATGGTGCATAAAATCCTATTTCAGACAGAAGATCTGGAGCATCAAATTCGGCTGTGATTAGTTTTGCCATGAATACAGCTTGTGACACACTTCTTCGTTGTTCCAAAGTTTTCATTCCAAGCAGTCGACAACGGTCTTCATAGGAAGGTAGATTTTGAGGATCGTTCCAAGGAAGGTTCCGTAGAGCATAGCGGACAAATTTTCGCTGAACGCTCTCTATTCTGTCCATCCAAAATGCTTGATACGGGCACCAAACAACACTGGCAAACTCAAGGTTTGAACGAACCAATGCACAGTACAGTGCTTTGAAGCATAGGGGATCATCGAACTGATTAGCTATTTTAAAAATAAATCCGAGCTGACGATTAGCTTTTTCAACAATCGCGGATATATGCAGCTTGAAAGTCAGTTTTTCATCGAGCGTCACTCCTAGATCTTTAACCTGCTTAACTCTGCTTAGTTTGATGCCAGCTATATTATATTCGAAATGGATTGCATTTTGGGTACGATGATAACTTATTACGTAACATTTATCGACGCACAGCATCAATTGGTTTCGCGTACACCAGTCATGGAACAGATCAAGCAACCTTTGCAATTCTCTACAGTCCTCTATTCGGCGGATAGTCAAATATATTTTTAGATCATCAGCGAAAAACAATTTCCCGCCTCGATTGAGAATAATCGCTGCATCGTTAACATATATTGAAAACAACAATGGGCCCAAATTACTACCCTGTGGTACACCTGATAGGTTCGTAAATTCATCAGAGTTAGAATTACCGATTTTCACAAAAATTTGCCTGCCTATTAGATAGGATTCCAGCCATTTGCAAAATCTTTGAGTGCAGCCTATTTTTTCTAATTTACTTAAAAGGATGGCATGGTTCACAGTATCAAAAGCGGCTTTTAGATCGGTGTATATCGTATCTACTTGGGCTTTGGCGCTAACATTCCTGAAGCAATGCGATACAAAACTTACGAGATTGGTTTCTACGGTACGCCCGCGAAAAAATCCATGTTGCGCCGTACTTATATAGTTTCGGCAGGCAGCAGATAACGCTTCGTTTACAATCGTCTCAAAAATTTTTGATTCCGCGCATAGAGAGGTTATTCCTCTATAATTTACTACGTTGGATTTATCACCCTTCTTGAAAACCGAAAACATGCAAGATTGTTTCCAAGCAATGGGGAAACACTGTTGATGGAAGGATAAATTGAAGAGCCAGGTTAACGGGGCAGCTATAACATCGGCACATTTTTTCATAATAGCCGTAGGAATTATACCAGGGCCAGGCGAAAAGGATGGTTTCACTCTACTGGTGGCGGAAACAACGAGCTGTTCGCTTACGCTTAAAATGTCCATACTTATAATTTCTGGTGGCACATTGGTCAGAGCTTGTTCAATTTGTGCAACGGTAATCGGTGTGCTACTGAAAACGCTTGAAAGGTGCTGTGCAAATAAGTTACACTTGTCGATGGGCGATGTAGCAGTCACACCATCGAGGAATATAGTCGAAGGTAGGCCATTTTGTTTTCTCTTCGTATTAACGAACTTCCAAGATTTTCTTGGATTTTGTCTCAAACTTTGCTGCGTAGAACGAACGTGAAGATTGTAGAGAAACTTGTTATAGTTGCGATACCTGTTGCTGGCCATGGTAAAGCTATGTTTCAAGAATGGGCAACGTTGCCGAGTGTAAGCTCGAAGAGCCCTCGCCCGGATTCTTTTCATGTGACGAAGCTTGCCGTTGGACCATGGAGGTTTTCTGGGAGCTCGACGAGGGGGTACAGCAATCAATACGCAGTCCATCATTATCTGATTGTAGAAGGCGACGGCATCATTGACATCAGTGAACTGCTCTAGCACACTCCAATCTACTTGTAACAGCAGGTCGCGTAACAACACTGTGTTCGTTCTGCGGTAGTCCAGTTGGTTCAAATTTTGCTCGTCTAAAAATTCAACAATCCGTTGGGCAGTCAGTTCTACGCATAGAGCAGGATGGAACACGTCAAGTACAGCAATCGTTTCTGGTGCTTCCGAAACAAGGCAATTAGAGCAACAATCTTTGTTAACAAAAACGAGATCCAAGCAACGCGATTGGTGGTTGCAAACAACATTTTTTTGTCTGAGTCCCAAAAAGGCGACACCATCAAGCAGCGTTCGACTAGCGGGCGTAAAAACAGACTCAACTGGATCTGCAATCGCATAGTCTTGCGCATAGTTTTTCCAAACTAAATTTGGTTGGTTAAAGTCACCAAGTATCAAAAATGTATCCTGCGTCCTCATCCTAGTAGTAGCAGCTTCAAACACCTCCAGTTGAGCTCGCATAACGTCGCAGTCTAAACGTTTCTCAGGTGGAATGTAAAGCACCGCGATAAAAACATGTTGAGTATCAATAGCTATTTCTACAAGGAGCGTTTCAAGCCAGACCGGAACTACTTCGGTTATTTGAGAGCAAACGAACGACGTGGAAACAGCAATTAATACGCCGCCACCGCGTTGACGAACGCTGTTGTTTGAGTTGCGATCAGTGCGAAAGACAGTGTATGAATCGCCGAATAGTTGCAATGAATTGATACGACTATCGAGCCAAGTCTCTGTTAGTACATATACATCATAATCGTTCTCTGAAATCGCCAGGTAAACGTCATCTATTTTAGTTCGGAGTCCTCGTACATTTTGGTAAAAGATTCGTAGCACGTCCTGGTTTCCCTTGGTCAAATCAGAAGGATTGCATTGCTGAGAAAGCGAAGGTGCAGATGATGGCGATATAAAATCAGCTTCCTGATACTCGCCTGAGTCAAAAGCGCTATAGTCCTCGCTGTTATATTGATGAAGCCTTTGTGAATCACGATTATCACGATCGGTGTCAAAAATGCAACTATTATTGAATAGGGTGAACCCTTCGCAGTAGTCATCTCCATTCCATTTGTCAGATAGCATTATAGTGAATACTTTGGTCAAGTGGGCTAAAAAAATCGCACATTCCCTGAGTTTTTTTGTAAACAATTAAAATACATATACTTAACTGGGTCGGGGGCCCGTTGGCCCCCAGAGTCCCCCGGCGGTAGAGTCATTGCATCTAAGGAATAACTGGTGTGTTTACCGCTGCCGCCACACCACGTTCGTTTTTTGCTCCATAATCCTCAAACTCTCTAAAGAAAATACCGGCGGGCCAAGTACTAGGTGCCAACGCTACCGCTTTAAGTTTAGAATCAATGCCCACTTTGAATGAAATGAAGCGCAGCGACTTTAAATCCATGTCTTTTTTTACCAATCTCACAACATCAGGTGGTTCGTTGCATTGTAGACATTCTTTTGCCATAGTTTGAATGTTTTCGGTTGTAACGTCTGGATGGATTCTAGACAAGTAAACCCAAAACTTTTTCTCTGCTACAGGAACAGTAACAACAGTTGATGATAGGTTGGTTTTCGTTCCGACTATAACGTCCCGGTTAGAATTGGGCTGATCTTCACGGCGACGTTTTGGCGTTGGACGGTAGGTTGGCCAGTTGCTGCGGAAGCCGCGGGGTGTAGCTTCTGCTTTATCAATAACACAAGTATGTTTTGCTACTTCTCTTCGCATCTCCGTTTTCAGTTCATTGATGACAGCAGTTTGTTGTTTGATCAACTCAGCAATAGTATTGCCAAGTGCGGCGATCGTAGGACGAAAAGTAGCGAATCTCATCAACTTTAAGCATCCATCGCAAAGCCAGAGAATATTTTCCGTGGATGCCTTCAGTTTTGTAAAATGCCGATTGTTTAGGCCAGCACATTTATAGTGAGCGACCATCTCACAGAAGCCCTGACATTTGATATAATCAGTCTCGTTTGTTGGTTTGGCGCACTTATCACATACGAACTCCATTGTTTATTTTGAGGCAAATTCACCAGCACAAACTTTTCGTAAAATCAACTATTAGATAAGTATATCCAAGAAAAACTTCACTTTTACGCAGCACAGAAATGATTTGGCAATCTGTTCGTCAATATTGAGCGGTAAACAATTTAAAAAACACAGTGATTTTGAAAAAAAAATAAAAACCGAGCGTAAAAAACACAATAGCAGTAAACGACAGTGATGCCAGATATGAACAAGCGACGGTTTCGATGGTATCGAGCGATGAGAAGCAGGTTGCATTGGGTGTAGCTCTATCCGAAGCAGTCTAGTTGATCGGAATTCTGGAAGACTTGAACTGCAAGGCAACTTTGGATTCCATACCGATATATATTCAAGAATGCTGACTGGAAGCGGATTAAACACATCGACCTTTAGCATTATTTTATTAAGAACCATTAGCAATCAGATCTGTTCACGAAGGCGTTGGATGCTACACGATTTCAGTTCTTGAGGAGCAAAATCGGAGTCAGCAATTTAGAGGGGGCGTTGTAAGTCTAATACTCAGCGACTGTATCCTTCGGAAGTCTATGAAGATCCGTAATAAGTCAGTTTGGTAATAATGTAAAACGTATCGAGAAGTTTTAGACGATTTCTTGGTGGCAGTGGTTTTGCCTTCAAAAAAGGATTTGTTTGAAGTCTTAGTAGCATAACTATTTGCTAGAGAGGGGTAAATTACTGTAGGACGTTTTTCATCTTAAATTGTGGTTAATTACTTAAATTTCGCACTTCGCTGCATCAAGTTCATTTGAAATATTTTCATCACAGAGAAATACACAGAATTGATGTTTTTCTAAGAGATTTTTTTCTTCGATATTGTTTTTAACTGTTTTTCATTTTGTTTAAAGTTGTTACTTATTTTAAACAAATCAAAATTTCAAAACAACCTCTGTTTAGTTTTTTCAATGATTATTTTTAATTGCATGATCAAAATGCTTCAGGTTAAAACTAACATTTAACTTATTTAACTGTTTAGCATAAAGGCATGCGCGAAAGTCGACGTCAAGGAGAATAACGACAAATGGATGTGCCGAAAATGCAAAACTCTTTGGATGCACGGTTACTTCCAAGTGACTGAAATAAACGCCACCAATAAGTTTGATAAAACTCTTGAGAAGTATCAGCAATCGCTGGATCTCTCAAGAAAGCAGCGAGTTTTTCAGAAGTATATGCAAAGCCGTCGGAAAACAACAGCCGTAAGTTTTCAAAATAGCCTTTGTGTTTAGAATTTTGTTATAATTTACTGTACTTGTATATTTACTAGAAATTCACATGCCAAGTGTGTTCCTATAAAACCAGAACAACCGTTAAGGAAGTTGAAACTAAGAGTACTGCAAAAGTCTCGAAAGGAAAGACAGGAGCTCGAACTACACAGACTGCCGTGAAGCAGAAGAAATCTAAGCCCATCGATAAACGAAAGAAAAACAAGAGAAGCAATGCTAAACCTTCTACCAAAAAAGATTCGTCGTTCAGTACTAAAAACCCTAACCAACTACAAGCTCTGGTAGGTATGTTGAAACGGAATTCAGGGACGTCATCGAATACCACACAAATCAAGGATCGCTTAAAACTGATGTTGCACTGAAGTTCTCAGTAATGTGTAGTTTTAATACCATATTGGACACTTATCAACGTAAAAACTAAATGAAAAGTTTGGTTTTTGTTCCACACTGCTAAACTGAGAATCGACTAAATCTGTTCTGGTATTTTTCCTCCATCTCTACAAACTACTGAAGCAATGGAGTGGTTACTACAATGGTGTGCAACTTTGGACACCACTCAAAGTGCCTTCCATGGTTGATCAATGCAAAATAAACCTAAATAATGTTATAAATGATAACTGTATGATTATGATGATCAACTTTTTTTGGGGAATAAACGTGAAATATGTGTGTGTATCATCCTGTAATCCTCTCCCTCGCGGTGGAATCTAGTTCAGTGGAATTTGTTCCTTGACGATCTGAAAGGAAATAAAAGAAAACACGAAATATTGGAACTAATTATGGAATATGAATGTTTAAAATACCATGCGATGATTGTCTGCATTCGACTTACTTGTCGGATTGTTTGCCCTGGTTCCAGAAAACGAGCGCTACTAGTAGCGAAGTTTAATGTGTTAAGAAACTTGAACTTCAGTAATAGAAAGTTAGTGTAAAACTTTAAACTCATGAAGTTAGTTTGAAAAACCTAAAGCCCACACGTTTTTTCAACTCTCTCGTGCAGGGTGTATTATGCAGGATAAAGCGAAGCTTAGTTTGGACTGTCGTGTTAGTTTTGTCAATAGGGCTCACCTTCTGGCACATTTCGCGGTAGATTTCGTCGGTATCCCAGGGCCCGCGTTCCGGTAGTGGCATTCCCCGTCTGCGCAATTCCTGGACGCAATCTGTTAGGTCCAGGATTGGCAGAGGATCAATCTGTGCCTTGGATACCGCGCCTACCAAATACTCAACGTAATGCGTTCTGGAAGAGGTAAGTGAAAAAAGAAAAAAAAAACGCACTCTTAGTGGCGTATGAGCTCGAGCCCGCCCTCACCTGCGCCAAATAGTCGCGATAGATTCCGTCTACGACTCCAAACGGTCTCGGCGGCATGCGTTTGTTGGCCCGTCGTATGAGCGACTCGAGATCGTCGACGCTCAGCATGTCGATCGGGTCGACGTTGTTATTCATCGTCAGCAAGCTTAAATATTCTATGTAGTGGACGCTAGAAAATATATGCGTAACAAAACATAGAACATCGATCAGAATGAGTCGCATGTTGCGGTTCGAGAACGTTCATCGGTTACATTTACGGTTGTTGGCCTTGCTGGCATTGCGATTTCATGCGACAACTTGACAAACCAATCCATGCTCTGGCCTGTTCTGTGGAATGTTGTTTGTACATTGTAACAAAGGGTCCACAAATACGGCACAGTTTGACTACGTTGAGTGATTAGATAATTGTTATGATTATATTGTTTTTTTTTACATTATTTTTTTAATTTTAATTTAAGGAGTAAATGTAGTATTTTTTAGTATTGTAGTATTTTTTTACAGCAAACAATTTTTTATTTCACACTTCATATTCATTATTAACAACTATCATTTACTACACAGAAATGCCCACAAGAAATTTATTTTGAGGTATTAAGTAATGCTCAGGATTCGACATTAAACGAAAGTCGTGGTGTATCAACGGTATCTTGCGTCCCAGACGTTCTCCACGCTAGGAGCGGTTAATAACAATGTCTGATTTTTGTATTAGAAATGATCAATCTCCGCCCAAATATTAGCGTGTCACTCTAAAACGAAGCGTGTTCAGACAGGCTTCACGTACTAAAGGGAATCGCGGAAGAGCTTGGTGATCGAATGAAAACTATAACTTTTAAGCGGAACTAACAATTTCACTAACATTTCAAACATTTGCGAAATCGCTAATTGGGTTGTTTAGCTATTCACGGATTTCCGATTTTTATATATCATCTGAAAGAGTGTAATTTTCTGAGCAAAACGTGATTTTTTAAAACTTTATATCATTATCCTTCGATTTTTAAATAAAGAATTAAAATTCGCTCTAAATCGCTACAATGACAGTTGGTATATGGGCGAACTGTCATTGTAGTGATTTCGAGCAGATTTCGAGCAGTTTCAAATCGTGATTTAAAAAGCGAAGGACGATGATAGAAAAAAAATTCAAATCACGTTTTACTTAGAAAATGCAGATCTTTCAGATGATATAAAACACTGATATAGCTAAACAACCCAATTCGGTACTGATAGACGGGATGAAGACGCAAAGTATGATTGTTTCCTTTTCATCAGAGTGTCATTTCAAATTCGTCCTGCATCACGTCATCCAGTGATACTTTTTGAACGCGTAGGCTGTGTTTTTAGTGTCGACGTCTAGTATATTTCATATAAAAACTTTTCTGAATCTCAATCATTCACATTATCTTCTGCATGGAGGGCATACACCTGCTCTCCGATTCACTACAAGCCGCAGTTGGAGACGCGAAAAGTAAGAGGTCATGTCTTTTCAATTAAAAATCGTCAATGGGGTTGTTTAGCCATTTACGGATTTATGATTTTTATAAATCAGCAAAAAGAGTGTAATTTTCTGAGCAAAACGTGATTTTATTCAAATTTTACATCGTTGTTCTTCGATTTTCAAATGAAGAATAAAAATTGCGCTAAATCGCTTGAAATATACCAACTGTTTATGTGCAAACTGTCATTGTAGCGATTTCGAGCAGGTTTCGAGCAGTTTTAATTTGTGATTTAAAAATTGAAGAACAACGATGGAACATTTTTGAAAATCACGTTTTTCTTAGAAAACGCAGCTCTTTTAGATGATATAAAAACTGGTATAGATAAACAACCCAATTGATAGCGACGCTGGCAATATTAAAATCAATGAAAGAGAGCTACTCGAATTTGCTTGTATTGGTTTTGAAAGCTGAAGTGTTCGAAAAGGAAACGAATAGTTTTCAGGTTAACAGCGGAACTAACGCCTGGAGATTTTCAATTGAAAATGACTGTAAAGTCCTTGCATATGAGATTTGGAGTAATGACCTTCAAAAGGGCAATCCCAGGAATTTTCAGGAAAGCTAGTTGTAAAAAGAGTTAAACTAAATAGCGAACTCTGCGATGTATCTCCGACGAGAGTAATCTTTGTGTTTAAGCTCAATTTTGCATAGTTTCTCATTTTGGAGAGTCTATTTGAGTTAAAAATTAAAAACCACGGACAGAAAAGCAACTTTGTTTGAGCTAGACATTCCAGCGACTTCCCGCAACATGTGTCGGATTGTCATCCGACCAGACATCGTCAACGGAATCTATAGAACCACTTGTAGGTGGTTAGAACTAACCAACCACGAACTGGCTTACCTGCACAGCCCGGCATGCGCTTCCGGAACGTCACCGTTGCAGATCGTATCCATCAAACCGGCCGGAGTTTCCTTTTGCAGAGGAATCGGACACCTCTGCGCAGCGTTTGCATTCTGTAAGTATTCCTGTTTCAAAATTTCCGAAGGTTCGGTGTCGTAGGTCACGTTGTGCATCTGAGGAAGGAAGTTTATACAAAAATTGTATGAAAGCACTCTCAGTTCGATGACCTACCGTCAGCAAGGATTGTAGCTCTCGGGGGTCTTTGTCCCTGAGATAGAACAGGCAGTTCCTAGGATGATGAGCGTGCAGTCCCAGCTTGGCGCAGTACGGTGAAACGTCACACTTTGCCCCCATCATAAATGGTTTGTTACAGCCAAAGCAAAACTCAAATTTGCACTGTATGCACGTGAAATGCATACATCCTCCACGGGACAAAGAATACTTGAAGTTGCAGTTCGGACAGCTGATACCGTGGGCTTGCAGATGACGGGCAACACCTTGCGCTTGTAGTTCCGGATCGTTAGCTTCTTTCCAAGCAGCAAACTTTTCACACGAAATGCCCTCGTGCTGGGGCTCCCACTGAAATTTTACAGTCAAAATCAGAAAAATGTGTAACGTGAAATAAGTAAACTTACGGGCTTGCGACAGGACGCACACGTGATTGACCCGCAATCGGGACAGATGAGACGCTTTTGGCGGGGTCGAGCGAAGAACCCGGACGAACAGTCTACGCACCACTTGAAGTTCGGGTCTTGCATCAGAGTGCGATCACGTAGCTTCCGTTGAAACAGATCGTGCACTTCTTCGTCGACGATGTTTTTGAGCAGAATATCCAGGTTAGAGAAGTATTCCAGGACATCGTCTTCCGTGACGCTGACGTTGTTGAGATCAGGCTCCTTGCAGTACGGACAGTTGCAGTTGGTGATGGAACGGTGCATGATTTCTTCGGTGAAGTAAACCTTAGCGCAGTCCAGACAGCACGAATGGGTGCATTTGAGCATGGATATTATTTCGTTCATCGGGTAGACACCGAGACACAGTTCGCATTCCTTCTGGAGTAGATCTTTGGCTTCCTCGATAGTGTGACACTGAGCTGCCGCCCAGATCGCACTGTCATGCGCATAGCGCATCTCAATGAGCTGGACTGCCAGCTCCGCTTGCTGATATGATTGAACGTGTCCTTCGTTCAGTATACGACGGGCTTGAACCTGTTGGGGTTGAAACGAGAAACCAAAATTTGTCTATGATTTTTGGCGCAGGGTTCTACTACATACCTCAAACGGCTCCTCGCTTGGCTCGTACGGCTTCACCAAAGAACGAATGATGGTTCGACTCTCGCTATCCGT
This sequence comes from Wyeomyia smithii, assembly GCF_029784165.1. Taxonomy (NCBI): domain Eukaryota; kingdom Metazoa; phylum Arthropoda; class Insecta; order Diptera; family Culicidae; genus Wyeomyia; species Wyeomyia smithii. Next base: position 92,964,264 of record NC_073696.1, read on the forward strand.
AACCGTCGTCGTTGTCAGATCGTCGTCATCATCCGAAGTAATGTAGTCATCACTGAAACAGGTCTCCAGATACTTTTTACGGAGCTTACGTCGCTGTTCTGAAGTGACTGAACCTTCCCGTGATCCGATTGGGGTGTCTTTGCTTGAACTTGGGCCCGGCGTTGAGCGGGACGATCCAGGTTCCGACCCCGAAGCCTTATTGTTGCCTGCTTCACCATTCGGCTGGGTGGATGTAATGGGTTTGGTAAGCTTATTATTAATGAATGCCTTCGGTTGTACCAGTTTGGATGGCTTTGGTTTCGATGCACTGCTGATGGCGGTCTTGGATGAGTTATTGTTCGTCTTGCTGAGGAACTCTTTCTGCATATTCTTGACGGTGTTTGTCAGTACGGGACCGAACGGACCGCCCACCGAGTTTTTGCGAAGAGAGTTTCTACGGCTAGAGGAATCGGATGCGGTGGACGTTTTTTTCTTCGTGTCTGAGGCGGCTGCGGTGACTTTTGGCTTGGTTTTGACTGTTTTATTGATTTTCGAGCCGGAGGGCGATGGTGGGGTAGGTGGAGTTAATGTTTTCTTATTTTGGGTACTCTTCGGGGTAGGTATTTTCAGGGAAAGTTTGCTCGGTTTGGATGGCTCGTCTTGTTTGGGTGAAATTATTTCAATGTTTTCATAAATGTTTGATGGCTGCTCTGCAGAAGATGGCGTCGATTCGGGTGGTATTTTTGGAGCCGCTGGTGAATGAATGATTACTTCCGAAGGCTGAATTTCAATGAAGCTCGATGGTTCTTCGGATGGTTCACGGGATGAATTGAGAACATTCGATGATTCGATACCGTTAGTGATTGAAAATGTTAGTTCGTTTTGGTCGGTAGAGTTGACAGCAGTAACAGTAGCGTTATTTTCAATTGCAGAAGATATGGTTATATTGGCAGTATCCACTGCTGAAAGCTTCTCTGTAGTGGTCGCATCGATGTTAGTAAGGTTTGCTGGATCTGAACTAACGGATCTTCCATGTGTTGGATCGGAAGCAACATTTGCTTGACTATTGTTGATAGATTCCCCTGTTATTTTTGTTTCCACACTATTCACAACTGTCGATTGTCTACTACTTGCACTTTCTCCTTCTGAAGTTACCGGTGGCGTCGAAGGTTTGAGGTTATTCTCGACATTATTGTTTTGCTGAGTGGTTTGAGATACATGAATTGTTCCATTAATTTGTGCATCATCAATAGATTCTGTTTCCATGATTTGTGATGGAGGTAGTATCGGAATTCCAGTTCCAATAGCTTCGAAATGTTCTTCCGACAAGGTTTTATTTCGCTCTGATTCTACTCCGGACGCAACTTGACTGACATGCCCGATCGCGTTACCTAGCGGAGATTCGATATTTGGCGTTGAAACAATGTCGGGTGGTACTGAGATAGGTTCTGGTGCAATCTGGGAATGTGATTCATTAGTATTTATGAAGCTGTAGCCTTCAACTACATAATGCTCAGCTTCGATAGTCTTTTCTGATGCCATTTGATTTTTAGAATCGTTTGTCTTAGCTGAACCTGTACTTTCCTGGAAATTTCGTTGGTCAGCAGTGAGAATTTGTAGACCACCGGTTTTGGTTTTGATCACAGTGGCGTATTCTGGAATGGTCGTTTCATCTGCAGTACCTGATGCTGCGTCCGTCACTTCGGGAACTGACGAGACCTGTCGCAGTTGTTCGCTGAGATCCCGTGCCACTGAAGTCAGCATTTCAATAGTCGCATCTAGCACGTGGGTTGCTTCTGCTGTTTCACCATCTAGATTAGCCGCAGTTGATTCGTGAACTATATTCGGAGTTTCAGGACCTTGTACCTCGTGCAACCCCATATGCTCAGCAATTTGCGACGACTTGATAAATTGTCCGATAACCGCCTTAGCGTTCAGCAATGACTGCACGTTTTTCATGGTGTTTACGTTTTTGTTTTCTTCGGCCACCAAAGTAGCCTCGCTTACATCGGCCACCAGAGTCAACTCACTCATCTCACTAGCCTCTGGACTGTTTTGAACAATTTCTGCTCCGGACGTTTCATCAAACTCCGAGTGAACAATCTCTTCCAGATCTCTCACTGCAAAGTCAAGGATATCCGACACCTCTCCTACCGATTGTTCGATAACACTAAGCGCATCGTTGAAATCGCTATCTAGTGGCAAATCGCTCACCTCCGAGGCACTGTTTCGTTCAATTTCCCGCACCAATGCCAAGCTAATCTTTGGCAGGTACGGTTTGTTTATGATGATCTCTCCATCTGCATTGAGCTCTAGTCGTTCTTCGGCTTGTACTTCTGGGTGCCGAATGTCCTCCGGTGCGATTTCACTGAACATAACCGAACCTTCGTCGTCCTCATCTTCGTACTCGTAGAAGTCCCCATTCTCGTCAACACCATACTCCTCGTTCGATTCCCACTCGTCGATGTTTTCATCGCTCCATTCGTCATATTCATCCTCTTCGTAGTAATCGCCATCGTAAATTTCGTCCTCGTCTTGCATCGTTGCCATATCGGAGGCAATTTCATTCTTCATTTGCTGAATCAGTCGCTTGGTGTCTAACACCAAATCGGAGAGGTTATTAGACGGCCTGGAAGGCTGCGGAGCGACCGTGTTATCCGTGGGAGGTTCTTGATTCGGTTGCGCAAAATTCGGGGAGGTTGCAGCGTTTTCTACGTGATCTGTTGTGGGGTTGAGAACTTGAGTTGAAAGGTCAACTACCGGACTTTTTGGAGGAATTGGTTCCGGTGTGATTGTGTTAAGGACATTTTCAAAGATTGTAGAAACTATGACATGTGATGGAGATTCAATAGCTTCTTGCGCATTTTCGGTACTGTCGCGGCTTATGTTTTCGGACGTTACTGCAATTAGATGGTTATTGTTGAGTTGATCCTCGCTCAGAGGCTCATTACTTATTGTTTCTGATGTCTTTTCTTCAGTTTGTGGGATCTGCGGTTCATCCTGTTCCCTTTTAAGTTCATGACCTCCCTCCGCGGCCTTGGAAACCCTTCTTGGTTCATCAACGAGATTATCATGTGAAGCAGCCAATTCGTGTTCTATTTCGAGTTCTTGAGCAATGTTTTCATCTTTCTCTACAGCTAGCGTTTCTCCTTGCATTTGTCTTATGGGCGTTCCTGTTCTGTCGTGTGAGTTTTGAAGTTCATCCTCAATTTGCTCTAATATCTCAACAACATGTCTCACTTCTTCGACGTGGTTGATAGGCTTAGTCAATGATGCTATTTGCGACTCATGCCCGATTTCGTTTACTTTCTCGACAACTTTGTTTATTTCTTCAAAATTCTCAATACTGGAAACATTGGACGATAGTTCATCCTCACGTTCGACGTTTTCAACATGCTTAACAGCTGATGCTGCTTGCGGCTCACGCACAATATCCTCTACTTGTTCGACAGCTTGGCTCATTTCTTCAACATGATCAATACTGGAAGCTTTGGACGATATTTCATCCTCTTGTTCGACGTTTTTGACATGCTCTACAGCTGATGCTGCTTGTGGTTCATGCCTGATATCCTCTATTTGTTCGACAACTTTGTTCATTTCTTTAACATGTTCAGTACTGGAAGCATTGGGTAATATTGTATTCTCACGCTCGACGTTTTCAACATGCTCTACAGCTGATGCTGCTTGTGGCTTATGCCTAATATCCACTTCTTGTTCGACAAATTGGTTGATGTCTTCAACATGTTCAGTACTGGAAACATTGGGCCATACTTTACTGCCCTCTTCAACGTTTTCAACGTACTCCCCTGCTGATACTGCTTGTGGCTCATGCCCAATTTCTTCAACTTGTTCGATGACTTCTTTTGATTCATCAACATCGTCAATGCTGGAATCATCAGGCAACAATTCATTCCCACGTTCGACATCTTCAACATGCTCCACTGCTGGAGCTTCACCAATAGGAGCGATAGGCTCATCGGATGACGTTTCTAGCTCAGTTTCAATTGTTTCTATTGTTTCGACAATTTTTCTAACCTCTTCGATGTGATCAATGGAAATGACGGACTTCTCCGGGGGCGCTTCAAGCTCATGCTCGATTTTTTCCAGCTTCTCAACAGCTTCAACATGATCATCAATAGGTTTAACAGATGCGTCCGATGAAATTTCTAGCTCATGCTCAATTTGCTCTATCTTTTCGACAGTGCTTCTCACTTCTTCAACGTGATCAACAGATTTAGTGTTGATTTCTGGTGACAAACCGAGTATGTGCTTGATTTTTTCTAATTTCTCGACAACGTTTCTTACATCTTCAACATGATCAATACGCCTTCCGGATGATGTGGCGAGCTCTTGCTTGATTTTCGCTAGTGTTTCCGCAACGTTTCTTACCTCTTCAATCTGCTTACTGGATTCGGCGGGTTCTGCGACTTTTTCTATATTTTCCACGACGGGCCTCATATCTTCTACATATTCTACGTGTATGGTAGTAACAGCTACTATTTCGTTTTGAGAAAGACTTTTTTCAACGACGGTCTCGTCTCCAACCACAGGTGCATTCACGATCTCCTTTTCGGCAGAGCTCTCGTCAGATGTTGCATCCGACATCAACAGTTCTTGCTGTGATGTGACGGAATCAACCTCTGACCCAACGCTTGTCGTGCGTTTGTCCAGCAGCTGTTGTATCTTCTGGCTCACGGTTACAATGTCGTAATAGTCAGTAGATTCGGCGGTCATCCGAGCCTCGTCGGAACTGCTGTCAAACCTGAAGTTTTGCGTCCGGTATTGCTCGAAATCGCAAGTCAGTCGTTCGTTTCGTATTGCTCGTTTCAAAAAGTTCTGAATGTTAGCATACTCGTTCTCTTCTTCCTGAACAGACGGAAGCCGCATAGATTGATTGTTTTGATTCGCATTCGGAAAATCGTCTGATGCTTCGATGATTCGTTTCGATGGGAAATTATGGATGAGTGCGTAGTCCTCGTCCGAGTAGTGTGCATTCATCAGCGTCTCTTTGATGTCTTCTGCCAATGATTTCTCAGTTTTGAAAGGCACAGAGCTGAGCTCCTGTTGCACTTGACTGACAAGACTTGGAAGAATTTCCTGAATGTTGTCTGTCATGAACTTTCGGATGTCTTCGTAAACTGGTTTGGTCTGATCCGTGGGCGACTCAATGGAACGTGGAAACGGAATGGGACTTTTCACAACAATTCGCTCACAGGAATCTGAACGTACCGAGGCTTGAGATGCTGGACGGGAATCGCTGCGGTCGACCAATTTAGTGAGCAGTTGTTGAATATTTTTTAGCACGTCTTCATTCTGATTGGCCTGGTTCTTTTCCATTTGATCGATCAGTTTTTCTATGTCCTTAAGAATAGCCGTGTTCGATGGAATGGGCTCCTCTTCGGCAGAATGCAAGTCACAGCCATTGGCTGTGCCATCAGGCTTATCCAGGTTTCCATTAGTGACTGTACTGTGGTTACTATTTATTTGAGAGTGATCGATGTTCTCTTCTACCGAACCAACCGCTTCAAAGCCATTTGTTGAACCTTCGGGAAGTAATTCCTTTTCAACGTGGGCACTGATAAATTCCTGAATTTCGCTGCCTGGAAGAGGTCGGTATGTGACGCAGGGAGAACAGAATTAGGATACCCGGTGGTTTGAGAAGGAGAGAAAAGAGTTTTGAATTATTATGGGTTTTTGGTTAGTGTTTGCGAGTTCTCTTACTGATTCCACTCCGATCCTCTTTTAGCGTTTGATGCAGAAGTATGTTACCGGAATCGTTATCGGCACCATTCGAAGGACCCCAGATGCGCATGAGGAAGGGCTTCAACTGTGTCTTGCTTAACTCCAACATCGCTAATTCTAGATTTCCGTGATGGGCGGTGAGACTGGTAACGATATCTTCTCTTGTGTAATTTCCTTTCGAGGCAATTTCATTATACTTTGCTTGACGCTGCTCGATACATTCTGTAATGGCATGCCAAATGTTACCCCTGTGCTTGCGCAGAGCTTCACGAGCCTCCACCATTGATATTGTACCAATTATATTTTCCCTCTTTTCGTGGCCATATTTAGTGGCCAGAGTTTGAACTGTATCGATCAGTTTCACCCAGTTGTCGCGAAGCCATTGCACCGGATGCTTTTCCTTACAATGTTCAAGAGCTGCCTGCAGCTCTTCAGCGGTAAACTTATAGTGCTCCGCTTCCTGGAATATGACTTAGCGTCTAATTTGCACATTAAATGCGGATCAGCGACTTACCTTTAGGAGGTTTATTAATTCAGTACCTGCCGAACTGTTTGTCTCATCTATCTTCATAGCTTGCATCAACCGAGTTGCATCTTCGGAATGATCTCCCATTCTGTTTGTTGGCTGAAAAATATTCAATAAAATAAAGTTAATACCAGGCTGAGTCCCTTAAGAAGCTTAGGTCCAATTCACCGCTTGGCGTTTCGTCAGTAGATCGTTGAGCGTCGGATGGGTCGGCGTGCTGTTATCGATGCGACTTAAATCGCTCATCGCCCGATACTTGTTCTGGTCAAGTGGACGGGCGGCACTAAAGTTGGTCTTGGCAGCTGTTTGAATGATTTGATGAATGGCGCGGTCCAAGTAGGACATGTTTGCGTCCGGATGGTGTGGCATGAATTGTGGGAGTTCATGTTGCTGAACGTGCAGTGGCTGCGGACTCAGCTCGTGCGGAGACGGTGGCAGACTCTGCGAACGGTTAGGCGAATTTTACGGTCTCATTTGAGGTGAACAAAAAACTAGCTTTTGATTTGTTAGATAATTGAGTATGTGAATTTGTGTTGTAGATGACGAAGGAGGTATTAATAAATTGTTCTGTATTGTAACAACTTGTTAATAAGTAATGTAAAAAAATATGCCACAAAAATGTCCAGTACGTCGTAAAATATGTAAGTTTTTTTCATTCAGCCCAGGCGTTAAAAACCATGTTGATTGTTGTGCATAGTCATCATGTATCGAAAAACTTCTTAAGTTCAAAAAACAAATCATGAATATTTCAACACGAATCATATTTTGTAACTGATATTCTTTTTCTAATAAGTAAACAATATACGTTTTCTGGCATACGGAAATCTTTCAGGCATGATACATTTCATTTTCTAAAGTTCAAAAACTGTAAATTTTCTCTCATTTATTATATAAAAAAGTTCAAAAAGTTCTTCGCACCAAAAACATGCATTTTCATCCAAAAATACATAATGTCAAATTTCGGTTCAGCGTTCAAAATTATTTGAAAACCATGTATTTTCTACAATTACAGCCGTTTTATTCTTGGCTAGTATTTCTATGAGTCGCCTCGGTGCGGTACTGTTCTCTGTACCAGTATGTTTTCCATCAAGACATCAGTTTAATTTAATTGTCTGGTTGGGGAAATTGTTACGAACTTCTCGAAAAAGCTTTACCTTCAAGACATCAAAATAGTCTAGGTTAATGGAAGCTAGTTCACCTGTTGGAACGAAGAGATTCTGTCTGTGTTTTTGCCGCTGTAACAGAGGATATTACAACAGGCAGTTGGTAGCTACTCATGAAGTCTAAGCCAAGCGTGCTCACACGTGATTGGTTCATTGTTCGTAGAAATGCGGCCTTGAAACTTTTCACCAACTTTCACTACCGAACAATCAAGTGATGATGATAACTGAAGTATAACAAAATTGTCCAAAATTTTATCAATTCAACGTCATATTGATTATTGTAATCCATCATGTGGGTGCACAAGTATTACCCTTTGCAATATTTCACACCTTGGTTTTAGTTTCCACAGAATTTATCCCGATATAGTGCGGTGATGCGTAGTCCTACGTCAAAAAACAGAGAGAACTGAGTTACGCACCTTATAAAAATATTTAAATTGTCCCATTTTACTTGAAATTGCTCTTGTTTTTAAAATCAAAGCTTATGAAAACTGTAGAAAGCGAAAGGAAAATCAAAATTTTGAGATATAGCCATCTTTTTTTCTGGTTAAACTTATTTACAAATGGTGGAAATAGCAAAGAAGAAAAATAGAACAGGGGTATCTAAAAAGCGACGGAATTCGAAAAAAAATAAAGGAGAGGAAATTAAAAATGTAGAAAAAGACATGAAATACGGGAAGGGAGAAAACAATAGAGATTCAGGGTTAAATATTTAAAACAAGAGAAACAAACAGGCGCAAATGAGAGATAATTAACTCAAGTAAGTAATAATGAAAATAATAGAAATAAACGACAGAGATTAAACAAGTAGAAAGTAAAAAGAAGTCAATAAAAAACAAACGAATGAAAACTTTCAAACGAACAACAAAAATAAAAGTAAAAGAAAATAGACAAACTAAAGTAAAAAAAACGACTGTGAAAATTGAAAAACAAAATACGAAAATATAAGAAAAAACGAAGAAGAAGAAAACAGAAGCAGGTATAAAAACAAATAAATTAAAGGGCACGTTAAAAAGTACAAAAAAAGAAACACAATCAGATGTAGGTATATTTTTTGTGGAAGCAGAATGGAAGACACGAAGTTATTTGAAAGTAACAGAAAAAGAGTTAGTAGAGAATAAATTAAAAATGAAGAAAATCCTCGCAAAATAAAAAAAAAAATTAAAATTCAGGCAGGGACACAGGAGAGAAAGGTTCAGGTTAAGCAAGCAGTATTTAAATTGAAAGAAAAAACGGTATAAATAAAATATTTATCGAACATAGAATAAATTGAAAATGAAGAAAAATCATGAAAAATAAAAAGAAAAAAATATTTTAAAAAGAAATTCAGGCAAGAAAAAAGTATCATTTAAAGCAAGTAATAATGAAATTAAAAGAAAAATGACGGTATAAATAAGATATGTAAAAATATAGGAAAACAGAAGAAAGAGAGTTGAAAAATGAACATAGAAATACAAAAACTGAAAAAATTAGATAAGAGAAAAATAAAACAACAAAAAAAGAATAATACCAAAAAGAGGCAAAAATCAACAAACCAAATGAAATAAGTAAGATATAAAAATAGAGCGAGGCTTAAAAAGTGGATCAAAAATCAAGAGGAGTGGACAAACCATGAACAGCTGGAATGGAAAAACTAATTGTAGCAGAGGTGTGGAAAATGATTTTTTTTTAATAAAATTTGATTAATTAAGAGCAAAAAAAAAATCAAAATAATAAAAAAAAATAAACCAAAGTACGAAACTGATTTCTCTTGTCATTTTCGTACTTTGGTATATACAGGTAATTGAAAAGAAATCAAAATGAATGTAATTTAGAATATAGCAGAGATATGAGGCTGTGGAGAGGGAAAAAGTAAAAAAATGGTCCAATAGGAACTGAGAATCACAAAAATAATAATAAATAATTTAAGAGAACAGCAAAAGCAAATAAAATTCAATAAAAGGAATGAAGAAAAAAAAAAATAAACACAATTATAACGATATTTTGTCCTTAAGATGAATTTGATATTAAAGATGAAAAACGGAATGACAATGAGATAAAGATAAAGGAAAAAGGAAAAAGAAAAGAAAAAAGAAAAGAGAAGTATGAAAGAAAAGAAACAGCAGGTATAAGAGGTGAAAAGAAAAAAAAGGAAACGAAAAAACGAATGACGAATGACGGAAAATGAAAAATGAAAAACAAAACGAAAGAAAGAAGAAAAGAGGAAAGAGGTGCCAGAGAAGATGAGAGAAAAGAGACGATTAAGAAAAGAGTAGAGGAAAGAAAACGATTAGAGAAACGGGAAAAGACGGTGGGATAGAAACAAGAAGAGAAAGAAGCAATATATTTTTTAAAAGTGACAGAAAAGGGAGACAAGTAAAAATTTGTAGTCGAATTGAAATGCATATTGAGAAAAAAAATTGAACAAAGAAAATGAATGATAAATATACGAAAATCATATTACAATGAGAGAGAAAAATAAAACGAACATTCAACTAGAAAATTTCGTAATCAAAGTAAGTAAAGTAATCAAAAATGAATACAGGCATAAAAAACTGAAAAAAATAAAATAAAAGAAAAATAAAAGAACATAAAAAAGAATAAAATCGGAGAGATGTGAAAACAAGAGAAACAAATAAACAAGAAATGAAAAAAGGGAGATTTAGAAATAAAGAGTCTTCCAAGAATGGCTCCAAAATGAAAAGAAATGCAAACAATTATGATATTGCTGTGAAAAAATTAAAATTATAAAACGGTCCAAAAAGAATAAAGAATCACAAAAGCTAACTAAGAACTTGAGAGAATAGAAATAAAAGGAATGCTAGAGAAACATAAACAAAATGATAACGACGAACGAAAATAGCAATGAAAAACGGAATGACATTAAGGTACACAAAAAAAGAAGAGAGAAAAAGAAGATAGGAGGCGAAGAAAAGAAAAAAAAGAGGTAGGATAGGAAAAAAGAAAAAAAAAGGAAAAAAGAAAAAAAAAACGGAAGATGAGAGACGAATGACGCATAATGGAAGACGAAAAATGAAAGGAAAGAGTAGAAAAAAAAGTTGAAAGTAAAAAGACAACAAAGAAAAGAGGAGAGAACAATGGAATGAGAGAAAATAAACAAGAAGAGAAAAGAGCAATAAGAATTCAGGAAAATGAGACAAGGAGCAATTTGTAGTCGAATACAAATATACATTGAAAAAAAAATTGAAAAAAAAAAGAAAATAAAGGATTGAAATGAGAAAATTATATTACAATGAGAGCAAAAAATAGAACAAATATTTAACTAGAAACGTTTATCAAAATAAAAGAAAGAAATGAAAAATCCGAATAAGAGAAACAGGAAAGAATGACATCGAACAGAAGCGAAAACCAAAAAAGTCAATAAGCAAGAAATAAAATAGGGAGCTATAAAAGAGACTTGATAAGAAGACCGGAAAACAAATGTAATGAAAGAAAATCATAAAAAGCTAAAATGAAAAAATCAATTATAACAGAGGGATGGAACATGGAATATTTCTAAAATGAAACTGCATTAAAGAAGAGAAAATAAATGATAAAAACTAAAAACTAGAAATAAACAAAAATAAGAAAATAACAAGATAAATTCAAATAGGTTATTAAAAAGAAATCAAAATGAAGTTAAATATGAATATAGCAGAAAAATATAGCTGTGAAAAGGATGAAATTATTAAAGGATTCAATAGAAACAAAGAATAACAAAAAATAAACTTAAAATTTTAGAGTATAGAAAAATAAAATAATATGATAAGCTAAAGATAAAGAAAAGAGGAGAGAGAAAAGATAGAAGGTAAGAGAAAAAAAGAAAGAGGAGAAAAAAAGTAAGAATAGTGAAAAAATACTAAAGAGGAGAGCGGAAAGCGAAAAGAAGATAGAAAAGGAAATGGTAAAAACGAAAGACTACTGACTGAAGATAAAAACGAAAGGCAACTGACTGCAGATGAAAAACGAATGACAACTGACTAAAGATGAAAGACGAAAAACGAAAGAGGCAAGAGTAACGAGGAAAGAGTAAAGAGGAAAGAGTGAAGAGGAAAGAGGAAAGAGGAAAGAGGAAAAAGGAAAGAGGAAAGAGGACAGAGGAAATTTGATTGATTAATAGCTAAAAAAAATCCAAATAATAGAAGGAATAAACAAAAGTACGAAAATGACAAGAGAAATCCATACAGGTTATTGAAAAGAAATCAAAATGAAAGTAATTTAGAATATAGCAGAGATATGAGGCTGTGGAAAGGAAATAAGTAAAAAAATGGTCCAATAGGAACTGAGAATCACAAAAATAATAATAAATAATTTAAGAGAACAGCAAAAGCAAATAAAATTCAATAAATGGAATGAAAAAAAAAATAAAATGATAACGACATATTTTGTCCTTAAGATGAATTTGATATTAAAGATGAAAAACGGAATGACAATGAGATAAAGATAAAAGAAAAAGGAAAAAAAAAAGAAAAAAGAAAAGAGAAGTATGAGAGAAAAGAAACAGCAGGTATAAGAGGTGAAAAGAAAAAAAAGGAAACGAAAAAACGAATGACGAATGACGGAAGATGAAAAATGAAAAACAAAACGAAAGAAAGAAGAAAAGAGGAAAGAGGTGCCAGAGAAGATGAGAGAAAAGAGACGATTAAGAAAAGAGGAGAGGAAAGAAAACGATTAGAGAAACGGGAAAAGACGGTGGGATAGAAACAAGAAGAGAAAGAAGCAATATATTTTTTAAAAGTGACAGAAAAGGGAGACAAGTAGAAATTTGTAGTCGAATTGAAATGCATATTGAGAAGAAAAAAATGAACAAAGAAAATGAATGATAAATATACGAAAATCATATTACAATGAGAGAGAAAAATAAAACGAACATTCAACTAGAAAATTTCGTGAGAGTAATCAAAAATGAATACAGGCATAAAAAACTGAAAAAATAAAATAAAAGAAAAATAAAAGAACATAAAAAAGAATAAAATCGGAGAGATGTGAAAACAAGAGAAACAAATAAACAAGAAATGAAAAAAGGGAGATTTAGAAATAAAGAGTCTTCCAAGAATGGCTCCAAAATGAAAAGAAATGCAAATAATTGCGATATTGCTGCGAAAAAATTAAAATAATAAAAAGGTCCAAAAGGAATAAAGAATCACAAAAGCTAACTAAGAATTTGAGAGAGTAGAAAAAAAAGGAATGCTAGAGAAACATAAACAAAACGATAACGACGAACAAAAATAGCAACGAAAAACATGCATGAAAGTAGCAATGAAAGTAAAGAGACGACAAAGAAAAGAGGAGAGAAAAATGGAATGAGAGAAAATAAACAAGAAGAGAAAAGAGCAATAAGAATTCAGGAAAATGAGACAAGGAGCAATTTGTAGTCGAATACAAATATGCATTGAGGAAAAAATACCAGAAAATAAAGGATTGAAATGAGAAAATTATATTACAATGAGAGCGAAAAATAGAACAAACATTTAACTAGAAACGTTTATCAAAAAAAAAAAAAAAGAAAGGAATGAAAAATCAGAATAGACAGGCAAATAAGAGAAACAGGAAAGAATGACATCGAACAGCAGCGAAAACCAAAGAAGTCAATAAGCAAGAAATAAAATAGGGAGCTATAAAAGAGACTTGATAAGAAGACCGGAAAACAAAAGGATTGGAAGATAATCATAAAAAGCTAAAATGGGAAAATCAATTATAACAGAGGGATGGAACATGGAATATTTCTAAAATGAAACTGCATTAAAGAAGAGAAAATAAATGATAAAAACTAAAAACTAGAAATAAACAAAAATAAAAAAAAAACAACAAGAGAAATTCAAATAGGTTATTAAAAAGAAATCAAAATGAAGTTGAATATGAATATAGCAGAAAAATATAGCTGTGAAAAGGATGAAATTATTAAAGGATTCAATAGAAACAAAGAATAACAAAAATAAACTTGAAATTTGAAAGTATAGACAAATAAAATAAAATGATAAGATAAAGATAAAGAAAAGAGGAGAGAGAAAAGATAGAAGGTAAGAGAAAAAAAGGAAAGAGGAGAAAAAAAGTAAGAACAGTGAAAGAAAAGAGTAAAGAGGAGAGCGGAAAGCGAAAAGAAGATAGAAGAGGAAACGGTAAAAACGAAAGACTACTGACTGAAGATAAAAACGAAAGGCGACTGTCTGAAGATGAAAAACGAATGACAACTAACCGAAGATGGAAGACGAAAAACGAAAGAGGAAAGAGTAAAGAGGAAAGAGGAAAGAGGAAAGAAGAAAGAGGAAAGAGGAAAGAGGAAAGAGTAAAGAGGAAAGAGGAAAGAGGAAAGAGGAAAGAGGAAAGAGGAAAGAGGAAGGAGGAAAGAGGAAAGAGGAAAGAGGAAAGAGGAAAGAGGAAAGAGGAAAGAGGAAAGAGGAAAGAGGAAAGAGGAAAGAGGAAAGAGGAAAGAGGAAAGAGGAAAGAGGAAAGAGGAAAGAGGAAAGAGGAAAGAGGAAAGAGGAAATAGGAAATAGAAAAGAGGAAAGAGGAAAAAGGAAAGAGGAAAGAAGAAATAGGAAAGAGAAAAGAGGAAAGAGGAAAGAGGAAAGAGGAAAGAGGAAAGAGGAAAGAGTAAAGAGGAAAGAGGAAAGAGGAAAGAGGAAAGAGGAAAGAGGAAAGAGGAAATAGGAAATAGAAAAGAGGAAAGAGGAAAAAGGAAAGAGGAAAGAAGAAATAGGAAAGAGAAAAGAGGAAAGAGGAAAGAGGAAAGAGGAAAGAGGAAAGAGGAAAGAGGAAAGAGGAAAGAGGAAAGAGTAAAGAGGAAAGAGGAAAGAGGAAAGAGGAAAGAGGAAAGAGGAAAGAGGAAAGAGGAAAGAGGAAGGAGGAAAGAGGAAAGAGGAAAGAGGAAAGAGGAAAGAGGAAAGAGGAAAGAGGAAAGAGGAAAGAGGAAAGAGGAAAGAGGAAAGAGGAAAGAGGAAAGAGGAAAGAGGAAAGAGGAAAGAGGAAAGAGGAAAGAGGAAAGAGGAAAGAGGAAATAGGAAATAGAAAAGAGGAAAGAGGAAAAAGGAAAGAGGAAAGAAGAAATAGGAAAGAGAAAAGAAGAAAGAGGAAAGAGGAAAGAGGAAAGAGGAAAGAGGAAAGAGAAAAGAGAAAAGAGGAAAAAGGAAAGAGGAAAGAGGAAAGAGGAAAGAGGAAAGAGGAAAGTGGAAAGAGGAAAGAGGAAAGAGGAAATAGGAAATAGGAAATAGGAAAGAGGAAAGAGGAAAAAGAAAAGAGGAAAGGGGACAGAGGAAAGAGGAAACAGGAAAGAAGAAAGAGGAAAGAGGAAAGAGGAAAGAGGAAAGAAGAAAGAGGAAAGAGAAATTAAAGAAAGAAGAAAAACGTAAAAGGAAAGAGGAAATAAAGAAAGAGGAAAAACGAAAGAGGAAAAAGGAAATAAAGAAAGAGAAAAACCGAAAGAGCAAAAGGTAAATGAAGGAGGATAGATGAGAGATTATTGCAAAAATTCACATCGTTGAACAACGTAATTATAAATCCCTAACAAAAAGATGAAAGATGAAATATTATAGTAAATAGGAAATAGGAATCGGTATTCAAAAAAAGTTGAGTCAAAACTGATATTGTTCGTAGTTTCTTAGAAAAGTATTATGTTTCTCTACAATAAATTGAAGTATGGTCCTGTTTAACCATAAATCTCTCAAATAATATAGTTTTTAGTAGAAATGTTGGTAGACACTGCCCTTTTAACTAGTTAGAGTGCTACTAAATAACGGTTTGGTATTCGAAAAAATACCCTGTAAATATATATAAACTCATAATTGTTAGATTATTACATATTTGAATTATATCAACTTTTTTAGGAATTTTTGTTGATTTTAATCTACAAAAACTAGATAGAAATAAGGCATCAATTTCTCTCTTATTTATTGGTTACCAGAGAAGATCGTTTTGTATCATATTTTGAAATAATAGCACCTATCTTAGAGTCACTGTTTTTGAAAAATTTCAACTTATTTTGCACATCTTATTTTTTTAGCAAGAACCAAATATTTTTTGATTGGTTAGAGAGGTAAAAAGTCACATCTAGAGTTTTAAATTTGTACTACTTACACAAAAAAACACTTCTCTAAAACTATTACCACGGGATCAACTAACAGTACTGTATTTAACTCGACTAGCTACCGGCACTACTGAATCGATCACACTGAAGCTGCAGTTGCAGTAAATTTTGTTATTATAAGCATTTCAATTTACCATGTCCGGGGCACGAGTTTTCACGAAATGTATGACCGTTAATTTCCTTACATTTCAATATCGTCATACGTTGCGCTTCGGATCATTTATCGATCTATCGTCAGTGTGTGTGTGCGTTAAGTGGGTGGCAGACGCTCGAGTTGGGCAAAGGTATAAAAATGTGTCGCAAAGATAGTGTCATCGATGTTATAATTAGCCAAAAACACAAATGTTAGATAATTAATTATGTACTTGTCGCCTTCGCAGACTGGTGTTTAGCGGTTTACACGCTGCGGTTAAAACGCTCTGATGATGATGTTTGATGACGGCGTCAAGTGCAAAAGCGGAAGATAGAAGCGAGTTGGGAAGAAAAATAAGATGAAAAAGCCAGTAAATAAAGAGGAAGCATTTCTAGCGTGGTCGGTACCAAAATAGAGCACAAGTGCGAAAACATGGTCTTGCGTAGCCGTTCGAACCTGAGTATCGCTCGAGAAGCTTAGTCGGCTACCGGAGCGGGGACTCGCCACTTGTAGCAGTTGTAGCGCAGCAGTGGCGACTGAGTGTGATCGTTCATAGATGATGCCTGATTGTGCCGATATTAGTTCGCCTATGGGATCGTTCTGGTCGGGAGCCTGGTCGAATTGGGCGTTCGCTCGAAGTCCCTCCAAGGTGTCATAAGTCTGGATGAAGAATTCTATCACGCGCTCGTTCTGTGCTGAATGGAAACAGCGTTCTACTTACCTGGGTGGACATATCCTGCGGAAGAGGGGAAGTTCCTTTTGAAGTTCCTATCACCTGTGGTTTCGAGTCGCGCGGTGGGGATGGACCGCAAGCGGTGGAAACTTTTTCCTTCACTACTTTGTTCATCACTTTATTCATTTCACTGTTTAGATTTTGCCTAATTTCACCACTATTTATCGAACTTTTAGCTGTATCAACGGAATTGCTTGGGACCTCATGATTTTCGTATGGATTTTCCTCGACAAAATTTTCATAAATATTACTTGAGTCTTCATCACCAATTTCCTCTTCATCATCATAGTCTATAACGAGAACATAGAAAAACAGCACACATTAAAACTCTGAACTGGTTGAAGCGCAGCACGTTTTTATTACAAATCAAATTCTTTTATGTTTTTATTACAAAACTAAACACAAATGCGTTATTATTTGAAACACAAACACACTCTAGAGTGCCAGCTAGTTATCGGGAAATGGTCGGACGGACATTCATTCGAAATTTCGTTCTATACATTGGAGTCGGTTTGATCGTACTTATGGTTACAGATACAGATGGTATTGTTTTGTTTTTTTTTGTATGTTTGTTTGCGAGGAGTGCATCAAACTGGGATTCGGTATTGATATTCGGTCAACAACACACACAACTACTTTGCTTTAGTGCCAGGCCAAAAGGATATTTTGCGAATCCTACCTTTCTTCTTCGCGTCGCCACCGTCTCTGGCAGATTGCAACGGCTTGTTGACGTCGTCAATCGGTCTCTGGATGGTGCGCTTTTCGAAAGGTGGTTCCTGTACTACATCCGGAGGTGGCGATCGTGGAATATCCGTGTCTGCTTTGGCTGGAACACTTTCCGAGCGTACAGTTTTGCAGCAGATGGCGCATATCTTGACACCAGGTTCGTTAACGTACGTACAGAAGGCACACTCCCACTGGCAGTCAGGTGCAACGGCTGCCGGAATCGGAGGTGGTGATTCTTTCAGGGTGAACGTAATGGGCTCTGATTTGGACTCATTAATTTGGTTCTTCAGTTCAACCGTTTTGTTATGGACCTTTGAATCTTCTTCGTCTGGTACTTTTTGTGGTTCGGGCTCCTGGGTTTGCTGGATGGCACTGGAATTTTTGTTTTTCTCTTGTTTGCGACGTTCAAACTCAGCATCGGAATCGTTCGCAATGAACTCCGTGCTCGAATGTTTCTTCACCGTTTTCTTAAACTGGAATCTACGCTTTAGTTCACCATCCGCTTCGGGGGTGTGAGTCTCAGCCGGAATCTTTTTGGGGGTAGAGTACCCCGACTTGGAGGCCTTTGTCGGTTTGCTTTTCTCAGCGTCCGAAAGTTTGCTGTTGCCGTTGTTTTTGGCTTTCTGTTGTGTCGGTTCGGAATCATTCGTAACAGAGTCTGACTCGGGGCGTTTAGGCGGCAATGCCATTGGTTTGCTAGTTTTC
Organism: Wyeomyia smithii; assembly: GCF_029784165.1. Classification (NCBI taxonomy): domain Eukaryota; kingdom Metazoa; phylum Arthropoda; class Insecta; order Diptera; family Culicidae; genus Wyeomyia; species Wyeomyia smithii. The sequence continues at coordinate 92,982,033 of NC_073696.1, forward strand.
TGCGACTGTTGTTGTTTGCGCTTTTGTTGGTCGATATCGGAGTCATTGGTCAAGGAATCGGAAGCGATCCTTCTAGGTGACGAAACGCTACTAGGAGTTCGTTGTTTAACAAGTCGACGTCTTTCCTGTTCTGCATCGGAATCGTTGGTCAACGAGTCGGAAGTGATTTTACGTGGCGAATGTAAATTTTCTTTGTTTATCCGGGGATGAATTGGCCCCTCTTGTTTTAAGTCTTTGTCAGAATCGTTAGTAAAGTCCGAATATTTTCTCGGTGACGAAAGTGACATTTTATCGAAACGATCACGTAGAAGTGCTTCCCGATCGTACCGCGGACGTTGTGAGTCTCGTTTTTGACTTACTGGATAATCGATCAGTGATCTAGCCGAAGATCCACCACGGCGATCACGATTAAATCTTGAGTGTCTGACACTCGAAGCTCTCACGAACGGTGCTGGCTCGGGTTCATCGAAGTCTAGACTGCTGCTGGAGTCTACCCGATGTCTGCGATCTCGGCGCCCCCGTGACTGGATAATTTCTTCCTCAGAGTCTTCGTCGTCCGTCAAATCGTCGATGTAACTACTGCGCTGTAAATTACGCATTGACATGGTGGATTTTCTGGACTTAATGCTGAGCGCTGGTGACGCCGCCCGGGATCTTGAATGGGCTCTTGACCTGGATGGAGGCATGCCCATACCTGTAATGTAAACAAATAAGAATTTAGTTTGGTGCGAATTTCATTGCGTCAAAGTTTCATCGTACCAGGCATCATGGGCATCAACCCCATCGGGTAGGGATACATGCCACCCCAGTTGTTATTCCAGCCAGGTGGATAACCCGATTGATCGTGTGGATAGTGACCCATTTGAGAGGATGGCAGATTCAAGCTTATATTGGAACCATTGTGCGATTGACCCATCCATGGATTCGATTGGTTCCACTGCATCTGGTTAATATTCATGTGCGCCATCGATTGTGCCTGAAGAAAAAATCGGATTTTTTATGTTAGATTGAGATGCAAATGAACAGTTCGAAACATAATTTAACATTGACGAATACCTGCTGCAAGGGAGAAAATCCCCACATGTTCGGTTGGTGTACCGGCATATGGTTTAGATTAAATACAGAGGTACTACGGGGATTCGGCGGCACTGAGTCTGGAGCGTTTCCAAGATCGGGGCGCTGTACGGAGGACACAAACGGTGGATTAATGCTAGGGGGACTACATTGATTAGACACTGCTGCGGAAACACCGGGTAGTAAATTGATGCCCGAAGCGACACTACCAGATCTTATTCTGGGTGTCGGGGGTTCGATCCATCTTTGTTGAAGCGCGTGATGTTGCTGATGAAACTGCTGTTGTTGTTGTAGTTGTTGTTGTTGATGTATTGTCGTTGGAATTAAAGGAGGTTTTGTGCGGATAATTTGTCCTGATGACTGAAAAGCACCATGAAAATATTAGATCGTATCAACTGCAACTCAACTCTAACATGTTAATAACGATTTAACCAATTGTTTGAAATTACACAAAATTTAATGTTTTAAGCACTGTGTTACCGTATATGGTTTTCAGTTGTGTACCTGTAGATCTATATTCGATGAAACACTCGCGCGTCGGCTCCGATCGCTGTCGGCTTTCATCGCTTCCTGGTGCTGTCGGTAGCGTTGTTGGAGCAGCGTCATGCGATCTAGTGTTGCAGCTGTGTTGTTCTGAATCTTCTCCATTGTACTGGAAACACTACGAATGGGGGCGCCAACTGATGAGTGCTTGGAAATCGTGTCCAGCGATGAATTCGATGCTTCGTAAACAGATTGTGATTATTATATCTTTTTCTTTATTTGAAACATTCAACACTTACAGTGAATTTTTTGGCCGGGAGGATCTGGCAACGGTCTGTTCGATGGATGGATAAAACGCTTGAGAGAGTTCATCTTCTCGCGCAGTGACAGTGATGGGCTGGGCGGCGGTGGCGGCGGCTTTTGAGGGGGGTTTCCCACGGGTCCCTGGGGAACGGTGGTCGGGATGCTCTGTAGAACGTAGGTAAATTTTGTGAAATTAGTTATTTGTTTGTAAGTAATTCATACGGATTGATTGCCCAACCGAGGCGAAACTGCTAGCTGGAGGAAGGACTATCGTAAGCAATCGAAAATTAATGAAGCCGATTAATTAGTTTCAACAACCATTTTTAGAGTTCCAACATGCTTGAAATTAAGTGTGATTAGTAACCGTTTACAGTTCTTAAATTCTTAAATTAGTTAACTAAGACGAGAGGTCAGCTCTATGCATTGATGAGTCAGTTAAGGACAGTTAATAAAGCATGAATACAAATCGAATATTTTAATCGTTCGCTTTTCTGTATTTATTTTATTTATTTGATCTGTTCACCAACAGGCCAGCAGGTGCCCCTTTAAGCTAACAAGAAAAAATATTTTTTTTCTATAGAGTAGAATTTTTTTTATATCACCATTCTCTCTTTCAGTTTGCGTAGACATATAGAAAATTTCTTTATTCCATTGGGTCAATGCCAATTTACCCAGGAATAAGGAAACATTATTGCGATTTACGATGCAAGTTTAAAGTGATGTCAGATAGTTGTAGCCTTTTGGTAACCGCAAGGCTGGGGTAGATTAACTGTTTAGCTTGTCTACAACCCTGCGCACGTTGGCAATGAGATGGTATTCCTAGCTTTTCCCATGTACTTAATTCGCCTTTAATGGCGGATATGGAGGTACCCAGACACGGTTGCGGTCCAACAAACTGCTTAGCAGATCCTTGTTTTGCTAGGCTATCGGCATGTTCATTACCCTTGATTCCACAATGTCCGGGTACTCAAAGTAGCATAACTTTGTTGAGGCGGGAAAGTTCCCTGAGTGATACAATGCACTCCCAGACTAGTCTGGAAACACATGGGGGAGACTTTAATGCCAGCAATGCGGCCTGACTGTTTGAAAAAATTCCGATTTTCGCATACCTATAGTTGCACTTCAGACATATCGTAGCACAGATATACATATATTGCGTACAACTTTGCTTGAAAGACGGTTGGCTGCTTTCCTAAAGAGATAGTGGACTTTATACCTGGTCCGTAGATCCCTGATCCAGTCTGGGATCCGATTCTTGAGCCATCCGTGTAGAATCGGATGATGCCCGATGGAAGACTAGGACCTCCATTGTTCCTCACCTAACGATCTGTGTCAATCACCCTATATGGAACATCTATGTTGGGTTTTGCTTCCATCCAGTCTGAGACTGTTGTTACTAAAGGTGTTAGCTTGAACTCCTTCAGGATGCTTAGATAACCTCCGAGCATCGTTGTGTTCGTAGCCTGAGCGCACCAAGCTCTGCCTCCTTCTCCACATGTAAATGTAGAGGCAGTAAGCAGAGCATGGCTTCCATGGCTGTAGTCGGCGTTGTGCGCAGGACACTGGTGGTGGTGGTTAAGTTTAGCCTGAGCTGTCATTTCAACGTTTAGGCCACCATACTAAGCTGTGTAGGTTATACGTGGCCGAGCAGTGGTGTTGTAAGACCAGAGTGCTAATTGTGGTTTTAACCACCAGCTCTTGCCGAACAGTGTGCTGCAAGCCTAGATCGCTGAAGTTGCCTTCTTGTAATCTTGTAAATAGTTGAGCAGTCCAGTTCAGCTTTTTATCCAGAATGATTCCAAGATATTTGGTCTTATTGCTGAAACTTAGTCTTACCCCATTCAATAGTGGAAGAGTAATTGAATGCACCCTTCGCTTGGTAAAGGGTATAATGATTGTTTTAGTGGGGTTAATGTTCAACTCTTCTTCTAAGCACCACCTGGTAGATGATGTTAAGGGCTGTTTATATTCGACTAGAAAGAGTTGAATCACATTTTCCCTTAACAATAAGGACTACGTCATCGACATAACAAATGACCCAATCCGCACGAGAGTCACAAATGAAATAAGGCTTTGGTTTTAATATTGTCCCCCAAACGTTTTAGAAAAAAATGGGGCAGCAGTTTTTGTAATTGAGTAACTATTACTTTTTATAGAAAAACCTGTGTGATTTTTCTCACAAAAGTCACAGAAGTTTTCATTAAAAACAATTTTTTCTAATTTTTGTCTCTGTGACAATTGAATTAGAATTTACAAGTTTTTCTCTTAAAAATCACAGACCAAATTACTTTACTTTGGAAGCAAGGGTATTTTTTTCATTCAGTAGTCACGGTGATAATTTGAAGAACAAAAGACATGTTGTCCAGAAAAAAAGTTTTTCCAGTCGGTCACTGTGACTTTCGAGAGGAAATATACAACAACAGTTTTGTTTGAAAGAAGGTGTGACTTTTTGAAAAACTTATAAGTTATTAGCATTGTCACAGTGATTTTAGTAATCATCTCTTTTGGTTTGAACTGAATATCAGGGAAATTAAACATCAAGCTTTGATCGACAAATATCACTGTTCGATCCCCGTGACTTTTGTCAGGAAATATATGTCAAATGTTGTTTTAGAAAATGTGATCCTTTAAAAAAAAACTTTTATTACCATTGTCACATGAATTCATGTAAATATCTCTTTTCGATCAAATAACAAAGAAAACATTACTTCAATATCACATATTCCCTCCATCCAACGTTCGATTAGTATTGGAATTAGTATTGGGTCACCGTATCAATTGATCTTTATTAAATAGGCTATGGCTATAATAAAATATTTAAAATTTTCCTATAATAAATAATTAAAATTTTCCGAATATCATTCAAATCCTTTCCTGAAGGCGCATGAAACTTTTAAGGGATAGGCGATAAACTTTTACCATAAAAATGGAATTGTATTTGGAAAACACTTTTGGCATTTATCGCAATTCCAACTTTTTGTGTGTTATCATTTTATATGTACACATTTCTGATTTCCATCAGCGAAATAAAAAAAATCTAAAATAGTAATGGGAGTTGGTCACGAATGAAATAGTTTATTCTGGAACTTTGTCACGAAAAATATTCATGAATGTATTGATGAACATACGACTCGCGGTGACAATTTCCAACAAAGGAAACGTTACTGGTTTCTCCTACAAACATCACCAAGTTGTTAATACGAAAAAGCAGAACATCCTAACAAACCACTTAGTGACAATTACCAATAGTTTGTATGAGGCTCTAAGCCCCGCCTTTTCGACGCTTTTTCAGCATTCCTGACCATTTACAGAAAATATTCTTCGTACGAATATGAATATTCTCTTAAAGGTCACCAACATGCCATTTGTGTGGACTGGGGACTTCGTAGCCTAGCTGCAATAGCTTAATGAGAAGAGCGTCTACCACCAGTGACCATAGAAGTGGAGAGAGAACTCCTCATTGAGAACACCCTTTTACTGCCTCAACTGTGACAGACGTATTTCCCAAAGCAGCTGTGATCTTCCTGCTCGGAAGCATTGCTTGAATCCAGCTCATTGTAGTATTATCGACTAATTTATTTTGTAGAGCCGTTTGAATTGATGCAAAGGACGTATTATCGAAAGCTCCCTCAATATAAAGAAAAGCGCAGACCGCTGTTTCTTTATATTTCAGTGGCTTTTCAATCTTCGTCACTAGAAAATGCAAAGCGGTTTCTATAGATTTGTGATACTTACCTTACCAATCAGACGAGAGCCATGGTGGCTCGTGCTGTATCAAGAATTTGTCGCCATGTTGCTCGGTTTTGGGCTGTGTTTCGCCAGTTCCCCAGGCGTCTCATCACCCGCAAGTCTTCGTCGATCTGGTCGAGCCATCGTGCACGATGCGCCCCTCTATTTCTGGTGCCGGCAGGGTTGCTGGAGAGAAATGATTTCTCGGGGTTGCCGTCCGGCATCCTTATGACATGACCGGCCCACCGCAACCTATTAACTTTCGCCAGGTGTGCAATGGGACTCTCTCCAAGCAGCGCGTGCAGTTCGTGGTTCATGCGCCGTCGCCATTCTCCGTCGTCCGTCTGTACTCCACCGTAGATAGTCCGTAGCACCTTCCGTTCAAAAACTCCAAGAGCGTTAAGGTCCTCCGTGAGAAGCGTTGTTGTCTCGATCCCGTAGGGGACTACCGGTCTTATCAGGGTTTTGTACAGCGTCAACTTCTTGCGTCGTCGCACTCGATTCGATCGAAGTGTCTTCCGAAGTGAAAAGTAGGCACGATTTCCTGCCTGGATGCGTCTCTGGATCTCTTTGCTGGTGTTATTGTCGGCGGTCACCAGTGACCCCAAATAAACGAACTCATCGACCACCTCAAGCTCGTCACCATCTACAGAGACTTGAGTTGGGAGGCTAATGTTGTTCTCCTTGGAGCCTCTCGCTCGCATGTATTTTGTTTTCGACGCATTTATCCGCAGTCCGATCCGTCCAGCTCCAGCTTTCAGTCGGGCGTAAGTTTCCTCCGCCGTCGCAAAGTTACGTGATATGATGTCGAAGTCATCTGCGAAGCCCAGAAGCTGAACATACCTTGTGAAAATTGTGCCCCTCGTGTCGATGCCCGCCCTCCGGATCACACCCTCAAGGGCGATGTTAAACAGCAAACAGGAAACTCCATCACCTTGTCTCAACCCTCTGCGCGATTCAAAGGGACTCGAGAGTATCCCCGAAATACGCACGTAGCACATCACTTGCGCCATGGTGGCTCTGATCAACCGAGTCAGTTTATCCGGAAATCCGTTGTCGTGCATGATCTGCCATAGCTGTTCTCGATCGACTGTATCATAGGCCGCCGTGAAGTCAATGAAGATGTGATGTGTGGGCACGTTGTACTCGCGACATTTCTGTAAGATCTGTCGGATTGAGAAGATCTGGTCCGTGGTGGCACGGGCTCCCATGAAACCCGCTTGGTACTGGCCCTCGAATCTCCTGATTAAAGGTGATAGACGACGGAACAGGATCTGCCGGCTTGTTGTTTTTCAGCTTCCCGATCTCACAAAGAATTTCATGAACATCGGGGGCTGGTACTCGGTCATCCGCTGCTGGTGATCCTAGGTAAGTTCCTGCTCCGCTTCTGTTTACTGTTTCGCCATTCAGGTGTCCATCGAAGTACTCCTTCCACCTGTCGACCACCTCGCTGGCATCCGTGGGAAGGTTCCCATCCGCGTCGTTGCACATGTCGGCTTGCGGCACATAGCCTCTGCGGGACTGGTTTACCTTCTCATAGAATTTCCGCGTTTCACTGGCACAGTATAGCTGCTCCAGCTCATCATGCTCACGATCCTCTTACTGGCGCTTCTTTCGTCTGAGAATCGTGGTCATGTCGTTCCGTGCCCGTTTGTGATTGGCCTTGTTCTCTCTCGTTGACCTGCCCAGGTATATCGCCCAGGTCCGGTTCTTCTCATTCACCGCTGCCTCGCACTCCCCGTCATACCAGTCGTTTCTGCCACTCGGTGCTTCCACTCCTAGTGTCGCCGTTGCGGTCTCCCCGATAGCCGTGCGAATGCTGCACCAACCGTCCTCAAGAGGCAATGCGTTTGTAATGTCTGAGAAGAACCGGCCGTCGATGATTTTCTATACTTTGGTTTGCGATTTGCGGTGTTGATAGGCATATTGATGCTTAAGCAAGGGCAAATTCTTCAGCAACTCGCTGCGTAATTTTCTCCATCAACTTGAGAAGCGTATGTCACAGAATATCAAATATATCTGATCTAGATAGAAATAACAAAGCCTGTAATATTCTTGATATGCCAGAATGATAAAAAGTACAGAACTATATCCAATTCTGTTATTATACACTAACGTGACGTCATGCGTCTTGATCCGAGGCTTTGTTACTTGCTCCTCGACGTTCGACCCGGTAGTCACTGTCGAGCCAGGATAGTGAATGTTAATAAGAACACGCAGCGTTTCTTTGGTAGTTACAGTCATAACTCTCCTTTTTAACTGCCCTAGACCATTCGTGTGATCTTTTGGTATCGCTTTTTGCAGTCGTATAGCCTGAGGCAGAGTCTGAATGTCCTCATTGAATCCGACTCTGGATCTCCTTTTGGCATCCCAGTTGGACGTGATTTTGGCCCTTTTGAACAGGCGTGTAGGGTCTCGACGAAAGTTGCTAAGAGTTTCGTTCCACCAGGGGACATCACGGCAGACTGTCCGTTTTGTTAACGAACAGTTTGAATCAAAAGCTTCCGTGATCTTATGCTGTAGGTCACTTGCTGCGATATCCAGTTCAACTGGAGTTCGAACATTTATATGGCAGGATGTCCTTGAGCTTACCAGATGTTCTTTGAATAAGTTCCAGTTGGTTTCCTTAGGATTCCTAATGTGTCAAGCCCATACGTTGGTGTACTTAAACTGACAAAATTTACGATGCGCTTCGGAAATGCTACCAAGACCATATAAGTTGAGCAGTTCCACAAAAAATCACCCACTTTTAATATATTTTTAAATTGTTATTTTTGCTTTGGCTGAAACTTTGCATAGAAGTTTCTATGGGCTTATGATGCTATTCTGTGTTAAATTTTTCAAAACACGACTCATTTTTGAGAAGCTATTGAAAAATACTTGGAAATTTTTGGATTACAAATACATTTAAAATTTCTTTGATCGGTGTGACGTCTTCGACAAAGTTATAGCACTGGTCGACAAAATAAGAAAAGGCCATTCCAAAAGCTTAAACCGGAAAAAAAGAAAGATTATAGCTATTCAACCATTCCCATTTTTTTATTATAGACGCTTTAACCGTAAGGGTCATTCGCGTTTTAATTCAACAATTCCTATGAATTTTAGTGCCACTAACCAATTTTTCTTAATTTTTTTGTGAAACTTAAAATTATCACAAAACTTCTGATAAATAGTCTAGGATGAAGCGAATCCAACTCTTCCAGCAAAAAAGAGCCGCCAGGAGGAGGAGGAGTGCGAAGAACTACAACAGCTGTCAATATCGCTCTCATGAAACACAAAACTTCTATCAGAAATACAACGTACAGTGTTAAGGATGGGAGCATCTTGACAGATGATCGTGAGGTGATCGAAAAATGGAAACAGCTCTTCGATGAACATCTGAATGACGTACAGGCAGCCAGAGCAGCGACGCAGGAGACTCTGTCGGTGCAGCAAGCGGTGGAGATGTGCCACCCCTATCGAAAGGCGGAGTTAATGATGCTATCCGGCAACTTAAGAATAACAAGGCAACTGGAAAGGACGGTATCGGAGCGGAGCTCCTCAAAATGGGCCCGGGCAAATTGGCCACTTGTCTGCATCGGCTGATTGTTAATATTTGGAAAACGAAATGCCTACCGGGGGAGTGGTAAGCTAGATTGTGAGAACTTCCAAGCAATCCCTATCCTGAATGCCGCCTACAAAGTCATATCCCAAATAATTTTCAGCGACTGTCACCACTAACCAACAGATGTGTGGAAAGTTACCAGGTCGGCTTCATGGAGAGTCGGTCCACAACGGACCAGATCTTTACTTGCGGCAGATCCACCAAAAATGCTGCGAATACAGAGTCCCTACGCATCATCTTTCATCGACTTCAAAGCCGCTTATGACACGATTAATCGTGAAGAGCTATGGAGAATACTCGACGAGAAGGCTTCCCCGGGAAGCTTACCAGACTGATGTTTCAGTGTTGTGTAAGGATTTCGGGCAGGGCCGGCGTTTCATGTGGGTAGTATGGGTAGTAGTACCCACTCGGAAAATATCCATGTGGGTACTTACCCACACGGAACTATCGGACAAAACCAAAAAAAGTACTGTTGCGAGCGACAGATTTTTTAATGCATATCGTTGAGCGAGAGGTTATAAATCTACAGACTTATGTACAGTTCTAACGTTGCTCAGAGAAAATGAAATTTTTTTAATTGTTTCATTTACGATAGAGTTCTGAATTTCATTTACGATAGAGTTCTAAAGTTTTGTTTTCTCGTAAAAATTTCCCATGCCAAATTTGCGCTCAATCGGACTTTGCGAAGTAGTGCCTCAAAGCGGTCAAAGTAACAGTTCTTCGATCGATGAAAGAGCTGGGAGTGTGTCTTGTGTATTCTGGTGTGGCTCGAGTCTCCCAACGCAAAAGTTTCCATGTCCCTGAAATTTAATTTTTGATTTAAAAAAAAAACAATTTTTATGAAACAACATCAGTTCTCGACATTTCATGTATTTCTAAGAGATTTGCTATAAAAAATCGATTTCTGAAACTTCAAGAACTACTCTTGTGTATTTTTAGGTTGGTCAAAATGTAAGACTTTCACGACTGTAAGTGAAACCCTCTCAGAAGTTCGATTAAGCTCAAATTTTGGATGGAAACTTTTTTCGAGAAGACAAAATTGTTGAGCCCTAACGTTAGCATTGGAAAAAAAAGCTCAAAAAAGACCGATTTTTCATGAGTTTACCCTTACACGCACTGACGAAACTACCCATGCAGCATCAATCATAGTAACCCATGAGTCAGCAGAAAAAAGTTGACTCAAACTCTAATCATAATGGCTGCGTACGCTTGATCGGGAGGTCGCTGCGTACGCTAGATCGGGAAAAGTACCTGGCGGACATGGACATCAGAAAGTGGAAGTCCCGTCCATTGGTCTCGGAGTTGCTCGATGGTCGAGTCGATTTTTTCGGTGAATCGCGACGTGATGATGGTGGTCCACGCCGAGACCTATCTCACCCTGGATGACAACGACTGGCAGGGCACTCCATATTTTACTTTACTTTTTAGTAATCTCTGAGGTGAAATTCATTACACACACCAAGTTCCCAAAAAAGGTACTGCTGTGGCTGACAATTAACGAGAAGCTCCGTACTGGCCGTGAACGGGGAAATTTATAGTACAAAGTGCTTGCCGGAAGTTGCGTCGTTTATCAAGAAATACCGTAGGGGCAAAGACGCGGTGCTCTGGCCGGATCTGGTGTCGGCCCACTACTCGAAGCAATCGTTGGCGGCTGAAAATCGATGCGGTATCCAGGTCGGCCAACCCACCCAACGTTCCCCAGCTGCATCCCATTCAGAGTTTCTAGACAAACCAGAAGCGTGAGACCTACCTCGACAATCTTGACGCGAAAATTGAGGAGGAATTGATAAATAGAACGAAGACAGAACTCAAAAATATTCCTACACGCATGTCCACCATGGCGAATGTTCCGGTAAGCTCTCGAGAGCCACTCGCAAGGGCGTGGAATTACTTTTGCAAATGAGCCTATATAATTTCCTTCCATGGGAAATTAATGGGAAACATGACTACTGAACGAAATTCGAAAATCTAATTTCACTTAAACATTCCATTGGCACCTTATTGTTGATGCACAGTCGACTTTTCGTAAAATGTTGTTCAGGTATCCGAACGTAATCCCCCCCCCCCCCCCCCGGCTACGCCTTTGTCACCCATGAACCTTCCCTATTCCTTACTACCCACTCGGGAAAATAATGTGACGCCGGCCCTGATTTCGGGAGCTCCATGCGACCCATGTAGATCCCGCAGGGGACTACGACAAGGTGATGGTCTTTTCTGCCTACTGTTCGATATTGCGCTAGAAGGTGCTGTGAGACGAGCGGAAATAGGCACGCGGGACACCATTTTCGTTGAAACTGGTCAATTGTTCTGCTTTGCGGATGGAGTGGATACTGTCGGCAGAATATTTGAGGCAGTACAGTATATCAGACTAAAATGTGAAGCAGAGAAGATTGGATTGTAGATAAACTGTTGTAATGATCAACGGTGATGGGTTTGAGGTAGTCGACGAGTTCGTGTACCTTGACTCGATGGTCCTCGCGCAAAGTGCACCTTGTACAAAACGCTCGTCAGACCGGTTGTTCTCTACGGGCATGAGACGTGGACAATGCTTGAAGGGGACCTGTTCGGAATTTTCGAACGACGGATGCTCCATCCATCTTTGGCGGTGTGCTGGAGAACGGAGTGTGGAGACGAAGAAAGAACGGAGAATGAGGTCGCGCAACTGTACGGTGAACCCAGCATCGAATTATTTTATTTTATGATATTTTATTTTATTCGCCATTTTTGTAAGTTATTCGTGATTATTCAGCAACAAGCGTAGATTCATGAAAAAGTATGATCTCTATCAGTTGTTATTGTTTACCTGTGAATTATTCCAGCAATATTTTCTATTGAAGAGTTCTTCAGGGGTGTGAACTTAACGAAAACCACTGAATTATTTCTGGCTAAGCTGGCTAAGAGTGAATTTTGCAATATTGATTATACATTTCTATATGTCGATGATGGTTCACTGGAGAGTGGAGAGTCACAATCCACAAAGCCAAAGTATCTTCATAAAAGTTCAAAGTTTTCATATTTTATGTTGAAATATCTCAACACGCTTGCAGTGAATATATTGATCACCAAGAGATTTAGGATTTAAAATTACCAGATTTTGAGGTTTACTCATAGGTACAGTATTATTCTCAAAAAAAATTATATTAAAAAGACTAAAAAGAAAAATTCCTTCAATTTCTCCATCATAAATTGTTAACTAAAAGTTTTGATATTTTCAAGCTTTAATAAAAATAAGGTGTTTATTTTTTTTCGTGGAAACAATTTTAATAAATTTTGTACAAAGCATCATCAATTTCCAACAACTCAGCTAAAGTTTTCATTTGAATACAACTAAAGGTTTCTGAATAACACTGCGTTTGCCAAAATACATAAGCCTTGTTAGTTTTTTAGTCTGAAAAATGTCACCACCCGCGGAAAATTCTCTGTGTATTAAGTCAGGTACAATAGGTCATTTGGTATGAAATGACTCTAAAGTTAATCTTGAATTATCTCTAAATTTTGAGAAAGCGTGAGTTACTTGAATGTAAAGTGATTTTATAGTTGTTTATTGGTTTTGGTTTCGCTTTAAAGATGATAGTTTCGATGTGGCAGACTGCCCGCGTGAAGGAAGGCCAAACCGCTAAGAAGACGCTGAATTGGACGAATTGCTCGATGAGGATCCATGCCAAACGCAGGACCAGCTTGCTCCGTTGATGATTCAAAAACAAAGAAGTACCGGCAAAAAGGAAGGGTTTTCTTCATCGCATCGTGACGTATAATGAAAAATGGATTCATTACAGGAACCCGAAGAAAACAAAGCCATACTTCTACGTCATCGGCTCGACCGATGCCCGCTGCAATGGTTATGCTGTGTATTTGGTGGCTGTTGAAACCGAAAGAAACCATCACTGGGGAACGGTATCGAATTCAATTGATGCATATTACATGACAGCCCTCGGCTTCATGCTGTAAAAACTGTTAGAACTTACATATTAACGCCCAAATGGGTAATCCTACCTCTACCACCATATTACCCAGATATTGTGCCATCTTGCTGATCATTAGTTCTGCTCATATGAAGATATCGAAAAATGGTTTGAATCATAGAGAGCTTCAAATATGAATATTTTTTTTAAGCAACTATTTTTCGAGATAAAGTTGCAGTCATAGTAAAATAAAGTTTCATAAAAAACGTGAGAACTTAGTTGCGCAGTTAAAAGCTGTTAAAATAAGGATTTTCTCAAATTTGATTAAGAGGTTAGAAGGCTAGAACAGAAATTATAACAATTTACAATGTACGTGCTAGTGTTTGATTGTCTCGTCACTCCCAACTCATTCAGTCACACTATCTCATATTTCGAAGTGTATGAATTTTTCCGAGTGTACATCGATCTGGTATTCCCTATTGATTAGATTGATTATTCAACATGTTTCCCAAGAAAAACAAAATCGCCCTTACTTAACGTTTATACATTCACTTCTGAAAACTACAAATTACTTTGTATCACTTAACCGAGTTTCGAAAGAAAGATCTAATGGTTACTGAATATCAATATTTTTAAGTCAACAAAGAGTGAATAGAACAAACGCGTCAGCTAATGCTTTCAAAACTACACCGTTTGTTAGTAGCGATTAAGCGAAAATGGATTTGGGAGTGAGAATAGAAAAAAAAAACACGTGCAAATTTAGTGCAAACGAAGCTTATATTTCAAAGGATTTTTGTATAGCGATCCGACAAAAAAAATCGACTAGTGTCCAATCATAGAAGCGTTACAGACAGTATTATTTCAACTGTATATTTCAGGAATAGCAAAAATCTTTTTTTTTTGCTGTTAAAGTTTAATAATTAGAATCTAGTTTTTCAAGAAAAGCCCTAAAGAACTGTGTTATTCGTGTTATTTCGTGTGCGCAAACTAGTTTGCCTGTTTAGGTTTCTATCTTAGCATTCCATCCTACACGGAATGATACAAACAAAACCTCTATTACAGTAAAACAGTCATTAGACGTTTGCAATTGCGGCAATTTGGCAAATAATATGCTTCATGAATAGTTTTACAATGAATTTAGAATGGGTATTAATTTGAAAATAGAAAGAGAAAAAATGTGAACAAATCTGAGCGCAGTTTTCAAGACATGCTACAGCAGCGTACCTGTTCCGCATCCTGTTTGCGTCCCAGTAGCGGGCTAGAAAAGATGAAACTACCGGGGCGTTTGTTTCTTCTGGGCGGCGGCAGGGGCCCACTAGTGCCAGCGTCACCTTTCGGCGGCAGCGGGGGTTTTACCGCGGTTGGGCTTTGCAACTCTACGGGCTGTGAAATAAGGGAGAAGTTAGAGTTTTAGGAGGGCTGATGCGGATCTTTCCGAGAAATACAACGTTGACAGGGAGGGATGAGAAAGCCGGCATTCAGATTTTACACATGCCAAATGAGCAGAGCGAATGAAAGTCCAATTTGATGTGCAGATGCAGTACGATTTGCCAAATTTGTTTTCCTATCAGACTCGAGAAGAAACTACGCATTTATTTCGGGATAGTCACATGTCCCATAAATGGTGTTGAAATATCGTCGGAATGACATGCTCGAGGGTGAGAATACAGATAAAGTGGTGCGAGTTGTTAAATAAAATGATGCGACTCGATTTAAGTTTGAGTGCTGTACCTACTTACCGTTCTTACGTGTGTTTGGCGTTTTGGATGACGGTGGTAGCGTTCGTCGCAGGATGCGCAAAAGAGATTTTGATCACATTGCACACAACGCACAGCAGGAGTGACTGATCCACAAAGATCACATTTCAGGACAGTCATGCGTTTGATGTCTGTGGAAAGTCAAAGCATTTATAAAACATTGTTTCATTTTTCTAGCTAATAAGTCATACCTGGAGACTTCAAAGGAATCGGAGGTGGTGCGTTGGAATATTGTTGATTTGCTACGTCAATGACTTCGTATTCAGGATCGACGTTGATCGGTGGCGCTGGTGGCGGTGGACCAACCCGATCGCTACTATCAGTCTGAAAATTGTAAAAAAATATTCAAAAATGTTCTGCTATTCAACAGAGATTAAAGTTGATATTTACCACCCATGAAGGCATAGTTCTTGACACTCTAAATCTAGACGCTGGATTGTTTGCCATGGCCGGTGGCGTTGGTGCTCGGTGCGGTACGTTACCCTGGAGGAATAAATACCTGGCTTTAGTGAAATTTTACATATGCTATCGGTCCTGATTTGATCTTCGAATTTAAATAACAGTAGAATGCACAGAGTGTATATTGCAAAAGATTTCAACCAATTTGATTGAAGCATTCGTTTACTCTTTCTAAAAAAAAAAAGTCACGCGATAAACGCGTTGCGCCTTTCTTTGCAACCCGTTTCGTTTGATACGATTTGATTATTATGTTGACACACAACCTCCCAACGGATGTGTGGTGTTTTGTGTTTATTTACAGTGGTCGCTGTTTTGCGGAAAACAAAACACAAACCATGTAGCGGGTTCGTCAATGGGGTAGTTAAAAAAAAAAAACTTGACGAAACATTTCGCCTCGATGATCCTACTCGCCACAACACGATGTGGGTGCCGGGTGTTTCCACACACCTTCACAGCAGTACGTGTCTATTTCTAAATATATTGTTTAGCGTTGTTGGGTTATTTGTGATCATTGCATTCAATCATATACGTAACAGGGCGTTCTAAAATAAACTACCAGAATTGCTATGTTTGCACGACGCTTTATAGATCGACATCGATCGGATAGTTTAGCTTTTCGAAAACGCCAGATGTTCCTCAGCTATCCTCCTGTGTGTTGAAATGATTGGTTACACAGTGAAAATTCTGAATTTTACACGTCACATACAGTTTTTTTTCCTTAAAATGTTAGTTGCTTCTGACGTGAAACACGATTTTGTTTGGAAATTATGTGCAATGTTATTTAAATTTGCTTGGAAAATTATGGAATTTTTACTACATGCGATTGGACATAAGTTTTGGCACTTTTTTCTAACTGTGTACAGATAAAAAAATCTGTGAAAAAGCAATCAGCTGGAAAATGGGAAGTGAATTGTTAGATCTTGCTAATTCCACAAATACTGAAGGATGATGACAATCACCGTTCGTAATAAAGGAAAGTACATGGATGCAGGTTAGTTGGCGGCTGTGGCTGGTCATGTATTATCGACCGGTTCAGTTTCATTGACTCCATTGCTTTAATTGCGCTTACAAGCTATACGTAAAGTTCCTTACTTTAAACCTTAATTTTTCGATATAGGCGAATATTTATTAAAACCCCAGAGATGTATTATATTTCATGAAAAAAAAAAGAAAAACATACCACTACCAATTTATTTAAAAAACTCCTGCAAACACATTCTACACATTTGCGTGTTTAACATTCTTTTTAAATCTATGTTCATAATATTCGACTTTTGTGCTTGTTTTGTTACATGACAGGTTGTAAATAACTCAGACACATGAAATGATTCATTTCCAACATTCGCTATTAATGTAAGCTACAGAAAAAATCCGCGAAAAAGTGCAGATTCACACAACTTTGGGGAATTCTTCTTTGCTCTATATCAATGGTTTCCTTGTTGCCAAAAACATTGGGTACTTTTTTGGATAATTTACGTCACCATTACACTGGTCAACACAGGTGCACTCCAAAAGCACAAACCAGAGAAAAATGAAGGATAACAACTATTCAACCATTCCTGTGAATTTTGGTGTCCCTAGTCACTAACTTTTTTTCACAGACTTAAATGAGTTTTCTCGTCAATATAACGTTAAAGCGACGAAACCGGCGAGCAATTGCTATGACTGACGCGTTTGGAAATGGCTAGGGGCACCATAATTCATAGGAATGGTTGATTAGCTATAATCTTTCTTTTTTTTCTTGTTTGAGCTTTTGAAATGCACTTTTTTCATTCTGTCGACCAGTGTTATTGTTCAAATTCAAAATATTTTAGACTATATCTCTTGAAACGACACCATAAATACTAGTTTACCTTTCTGAATATGGGACTACTTTCATCGACAACGTAATGGAGAATGCTTCCGTCATTTTCAACATAGTTACGATAATTTCATTGCTTTTTTCTTTCCAATTGATAAAGACACCCAAACATTAAAGTAGATAACAATGAACCAAAGCTACCACAATTTATTTATGCAGCTCAGTTTGAATTTTGGAAACTTTGCTGACAAAAATTAAAGATATTAACATAAGGTAAATCTGGTTAAATAATAATCTAACGAGATTCGATTAGTAACGAAAGCATAGGAACTAACAGGTCCTCTACATACTCAGAATTTTTGAAATTGAAAAAATCGAGACCAGCTTTTGATAAGGCAAAAAATGTTTTTTATTTAAAAAAAATGTTAACCCAAAAACTCAAAGATATAGTAATATTTGGTCGAATCATTAAATTATTGAGGGGTCATTTTTTTCATTGGCTTAAATCATGCTAAAACTATCCTAGAATCAAATTCTTCATCGCCCAAGTACTGATCTCAACTCAAAATTCGTTTGAATAAATTTTTACCGAACAACTTTTATGCTCCAAAATAACATTTTTCGTTTATTTTGGCGATGCGTGTTTTTTTTTTTCAATTTGGAGGCTTTGTAAACTAGTAGAAGTTACCTATGATCGATATCGTGTTCCAAATTTGAAGTATAGAGGTCGCTGCATTAAGTTTCGACCGTTACAGCGTATCTACAGCACGTGTTTACTCACAATTTCCGTTTTCATAGTCGATCAGCCGTTCTCATTGTGTACGTTCTTTGTTTGAGTTCTTCTATACTTTTTAACCATGAGTAACATATATTCAAAAGTACTTAAATATAAGTGACAAGTTTGAGTTTTGCGTGGGGTCGGACGCCAACCGCGTCAAAGTCGCTAAGCATCGCATATCTGATATCGCGAAAGAGGATAGGCGCAGTGAAGTAAGTACACACGATTTTAGCGATTGATTAACAACAACAAAAGTTATAAACAATTAAAGTCGATTTTTACAGTCGATTTTTTTTTTGTCGAAAAGCAATTTTTTCCAAACCGTTGCCATTTTGCGAAGAAAAATTCTAAAAATATAATCATGTGTACTTATAATGTACTTATACTTCATACGATAGCGATATTTATGTAGATAATGAAAAAGAAAATTGTTTTGGTTATAGTTGGAGTTGGGCATGACTTCTACCGCTCGCCGCGGAAGAACTTAAAAAAAAGCGGTTTACAGCAATCGCTGCACAGCCGCCATTTTATAAAAAAAAGTAGTAATAATATTTTTTCTATTCTCCAAGAGTTGATTAATCCAACGCTATTTTATTAATATACCTTACATCTCAAATGTTCTTTAAAAAGAATTATGAAAAAAGCCTTGTTTTTTTGAGCACTTGGTGGATATTAGAGCTTAAAAAAATTACCTAAAAATCGTCAGTACGAAAAGAGTTTTGTTGGCACTCAGCAGTACAGCTGTAATACGCAACGGACTACAACGTGATAAAATGTTACGTGGCTGACAGTATGGCACCTCCTGCTACCTGCTTCAATTCGACACGAGAAGAAGCTGATAATCTTCTTTCCGAGCTACAATACAATGTAACGTCCCAAGTAACATATACCGAAAGTATAAAAGTGCTCCAAAGGGCCGAATGGCATATATCACTCGACTCAGCTCGACGAGCTGAGCATTTTCTGTATGTGTGTGTGTGTGTATGTGTGTGTGTGTATGTGCAGATTTTTATTCTCACTCACTTTTCTCAGAGATGGCTGGACCGATTTTCATGAAATTGATTGCAAATGAAAGGTCTAATTGCTCCATAAGACTCTATCAAATTTCATTGTGATCGGATTTTTAGTTTAGAGGTTATGTATCAAAATGTAAAAATCATGAAACATCATTATCTCGAAAACTAAACAACCGATTTGAATAAAATTGGTTTCAAATGAACGGGCTACCTGAAAAACTCTTAACTTTTGAATTTCATTAAGATTGAACTTGTGGTTCTAAAGTTATGTAAAGAAACGTGTTTTGAAGACTGTTTAATCTCACTCATGTTTCTCAGAGATGGCTGAACCGATTCTCATAAAATCAGTGTCAAATGGAAGGTCTAGTTGCCCCATAAGACCCTATTGATTTGTTTTGCAATCGGACTATTACTTTGCCTGTTATGTTTAAAAATGTGAAATCCAGCTATGAAAAGGAACATATTCCGAAGACTACTTCGACTCACTCACTTTTCTCAGAGATGGCTGGACCGATTTCCACAAAATCAGTGCCATATGAAAGGTCTAGTTGCCCCATAAGACCCTATTGATTTTTTTGCAATCGAACTATTACTTTGCCTGTTATGTTTAAAAAGGTGAAATCCAGCTATGAAAAGGAACATATTCCGAAGACTACTTCGACTCACTCACTTTTCTCAGAGATGGCTGACCTGATTTCCACAAAATTAGTGTTAAATTCAAAGTCTAGCTGCCTCATTATACGCTATTGAATTTTACTGTAATCGGACTGTAACTTCGTTTGTAATGTACCGAAATGTCAAAATCACGAAACATCATTATCTCAGAAACTACATAACCGATTTGATTAATATTATTATCAGATGAGCGGGCTAGTTAAGGGTTAACTGATGAATTATGATTGAACACGTGGTTTCAAATTTTGGCTGCCCTTTACGTTCACATATCATTTCATTTCATTATAATCGAACTTAAGCAACTGTTATGTATCAAATTGTTAATAAAACAACGAGAGTCTATTATCTCAAAGATTACATGACTTATTTGAACATAACTAGTGCCATACGAACGAGTAATCTCTCAAACCTACAAATAACAAACTTCATAACAATTTGATATGTGGCGCAAAAGTTATGGAAAGACAAGAAATTCAAAGACTATTGAAAGCTATACCTGGTTAGATCGATACATGTGGCCTCAACATAATTTAAATGTGGTATAGTACTATTTGAACTTTTGAAATTCATTGATTCCTTGCGATGTGTTCAAAGATTTTAGCTCCTGTGTAGCATTCTAGATCCGGATATTTTTATATTTGGTGGAAATCGGCCATTTCTGGCTGTTTTCCAGAAACCGGAATTTGCCATCTTACAATCCAAAATGTTGCCTGAGGTCGATTATGGAACAAATTTGTTACCACTAAAAACATTACCCTGCCAAATATGGTTCCATTTAGTTGGTTAGCTCTCGAGATGTGCAGAAATTTGTGTATCATTTGTATGGGACCCCTCCCTTCTAGAAGAGGGAGGGGTGTCGAACCTTCATGGACATATTTTTTACCACTAAAAACATTTACCTGCCAAATTTGGTTCCGTTTAGTTGATTAGTTCTCGAGATGTGCAGAAATTTGTGTTTCATTTGTATGAAACCCATCCCTTCCAGAAGAGGGAGGGGTCTCGAACTATCATAGGAACCTTTATCGGCACCAAAAACCCCTACCTACAAATTTTCACGTCGATCGGTTCGGTAGTTTTCGAGCCTATATGGATCAGACAGACAGACAGACAGACAAACAGACCGGACTGCATATTTACATGAATAGATTATAACATCAATATTTTAGAACCTAAAGAGTGAATATACATTTATTGGATTGAAGCGTTCATGTAAATCTATTAAGGCAAATAAAAATTTGAATGAGAAAGGCTGGGTCTGACCGCTAGGTGGATTAATTTAGGTTTTTTAGCATCAGTTTATAAACAATTAATTTTCGCACACATTTGCGCATTCTTGATTAACAGTTACCATAGCAACAGATTTGCGCATTGCCGTATTAGTATTCGAGATGTATTTTGCCACTTCATTCTAGTTGGCTTGCTTTCTTGCAGTTTTGTTATACTTCATATAGTATCGGTACCTACTTGTTCTATTAGTCTTCAATTTTTGCGCTTTTCTGGTGATAGAGATGTCATGGAATAATGTCAAGATGTCAAGGTAACGTCAACTATTCTATAACAACGTGTGTTACTTGGGGTATTATTTTGTTGGGTGGCTGAACGCCTCATAGGTCCAGTTCCAATACGAAATGAGATTCATGTTACGTGCATTTGTAATACCCTTTTTTTTTCTTGCGAAATTGGGGAAATGAAATAACTTGAAAAAAGGCGGAGCTATTTACTACATCAACCTAGGATGAACGTCGCGAACAGAAAGCATGCTTCTGTTTGGATAGCCGCTGATTTTCCGATTGAAGTTTAGTTAAGTTGATTCACGTACGTTTCCACATGTTATGTTATTACCACTGAATGGATTTTCAACACCAAACTTTTAATCGGAACATGAAGATTGACTCTTATCATTTCGTAAAACGCGTAAAGATTTTATTCCGTGTGTAGAAATACGAATGTACGAAAAATAAATCTCATTTCGTGTTGGCTTGCAGAAAAATAGGACCGATGGAGCTCTCACCCACGCAATAATAAAACATTGAAATCAGATTAATTTCGTATATACCGCTGCTCAGTAGTGTGGCCAGGATATCTTTCTGAGGTGGGGGGAGGGTGTTTGATACAAAATTTTAGTTTTGAGAATACTGATGAGGGCGGCAGGTTGATAGAGAGTAACCTGAACCAATGACTATCATGTAGCAAAAGAAATTAGAGAGCTATTGGTTTGGTGCGCTCATGTCACTCACTCTTAATAGGGATTGTCTCATACGATGGGATATGATTGCGGAAGACTATTAAAGAGAGAGAATACGAAAGAACAACGTACAAGATTAAGATTTTTTTTGATAAGGGGGGGATTTGTCAGTAGCTTAAGGGGGGGATTTGTCAGTAGCTAGTTGTGTATCGTCAACCAGTACGGACGTGTTTTAATTAGCTCTCGGCCACGCGCGAATTTAAATTTTTGTTTTTTGTTTACATTCTTTTCTCGCTTGTAGGTGCTTTTGTGCCAGTAAGTCAACTCAAGCTCCGCGCGAATAAGTTTGTGCGTTGTTTACACTTTTTTTTTGTAAACATGGCAACGTTAGTTAGTGGAACTGTGTGGTGTGCGGTTTTGGGTCTTCGGACAACCGGAACTTATGGAAGTGTGAGGGGTGTTCCCTACGATTCCATGCCGCGTGCGCAGGTGTTCAACGAAACAAGGAAGACCAGATTAGGTCCTACATGATGCCAGCCTGCAATGATTGCCAGGAGCGAATCGCGATGGAATTAAATTTTCGTCACCTGGTACACCAGCAGGCTCTTCTTGCTGACTTAGTGAAAAAGCATAGCGACGCAATACATAAATCGACGTCGACATTGCAGAAAATTGGAATCGTTCAAGAGGCACTCGAACGACAAGAAACTCTATTCGATGAACTAAAACAGGAGCTTTCGTCTGTTAAAAAAGTAAACTCTCCTACAAAAGTAGTGAGACAAATCAATAACCACGTGACGACACTTTTCGACGATGCTATAACTTCCGCTAAAGTTAACATGACTGAGTCGCTTGGGATACTTAGCAACTTGATTACAAATAAGCTGACCAGTCATATTGATGAAATAACTAATAAAGTCGACGAACAGCTTGAAGCTGTTAATGAAAATTTGATCGATGTGGCCACTTCTAAGACTCAATGTAGTGTTCCTGAAATCTTGGAAGAATTTCGAATACTTAGCAGCAGAATTTCTGAGTATACGCCAAGAATGATGCCCATCGAAAACAGCATTGGCTATCCAAGTGTGGCAGAGGAAATAGCTATGGCCGTCCAGCCTTCAAATGATCTTCCAAACAGTGGATGGCGTTTCCTTGGCTCGAGAAAAGTTTGGAAACAGGACTGGACAGCGAACGATACAAAATTACACCGTATTATGCAGCAGCAAAAACAAGCTGACAAAGCAAGAAAACGGAGGGCCAGAAGACGAAATCATTATAGGCGAAATAATTACAACAGAAACAACAACCCTAGGCATAACCATATCATTCACAACAACAACAACGATAATAACAACAACTTTGCAATAACAATAGAAATAACTACAACAGCAATTACCACAATAATAATAACAATTCCAACAACAACCGCAACAATAAGAACTACTTCAACAATAACAACAACAATCAGAACCAGAATCGCAACCTCAACTTTAACAGAAATCTCGATAATAACCATCAAAGTACCAATCGAAACAACTACAACTTCAACACCAATAGTAACCGTAGATATACCAACCACAACCGTCACGTCAACAACAGTTTTTGGAATAATAACAATAGCCCCAACTATAACATGGCCAACAGGCAACAGAATAACGTCACCAACTCCTACAATAATCAACAACACACCAACTCTAATCGTTTCCATGCAAATCAACTGTTACCACCTGACAGAGTGCTTCTTGCAGCAGCGAAAGACCGATTCTCCAGACCTCAATCTAACTTCATTCCTACGATTCAATTTCAAAGAGGCGAAACTCTTAACCCATACCCGGCGAACGACGAGTTTTCACTTTCTCAACCCCAGATGATCAGCGATCCTGCACACCTTCCTACTTCACAATGCATTGCGTGCTCATCTAGGCACTCGTGTCTTCAACGCAATTGACTCACTCATCAGAGGACCGTTGCTGGTGATAATTTTGTTCAACCTAGAGATGTAGGAAATGACGCGACCTGCTCTGCTCTGGTAAACACTTCTGTTAATAATGACTCTCATTCTTTAGCTTCTACACTCGAACACCCCACCACTACCGAGATCTCTGTATATTGCCAAAATTTTAACCGCATGCGAGGCGCTCACAAAATTAACGAAATTCAAAAAAATGTACTATCCTGTTCATTTTCTGTTATTTTAGCAACCGAAACCAGCTGGGATGAGGGTGTTCGCAGCGAAGAAGTCTTCGGTTGTCGATATAATGTCTATAGAAATGACCGTAACTATCAATTATCTGAAATGAAATCCAGTGGTGGTGTGTTGATTGCGGTGTCAGTAGACTTTAATTCAGCGCTTATCGACACCATTCAGTTTAAAGGGCTCGAACATGTTTGGGTGAAAGCAGAACTAGCAGGAGAGACACACGTATTTGTCTCTGTCTATTTCCCTCCAAATAATGCGCGGGATGAAATCTTTGAAAAGTTTCTTCATGTTGTTGAAAATATTGCATCTAAGCTGTTACCTGAAGTAAAACTCCACATATACGGTGATTTCAACCAACGCAACATTGATTTTATTCCGGACATCGATAACCATAGCATTTTACTTCCTATTATTGGCGAAAATGAAACGCTGCAACTTCTTTTTGATAAAACCTCTAGTCTTGGTCTTAATCAAATAAATCATGTGAAAAATGGACAAAATTGTTATCTAGATCTGTTAATGTCCAACATTAGTGAAGACTTTTGTGTGACGAATTCATTACAACCATTATGAAAGAACGAAGTTTATCATACAGCAATAGAGTTTTCTTTATTTGTGCATGAGAATAAAAGACCTGACGAATATGAATTCGAAGATGTTTTTGACTTTCAGTCAGCAAACTATGATGAATTAAAACATAAACTAAATAGTATCAACTGGCAAAATGTATTGTTTGAAGACGGAAACGTCGATTCGGCTATAGAAAATTTTTATAACATATTATCTGATTTATTTATTAGCGAAATACCATTGAAAAGAATAAGACGTCATGGCAATTCCAAATACCCAGTCTGGTACAATAGACAAATTAAAAACTTAAAAAACAAAAAACAAAAAGCACATAAAAAAAACAAAACTCATAAAAATCGTGATGCTTTAACAACTTATCTTAACATTTACGGCGAATTAAACGATGCCATTAGTAACGCGTTTGAAGAGTTCACATTAAAGACTGAGCTTGAAATCAAATCCAGTCCAAAAATTTTTTTCAAATATGTTAAATCAAAGTTAAAATCTGAAAATTTTCCTTCAAAAATGCAACTGCATGACAAAGTTGAAGAGAACCCGGCATACATCTCTGATCTATTTGTTGATTTTTTTCAACAAAATTATACAACTTTCTCCGAATCTGATCGTGACTATACATTCTTCACCAACTTTCCTGAGTTTCCCAACTATTTCAATATTGAACATGTCAGCGCACGCGAAATTGAAGATACTTTAAAAGCTCTGGATGCGTCTAAAGGTCCAGGACCAGACGGAATTCCGCCAGCATTCATGAAACATTTAGCTAAAGAGCTAACTTCCCCACTGTTCTTGATTTTAAATATGTCGCTGGAATCCGGTTGCTTCCCGAAATTCTGGAAAAACTCATATCTAGTGCCTGTGTTCAAATCTGGTAAAAAAACCGACATTAGCAACTATCGAGGCATAGCCATTCTTTCCTGTATACCTAAGCTTTTCGAAGCAATAATAAACAAAAAATTATTCCACCAAATAAAAAATAGAATTACCCCAACGCAACACGGTTTTTTCAAAGGGCGCTCAACAACAACTAACTTACTCGAGTTTATTAACTTCTCTTTGAACGCAATGGATAAAGGTAATTATGTTGAAACCTTATATACTGACTTCAGTAAAGCTTTCGATCGTATTGATATACCCCTGCTTCTCTTCAAGTTACGAAAAATTGGTATTCATCCACAATTACTCAAATGGATTGAATCGTATTTGACAGATCGTCAACAAACAGTCAAATTTAAAGGTAGAATATCGAAACCTATTCAGGTAACCTCAGGAGTTCCTCAAGGCTCTCACTTGGGCCCTCTACTATTTATATTATTTGTAAACGACATTTCCTTTATTCTAAAACATGTAAAAATTCTTATTTATGCCGACGATATTAAACTTTTCATTGAAATTAAAAACGCTGATGATGTAAATATTTTTCGTAACGAGATAAAATATTTTTACATTTGGTGTAAAAAAAGCCTTCTTCAGCTAAACGTTAAAAAATGTAGTTCGATGGCTTTTGGCATAAAAAGAAACATGCCAAGCAATATGATTTCCTTAGGAGATCAGGTAGTAGAGAAAAGTGAACGAGTTAGGGACCTAGGAGTCATACTCGACTCAAAATTAACATTCACTGATCACTACAATACAATTATTAATAAGGCTAGTTACATGCTCAGTTTTATAAAACGTTTCTGCTATAATTTCCAAGATCCATACACAATAAAAACACTTTATAATTCCTATGTCAGGTCACTTTTAGAATACTGTAGCATTGTATGGCCTCCGTTTTCTGCAACACATGTAAACAGAATAGAATCAGTGCAAAAACAATTCCTGTTATATGCACTTCGTAATCTACGATGGACGTCATTTCCCCTACCATCATATGACGAACGCTGCAGACTTATTGACATCGAATCATTAAAAGCCCGTCGTGAATTCGCAATGATGTCATTTGTTAACGATATCGTATCTCAACGTGTCGATTCACCCGAAATATTATCAAAACTCAATCTTTATGTACCTTCTAGAAATTTACGAACTCGGACTTTGTTTTCTTTAAATCATCAACGAAACAATTATGCTAAATACGGGCCAATTAATCAAATGATGTTAGTGTATAACCAACACTGTGAAACAATTGACTTTTCTATGTCGAGAACTAAATTAAAACAATATTTCAACTCAACGCGCAATTTAAATCGATAGAAAACATTCATTGTAATAATCCGTCAAGTGAAGAAATTATTATTCAATTATGTATAAACTCTTTTTTTTGCTCCCACTAGTATAAATAGCATATAGCATGTAAGTTAGTTTTAAACATATGTAGTCTACTTTTGTTTGACGAAATAAATAAATAAAGATTTATGATAAATATCAGTAAATAATAAGTATGTGTGTCCAATCACAAATGGCGACTTCTCAACACTGTTAGAAATTTTTAATTTTAATTGTTAGGGTTTGTTTGCCTTCGCAATTAGGACTTATCATTCATAGGGATATAAACCTACTTGTCAAATGAAGGAAATAAACTTACAACTAACTTAATTCCTAACTTATTGACATAGCTTCTAATGTTTTAACACCAGTGTCTATGTAATTCGAGTGTACCAAACCAAGGAAAACGCTTAAAAATTATTTTTAGAATTTTATTCTGAATCCTCTGAAGCGTTTTCTTCCTTGTTGAACAGCAACTTGACCAGATTGGTACAGCATAAAGCATTGCTGGTCTAAAATTTCAATTGTAAATCAAAAGTTTATTTTTTAAACAAAGTTCAGAATTTCTGTTAATGAGAGGATATAAACATCTCGTATATTTGATGCACTTTGCTTGTATACTCTGAAAATAAGTTTTTTATCGTAAATTAGTCACAAGTACTTAACCTTGACAGACCAACTTAAAATAACCCCATTCATCTTGACAACGTGATTATTGTTTGGCTTGGCTTGAGGAAAGAAGCCCTAGTTTTATGAGGAAAAACTATCATTTGAGTTTTAGAAGCATTGGGTGAGATTTTTCACTTTTGCAAATAGGAAGAAAAATATCTAAACTTTTCTGCAATCGACTGCATATGACACGAAGACTTTTTCCTTTTACGGTAAAGCTTGTGTCATCGCAGAACAATGACTTTGTGCATCCTGGAGGCAAACCAGGAAGATCCGAAGCGAATATGTTGTACAGGACTGGACCCAAGACTGAACCTTGAAGCTCAGCTGCTCTGACAGGAAATCTATCAGATTCTGAATTCTGATAGACAACCTGCAGAGTTCAATCAGTAAGATCAGTAAGATAATTTTTTAAAATTTTGATTAGGTAAGTTGGAATATTAAAAGTTTGCAATTTTGCAATCAAACCTTTATGCCAAACACTGTCGAATGTTTTTTCTATGTCTAAAAGAGCAGCTCCAGTGGAATAACCTTCAGGTTTGTTAGCTCATATCATACTAGTAACTCTGAGCAATTGATGAGTAGTGGAATGCCCATGGCGAAACCCAAACTGTTCACCTGCAAAAATTGAATTTTCGTTGATGTGTGATAACCTGTTAAGTATAATTCTCTCAAATAGTTTACTTATTAAAGAAAGCAAACTGATTGGTCGATAACTTGAAACTTCAGCTGGATTCTTACCCGGTTTTTAAATTGGAGTAATTTTTGCATTTTTCCATAATTTGGGAAAATATGCAATTTTGAAGCAGCAATTGAAAATTTTTACAAAAAATTCCATTAAGCTCTCAGGGAGATGAGAGATCAAGTTTGTATCAATTATTTCTGCAGGTAAAATATTCTGGGAAGAAATTAAGTCAAATTGACGTGTAACTTCATTTTCAATTGGACTCACAAAATTCAAATTTGAAACTGCTGAGCAAGTCTTTGAGCTATTTGTTCATTAAATACAAGAAAACGTTCACCATCTTTTAAAATTGGAACAGGCTTTGAAGGATTCTTAAGAATTTTCAACAGCTTTCAAAAGGGTTTTGAATATGGTTTCAATTTTTTACCTTTAGTCTCAAAATATTTATTTATCAGAAGAGTAAATCTATGTTTAATATTTTTCTGTAAATCTTTATAAATAACTAGCTGACCCGGCAAACTTCGTCCCGCCTATTTTAGTGTTTAATTTATTAATTTTAAACATTTCAAATTCATTGATATCCTAGCGGTTTGTTCATATCGTTTGAAATGATTGGTTTTATCGGAATGACAACATCCTCGACTTTTGGCTTTTGTACATCACCTCTATTCCGGGAATATATTGGGTGCATTTCAGTTATTTTCGTTGTTTTTCAGAATCTGAAGGTGGTCATCTTCGAATTCAAAATGGTGGCCTGGGTGACCCAGGCTGGGTCAATGCTTGGCTTCTTTACAGCATTTCGATTACGGACACATCCATATGTAGTAGTATTCGGTTATTTTCGGCTGATTCCCAGAAGTTGCCATTTCACAATTCAAACTGGTGTCTGAGGTCAATTTTTAGCTCCTTGCATCATTCTGGATCCGGTGATACTCATATGGGGTGGTATTTGGTCACTTTAGGCTATTTTTTTAATGGCATTTGGAGACAATTTTTGGCCCCTGAGAGTCATTCTGGTTTAAGAAACACCTATATTGGGTGGTATTTGGTAATTTTCGGCTGTTTTCTAGAAACCGGATGTCACCATCTTCGAATTCAAAATGATGTCTGTGGTCGATTCTTCTCTGAGCGTCAATCTGGTTAAAGGAACGCTCATATTGGGTGGTATTTGGTCATTTTCGGCTGTTTTCCAGACACCGGAAGTCGCCATCTTACAGTTCAAAATATTGTCTGAGGTCGACTTGTGGCTTCAGTGCGTCATAACAATTCCGGAAATACCCATATTGGGTAGTATTTGGTCATTTGCCACTGTTTTATAGAAACCGGAAGTCGCCATCTTAGATTTCGAAATGGTATTTGGAGACATGCCAGAAGAAGGAAGGGTGTCGAAACATTATGGACATGTTGGTTACACCTAAAAGCATTCAGCTGCCAAATTTGGTTATATTCGCTTGATTGGTTCTCGAGCTGTGCGAAATTCGTGTCTCATTTGTATGGGACGCCTCCCTTGTTGAAAAGGGAGGGGTGTCAAACCATTATAAATATATTTGTTACCCCTAAAAAGATCCACCTACCAAATTTGGTTCTTTTTACTTGGTTAGTTCTCGAGATGTGCAGAAATTTGTGTTTCATTTGTATGGAACCCTTCCCTTGCAGAAGAGAGAGGGATGTTGAACCAATATGGATATATTTGATAATCCTAAAAACATCACATGCCACATTTGGTTCCATTTGCTAGGTTAGTTTTTGAGATGTGCAGAAGTTTGTGTTTCATTTGTATGGGATCCCTCCCTTCCAGAAGAGGGAGGGGTCTCAAACCATCATAGGAACCTTTCTCGGCCCCTAAAACTCCTACATGCAAATTTTCACGTCGGTCGGCTCGATAGTTTCCGAGCCTATATGAATCAGACAGACAGACAGACAGACAGACCGGACTGCATTTTTATAGGTATAGATTTCAAAAATAACCCCTCTACGAGAAGTAAGAAAATAAGTGTTTTCCTGTTATCTTTAGTGATACCACTTACCGTGCGACGCACGTGCTGTTTAGGTAAACCGTTGCGTAGTTCAGTCCATGATCAAAACATTCGTTTGAAAACAACATTCGAATTGTTGTTTATCGCATGACATGTTGATGCAGAAACTTCGAGATCTAGTGTTGTCTTAAAAAAATGTTCGTTGTGAAAAGTCGACTTCGGGGAGATTTTCCTAGCTCGAAAACTTTCTAACTTTTTGACTTCCCCTGACCTTGAAGCACAGCAAAGCCTTGGTGCTACATTTCGATTCGGAACTCGATGATCTGTTTATTTTTCACAGATTTCGCAACTTTCTCTCCGGAGCCGGGAATCAAACCTACTATGACTCGGCTCGGCTAAAAAAATCTGAGTTCACTCGGCAACTTGAGGCTCAACCGATACTTCAGCAAAAAAAGTCGGAAGCCGAAAGTCGTCTATATTTGAATATTTTCCGTAAGAACTGCTATGTTTACTCCTTTTTTTATGTTTAGTGCGAGATCCCTTCTATTGTTTGTATTGTTTTTCTGCAATGAATCCATGATTGGTTATATTTTATATTTTTACCGAAATCCGCCAATCATCATCGTTGGGCCTGAATTCGAAGAAGGATACTGCCCGGCTGTCTGGCAAACTATGTAAAGCTTTTACTGGTTTCAACGTAAAATGTACACCTTCTGATAAGCTGTTCTATAGTTTCTTTGCCGCAGCAGGTTATAAAGTTAAGCCTCTAAGTACTACTGTGACCAACTTCCTTAGCCTTCTATAAATGTAATTAATTATATTTGTTTTTAGGATTCAATGCTTAGTTTTAATCATATTTGTTTTTAAGATCTATTGTTTAGTTTTAAATATTTTGCTCAACGCCCTACTGGCGCACAATAAATAAATTTTTTACTTACTTAAAATCATCGAGCTTATAATTTATCTTTTGAAAAAAAAAAATTACTGAATCCTCAGTGAAATTATTCTCTGCGATTGAGTTCCGCTGAAAATCGGCTCTCCAATGTGCTGAACCATTCAACTAAACCACGTGGTTATATTTTGATCACTTTATATACCCCCCGTACCCCCCCATGGTCTATCGTGGTCTTTTGGCCGAAACCTCCTCCCCCCTTACGACTTTAACCACGTGGTCTTTTCATTTGCCAAGTGCCAAAAATTCGCACAAATTTTTTACATTTTTCTCATTAAACTTCCAATACATTCTATATTTCTAAAAAGCAAAAACTTCATTCTTGACTTTGTGGCAACAATAAATTATAAGTCAGGAAAAAAGACCACGTGGTCATTTCGTTAACCCCCCACCGCCGTGCGTGGTCTTTCGTGGTCTTTTGACAAACCCTCCCGTCCCCCTCTTTATGACCACGTGGTTTAGGAACGACGCCTTATGACCGAAAGGAAGTTAGACTCCTTTGCCGCCTCTCGGCTAGATTGAATATTTTGCATTTTATCTCTAGATTGATCACTATTATATTGGAACAAGGTTTAAACATTTAAAAACGGTTTTCTTTATCATATTTTCATCCCAAAAGAGTTTTTTTACGCGGGCTTATACAAATTTGAAACGCATCCACCGCGTAAAAAAAGACCTTAGTGAAACCATAAATCGGCATGCATAGTGAAAAGCTTCGTATTACAAAAGAGTTTGAGTTTCGGCTCGGGAGAAGACTTTTAGTGTCAGTAGAATCGTAGCGCTAGCCTCACAATTTTCCTGTACACTAAACAGTGAAGTCTGTGTATGATAAACAGGAGGTCGAGTTCCAAATCGAAGTGTAGCACCAAGGCTTTGCTTTGCTCATAGTTTTATTTTTGATTTTGCAGCTCAATTCGAAATTACCGTTTCATAATAAGATAAAATTTTCACACAAAAATTTTATCAAATTTCGAAAAAAACAAGATACTACCAATATTTTCTTCATTGTGATTATCTTAAAGAGTATTTAAAGATTTTCGGAAAAAATAAATAACTACAACTTAATTTAAACAGCATTCGTTTTTCATAAAAAATATATCACCCAAAAAAAACACAAAATGTGATTTTAAGGCGACTTTTCAGAATCATCATGAAAAGAAAAGACATTGCGAAAATACGTCAACAGTATTAGTATTTTTAAACAGAACATTTTTTCACAATAGGCTATTTCAGAATTTAATGATACTGCTTCAATAAAGACAATTAATTGTTTCATAAATTTACTTCGAATTCAGTTTATGCATTTTCTCAATGATGCTGATCTGTTTGAAGCGCTAAGGTCGTTTTTTACGCGGGGGATGCGTTCCAAATTTGTATGAACCCGCGTAAGAAACGACTTTTTCGAGTTGCAAATATAACAAAAAAAAAACGTTCTAAAATGTTAAAACCTCGTTTGAATATGATAGTGGCCAATTTAGAGACCAAAATTCAATATTTTAAATTTTGAGTAGTTACACCAAAAATTCTGAATTGTTTTGAAAACTGATATATGATCACTCGTGGCCTAAAATGGAAAACGTGATTGAAATAAAGTCGATATCTTGTATCGTTTTAGAGTAATGGAGGAAAGCAACCCGCGTAAAAAACGACCTTACTGTATTTGGAATTATAAATTTCTAGTATAAAATGCGTTCCATTACATACCAGGACAAAACATAGTCCACAGTTAGTTAACAGGGTGACTCAAAAAAATTAATGAATAGTTCTTGACATTTTAGTGTTTTAGTTCAATACGTTTGGAAAAATCACGTGTTGTTTTGAATTTTCCACCAAAAACCTGCGTCAGTAACAGGGCGCCTGAATTACGAATATTAATTTTCATATAGTTCAACCGATGCGTGCTGAATCTCTTTCACCGCTAACTTGGATAGGTCAACTTCAGCAGTAACATAGATTTATGCGATTAATTTTCCTTTCTTAAAATTCTGCCACACTAGTCCACGTGTTCTTCCAAACTACGCTGCCTATATTTAGCGTAGTGTCTCGCGACAGATTCTACGCAGACGTTTCGATCGGCCCATTCTTTTGAGTTGATCTAAACCTTGCACTTTCAAAAGTTCAGATCCCGGTTGCAAAATTCGTCGCCGCTTTGCCGATGATGTCGGCCGCTGGCGTCACCAGCAGCGGGAAACGAAGTGGAAAGATCTGAAATTACTTTTAGCCGCGCTGATCCTTGCTAACTATTGCACCTCTCTAAATTCGCATCATTTAACGTTTCGCTCGTATTGTCACGGCGATTTTCACGAACACTTGCGTATGCGTATGCCGGTCATGAAAATGGCATGCCAGCGAAATCGTTTTGCTATTCTTTGTCTCCGCTCGAACTGTGTTATTTTTCTTTCTAGTTTTCAATCACTGCGATATTATGCAATATTTGTACAGCTGTTCAGTACAGTTCCTGGTAACACCGTACGCAACTCGAGGGCTGGCATGTAGATCAAAGGTTAGTACCGTATTGCTACGGCTCCACATTGGCAACGAGGAAATTGATCAAAACGCGCATTTTCCGCATTCAATTCAAGTGGCGACAGCAAAATACCGACGTTTCTCGGTTGTTTGCGTGCTCGTTGGTGACACGGTTCCGTTTAAGTGCTTGCCATTCTGAGTTATGCTATTCCAGCATTTACCGGATTTGCGTAAAAGTGTAGATTTTTGGTCTGCGCTTTTCACATTCTAACAGTTGAGTCGCACAGTGGGATAATATGTCGTTTTTGTTGGTCAGAGAAATAAGAATTGACCGAGATTAACACTATTCGTTTCAATGCTTCGTTGCTTATCGACTATTAACAAACATTCTTTCAGAAAATGTGCCCTGCTGTGAACCACTGTGCGGAGATGTCTTCTGCGGAAAATCGCCTTTCTATTTATATAAACCTATGCACACACTTACACTCATCTTATGAACTCGTAGTACATTTCCCGGGAGCACTATATTAATAAAAATAACTTTTTTTCACTTTCGGCCGAACCCAAAGAGTTTTCCAACTAATTGAAAGCACTTTCCAGTGCCATCTGTCCACGATAACGGAGGCCAAATCGAACGCCGTTCACTATCGCACGGTTTCCGGCGGATATTTGCAACGGTTTTTTCCCCCGGGGAAGTTTTATATAACGCCGCTCAGGACCGCAACGGGAAAAAGCTTTGCACGCCCAGACGACTCGAAACTGACTGATCGCGCCGCACCAGTCGTCAAGTGTCGATCGCACGGGTATAATACCTACGTATTGTGGTGGGACGAAAAATGCGTCCGAACTGTTTCGTTCAGTTCGGACCGGGGTGGATATTTTCGTTGTGTTCTTTTTTTTTTTTTGAAAGTAAGTGTGAGAAAACTTCTTGATCTGCACCGGCGCTGCTAGAAACGTGGCAGCTGAACAGTACCTGTACAGGATCATTTGGGTTTGAAT
Source organism: Wyeomyia smithii (assembly GCF_029784165.1). Taxonomy (NCBI): domain Eukaryota; kingdom Metazoa; phylum Arthropoda; class Insecta; order Diptera; family Culicidae; genus Wyeomyia; species Wyeomyia smithii. The sequence goes on from NC_073696.1 coordinate 93,016,542, forward strand.
TATTGTTGATTAGAAAAGGACTGCTGATTAGAAAAGGTGAAGCACAATATGTAATAGTGCAAATATTATTGATCAAGTAAAAGTATTGTTCCGAGTTTAATTAGCGTGGATATATATTATGACATTATTATACATATTATGACATAATAATACATATTATGATATTTATCATCCACGAAACAAATATTGGATGGAATCGTTCTAATAATACGGTAATATTCTATCTACGTCTTGAATAGTTCCAAGACAGTAGCAGCTGCTTAGGTAAGTGAACCGCCATAGGTCTGTGTAAAGACATAAACCAGAGCAATCATCTTGGAAATGGGTAAAGTAATTATAAACATACTGGGATCACATTTCGTTCTGGTCTACTGTTATGCCATTTTATTGCATTGTGTAATAAATTGCTAAGAAGGTTATTTCTATAACAGGAATGCAGGTTAGATACTGGTTCTGAAACTTTTTGATTACTTGGATATTGATTAAGACCTAAGGTCGATTAGGAGTTTTAGAAACTCTAGTTAAAGAGAACAAAAGTGAGATCATATTTCAGTGGCTGATGGCGTACGAAAATTTCTTCGAAAGATGAACATACTTTACTGCGAAAGTTACTTTTGTCAGTTTTTTACCCTAGAATGGAGTTTCAGTTTTCGTACAAGCCACAGGAGCGTTTAGAAGAACAAGCACAAGGTCTAGATTGAATTTTAGGCACACCAAGAACTTTGGTAAATTGCAATGCGCTTGAAATTATGACAACTTTGGTTCTACTTTTTCGATTCACATAATAATTGAATTTTTATGAAAACTTTTTTTAAGAGTATCTATTTTCAATGCAAGCTAAATAACTTTTGTTCTTCTTGTTTATACAAAATCAAATAAGAATACCGTTTCGTAAACCTCTTACTGTAAATAGCTTTAAAAAGTAATTGTTTTCGTTTGTTTAACCAAAACAGATCAAAGTGGTCCAAATCTTACAAAACACGAGCAATAAATATAGCAATATGACTATTTACATATTAAAAAGTTAGCGATTAGCGATTAGCGAAAGTTCCGCTAATGTGCGTTTACCGTTTAGCGTTTAGCGATTATCGAGCTAAATTTTCCGGTTAGCGACTTAGCGATTAGCGTCGCTAAATTTTCGGTTAGCGGTGCCCACCACTGCTCAATGGTATTACATAGTCGGCGTGCGACCAGACCGAATAAAGCGCCAAAAACATTATTTCGAGTAATCGGCGATCAAAGTTTTACCACCCCATATGTTTCTTGCAAGCTGTTGCAGAGAAATTTTGTTATAATACCATAATAAACTATTCAAATGATTTCATTTTTTGCATGAAAGATAGATTATCAATTTTAACATCCACTGATGTTAAAAACTCAATTTATGAAAAAATGGCGCTTGGTTCGGTCTGGTCGCACGCCGACGAATTCACCACGCTCAACAGGTGACTTAACGACGGAGAAGGACAATCGTTTCGATTTTCGGTAAACAGCCAGGCAACGGCCTCTGCACAAAACTCTAGGATACTTTTTATCATGTTCGTTATTCATAGGCAGAAAGTAAGCAATGAGCGTTTACTTCCACTGCTTGCCTATTCTCTTCGCAGATTTTTTGAAGCACAAAGCACATACCAAATTTCGCTTTTTCTCGTGGTCTAGCTTCATGGCTTACATGTAAAATTTTGAAATTCAATAACACTGCATTACCCACAAATGCATTGCTTGCTGCGATTTCCTATGTTAATATGACTGATAGGGGAACTGCTTCATTATTCATCTCATTAAATTGATTTTCACGAAGAATGCACGGATTGAACACCAAATTTTCACGAAATCATTGAACAAATAAACTAAATATGCTTACGTGCTCTTATGGAATCGTATAGCATTGTATATTTAGTAAAATGAGCTAGATTTATGCTGAATTTTGTAAAACAAACCATTTTTCACAACGCTTCCATATCCATCACAAAACTTGAATCACTGCTCAATTATTCATCTCACGACGCCCCATATTAATCACACTGTTAATTATGAATGAATCACATTATCATGAATAAACGTAACCGCAGCTCGTCGTAGTAGGTTACCTAGATATCCGCTGTAGTTGTTTACGTGCAAAATAGGTAACCTAGGTAACCACTGCCGTGCTGTCGATTTGTGTCAATTATGTCGGAATAATTCAACATTTTCAGTATGTTTTTTTTCGAATTAACAGAAACTGATTTGGAATTTTTTGATTTTCTCCAACGCAGTGAAAACAGATAAAAATACATACAGTTGAAATTTAGGAATTGTAGTAATTCATCTCATATATTTCTGCTAATTCAAGCTTGTTTTTGGAAATTTGAAGTGAACATTTCAAAGATTAAGTATTCTTAGTGTAGTGAGTGATTTTGTTTAGTGATTAAAATAAAAAGTGGTCCGCCAGTGATGAAAAAACTTTAGTTGGCTGCTGAACGAGTCCTGTTGTAGCCGTATAGAACGATGGGCGGATTTTGTTTTCTGAGGTAGGTGATTGAATTAAATGAGTTTTCGAGTGCAGATGCCCGACTATAATATCAAATTTAGTGCTTTTAAGTGAGTTTTTGAGGGTTATACTTTATGAGGAATCTAAAGTGAACTAAGAAGAATCCATTCCATGGATTAGCAGATTAGTTTAAGAAAAAATATGCGTTTTCTCCTGTTTTCAATTGTGTTTCAATGTTGAATGAGATGAATATATGGACGGAATATATTCATAACAATTAAATTTTTATCATAAATTGTTTCTTAAATATGAGCAACTCCAGAAAAAACGGGTAACCATTTCAATTGACAATTTTTGATTTGGTTGAAACTTTGCATAGATAGTTCTGTGGGCAAAAGATAGATTTTCTATTGGGTAATTTATTGCTAAAATATGGAAATTTTATGTAGAAGAGAAATTGATAATACGAATAATTTTTTGAACAAAAACGGTTTGTTTAATTGGTGTTACGTTTTCGGTAAAGTTGTCTATGATAATTTTGTCTTTCTTAAAAAATATGCACACTTAATTTTTGTTCATAAATATTACCAAAGATTAGCTTAACATTGATGGCTGTTCGGTCATGGAGAAATGAGAAACAAAAAGTTTGATTGGTAGGATAACGACTTCATCAAAGTTGTAGACAGTGATTTTCTCCTTCCTTAAAAATTTACACTGACAGAGACAAATAGATTTTTTTAGAAAAAAAAACACAAAAGTACAATTATAAACTAAATAGGTACCTATCTAAAAAACTTACGTTTCATGATTTGAGTTTTATCAACAAAACCTACACATTATAAATAACCAAAAATAGTTTATTGAACTTGGAGAAAAAAAAAACAATAAGAATGTCAAAAAAACAAATTTGCTATCTTTACATATTTAATTCCATATTTTATGTTTATAGAGTCTTCGGCGAAGCTGTAGATAATAATTTTGTCCCTCCAAAAATAAATATACACTGTAGAAAAATTTGAAAACACACAAAATTTTGACAAAGTTCAAATATTTAATTTTTAATTTCTCCAAATTCAATCATTATAAAAGATTGGATCCAAGATACTTCCTTGGGGTACACTAACTGAGCAGTTCCAGTCACAGTTTGAATATTTTTTTTAATTATCATTTTTGATTTGGCCGAAACTTTGCATAGACGTTTTTATGGTTAAATGTATTTGTAATACGATCCATTTTCGAGAAGCTATTCAAAAAAGCTATGTTGGGAGGGGATTTATGATTACACATATTTTTGCAACCAAAGTGGTTTGTTTGATCGATGTGACGTATTCGACAAAATTGTAGATAATCATTTTGTCTTTCCGAAAAAAATATATCAATTCAAAAATTATCAATTGTCGAAAAAGAGTTGAGAGAAAAATTAAAAATAATTATTTCACAAAGGTCATTTTTTTAAAAAAGTTCACTTGCTTATGAAAACAACAAAAAAGATTACCTATACATTGTAAACTGTTCAATCATGGAGAAGTCAACAAAAAAAGATATGGTTTTTCGAAAAAAAAAAGTTTTTTAAAATATATTTTTGACAGAGTATATATTTGAGTACTATGTCTTACGTCCATATGCCTCGCGTTTGTTAACCTAACGGGGTGTCATCCTCTACTACCAGTAGAAACCGTGAAACCGAAAGTGGATTTTTAAATGGAATCTTTCGGCTTCTGGACATAATTCCGGTTTTGGAATTATTGTATTTAATCGGACAATAGTCTAGTCTAGTCTACACTAACACAGCCAGTACTAGAAAGGATCCTGGAAAATGATATCCACCATTTAAAAAAATGATTTCCATACATTTTTCTTGTCAACGGCCAGGCCTACTGTGTAGCGCAATATAATACAATATAATCTAAGATCGGGGACAATCCGTACCAACCGATCCGTATGTAAGAAGTAATATACCTCATTCGTTGGGAGTGATAAAGCTAAGAAAGTACACTCCTTTGTTGACCAATCTCCTGGGATTGAATAGGTATTTCCTCCTTATGTTCGGGTTTCGAAACCAAGGATATAGCGCCTTTACTCGCTTCAACTGTTACGGTTGGAGCTTGAGTACTAACTCTAGCTCTAGCATTTTTAGCTTATGGTTATAGCGCCATTACTCGCTCTCTGAAAGAAATATGGATTAGTAAACAACAAAAAAAAAACCGCCTTAGATACAAACAAAGTTTGATCGATTAGTTATAACCAAAAATGATCAAAAGAAGTGCTGTTTTAAACAAGGAATTTCTCCAGAAGAGAATCAGGACTTACTTACAGAGAATGTCAAAAACAGATAAACTTCTCCTTGAGCGTCTGAATAGAATGGAATTGAATATTGAGAATATGTTATGTTTCCATTCAATTCTACTACTTGGTAGCATAGAACTAAGTGAAATGTCCGTAACTGACCAGTTAGGGCATGGTAGGTGATAAGATCAAATACTTGTCAAGAGTGATATTAAATTTTCAAACTATTTTTAAACTATATTGTAAAACTGCCTATTTTGTTTTGTAAGAGTTTCATGCATTCATAGCTCATTTTTCAAAAGCCAAACTAATCATAAAACGACCCCAACAAAAATCATCAGATTGAATTTAAGATCGTAGTCTTTTTATTAATCAATCTGCATAGCAGGCAACCCCGGGTTACTGATCTACACCAAATAAGAACAAAAAAAGATTTTTGTTACTACGTTTTTAGCCCCCTCGTGGTACGGAGAGGAAGAATTATTCATGTACTAGATTCACTGCCGACTCGAAAAAACCACGTACCAGAGACATGGAAACAAGCAGCCAACGTATTATATCTTATTCACCGAAAACCACTCGAATAGCGCCAACACACATACTATCGAACAATTAAATCAAGCAATCGAACGAAAAAAAAACAACATCGATAACATCAGATTTGCATACAAAAGCGTCCATCGCGAATGAAACTTCGAACTGATTTTTTAGTGCTAGAGAAAAAATATACTTAGCTTATTAACAGAAATATGCATTAAGGAAATTCTATGATAACAATAATCCGGCAAAAGATTTTTCCTGCCTTGTCTGTATCCTGTGAGCTCTGTTCTCTTCTGACAGTTATTTTCCCGTTTCTTTTCACGCCGAGCAAACGCCAACGAAGCCATTTTTTTCTCCACAAAACGCACATTCGAGAATAATCAGGGCCAATTAACGTATTTAACACCAATTTTTCATGTTTATTTCACTGTTTTCACTCGCAATAATTCAGAAAACTTAGCGATTAGAAACGCATTGCCGGCTCCTCAGCATTATTCCGGTTACGCATGAATGGCTCAACGAGAGGAGCAGCATTATGTCAACACTGCGCAATAGCTTTGTGCGTTCAACATATGCTAGTGGAATGCCTTGAATTTTAATCTACAAAAAAGAAGTTAGACTAAGAACAAAATCTATGCGAAATACTATGTTACGAAAAGGAAAGAGAAGATAAAATTTTAGAGTTTATAGAACAAGTAGAATTAGAAGGAAAAATATAATTTTGAAACTCACAGCCGAGACGAATGACCATCATGTGGTTAAGTCCTTGTTAAAATAAATAAATAACTAAATAAATCGGCATTATTCCGGTACTGGAAATGTCCTTATTTGATGTTATTTGGTCATTTTAGGCTGTTTTTTAGTAACTGAAAGTGGCTATCTTGAAAATCAAAATGGCATCTGAAGTTGACATCCTACCCTATGTCAAAAATTCCCATGTTGGATAGTTTTAGGACATTTTAGGCTGTATTTTTCAAGTCGAAAATCGCCACCTTAAATTTAAAAAAAATTGGAGATTGATTTATAGTTTCTGGGTACCATCCATCATTGTGATATGTAAGGGTTCTGCATAGCTAAGGCTGATGAACGTGTAATATCATACTTAGTTGATGGAATTCGTCAACCGCCTGCTCTGACACAGACACTGCTTGAGCACCCCTCACTTGTTCCACAAATGTTCAGTAATGTAGTTTCTTTGGTGTTAACCAGAATGCACTGTGAACACGGAAACTAGACTTTTAATTTTATTCACGAATAAAGCTAACGCTGTAGGACACTGATCCTCCCTGTGTTTCGTACCCAATTTTTTGCGTTTTAAAATTATTGGTAAACTGAAAGCTGGGATACACTGTCCAACAAAATTATTTCCGATTTCTATCTACATACGTTCTCAGTAGCTCACTTTATTCCTACAATTTTTACGTTAATAACAAGTTTACTTTGAAGCATATTCAATATTAAAAAACAACTTGAAAAGCAATTAAAAAACGAATTGAAAATTGTTGAAAACGAATAACAGTTAAAAAATGGTATTTGTTCCATTATTAATCTCATGAGGCCAGTGTTTTCAGGGGATGCATGGAGTAAACACAAAGTTATCACTAAATTATTGAAAAAATAAACAAAATACGCCTACATGCTCTTATGGAATCACCCTGCAACGGAAATATTGTAAACTTTTTTTATCCTGAACATACCATTTCTCACAACGCTACTCATCTCAAAACTTGAATCACTGCTATGTTATTCATCTCACGACGCCGCCGTATTCATTACACTATTAATCACTTTCGAGAATGAACGTAGCCGTATACCGTTGTAGTAGGTTGCCTAGATATTCGTTGTCGTAGTTTACGCTCAAAATTGATAACCTAGGTAACCGCTGTCGATTTATGTCAATTATATCGGAATAATTCAACATTTTAAGTATGATTTTTTTCGTTTAAAAAAAACAGATTTGGCAACTTTTTTTTATCTTCTTTTTTTTTATCTTCGACGCAGTGAAATCAGATGAAAATACATACAGTTGGAAATTAGGATTGGTTAAAATTCTTCCCATATATATTTGCTGTTGGAAACCGTTTTTTTTGGAAATTTGGACTCCGAGGTCGTACGGTAGCCAACCGAAGGAGGAATTTATTTTCTGAGGTAAAATAAGTTTTTGAGTAGGGGAACTGCTCCATTATTCATCTCAGCCCGTATATTCATCTCATTCAACATGTAAACACAATTGAAAACAGGAAAAAACGCATATTTTCTTCTTAAACCAATCTTCTAATCCATGAAATGGATTCTTCTTAGTTCACTTTAGATTCCTCATAAAGTATAACCCTCAAAAACTCACTTAAAAGCACTAAATTTGATATTATAGTCGGGCATCTGCACTCGAAAACTCGTTCAATTCAATTACCTACCTCAGAATACAAAATCCGCGCATCGTTCTATACGGCTACAACGGGACTCGTTCAGCAGCCAACCAAAGTTTTTTTCATCACTACCGGACCACTTTTTATTTTAATCACTAAACGAAATCACTTACCACACTAAGAATACTTTAATCTTTAAAATGTTCACCTCAAATTTCCCAAAACAAGCTTGAAGTAGCAGAAATATATGAGATGAATTTCTACAATTCCTAAACTTCAACTGTATGTATTCTTATCTGTTTTCACTGCGTTGAATAAAATCAATAGTTGCCAAATCAGTTTCTGTTAATACGAAAAAATCATACTGAAAATGTTGAATTATTCCGACATAATTGACATAAATCTACAGCACTGTAGTGGTTACCTAGGTTACCTATTTTGCACGTAAACAACTGCAGCGGATATCTAGGTAACTACTACGACGGCCTGCGGCTACGTTCATTCATTATAATGTGATTCATTCATGATGAACAGTGTGATGAATATGGGGCGTCGTGAGATGAATAATTGAGCAGTGATTCAAGTTTTGTGATGGATATGGAAGCGTTGTGAAAAATAGTTCAGGATAAATCTAGCTAATTTTACAAAATATACAATGCTAAACGATTCCATAAGAGTACGTAAGCATATTTAGCTTATTGGTGTTTGGTGTATAACCCGTGCATTCTTCTTGAATATCGGCCTTATGAGATGAATAATGGAGCACTTCCCCTACAAATAACATCGATGAGAGGAACATAGGAGTTGAGATGAATATAGGAACGATTCTCCTACATTCTTTTTCTTTAAAGGCTCCACATTGATATACGATTTGTGGTTGACTGGGAATCAAATTAATTGAGAATGTAAAAATTCTAGGTGTTTAAAAAAGGGAGTTTAAAAATTACTCAACAACTCGCATTAAACCTTCATTTAATTTATCCAATCAATATCACACATCTAGTAAATGATTTATTAAGTGAAGTGGTTGTTCAAAACAAAGATGAGAAAACAGCAAACAATATTTATTTTTTCAAATGTTTACATTAGAAAATACTTGTGAATAATGCAGGTTGATTTTTCCATGTTCAATGGACTTCAATTATTGCTCTAAGAAAACGGTTCAATAGAATAGCACGACTCGCATTGCTAACTACTTGATATTGCACTTTTCGCTAACAAAAATCTGTCTGCCAATTTTACTTGCAAGATAAAGTAGATTTCCAACCCAATAAGCTTCAGCGTTCGCAGATCATATCGCTACACCCTTTTCCACGTTCGTGGCAAAATCAACCACGTGGTGCAATGTTGATGTTTACAACTCGAAACCGACCTATTTTGCCCCGCGCAAACGCGTCTAATATTATTGACGAAAGTTTCTCGTCAATCGCTATCGCGTGGCCTATCGTAGGTAGTTTTGTTTTTGTGTATTTTCTTCTTTCCACGTTATTCCAGCTTTCCCAAGCACCCACACGCCGTTCCGTGGCAAAGGGAGAGTGTTTTCCACCATCAAGCTAGCCTGCGGTTGCACTGGTGTAGGTGATGCCTGACTATACCACCCACCGGCTTTTGGGCTAGCGAGAGTGACAGTTGAAAAGTGTCAATGACTAATGTTTCTAGCCTGTGGTAGTGATGGATTGAAACGACGTGGATTCTACAGACTCTCGGCAGAAAGGTTGTGTTTGTGCTGTCCGATATCCGCATCGGTTCAGAACGGTTATTGCTCGGCTGCTTTCGGCTTCTCGGCAGTGTTCTGAACCGCAAGTTTCTGTTGAATATTTACGCCTAACAAACTTATTAATTGGTCGTTTGTTCTTTCGTGCGACAGTTTGTTCAGTTGTAATGATAAATATTTGAGTAGGCATAATTATACTTTATCAGGAAACATAAAAAACATAGTTTTGCAGCCATTCGACATGCCAACCTACAACTTCGCTCCACAGCGAACCGGTTCGAATGGGCTGCCACACGAGCGGAAAAGTCGCATTGAATCAGTTTTCATGTAGCTTTGTTGTAGTATAGATGGCTTGTTTTTCTGTGGTTTTAGTGTAGGGTCAGGGGAAAAGAAAAAGTTTGGTGTTGTAGCTTACTTTTATTGCTAAAATTTTTATCGTCGCAAATCTCTCGTTGTTCCTGTAAACCCGTGAATACCGAAAGGAAGCCTTGGAAGATATCGAATCGATAATCAGGAAAATTCTAACGCAAGCCGAGAAAACCCGTGTCGAACGAAGCGTCGACTGAAGAAAACAAGTGCTGGAGTGCAATGAAAAGCAATGTGAAAAGTTCAATGTTATGAGCCTTGAGTGGATTACATAAATTTTGCCTTTCCCTTGGAGAGCGACGCGGGTACGGCAAGTGATAAAATTAAACAGCCACGCTGGTGTGAAGTATATTTTGCAATGTAGTATAGTTACGAGGTATCAAGTAACACAATTAAAATCGCTACCACAAGTGAGAATTGGAGTTCTATTTTTAACCCCATCCCGAAGGAAACAGGTTGCGCTGCTGAATCTCGTTGCCTGAAGAGCAACAAAAGAAAGGGCTTGCAGAGCGACAAATCAACGATCAATCGAAATTGCATTGTCAGGCTGTCTGCGGGGCATGGATATTGCGGCATTTGCATCGACAATGGCTACAAAGGCTGCTGCTAGGGATCACGCAAGCCAGCCAGCTGACTTCACCAGTGGGGAAACTTCCGGTTCGTTTAACGGGGCTACCGCTTCGGATGTCAGAGCCAACAAGCTGAAATCGTTTATGGGGAAAACCCCAAGTGCCATCAAGTCCAAGTTTCTATCCGTACTTGGCAACAGCACGGAGATTATCAATGGCATATCGAATAAGGTGAGATTTCGCTGAAATGTTCTGCTGCTAATAAAAATTCTCCGTTTTCGACTTGCGTCTCCATTGCTTTACAATATACGGGATGAAGCAGACGCATGGTGCTTAGTATTTAGTATACTGAATCTTTACAGTTATAACATATATGGCAAAATTAACCGGAAGCATTTTCATGCTTATCAAACCGGAAAATTTTTGTTGCTTCGCGCATTACGTGCGATTTGCGAGAAATCTTACGATGAAGCGGAAGCGCTGGGCAATTCTCAGTCAACGGCAATGGATATACATTTTCCGGTTCGTTGGCCTTCGCTTTAGCTGTGATTGTCGGTTTCTGCTAGATGATAGGATTTTCACTCGCTCTCTCTCTCTCGTCCCTCCAGTGGAGGAAACGTGAAAGCGTAGCCAGCCGTATGATGAGCGGCAAATTCGATTGCAACTTATCGATGCTGTGTAGAAGCCAGGTCTAGGGTGCGGCGATAATGCTATACCATGTGTTTGCATGTATTGTAATTTGGGGTTTCGTAAAATGTTTGGCGTTGGCTGATCCCTTTGAATATGTAAAATATAACTTAACCAGGAAATAAATCACGATGCTAAATTTAGATTTATGCATCAGTTCCATATGATTATAAAGCGTATTCATTGGGGACAGTTACCAGCAGGATAGATGAATATATTCTGCATTGAGGAGAGATAAAATTTCAGATAAAATTTAATTTATTTCTCCGATCAGAAAACAAAAGAACTTTTGATAATAAGCGGCTTTATGGTTGCTCCTGGTGCAATAATATTTACAGCGTCAAAACAGAAAAATGCGGATATGGGCTAAAATTGTAAAGCTGTCATTATTTTTTTGTGACGAAATTCTGCTCACAGTTTTTAGGTTATTGGTACAATAAATTTAGATTTGTTGTAGATCGCTCATATTTTAAGCGATATCTCCCAATCGAACTTTTCTATGTGGAATTGGAAAAATTGAAATTGTGTTTTTTCTTAAAATTTTTCAAAATACTGAAATACAAATAGGGATTGGACTGTTTTGCGATGCTGAACAATTTCATACCAGTGTCGGCTTTCACGTCACTCTAACTTTCTCGTACAGACATAAATCACATCTGCAGCGTCCTTTCTTTCCACATAAATACAACATAATTTCATTAGAAAGTTTGTTTTGTAATCTTCAGAGTTAGCGAAAAAGAGATCTCCAAAGTTTATCTACAGCAGTAGCGTTGCGAGACGATAACGAGTAACAAAGTCGTATACTCTGTTTGAAGCAAAACCGCTCAGAATGCTTACGGGTGATGGAATAAATTCGGTGCAAAATTCGGAGAAAACGGATGGGCCACAATGAATTGCTATCTTGAGAGTACGATGACGCAAAGATATTTGCGCCATTGATTGATTTGATGGTGTCAAGAACACGTTCTAGATGAAAAGGCTCAGTGTGTGAAAACTTTACCCTTTTATCTTTTATATCCACATTTGTTGCTATGTTTGCAAACCAAAAATTGAAATCTTCGATTTTGATATTTTTTCTGGAATTTTAACACAATTGGGTTTTGATACTAGGAATTGAATTATCCACACTATTGATTGACGAAGTTGGCCTCTAATAATTAATATTGGTACTAATGCTCTTGTTCATCATTGAATGTATTGTTGTGTCTAAAAGAAATCCAAATAAAAAAACTACTACTAAGTTAGTGGGGGTTGCAAGATATATTTTTTTCAAAAATGTTTTTGATTACACTCGAAAGAATTTTGTTTACACTTGGCGATATTGTGCCTGTAATGGCTTAAACAATAATCATTCAACCCAGAACAAGCGTAAAGTGTTTTTAAATAAACACCAGAAATTACTCATAATGCGTCTTAATCAGAATTAATTCTATTTCCTCAAAAACCAAATCCAACCAAATCTCTCAAATCCAACAATACTACTTCATCATAATGAATGTATTTGTCTGATTAAATATATTATTTAATTATTATATGAATTTTACTTTGAAAATAAATTTCGAAACCGTTGCATAGGCTCACTAATAGAGAAACATAAGTAAATATGCAAAAAAAAAGAATTATCAACAAGTTTCAGCAAAAAATCGTATCGATCAACAATCACAGCGAAGTTGAAGTCACTGATTTACGAAGACAACTAATATACGTATATTATTTGTAATTTTTTTTCCTGTGTAGGCTCATCACTACGACCAAAGATTAGATATATTGTGATATTGCCCAGGTGTTTTCTGTACTCCGCACTTATTATTATCGGCAGTATCACTATTGAAGTAAGTGATACGCTATCATTCATGTCCGTATTTGTGTGTAAGTTTTACCCTCCGTTTCAAGCTTACTGCTCTACTATACCGAGCCTCTGTCCATCCTAAGAATATCGCCCAATTACAATTCCCTGGAGAGAGCTTTCATATGCTGCTCACACCAATTTTATTATCATAGGGACTTATTTTTGTTAAAAGGAGAGTCAACAGGGGTACTGTAGAATTCAGATTAAAGGAAGGGTACGTGGTGGGGAGCCTGAGAACAAACCCATCATGCTAAAGTCCCTTGACAACCAAATGGTCTGATTCTACTAAGATTCGAACCCACGACCACCCGCTTACCAAAGCTAACTCTGTAACCATGCGGCTACGGAGCTCCCCTATTTGTAATAAGTTGAGAATAACAAAAAAAAACATATCATCTAACAATGCGTAAATGTACAAAAAGATTCCGGATTCACCAGCTCTTACTCTTCTAATAATTTGCATTTTTAGGAATTTATTCTTTCGATATTATGCTGGCCACGATTATTTAGTGAACATATAAGATGAAATGAAAAAAAAACTTATAATTGTTGCAATAAGGTTCAATTCTTGTTGAGTAATTTATGGTTTTTAAGGTAACCATATTTACTATCAGCAGCAGCATTACAGTTTTTCCGGTATTGCACACGAATAAAAATCGTGCACCGCTGCAATAATAGAACTGCGGAGCTAGGATACACCTGTATTTTACGGCTCTGTTGCCTTTACAAGCATGTTTTCATTTAAGACATCAGTTTTTATTAGGTTCTAACAGTAGGTTTGGAAATTATTTATAAAAGAGGGCTGTTTCAAACTTTTCGAAAGACCTTTGCCTTTGAGACCTCAAATTAGTTTAAGTTTATGGCAGCAAACATAAATTGACCTGTTGGGACGGGGAGACTGTCATTTTATTTTTTGGATACTGATTCGATTCGGTTAGTCCCATGTGATTGGTTAATTGTTACCTTAAATTTGTCCTTGAAATTTTTTATCAATTTTTAACTGCTAAGTAATGAAATAATAATGATAAGTAGTGTGTTACAAAATTGTTCAACATTTTTTCTATTCAAAAAAATATTCGTTATTGTTATTCACTATGTGGTAAAGCTGTTACTATCGTTTAAAATCTAACGGATCATTTACCAGTTTTATTTTCAAATCTACAGAATATACCGTAGTATAGAAAACGTAGTCCCACATTAAATCATTGGAAATAAGTTCTAAGGTGTTACATTGTCGTAAACCAACCAGGAACATATATATCAACTGTTAACTGTTATTCCGGAGAACATTTCTTGCTTCTGAAAAAACATCGCTCTGGCATCGATAGAGCCGTGATACATACCCCCTTCGCTCGGTTTCCGTCATGAAAATAACCTGCGTGAACATTTGTACGTTTCTGAGGGGGTTGGGTAGAAAAACGCGTGCGACGTCGCACTCTCGCAATCGTTAGAATTAGAATTGCGATATACTAAATACGGAGAAATTTCGAAAAGGAACGTGGCAAATACAATTAACACAATTCTTCCACCATATGAGCCGTTGCGAACCAGAGTGGTCTATGTGCCATCGAGCAAATTGTTCAGGAGAAGCAATTTTCGAAAAATCTCTTAATAAAATTCTGTTCAACGGATTCTTTCAAATCCTTTGTTCTAATATAAAGGATATGAAGTGGTTTAACATTGGGATACATAAAATTAACAGTTTCTTCGCGAAATCGGTGATTTTATCTCACCAATGTACATAGACCACTCTGACTTCATATATATTTTCACTGGAATCCTCGAATCGTTCCGGAACAGAGTGGTCTATGTATACAAACCCGATAAATGACAAAGAAAATGACGGTAAATCGTATAAAATGGCTAGTGTCACATGTTATATGATACATAAAGCATGTCACATGTAAGATGTCACGTGTTACAGTACATGTAACACAAGATATTACATATTACATAATATTTTACATGTTACATTTTTCGTGTTACATTACGTGTAACATGTTACATATCACGTGTGACATATTCAAAACAAGTGGCATGTTACTTATCACATGTTATATGCTACATGTTACGTGTTACATGATAGTATTACATCGATTTTTGTACATAGATTACTCTGTTCCGAAACAAAACGGCCATTCTGTTTCGGACGAATTATCAACACGGAATAAATCAGCTTTAAAATTCGATTTTCCGAAATTTTCTTAATCTCCCAACTTCAGCTTCTTGAGTAGATGCGGGTTATGCAAAAAACTCATTTTCGAAAAAAATGGTCTTTAGACCACTCTGTTCCGCAACGGCTCATATACCCGTGACGCTTATGGAGTGTGCAAGAGTATATCCGGCCTCTAGCATCAACAAGTATCGAACTAACTTTCCTTTCCTTTCTTCCTTTGATCTACGTTCTGGCCCGGCAGGCGTCTGTACTGATCAGCAAGCAGGGATCATTGGAGATGCACATCGAATAGTTGAATCCCAAGCGCAATAACAGATAAATTTGATGTGCAATTCCAGTCGATCCTGGTCAGTAACGAAGTGGCAACCGGTGGTGATCAATCAAGGTCAAGCTCTTGTAGGGGAACTGCTCCATTATTCATCTCATTAAGCCGATATTCACGAAGAATGCACGGATTAAACACCCAATTTTCACGATATCATTGAACCAATAAACTAAATATGCTTACGTGCTCTCATGGAATCGTTCAGCATTGTATATTTAGTAAAATTAGCTAGATTTATCCTGAATTTTGTAAAACAAACCTTATTTCACAACGCTTCCATATCCATCTCAAAACTTGAATCACTGCTCAATTATTCATCTCACGACGCCCCATATTAATCACACTGTTAATTATGAATGAATCACGTTATCACGAATGAACGTAGCCGCAGCCCGTCGTAGTAGGTTACCTAGATATCCGCTGTAGTTGTTTACGTGCAAATTTGGTAACCTAGATAACCACTGCAGTGCTGTCGATTTATGTCAATTATGTCGGAATGATTTAACATTTTCAGTATGATTTTTTCGTATCAACAGAAACTGATTTGGCAACTTTTGATTTTCTTCAACGCAGTGAAAACAGATGAAAATACATACAGTTGAAATTTAGAAATTGTAGAAATTCATCTCATATATTTCTGCTAATTCGAGCTTGTTTTTGGAAATTTGAGGTGAACATTTCCAAGAATAAAGTATTCTTTGTGTAGTGAGTGATTTTGTTTAGTGATTAAAATAAAAAGTAGTTCGCTAGTGATGAAAACAAAACTTTGGTTGGCTGCTGAACGAGTCCCGTTGTAGCCGTGTAGAACAATGCGCGGATTTTATTTTCTGAGGTAGGTGATTGAGTTAAATGAGTTTTCGAGTGCAGATGCCCAACTTCAATATCAAATTTAGCGCTTTTAAGTGAGTTTTGAGGATTATACTTTATGAGGAATCTAACTGAACTAAGAACTAAGAAGAGTCCATTCCATGGATTAGCAGACTGGTTTAAGAAAAAAAGCGTTTTTTTAGTTTTAAATTGTGTTTTCTTGTTATATGGGCTGAGATGAATAATGGAGCAGTTCCCCTATATTTTTTGCATAATCTGCTTTTAGGTATTCTTGGTGCGCGAATAAGTTGTTGCTGTTCGTCAATAGATGGCATCAGCAGTCAGGTTTGTGATTTTGAACACATTTACGCGAAACGCTGCCCTCCCTACGGAATAAGAAGGTTTTTTTTACCTAACATTCCCAGTTATTATATACAGAAAACGGAATATGTTTATCTCATCTCAGTTATGCGTAAAAAAATTCTAAAGTACTGCATGATAAATCGAGCAACTGGTTCATAAAAGATTAAAAAACACATAGTAAAAGCACTGCAGTGAGGTCTGTTGTGTATTTGTTGTGCGTAATGTCCTTTCGTGTACACCAGTTCATTATCTCTCTAAAGGGATATTTCAGATTCCTCCGCGGTGTTTTTCTTGCAAGTTACTTAGATATACACGATTCGCAGCTCTTTTCAAGTAAGTGCGTCGCTTTGCCCACCAGTGTGAGAGAAGTTGGTTCCGCAGTGAAAGATATTCTCCTACACGTTAGTGATTCTCTGAGCAGAAAAGACAAGCCTCTCAGCAGTAGGTACTGGTCGACTTTGACATATCCTAAACTCGATGAACCAAGCTGAGATATATGGTAAACAAATCGCTTTGACAAGTTACTTTTGACGTAGGACTACGTCTAACCGTACTATATCGGGATACATTCCGCGAAAACTAAAACCAAGATGTAAAGTCGGAATGAAAGATTTCAAACGGTTATACTGATGTAACCACATGATGGATCATAATAATCAATATGTCGTTGGATTGATAAAATGATGGACAATTTTGTGGTTCTTCAATTTTCATTATCACTTCATTGTTAAACAGTGAAAATTGAATAAAACTTTCAAGGTCGAATTTTCACCAACAATGTACCAATCATATGCGAGCACGCCTGGCACAGACTTAATGAATAGATACCAACTGCCTGCTGTGATATCCTGTATAGCAGTGGCAGAAAAAATTGACAGAATCTCCCCGTCCCAATAGGTCAACTAATGTTAGTTTCCATGAACCTAGACTATTTTGATGTCTTGAAGGTGAAGTTCTTTCGGAAAGTTCGTAACCACCTCCACCATCAGACAGTATTACGTTCTGCTGGTAATAAATATGTTAATGTTAATAAAACTGATGTCTTGAAGGAGAATATGATGACACGAGCAACAGTACTGCACCGAGCAATGTATGAACAGAGCTCTGGTTTCTCGTCGTCTATCAGTGCAGAAAAACTCGATATTCATTTTTTTGCAGTCAAGTCAAGTGAAAACTACATTGCCGCTGTTGACGCATAGTGGGGCGTGGAACACAATCGAATTGCCGGTTGAATTGTCTTCTTCTTCTTCTTCTTGTTTCGTATAGCAGCAAATATCAGAATTCAATATGATTTTTCGTGTGCCGCAAAATACGCTGCGCCGCCTGGGACAACAAAATGCGTTGTTTATTTTTGAACTCTACACTCTGCTTTTTTCAGATTTATTTTAATAACTGAATATAGGGTATTTAAAAGACAACAGAAAACCAAAATGCTTCGTACAGATCATTGAATAGGTTGTTAAACGAGCTGTACTGATGATTTTATTTTACTAGCCAAATGAATTTAGTCCAATATGACAATACTAGTTGCATCTCGCGGTGGCGGTATAGAGGAAAACCGAATTCATTTCATCTTGAACTCTAGACATTAGTATTGGTATTTTTCAATTGAAATTTTTTTTGAATTAGCATCTGCAAGAACCTTACTTGTAATTTGAATTTGGGCTAACGACTTAGACTCTTGATATTACCACCCGAACCAAAATACCTTTCTTTTGGATGTTGTTGGGCTCAAATCGGTTAAAATAAATCAAGCAAACTACAAAAGTAAAACGAGCTCAAATCAAACAAAGCTTCAAAATAAAAATATAAAATTATTATAGTCTTACGTCAACTATGCGGTCGTGTCTTGGATACCACCCTCCTACTATTTTATTTTATTTTAATAATAAAAAAGGGGAGCTGGGGCACATCGAAAGTCAAAAGAGTTTACGGGTCTACTGTTTGAAGTGAAACAACGGGCCGTGTTCTGTAGCTCAAAAGATGGCAAATTCGATGTTGACGACAGTCCGTGTAACGGAAGGCCAAAAACCTTTGAAAACGCTGCATTTACCCTCTAGTTCCCACTGCCGCCTTTTGGCGGACTTCAGTCAAGCCTTTTGTTTCAATAAATACATAAAAAGTGTTTATAATGATTCGTATTGATGTTACCGAAGCTCGTCTAGAAATTAACTTGGGAACTAGAGGGTTAACGAAATCGCTCGATGGGGATCCATGGTAAACGCAGAAACAGCTTGTTTCGGTACTAGAAGTTATCCGCTGAGTCATTTCAAAGCGATTGTATGCTTTGGGAATCATTTGAAAACAAGAAACTTGGGTTGAGCGTTTTTTTCACATTTAAAAAATTGCTTTAGTGGCGAAAAAGGAAAGGGTTTCTTTATTGTATTGTGAAGGGTGATGAAAAATCAGAAGTGTTGTCAGCCACGACCACAAGATTGACGTAGAACTACATAAAGCTGTAGGTTACATTACTTGCATGGTTGCATTCAAGAGTGATAAGTTCGAAGCCAACTTACTTCACTTTTGATGCAGGGTTACGTTTTACTTTAGTGAGTGGCATGCTATGGGAAGTATAACGAAAATGTGCTCTCTTAAAATGCATGTTTTGTTACTACATCACCACCATTGTCTTGACCGAAAGGTGAAGAAACTTGTGCTGTATAAGTTGACACATCTTTTGAAATGTGAGTTTGGTTTTTTTTTTATCAATGGATTGTAAATTAGGGTTTTTTGTCAAAAATTATGTATCTTTTTCTTTAGTGTTTTTTTAGGCAAACATAAAAATTATCTCTTGGTATTAATTTGAAGAGGTTGTTTGATTCCATGTATGGAGAAATTTTCGGAAATATGTTATTTTTCATATTTGAGTAAATTTATTAAATATGATGTTCATAAAAACGGCTTTACTCGGTATACTTTATTTTCAAAAATACAACACTTTTGAATTAGTTGGTCGATTCTGGATCTCTTTGGAATAAATTACAGGTCATTATTTCCTGTTCCATGAAAAATTTCAAGAAACCAAATCTGTGTGCTTTTAAATGCATAATATATATAATCAATACAATTTTTGTCATATTATGACAAAATTATGAGCTTTTCGATTTAAAACGACTACTTCAACGACCTTCCAGTTGATCACGAGGTACGATGCTGGCCTAATTAGCCAGTCGTCGTAGGTTCGAGTCTCGGCTCGGGGAAGACTGTTAGTGTCAGTAGGATCGTAGCGCTAGCCCCGCAATTGTCCTGTACACATAACAGTTGGCTGCGAAGTCTGTGTATAATAAACAAAAGGTCGAGTTCCGAATCGAAATGTAGCACCAAGGCTTTGTTTTTTACTTCAATTGTTTAAAATCATTTGATTACGAATAATTAAAATAATGTCGAGATTAGACATTTTACTAAACTTAACCTTCTATAAAAAATTTATTTTCTGGAATTTTCATCAGAAATTGCCTCAGAAATTGCCTCAGCCTCAGTTTTAAGAAAAAACTCAGTTTGCTAGTTCAAATACGTGTGCAAAGTTTTATCCAAATCAAAAATGGTCGATTTTAGACCACGGTTCATTTGGCATGGAAACGCTCTCATACAGAATAAAATTTCTTTGCATCTAGCGAAACTGGGAAAATGACATAATTTGAATAAATAATAGGGCCACTTATAGCTAAAATAAACATCGCGAACAGAGAGTGAACTCGAGATTAGTTAGCCACTGCTTTTCAGGTTGATTTTTATTTCATAAAGTATGACTTTGTGAAAAACCTAAATTAATCCACCTAGCGGTCAGACCCAGCCTTTCTCATTCAAACTTTTATTTGTAAAATTAGATTTACATGAACGCTTCAATCCAATAAATGTATATTCACTCTTAAAAAATATTGCTGTTGTAATTTATACATATAAAAATGCAATCCGGTCTGTCTGTCTGTCTGATTCATATAGGCTCGAAAATTACCGAACCGATCGGCGTGAAAATTTGAATGTAGGGGTTTTTGGTGCCGATAAAGGTTCCCATGATAGTTTGAGACCCCACCCTTTTCTGGAAGGGAGGGGTCCCATACAAATGAAACCTAAATTTCTGCACAACTCAAGAACAAACCAAGCAAATGAAACCGAATTTGGCATGTAGATGTTTTAAGGGGTAAAAAATATGTCCATAATGTTTTGACACCCCTTCTTCTTTTGGAAGGCAGAGATGCCATACAAAAAAAAAAACACAAATTTCTGCACATCTCGAGAGCTAACCAACTAAATGGAACCAAATTTGGCAGGTGAATGTTTTAGTGGTTAAAAATATGTTCCATAATCGACCTTAGGCAACATTTTGGATTGTAAGATAGCAACTTCCGGTTTCTGGAAATCAGCCTAAAATGGACGATTCGCATTAAATATGAGTATCTCCGGAACCAGAAAGATGCACAGAAGCTAAAAATTGATCACAGACACAATCTTGAATTTTAAGATGGTGACTTCCGGTGTCTGGCAAACAGCCGGAAATGACCAAATACCATTCAATATGAATGTTTTCGGAACCAGAATTACGCCCAGATGACAGAAATTGATTTCACAGGCAATTTTAAAGTTCAATATGGCGACTTTTGGTTTCTGAAAAACAGCCCAAAGTGACCAAATACCACCCAATATGAGTATCTCCGGAGCCAGAATGTTGCAAGAACACCACTATGAATTGTAGGATGGCAACTTCTGGTTTCTGGAAAACAGCCAAAAATGGCCGATTTCCGTCTGACATGAGTATCTCCGGATCTAGAATGATACACAGCAGCTGAAATCGACCACACATCACATTTTGGATTCTAGGTTGGCGACTTCCGGTTCCTGGGAAACAGCCGAAAATGATCGAATAACACCCAATATGGGTGTTTCTTCAACCAAAATGACGCTCAGAGGCTAGAAATTATCTCAAATACAATTTGAAATCCAAGATGGCGACTTCCGGTTTGTGAAAAACAGCCTAAAATAACCAAATACCATCCAATATGAGTATATCTGGAACCAGAATGATGCAATGAGCTAACAATTGACCTCAGGCACCATTTTGAATTGCTAAATGGCAACTTTTAGGAAACAGTCGAAAATTACCGAATAATACTCAATATGAATATTTCTGTAATCGAGATGATGCATAGAAACCAAACATTGACCCTGGACACCATTTTATTGTTTATTGTTTATTGAATTTAAAGATGACCACTTTTAGTTTCTGGAAAACTACCAAAATAACTAAATACCTCCCAATATGGGTATTTCCGGTGTCAGATTGATGCCAGGAAATCTGCTAAAAATGACCGAATACCACCCAATATGAATATATTCAGACTTAAGGCGATGTACAGAAGCCAAAAGTCGAGGATATTGTCATTTCTATAAACCCAATCATTTTAAACGATTTGTTATTTGATTTTGATCTTATCCTATGGCCGATTCGTCATGCATTTGTAGACTTTTAACACATCGTAAGGAATCAATTAAATTGGAATGTTCAAATAGTACGATACCACATTTAAATTATGTTGAGGCCACATATATCGATCAAAGCAGGAATAGTTTTCAATAGTCTTTGAATTTCTTCGCTTTCCATAACTTTTGAGCCACATATCAAATTGTTATGAAGTTTGTTATTTGTAAGTTCGAGAGATGACTCGCTCGTATGACACTAGTTATGTTCAAATAAGTCATGTAATCTTTGAGATAATAGACTTCCGTTGTTTTATTAACAATTTAATACATAACGGTTGCTTAAGTTAGATTATAATTAAATGAAATGGGAACGTATAGGGCAACCAAACTTTTAAACCACGTGTTCAATCATAATTCATCAGTTACCCCTTAACTAGCTCGTTCATTTTATATCGATATTGTTCAAATCGGTTGTGTAGTTTCTGAGATAATGAAGTTTCGTGATTTTCACATTTCGATACATTACAGACGAAGTTACAGTCCGCTTACAGTAAAATTCAATAGGGTGTTATGAGGCAGCTATACATTTCATTTGACACTTATTTTGTGGAAATCGGGTCAGCCATCTTTGAGAAAAGTGAGTGAGTCCAAGTAGTCTTCGGAATATGTTACTTTTCATAGCCTGATTACACATTTTTAAACATAACAGGCAAAGTAATAGTCCGATTGCAAAACAAATCAATAGGGTCTTATGGGGCAACTAGACCTTCCATTTGACACTGATTTTATGAAAATCGGTTCAGCCATCTCTGAGAAACATGAGAGATTAAGTAGTCTTCAGAACACGTTTCTTTTCATAACTTTTGAACCACAAGTTCAATCTTCATAAAATTCAAAAATTAAGGGTTTTTAAGGTAGCCCGTTCATTTGAAATCAATTTTGTTCAAATCGGTTGTGTAGTTTTCGAGATAATGATGTTTCGTGATTTTCACATTTTGATACATAACCTCTAAACTAAAAATCCGATTACAATAAAATTTAATAGGGTCTTATGGGACAACAAGACCTTTCATTTGCAATTGATTTCATGAAAATCGGTCCAGCCATCTCTGAGAAAAGTGAGTGAGAATAAAAATCTGCACATACACACACATACACACACACACACACATACAGAAAATGCTCAGCTCGTCGAGCTGAGTCGAGTGATATATGCCCTTCGGCCCCTTTGGAGCACTTTTATACTTTCGGTTTTGCAAGTGATTGCTATACCTTTCTAGGAGAAAGGCAAAACGTTTTTCTCTACAACACTGCTATCGAGCTTTAGATCGAAATTTCCCCCAAAAATAGGTTTCTGGACCATTGTGCACTGTTCAACTCAGGTTTTGCCCTAGAGCGCGAAAATATGAAAGATTCTTTCTGTTAATCATTCCTATAAATTTTGGTATCCCTAGTAAGCTCGGAACGGCGTCAAAAAACCCCAGAATAGTTACTCGCCGGGGTCATTATATAAGTCTCTGAAGATTTTTCGCCCTTGCGAGCTGGTTAAGGGCACTAACATTCGCAGGAACGGTAACAAAGCTGTGTTGACAACAAAAAATAGAAATTAAGAGAGCATTGAGGAGAGAGGCAGGTTGAAAGATTGAGATTAAAGAATCAGTGGTTCTGCACGGTCACTCTATACGTGTTGCGTTGTAGTAGGGATATGGGAGAATATTGAAGATATAGAATATACCAGCTTAGTTGTGCAGCAGCCACTTTTCCAGAGCCAAGTGTAGACACAAAATTTCATTCCCACAGACAGGCAGCCAATCGATGCAACATTTCGTTTTTTTTTTCTTCACATAACATTTATTTGACACGGCACAAATACAATTTAATGTTTAACGGCGCCAATTATATCTGATGACTTAAAAACTAAAGCAAATTTTTTATCCTCGCTGCCGACTACGAGCTGAAATTAAGTCTAACTTAAAACTAGCATGGGATTTCCAATCAGTGTTTTGTTGTTCAATGGTCGTCTGATAATCGTCGAATGGCATGTATGGATTCGTTCTGCTGAGCCACGATGTCGTGAGTTGGGACAGAGGCTCGTAGACCTTGGGTCCTGGTTCTGTTGTGCGGGGTCTGGTTGCTGGTTTTGTGCTTAAGGCTCAAACGTGTTCTTGTCGTTTTGTTGGGTGTAGACGGAGGGGAACGGGACTAGACTGGGGCGTGGATGGATTTCAGGAAAACGTATATAAGGGACATGTAGGATAGGTCACGGCTCGCCAAGACATCACGAACAGGAACAGCCGGCTGTCTACCCTCGGCCTGCAGGGAAGCTATTAATTTAGACCTGGCGTCACGGTGTACAGGGCATGACCAAACCACATGCTCTATGTCGTGATAACCTTCACCACAGGCACAGATACCACTTTCCCCGAGCCCAACACGACGGAGAAGCGCGTCGAATCTATAGTGATTGGACATAAGCCGGGACATCACGCAAATGAAATCCCGACCTACATCCAACCCCTTGAACCACGGGTTCGTCGATACTTTGGGGATTATGGAATGTAACCACCTTCCCAATTCCCCTCTGGTCCAAGCATTTTGCCAACTGATGATCGTATTCTGACGTACAAGTGCGAAAAATTCATTAAAGGCAATTGGTCTTTCATAAATATCACCGTTTGTTGCGCCCACCTTAGCCAAAGAGTCCGCTTTCTCATTACCCGGTATCGAGCAGTGAGAAGGGACCCACGCTAAGGTAATCTGAGTAGATTTTTCGGATAAAGCACTCAGATGTTCCCGTATTTTCCCCAGGAAATACGGAGAGTGCTTAACATCTTTCATCAATCGGAGAGCCTCAATGGAACTGAGACTGTCCGTAAAGATGAAATAATGGTCCGTGGGCATTTTTTCGATAATCCCTAGGGTGTACTGAATTGCAGCTAATTCTGCGACGTAAACAGAAGCAGGATTATCGAGCTTATGGGAGACGGTTAAATTGTTATTGAAGATACCGAAGCCAGTGGACCCATCAAGAAGTGATCCGTCAGTGTAGTACATATTGTCGCAGTTGATGTTTCGATATTTATTGGAAAAAATTTTAGGGATCTGCTGCACGCGTAAATGATCCGGGATTCCACGAGTTTCTTCTATCATGGATGTATCGAAAAACACAGTAGAATCAGAAGTATTTGATAAGTCGACACGATTTGGAATATTCGAAGAAGGGTTAATATTTTGGGACATGTGATTGAGATACAATGTCATAAAACGGGTTTGAGAATGAAGTTCGATTAACCTTTCAAAATTTTCAATCACGGGACGGTTCAAGACCTCACATTTGATTAGAATACGAGAAGACAGGCTCCAGAAGCGGTTTTTCAATGGTAGTACTCCAGCTAAAACCTCCAAACTCATCGTATGGGTCGACTGCATGCAACCTAAGGCGATACGCAAACAACGATATTGTATTCGCTCCAGTTTGATCAAATGTGTGTTTGCTGCAGAGCGGAAGCAGAAACACCCGTATTCAATAACAGACAATATCGTTGTTTGGTAAAGCCTTATAAGGTCTCCTGGATGGGCTCCCCACCATTGTCCGGTTATTGTACGAAGAAAATTCACTCTTTGTTGACATTTTTTCATCAGATACCTCACGTGACAACCCCAGGTGCCTTTAGAGTCGAACCAGACACCAAGATATTTGTGTACCAAAACCTGAGAAATCGTTTTACCCATTAATTGTGTTTGAAGCTGAGCAGGTTCATGTTTCCTAGAAAAAACTACTATCTCAGTCTTCTCCGGAGAGAATTCGATACCTAGCTGTAAAGCCCAAGCAGACAAATTGTCCAAGGTATCTTGCAATGGTCCTTGCAAATCGGCAGCTTTGGCTCCTGTAACAGAGATTACACTGTCGTCTGCAAGTTGTCTTATCGTGCATGAATTTGCCAGACATTCGTCGATGTCATTTACATAAAAGTTGTAAAGAAGGGGGCTTAAACATGAGCCCTGGGGAAGACCCATGTAGCTAATGCGAAAAGTTGCCAAATCGCCATGCGTAAAATGCATGTGCTTTTCGGACAACAAGTTGTGCAAAAAATTGTTCAAAATTGGAGAAAATCCTTGTCGGTGAAGTTTACCCGAAAGAATGTCAATAGAAACGGAATCAAAAGCCCCCTTAATGTCCAAGAACGCAGACGCCATTTGTTCTTTACGAGCATACGCCAGCTGAATATCTGTTGAAAGCAACGCAAGACAATCATTCGTCCCTTTGGCACGGCGGAAGCCAAATTGAGTTTCTGATAGTAGACCATTTGATTCGACCCAGTGGTCTAAACGACGGAGTATCATTTTTTCCATCAATTTCCGGATACAGGATAGCATTGCAATCGGCCTATAAGAGTTGTGATTAGAAGCTGGTTTCCCTGGTTTTTGGATGGCGATCACCTTCACTTGCCTCCAATCCTGCGGTACAATGTTTTGCTCCAGGAACTTATTGAACAAGTTCAACAAGCGCCTCTTGGCATTGCCGGGTAGATTCTTCAACAAGTTGAATTTGATTCTATCTAATCCAGGCGCGTTATTGTTACAGGACAGGAGGGCAACTGAAAGTTCTGCCATCGTAAAAGGTGATTCTATCGCGTCGTGGCCCGGAGACGCATCGCGAACAATATTTTGCTCAGGAACAGAGTCCGGACATACTTTCCTGGCAAAATCAAATATCCACCTACTTGAAGACTCCTCGCTTTCGTTGACCGTTACGCGATTCCGCATTCTTCGGGCTGTGTTCCAAAGAGTGCTCATCGATGTCTCCCTCGACGTCTCGTTCACGAACCGACGCCAATATCCACGTTTCTTTGCTTTAGCCAAGCTTTTAAGCTTGGTATCAAGCTCCGAATACCGTAAATAGTCGCCAGGTATACCTCCCGTCTGGTAGGCCTTAAACGCGTCGGATCTTTGCGTGTAGGCATCGGAGCACTCTTGGTCCCACCACGGAGTGGGAGGCCGTTCTTTGATCGTTACGCCGGGATATTTCTTCGTTTGGGCTTGCAACGCGGCGTCGAGAATCAAGCCCGCGAGGAGGTTGTATTCTTCAAGTGGTGAATGATGTTGAATCGACTCGACCGCTTTTGAAATCATTTCCTCGTATAACTTCCAATCGACATTTCGTGTGAGGTCATACGGAATGTCAATTGGTCGCATGCGAGTTGACCCGTTAGTAATTGAAATAAGAATAGGCAGATGGTCGCTACCGTGAGGATCGAGGATTACCTTCCATGTGCAATCCAACCGTAGCGACGTCGAACATAAGGATAGATCCAAAGCGCTTGGGCGCGCTGGAGGTTTCGGGATACGTGTCATTTCACCGTTGTTTAAAATAGTCATGTCGAAGTCATCGCAAAGGTTATAGATTAAAGAGGAGCGGTTATCATTGTATGGGGAACCCCAAGCCACGCCATGAGAGTTGAAGTCTCCCAAAATCAAACGTGGCGAGGGAAGAAGTTCTATTAAATCAAAGAGCAGCCGTTGCCCAACCTGTGCTCTGGGGGGAATATATATTGAGGCAATACAAAGCTCTTTACCTTGTATTGTCATTTGACATGCGACAACTTCGATGCCTGGAATCGAGGGGAGGTTAATACGATAGAAAGAATAGCACTTTTTAATCCCTAAAAGTACTCCTCCATATGGGGTGTCTCGATCAAGGCGAATAATATTAAAATCATGGAAGTTGAGATCAATATTTGAAGTAAGCCAAGTTTCACAAAGGGAAAATGCATCGCATTTGTTTTTATTTATCAAAACTTTAAACGAATCAATTTTTGGTAAAATACTTCTACAATTCCACTGTAAGACAGAGATAGAATCCTTCATATACGCAGTTGAATTAGGCATCGAAGGATACAATCGCTGCAAGGAGAGGCCATTGGGCAGTCAACTGCTTCAAAAATGATCTAACTGTTGGGAGGAATGCTGTAAGAAAAATTTTAATTGGATCGGGTACATTGAAAGTTTCAAAAATCCAGTCCACAATGTCAGAAAATTTCACTAATCCAGAGTTTGTTTCATCAACTGGGAGTGTAAAAGGAGCAACTGGGGTTTTAGATGTTCCTGGCAGTGCTGGGAACTCCTTCTGGGACTTTAAATTTGCCAGCCCAGGAGGAGTTTGCTTCGGTTTTTCCGCAGCACTGTTTGGTTTGTTTGTAACCTTCATTTCACTTTGAGAAATCTTAGGACCTTTTCTGGGAAGTTTAGGAGAGGAAACACTTTTCCTCTTTCTAGACTCCCCAGGATTGGCGTAAGATGCTCCCGCTGGTGAATCGTCAGAATCGGTTTCCTCAGAGGGCAACAGATCGAAGGGGTTCGAAGTAACGGGAGAAGTGGTAACGGTCTTCTTCAGCATGTCAGCGTAGGAACGCTTTGAACGCTCTTTGAGAGACCGTTTTATTTTATCCCTGCGCTGCATGTACACCGCACATGTCGAGAGCTCATGCAGATTTTCTCCGCAGTGAATACACTTTTCAGCGTTAACACTGCAAGAATCTTCCGCATGAGACTCCCCACACTTGCCACAACGTGCCTTATTGCAGCAGTAGGCGGCTGTATGGCCTAACTGCTTGCAATTCAGGCAGTTCATGACGCGGGGCACGTAGAGCCTCACAGGGAGACGAACCCGGTGGATCGAAACGTGGCTTGGTAGTGCAGACCCGGCGAACGTAACTCGAAACGAGTCTGACGGAGTGTATACTGTTTTGCCACCGATGATCGATGCTGACCGCAATTGCTTGCAGTCGAGCACCTTTACTTCGGGACACGTTTTGTTCTTAAAGCACCCTTTGGCACTTTGCAGTATACACTCGACGGACAGACTCGAATCGGTTATGACACCGTCGATCTCCACGTCTCGTGCGGGTATGTAAACGCGATACTCGCGTGTGAAGAGCTCAGAGCAAGCTATATCGTTGGCCTCTTTCAGGTTACCGACCACGACACGGAGCTTGTTAGGCCGGACCTTGGAAATTTCGGTCACGCCCTTGTACTCCTTCGTCAGGTCTTTAGAAATCTGCAAGAGGTTCAACTTTTTCGATTTCGGTCCTGCCTTTGGCCGGAAATAAACAGTATAGCTGCCCTGGGCTCCGTCTGGGTAAAGCCTGGGGCGAGGGGGGACTGAAGAATGAACAGGGGAGGGGGTAACAGAAGGGTCAGGGTCAGAGGGGTTCGGGGATGGTGGCGCGGGAGGCGAGGGATCTACATCCATCGCGCTATGTTTAGCGCACTAGCGCTGACAAGAACACGTACCTTTTTATTTCTCCCTTCCAGTAAGGTTGGTTGTCCGATCGTTCGAAGTAGCAGCCGTTACAGCCAGCAGCACCAATACAGCAGCACCAAACAGCCACCAGCAGCGAGCCAGGTGTGAGATCACTCCACACAGCGATACGACTCGCTGACACTGATGGCTTCTTCTTTTTCCTCGTTTGTGTCTCGTCCACTGCTGTAGCACAATCCAGCCAGCAGCCAAATCGGCTTACGCACCAGCTGGCAGTCACGATGCGAAACAGTTGCACAAAGGAACGACCTTGAACCCGGATTTATTTCACTCGACCAGGCAAACAATGCCAACACTTGTTCACACGTCTTTTGTTTTATACTCTATCGGACCGATCACCAAACACGTCCAGTACTGATGCGTGTTCGGCACAGAATGCAACATTTCGTTGTATAGTCTGAAATAGTATATCTTCGCAATATTCCTTCGCCGGAATACAGTGCTTATACCAGACACCTTGTTTCCCGTGAGAGAAACGACGACGTCCGCATAGCAGCGAAATAAGTAGGCAACGACAACAACAAGGAATGATAAAGTTCTCCCTTCATGGCTCTAGGTGACAATTACAAAGCCCAGAAATAAAAAGCTAGAGAATAACAGAGAAAAAAAGAAAGAAAAAATTGTTTTTCTCTGAGGCTATTGTGGATTAGGTTTAAGTGGAGGCTTGATTAGGTTTGAGTAGAGGACAGGTTTTAAACGATTTTAACCCCTCACCCCCCCCCCCCCCTCCCTGTGAACAACTGCTCATATAAATTGTAAAAAAAATGTATGGACCGTGGACATGAGAAACGGTAATATGTACATTTTTTGCTTGAATTAATATTTGTTCAATTACCTCGAAAGTGCGTGAATTTCATCTTCACGATAATATGAACCATGGAAGACATGTCCTTGCTGTAACATACCAAACAATTCTAAACTTTTACCCATACCAATTATTCTCTTCATTACAGATTGATGCCGCGCTCAGTTTAACATCCTCCGAAGAAACGGAAACGACCGAGAACCGTAACCAAGCGAAGGTGGACAGTATGCTAAGACAAAAGTATGAAGCGGCGCATTGGAAGCATCCAGGTGTGTTGAATTTTCGTTTGTAAATTGTTTTATGCATGTTTATTACCGTTCGTGTACACCGCTCGGCTTGGTTTATGTAAAATTTTAATTTATCATCTTGTTTGCTTCCACAGATGATCATACGGCGGGAAATGAAGTTGATTTCGAGCTTCGCAGAGCCAAAGAGCGACGAGCACACGAAGAGGTGCTCTCAGGACGCTACAGAAATCCAGCATTTAGCCATCGTGAG
The DNA here is from genome assembly GCF_029784165.1 of Wyeomyia smithii. Taxonomy (NCBI): domain Eukaryota; kingdom Metazoa; phylum Arthropoda; class Insecta; order Diptera; family Culicidae; genus Wyeomyia; species Wyeomyia smithii. The sequence continues at coordinate 93,047,102 of NC_073696.1, forward strand.
TATCCTTATTGTGACCCCCAAAATAACGCAGTGCATTTCGTTGAGTAAACGATTTTTTATTCACAGCCGTTTCGAACGGAAGCAGCAGCCAACCGGCGGAGAAACCGCCTGCAAACAGTATTAGTACCGAGTTTACTCACAGTAACTATAGCAATAATTCCTGTTCTATTGATTCGAAATCGCCTCAACCGCCCCTCGGAGACGGGGAAAGTGATCTAGCAGTGGAAATAACCTCACAATCCGTACCAGTAGTGGAAGCCGTTCCGTCCGGCAAAGATCACATTAGAGAAACTAAAATTGGTTAGTGAAGTTAATTTGGTTTTGCCAAACTTCATTTTTCTCAAAATTAATTAACAGGTATACCTAGCAGTGCCTCAACTAGTGACAACGAGTCCTGCGTGCTCAGTGCCACCCTGGAATCGTCTGAGTTGAAGATGTGGATTCGATCTGAGTCGGAGAATTCGGTGCCATCGTGGGCATCGTCTATCAGCCTTGACAGTCAGTCAGAGGAAGCAATTCTGGATTTTATGAAGCGGTTCGTGAAAATACTGTTTCGAGAAAGTTCCTCCATTACACTGGAGTTAAAGTCCGACTTCGGCCAATACGCGCGGGTTTGTTTCTGCGTTATTTTTCATAAATGCAATTTTTATAGCTTTTGTTTTTCATTGTAGACAGAAACTGGTCGCCTGTGGTTCTCTCGCTTGATCAACGCACAACGAGCCAAAGCTAAGCGGGTAGACGAATCGACTTTCTACTCGTTGATTCAGTATTTCGCGATTGTGTTGTTCGAGTGTGCCGAAAGTGAGGACTTTTCCCCGGCTAAAACTCTTATGAATATGTGCTTTACCTTCTACCATGACAGTGAGCTAATCTAAGTGCCTTTTCGTATCTTAATCATTAATATTTGTTAACGTTTCAGTTGACGTTCCTGGTTGTGAACCGTATCGTGAATATTTGTACACCTACTTGCGGGATCAGCCGATTTGGCACTCTTTGCGTTTCTGGAATGCGGCCTTCTTCGACGCTCTGCAAACCGAGCGAAAGCACCGACCAGTTCCTCCTACAAAATCGACAAACCAGCTGGCCAAGACGGATGATACAGCCGGGTGTCATGTGCTTGCTGTGCCTGAAGCAGAACGATCTTCGTCAACCAGTGCCTGTGACCGGACGGATCCTTTCGAGTTGCATGAGGACAAAAAATACCATCAGAATCTCAGTTTTGGACAGTTAGGGTAATTTGAGTTAAAGAGTTTGCACGAAGAGTAACAAAACGAACATTCTCAATTTTAGAAGTTTCACATGTAACATGCACGCATTTGGCCTTAGTCGGGAGTTGTGCTATGAATTTCTAATGAAACAATGCGTCATAGCAAATTTAAACATGGGTAACCTTCTGCTTTATTTTTTTGCTCATAGAAGAATATTGGGGACGTATTTTATTATATTTTTTAACCTTTCAGAACAGCAAAAACTTCTCAAGGAAAATGTTGACCGAATGTATCGCGAGACGGATCCCTGGCGCGAAAACTAGAACATCAGGATGTGTGGTGGTAGACTGACGGCTGTTCAACTCATTTCGTTCTAGACAATTTAGACTCTCTTATCACTTAGATTAGGCAATTTTTCTTCACCCTGAATAGCAATCTATAGTTTTTAGTCGTTCGAAGATGTAGCCCAACACAGATGCAGTAGTGGCAAAGGATTTTAATCTCTTGGAATGTTGTTGTATGAGTAACGTGAGCAGCCAGAGACGTTAAATACAAGTATTTGTATTTGTGATATATTTTTGTGATTTTTAGCTGATGATAACAAAATTGTCTGTTGATATTATTAGGTTACTGTTTAATGAATCATAGACGCTGAGGCAATAGCAAACGAATCGGTTTTCTACCAAATGTTACCGTCGCAATCAATTCGGTGCGAATGAATCGAAACATGATAAGTATTTTTTACACATTCCAGTTAGGTACGAGTAATAGTAAACAGATAGTGCTTATAGAAGATACAAAGAAAAGTCAACGTGCGATGCTGAAAAACGATTGGAAGGTTAGGGTGAGCAGATTTGTTTTAAAAGGACAATAAAGAGTACGGTTTAATTCGCAAAGATAGCAATACAAAAAAAAAACAAAACGGAAGGAATTTCGAAACATTGGGATATGGGATGTACCAAACAAAACATAACGCGCTTCTCGATAATTAGTTAGTATTTTGATAAGGTGAATAATTGAAACGGTAAGAGCAAGGTTTCCTTGCTACTAAAGTAAGAGTTAAGTGGATCAAGTATGACGATACTGGAAGCAAACGTCATCAAATGGATTGAAGTTGTTGTATTTTGTTACCAATCACATTTGTTACTAATCCAGGAGTGAACGGCTTCGGATAGAATCAGAAAAATATATTAATTCAATTTGACCAACAGTTTAATTTGGGTTGTTTTTTTGTTTTGGTTATGAAAAAGCAGAGTTTGGTTGAAGAATAACTGGAATTGACATGAAGCTCTTATACCATCCATATTATATCTGACTAGCTGCAAAGCTAGTCCTTCAATTATTCTAAACTAGTATTATTGTCTGGATTGTTCGTAGTAGTTCGGATTTGGTATGATACCTTACTAGGACAGCGATACCTACCCTCGCTACGGGGCTGCTGTCATAGATATTGCTGGCGAAGCACCGCATATCATGCTCCAGCCGCCCGATCCGGGTCAGACGCTGTGTACGCCGCCCCTAACATGGGAAGTCAGCCATGTATGAACATCTCTTCCCAGTCAGCATAAGACCAAATTTTCCACCGGGGGCTGGTTACCCGATTTCCGCTAAATTTACTCGTATTTCGGTTGGCAGCCCTTGGAGGTTGGGATGAGACTTACTTGACTAAAACGATATCCTTGGTGCTGTATATTTTGTGTTTCTTTTGTTGTTGTCAGAAATGCCAAAGAATATTCAGAATATAAAAAAATTATTTTGCTGTCAACAAGCTGATGAGGACACCACTGAACAAAAATTGAGTGTCTCCAATCGCTGAGATGTCGATGATCGAATTAGGTACTTCACAATTTTATGATGCACAGATTATCGATAGCTCATCGGAAAAACATACTGGTACTTATTACGGAAGTCACTTCACGGTAAAATCAGAGTGAAGTGAATAAAGTCCTACTACGGAACTCACGTAAGTGAGAGAAACGTCGCAAAGTGACATCTGCCGTGAAATCTGGGTTATTATGAGTGTCATATGGGTGAAGTGATAACGGAAAAAGCGACGTTTCGAGTGAAATTTTTTCACGACCATTTTGAACGGTGAAATGCTTTCACGAAGATAGCGAAATTTAAAAATCGATTGATTTGTAATCTAGTGATTATATATATGGGATTTATTTTCCAGAAACAAGGCGATTTTTTTTCTTGAAAAAAATCGACTGTCTGGGACTTACGAATTTTTGTGCTGCAGCCAATGGAACGTAGGGGAAAATTTACCTTCGAATTGGGTTGTTAAGCTATTCCCGGATTTCTTATTCCTATATATCAGCTAAAAGAGTGTAATTTTCTGAGCAAAACGTGATTTTTTTAAATTTTATATCATTGTCCTTCGATTTTTAAATCTAAACATATAAAAATGCAGCTCTGTCTGTCTGTCTGTCTGTCTGTCTGTCTGTCTGTCTGTCTGTCTGTCTGTCTGTCTGTCTGTCTGTCTGTCTGTCTGTCTGTCTGTCTGTCTGTCTGTCTGTCTGTCTGTCTGTCTGTCTGTCTGTCTGTCTGTCTGTCTGTCTGTCTGTCTGTCTGTCTGTCTGTCTGTCTGTCTGTCTGTCTGTCTGTCTGTCTGTCTGTCTGTCTGTCTGTCTGTCTGTCTGTCTGTCTGTCTGTCTGTCTGTCTGTCTGTCTGTCTGTCTGTCTGTCTGTCTGTCTGTCTGTCTGTCTGTCTGTCTGTCTGTCTGTCTGTCTGTCTGTCTGTCTGTCTGTCTGTCTGTCTGTCTGTCTGTCTGTCTGTCTGTCTGTCTGTCTGTCTGTCTGTCTGTCTGTCTGTCTGTCTGTCTGTCTGTCTGTCTGTCTGTCTGTCTGTCTGTCTGTCTGTCTGTCTGTCTGTCTGTCTGTCTGTCTGTCTGTCTGTCTGTCTGTCTGTCTGTCTGTCTGTCTGTCTGTCTGTCTGTCTGTCTGTCTGTCTGTCTGTCTGTCTGTCTGTCTGTCTGTCTGTCTGTCTGTCTGTCTGTCTGTCTGTCTGTCTGTCTGTCTGTCTGTCTGTCTGTCTGTCTGTCTGTCTGTCTGTCTGTCTGTCTGTCTGTCTGTCTGTCTGTCTGTCTGTCTGTCTGTCTGTCTGTCTGTCTGTCTGTCTGTCTGTCTGTCTGTCTGTCTGTCTGTCTGTCTGTCTGTCTGTCTGTCTGTCTGTCTGTCTGTCTGTCTGTCTGTCTGTCTGTCTGTCTGTCTGTCTGTCTGTCTGTCTGTCTGTCTGTCTGTCTGTCTGTCTGTCTGTCTGTCTGTCTGTCTGTCTGTCTGTCTGTCTGTCTGTCTGTCTGTCTGTCTGTCTGTCTGTCTGTCTGTCTGTCTGTCTGTCTGTCTGTCTGTCTGTCTGTCTGTCTGTCTGTCTGTCTGTCTGTCTGTCTGTCTGTCTGTCTGTCTGTCTGTCTGTCTGTCTGTCTGTCTGTCTGTCTGTCTGTCTGTCTGTCTGTCTGTCTGTCTGTCTGTCTGTCTGTCTGTCTGTCTGTCTGTCTGTCTGTCTGTCTGTCTGTCTGTCTGTCTGTCTGTCTGTCTGTCTGTCTGTCTGTCTGTCTGTCTGTCTGTCTGTCTGTCTGTCTGTCTGTCTGTCTGTCTGTCTGTCTGTCTGTCTGTCTGTCTGTCTGTCTGTCTGTCTGTCTGTCTGTCTGTCTGTCTGTCTGTCTGTCTGTCTGTCTGTCTGTCTGTCTGTCTGTCTGTCTGTCTGTCTGTCTGTCTGTCTGTCTGTCTGTCTGTCTGTCTGTCTGTCTGTCTGTCTGTCTGTCTGTCTGTCTGTCTGTCTGTCTGTCTGTCTGTCTGTCTGTCTGTCTGTCTGTCTGTCTGTCTGTCTGTCTGTCTGTCTGTCTGTCTGTCTGTCTGTCTGTCTGTCTGTCTGTCTGTCTGTCTGTCTGTCTGTCTGTCTGTCTGTCTGTCTGTCTGTCTGTCTGTCTGTCTGTCTGTCTGTCTGTCTGTCTGTCTGTCTGTCTGTCTGTCTGTCTGTCTGTCTGTCTGTCTGTCTGTCTGTCTGTCTGTCTGTCTGTCTGTCTGTCTGTCTGTCTGTCTGTCTGTCTGTCTGTCTGTCTGTCTGTCTGTCTGTCTGTCTGTCTGTCTGTCTGTCTGTCTGTCTGTCTGTCTGTCTGTCTGTCTGTCTGTCTGTCTGTCTGTCTGTCTGTCTGTCTGTCTGTCTGTCTGTCTGTCTGTCTGTCTGTCTGTCTGTCTGTCTGTCTGTCTGTCTGTCTGTCTGTCTGTCTGTCTGTCTGTCTGTCTGTCTGTCTGTCTGTCTGTCTGTCTGTCTGTCTGTCTGTCTGTCTGTCTGTCTGTCTGTCTGTCTGTCTGTCTGTCTGTCTGTCTGTCTGTCTGTCTGTCTGTCTGTCTGTCTGTCTGTCTGTCTGTCTGTCTGTCTGTCTGTCTGTCTGTCTGTCTGATTCATATTGGTTTTTAAACAACCGAACCGATCGGCGTGAAATTTTGTATATAGGGGTTTTAGGGGCCTGGAAAGGTGACTAAGATAGTTCGAGACCCCTCCATCTTCTGGAAGGGAGGGGTCCCATACAAATGAAACACAAATTTCTGCACATATCGAAAACTAACCAAGCAAATGGAACCAAATTCGATATGTGGATGTTTCTAGGAGTAACAAATATGTCCATGTTGGTTCGACACCCTTCCCTTTTCTGGAAGGGAGGGGTCCTTTACAAATGAAACACTAATTTCTGCATATCTCGATAACTAACCAAGCAAATGGAACCAAATTTGGCAGGTGGATGTTTTTGGGGATAACAAATATATCCATAATGGTTTGACACTCCTCCCTCTTCTATAAGGGAGGGGTCCCATACAAATGAAACACAAATTTCGCACAGTTCGAGAACCAAACAAGCAAATACAACCAAATTTGGCAGGTGAAAGTTTTTAGGGGTAAAAAACATGTCCATAATGTTTCGACACCCTTCCTTCTCCTGGCATTTCTCCAAATATCATTTTGAAAACCAAGATGGCGACTTCCGGTTTCTGAAAAACAGCCAAAAATGACCAAATACCACCCAATATGAGTGTTTCTTTAACCAGAATGACGCTCAGAGGCCAGTTATTGTTTTCAAATGCCATTTGTAAATCCAAGATGGCGACTTCCGGTGTCTGGAAAACAGCCGAAAATGACCAAATACCACCCAATATGAGTGTTCCTTTAACCACAATGACGCTCAGAGGCCAGAAATTGTTTCCAAATGGCATTTTGAAATCCAAGATGGTGACTTTCGGTTTCTGAAAAACAGCGGAAAATGACCAAATACCACCCAACATGGGTATTTCTGAAACTGTTATGATGCACTGAAGCCACAAATCGACCTCAAACAACATTTTGAATTGTAAAATGGCGACTTCCGGTGTCTGGAAAACAGCCGAAAATGACCAAATACCACCCAATATGAGTGTTTTTTTAACCAGAATGACGCTAAGAGGCCAGTTATTGTTTTCAAATGCCATATGGAAATCCAAGATGGCGTATTCTGGTTTGTGAAAAACAGCGACAAATGACCAAACACCACCCAATATAAGTGTTTCTTGAACCAGAATGACGCTCAGAGGCCAGAAATTTTCTCCTAATGCCATTTTGAAATCCAAATCGACCTCAAACAACATTTTGAGTTGTAAGATTGCGACTTCCAGTGTAAGGAAAACAGCCAAAAATTACCAAATACCACCCAATATGAGTGTTTCTTTAACCAGAATGACGCTCAGAGGCCAGAAATAGTCCCCTAATGCCATTTTGAAATCCAAGATGGCAACTTCCGGTTTCTGAAGAACAGCGGAAAATGACCAAATACCACACAATATGGGTACTTCTGGAATCGTAATCAGGGCCGGATTTAGAAGCTGGGGGGGCCGGGGCAAATTTGTTTGTGAGGCCCTCTTTTCTTGAAACATTTTGAGGTAACGTTCTGGAAGGTGACGAGCAAAAAAAAAAAGGTCGCCCTAGGTCAATTTCGTCGTGACAGTACCTCCAAAACTGATGCACCCAGGAAGGCCAAAGGAGGCTATCACGCCGGAGAATATCCAGAAAAATCGTGAAATCGTGCTAAATGATCGCAAAACGGACCGGTTTGAGCTAGTTGAAATTTCAAAACAACGCGTTCGTCATATCATTCATGAATGTTCTTTCACCAAGACGAAGCTCTCATTCACTCTGTTCATTTTACGCTCGGTGAATTTTTGTTTTCACTTACCATACCAAACAATCCCAAGGTTCTGCTGTACGTAAGAGTCGTCTCCACTCCACTCGGTCCATGGCTGTAGTTCGCCAGCTCCGCAGTCTGCATACGAGGCAGCAAACGACGGGTAGGGCCAATACTCTTACCACCCGAGGCTGGAAGGCATCGCACTCTTAAGCAGATGTATACCTAGAAATGGAAGGGCACTGGCATACTGGTGGATCGAAGTGATAGCTGACCTCTGCAGTGCGAGACGCAAAATGAAAATGTGCAAAGATCGGAGTGCCGCGCAGCTTTCCATTCCAACACGAACTCATGGGGTGAGGCCTGTTATGGCCAAGACCAGAGGTGCGTCAGTACCGGCAGAGCAATCACAAGCAATGTTGGAGCGGATCATATAGGGACTTTTCTCACGCAACGATAGTCAAATCCCTGGTTGTTGAGCCGCCACAAACAGTGAGAGATAGCAGTCGCGCAGAGGTGGAGGAAGCAGATTATGAACTCATTGGGATCACGAACCCCCTGAAGGTGAGCAAGGCACCGAGACCAGCCGAAGTACCGAACATGGCCATTAAGACAACCATGAAGATAGCCCCCGAGTTGGGGTCAGGGTGGTCATGCTTGAATGCTAAGATGACTGCCTCTTCCCGGACAAGTAAAAGCGACAGAGACTGGTATTACTGCCAAAGGCAGGGAAACCACCTGTCTGCTAGACACAAGATGCGGGAAAAATGCTTGATAGGGTAATCCTTAACAGACTTGCGAGAGTCTCCGAGAATGAAACCGGTCTGTCAAGTAACCAATTCGGCTTCTGTAAAGGTAGGGTTGCGGTGGATACTATTTCCTGCGTCACCAAGACGGCTCAGTGCGCACTTTTACTTCAGCATAGAAGGAGAAGGGACTCTATAGCCTGTGCACTTCGGAGTTTCAGAGTGCCGGTACCATTGTACAAGTTTCAAGAAAATACCTTAATGAATCATGTGCTAGTTTACAACACACTTGAGGGTCAGAATTGCGTCGCAATCTGCAAGGTTCCATCCTGGAAATTGAGAACTTTGCAGACAAAATGACTTTTGAAGTCAATCAACGAGGTTGAGTTGAAGGTCGCGCAATCTAGAAGCGTGATAGAGGACCGGATGAATTCCAGGAAACTGGAGTTAGCGCGCAATAAGACGAAGGTCATCATAGTGAACTATCGTAAATCGGAACAGGAGGCGTCGATTAGTGCTGGGGGATCATGCACTAACACCACCAGGTTCGCATGCGCGTTCCTAACCTAATCATACGAGGCAATGTGTCCTGGCTGACATAATAAATATCTGCACCATCGTCAAAGAGGACGTAGAGTGCTTCGGCCAACGTGACAGGAAGTGTTTCTTCGATAGTCAGGTGGCAGCTAGAATGGTCAAATTTCACCGAAGGAAGTTAGCTTCCACTTGCATATGTTAGAACACGTGGGCTGTTTTCCAGATCGTCCTAGGTTTACAAAGCACCAATCGACTGGTCAACTATCGAAATGTCAGTGAAAGCTAACTAACCGTCACCAGGTAGTTAGCTAAGAGGTTACGAAATAAGGGGGTGCGCTAAGCACAATCAGCCTTTCCTGAAGCAATGCGTAACGGTAGTCCCAGGGAGAAAAAAGGCTAAAGATTGATGAAAATGAGAAAGCAGTCTGCGTTGGGTACGCAAGTAGTCTTCCACCTGGTTGAACCACCTTGCCCAGCGCGCACTTTATCGGTTTGTCTCTTAACGATTGGTTTCAAGAACCATCTTTGGCAGGTTGTCATACGACATTATTTTGTGTAATTAGTATCCTGTAGATGATCAACTTGGTACAGCGGCGAATTCAATTCGATCGAAGTATCCTTCAGAGTCCTAATTAGGCGCGATTTCTTCTTATCATGCACCGATTTGTTGTCGGCAGATTTCATCTCTACCATCTTGCATTCAAGGTGGGAAGTTACTTTGTCTTCGAGGCTTTAATGGTCAGTTTAATCCGTTTGCCACAGCCCTCAATCCGATGTCCGGTGTCATCGGCGAAGCCAAAAAGTTCAACAAACAATAAGCAAAGTGACCATTAATTTGTTGTGAACACCTTTGAGTTTCGAGGGGGTACCTATGCCCTGGATACTCAAACCGCGAGCATTACTCGATGCATCGTCGCTTTGGCCAATCGCATTAGTTTATTCGAAGTCCAGTTGTGTTTACGTCATTTCTACATAACCTGCCGACTCGTGGTGGCCCCATGTACTGATTCGCAGTATTTGGGAGAGTACCTTGTAGGCGGCTTTCAGCAGAGCGATTGCCCGATAACTGCAGCATTCCAGCTTGTCGCCCATTTTGTGGATGGCAATGATCCAGTACACCGTTCTAGCAAGTGTTTCTTCACCGTATTTCAAGAGCTCACTGAGAAGTCGGTCCACTCCAGTAACTATGTTGTTTTTCGACCGGCCAACCTACCCCTCTGCCTCCAGAAGATCAGGGGCTGGAATTCTGCAGTTTGCTTACCGACCTCACTCTTTACGACAATTCTATTCGAATACTCATCGAGGAGTTAAATCTACCTTTCGATCACCTTACACCCGTCCGTAAGAAGGTTTTGCGAGAGCTATTCAGCTTTTCGTAGAACTTCCATCACGCGATCTAAGTCTTCTTGTTGGTGCTTCTACCTTCGGTGAAGTGAGTTTTGGCTGTGTTCGTTGGCATCGTTCCACGTTCGTTCTCTTACGGGGTTGCACTATTCTCACCCGTGCTGCATTTTTCTTTTTGTCTAACTGTTTATATTTGCCGTTAAACAAGTTGTTTCTGATATCTGGAAGATTTTGTACCTAGTGGCGCTACAGCAGTACTGCCTATGGTGGATCAAATGCTCCGCCAGTCATTTTCAAAAGTAGCTTCGTCAAGTTGTTCTTTCGTTGGTAGCACTGTCTCTAGCTACTGCGCGTATTCCATTGCAATCCCGGCGTTCCACAATTGCTGAATACTTGCGTTCGACTACGGCAGATATTATTTACCCTCGAAAAATTTACAGCTACTAGGTAGTGTCTCGAATTCACATTCGCAATGGTTGGTGCGAACATTGATGACGTCACCGTTTCAACTGATTCTAAGAAATCGATTTCATTCTAATTTTGTTGGTCGGGTGGATATCTTTGGGTTGGAAGAAGGTACTTCCCACTACCATACTACGGGAAGCTGCGAAGTTCACGCGACGCTGGCTATTGCCATTGAACGCGGAGTGCGGACAATCGGTTTGCACATTACGTTCCGTCCTGTGCGTCCATGCCTTCAATGGCGGTTTTCACGTTCCGTCGCGGGCAGCTATTATAGATCTACTCCAGCTCCATAGCTGGCTTTCTTCTCGTCGTTTTCTCTCATGTGGGCAGCGCGCATTGATGATGCTGTTGTTGAAGTAGCGGCCCTCTAGCCTCAAATCGTACATCCCTGCATTGATCGGCTGACACTCTATCACGCATAGACGCATCTTACCGGTTCTCAGCTGGCTGGTGGTGCCACAGCTCTAGTAGGCTCTCCATATCTGTTTTCATGTTTACCAATGTTCTTTTAACGCTACGACTTCGAAGTTGCGTGGCTATAACTCATCGTAAATAATCCTGCCGTATCCCGGAAAGCAGAGTGATTTGCAGTTTCATGTCCTGAGTTTCCAATCGTAGTCCGTCTTTTGTTACCTAGGTCCATGTGGATTGATCCGAGTCGTGTTAGCTTTTACGTTATTTGTAACATATTTTTTTCGGTGGTGGCTTGATGGAGCTTACACGGTGGTCTCACTGGTGGACCATCGTGTCAGTTCTGTTCAGAGTCCCAAGCTGACACCACAAAATTAATTAACTGCTCCTAACATTGAGAACAGATGATGTTTGGAGCTGCATCCCCTCGGTGTACGGACATCCAGGGTTGGCGGAGCATTTCCTCTACAATCATATCAATGAGAAAAAGTTCTGTTCTGAAGTATTTACGACAGTACTAAAAACATCATATCAAACAGACTGGCATCTCTGGGTTTATCCCATACTCCATCTGTTAAAGGTTGTATTTTGTTAGGAACGTGGTGGTAATTACGTCGCTATGAAGACATTGTGTGCGTATGCGATGATCCTGCCTGTGCGTTCCGATTACATTTACATCGCAAGCACACACACTGGCATGCGTCAGTTCCACCTTTATTCAAGAGACTACGCTGCCAGAACTGTCGCTCGATTTCAAACAAAGTTCTCAGTCTTCTTGATGTGATGTTTTTGACAGTACACATCATGATGTGTAGAACGTGGTGTAACGGTTTGGTCAAAAGGTAGGCGCGAGGCGAGGTAGTTTTTTTGCTTCGGAGGATTGGAGACGAAATATCGCTATTCGACAGTAAGCATTTTTCCTTGTTTATTTATATATTCTTGCTCACCTGGAATAGAAATGTCTCAATTTGTAGTGTCTAACTTGTGAGGCGCTTTTTAGAAGGACGAATATTGAGAGTAGGTATGTGGCATTGCCAGATTTACAATTTAAGTGCTCCTAATGATATATCTAACGATTCGAAAGTTTATTTTTAGTGACTGTTCATAAACAAACTCTTCCGCAATATTTTTATCCAATATTCTGCTTTTGACATACCGTTACACCATGTCGCTATACATTTTGAATATTTAATATAATATCTGCTTGTTCTTGAAGAGGTTGAATAAGAGTTGTTTGTTCTAGACAGCTTCAACCATAACACAAAAGCATGCATTTTGTTGTTGTTCTACTACGTTGCTACTTTTAACTTAGAAATACGCTATGTATGTTGGTGAACAACAAGGGTCACCCCAATACTTCATCCCTGGTTGGAGTCAACTATACAGTCCACTACATGTATATCCGAAAATAAGCGACATACGAGAGACAGGCTACTTTATTCGAAAGCAAGCGGCACACGGGAACTGAAGACGGTCACAGCAGCAGAATCGCACACCAAACATCATCATCATCAACATTAGCCTCTACCGAGCGCGCTGCTGATAGGTGGTGGTGAGCCCTTATCACTACCGTGAGAGCGAGATTGCTGATCTGCCAATCGAGGAGGATCGGTATCGGGAGCCAAAGCCAAAAAAAAGCATATTTCAATTAATGCACACTTTTTTGTGAATATTTTGTTTTGCGTTTCACTGCAAATTAATGGATCTTTATCCAATTAAAAAATTAGCGGAATCACAAATTGGTTTTTTCTTGGAGATTCTCTGGAATTGTTCCTGCCAGTAATGAGGTCCTGCCAGTAATGAAGATTTGATATGAATATATAAGTATGTGATATTTTCGTAATAGAGCAGGTTTCATTAACGAGTTAGTCTAGGCAGGCTTCTGCTAGGCTCAACGGATTTCCATCCAACTTGAATTCGTTTTACATACGATTTCCAGAAATGTCATCAATAGAATTTCCGAAGTAAATTTCAAACCATCTTTATTTATTCCATTCTAATAAATCTCTAATCACATTTCAGTTAAGTAAACAAGTTCATTGGATCGCTCCCCCAATGTACAATTCATCTTCCGTTTTCGGTTGCGTCTCTCTTTGCGCATCTCGTTTTTGGGGATGATAATTACAAGATGATGCACAATAAGTTACCAAAACAAATTTAAACGAACGCCATCATAAACGTGGCGATTAATTATACTGTGTAGTTAAAGAAGAAACAAATAATAACAATAACTGTTACGGAAGACAGCAATATGTACATCCGATATGGGCCGAAGGTGCTCTAAATGATCGCGTTGAATCCAGTTCGTACTTTCAAGTTGCATCGCGTCGTATAATTAATCCGCGGGTAGAACGTAAACGTAACTATTCTAATTTAGTCTAGTTGATTTGCAGTCCGAACTGCACCGATCCTCGCCGATCCCGCTGGCCTCCCTGGAAAAACACATTCTTGGCCCACACACGGCACTCGACATTGATGCTGCGTTTTACTACGAGGGAGAGGAAAGAAAAATTAGCTTTTAATTATAAAGTTGGAGATTGATTGCTTCGGCGCAGATCTCTGTGGCTCCAGTAAATAATGCAAGATGGCAAAGACAGATCTCTTAAGTACCTGTGGGACGCGCAAAATGGACCGCAACCAGGGGACTTAGATAACCAGCCTTGTTGGTGTACGGATAGTAGTACGAAGCCAGCCCACGGGTCGGATAGTAGTCAACCGGTCCCAATGCTTCCACATCGGCGGCATTCAAACCTTTGCAGGACACCCAAACTTGCTTGCGCTCCGGCCCTTCCGGAATAGATTTGATGTAGTCTACCAGCTCGGTGGGCATAGCCTGAGGTAGATCGTTGGCATCGTCGTAGTAATCTGGGGTCCAGCCATAGATCTGTATTCGAAATTTGCGCTCATTATTTGATTTATTAGCGATCTTCGCGGTTGAACTGTAATACCCTATTTAATTTGATGAATATGCATGGTGCAGATTTGTTGTAACTATAACCTTCGCTGGTTGAACATGGTCCAAGTTTGCTGACGTCGACGGCGCACACATTTCCACCTGTTGGCGGAGTGTTGAAATCGCAGATCACTTGATTTTTGCCCCCACCAGGAAGCAATGTTGGATCGTTGTAAGCTAAAAATTGACGAATAATTTCAATATCAAAGAACCGCTTAATTTGGTTATTTTTTCGGATGCCTTACGCGCCAGGAATTCGTTCAGTCGATCCACCCACAGCTTAACGTCGGTTCGGTTGGCGGCAACGTACTGCACAATTGCTTCCTCTTCCGGTGTAGCTGGCAATGGTCGATAGTTCACGCCGGGACTCGTACCGATTATAGACGCGTCCAGCTGCCATTTGGGATATTGCTGGTTCAGCGTCGAGAGTAGTCCTTGCATGCAGATTGCCACCAGCATCGCCAGCAGTATGTAGAAAATCGCGTAAAACAGAAACAGTTTGCCTGCAATGGAACGGTGGTGGGCGAAAGATAAATTATATAAGTTAGTAGTGCATATATTTGTTAGGAAAACTACATTTGCTTGATTGGAACTCTAACAGGTTGTCGGGCAGAATAATAATGTAGCGTAACGCATTTTTGTTGCGCGCGGTGCCGTACCGCCAACCAGTAATAGCGACGGCGGTGGAGACGGTAATTTGCATTTGACAGTAGATTGAATTATTATTGCTGCTGGCTGCAGCAAAGGGTGCGATAATGATGATCGTAGAAATCAGCATTTTTTCAATATCATATTTATTACAATAATTATTAGGAACGTGAGTGCTATGATGGTTATTGATCAATTAATCTAAAGCACGCCTAGAGTTCGTTGAATGTTGCTGACTAAGCACTAGTTTACCGTAACAGACAATAATTCTAACTTTTTTTGAATACAGTTTGAGGTCCAATAAAAAATAAATTGAGTAAATTTAGTTTTTCGGAGATCAACCAGTACCGCAGTATATTTTTTCGTCTCGTAGGTAGCCGACGAAATAAAAGAATAGAAAACAAACTTGTTTAATCCGACTATTTTGACGTCCGATGCGTAAGGTTGAGTCTGTTTAATAACTCGAGGTGAAAATATGAAAGCATGTGGTAGCTTTGGTACGAATATATTGGGTTTTCGTTCAACCCAACCATGAATGTTGGATTAATATTTAAAAAAAAAGAGAAACGTTTGCTCAAGCCAATAAACATTAAAATCGATGCCCCGAAGAACCCTGTAATAGGGCACATTTAAATTTTTGCCTTAAAATACAGCGTGTGACACTTCTATATCTAGAATTTTCTATGAGGAATGTTCTTCAAGAAAAATTTTCATATTATATTTTTTCAGGAAGACAAAATCATTATCTACATCAACCATCAACCGGTCAAACAAATCGTTTGAATGGTTGAAATATGTTTTATCATTATTAGACACACGGCGCAGGAGATAATCCCAAAATTTGATGTCCCGGCTTTTGTTCTGATATAAATCAAACGTCGAGATCAAGACTGTTTCCTGCTCCAAGTGTCTATTAATGATAAAAATATTTCAAGCATCTAAGCGGTTTGATCGATATAGTATCTCCGGCAAAGTTGTAGATAACAATTTTGTGCTTCCAAAAGAAATAAACACAGTAAAAATTTTTATTTTGTTTTTTTATTGGTTTGATAAATATGTGAATTTTTAGAATATTAAAAAGATAATATATTATCTATCATGTAGCAAAACAGGATTAGAAAAGCAGTGGTATGGTGCGCTCACTCACTCTCAATACGGATTGCGTTGCAGTAGAGACGCGAGTGCGGGAGAATATTGAAGAGAGAGAATAGGAGAGAATAACGTAAATGATTTCTTTCTTCAACGATACCACTTGCTGTGCAACTAGGGATACCATCCGTCCTGATTTAGCAGGACATGCCCTGATTTTGAGATCCGTTTGGAGCGTCCTGATTTATTTTTGATATTTTAGCATTTGTCCTGATTTTTCTGGATGATGCCGGATGTTCAGAAATGTTGAAGATTGTTCAGTACTTTAACTTTGACTCCGGAACGGAACGGACTCATTTTGAACGATTTTTTTTTCTTTGGTTGAATTTTGTCGAGAGAACTTGTCTAGTTCTTGCGACCCTCAACTATCTGACTTTTGGGTCCTAAAGCTATCCTGCTCTTTTGGCACCATAATGGCGTTCGCTATGATGCGTGTTCGTAATTTGCGAACGTCTTTGCTTACGTCAGTTTTGGGGATTTCTTAGGAATTGGCAACACAAATCTTACCAGATCTATTTCTCTTTTGATTGAATAAGTAAAGACTTCAAATTGACATGAGCAGAGTTGTCAAAAGGGTGGATGATTTAATACGAACTTTTCATTTTAGCCTCCGCCATTATGGCGCGTAAAAAGCTGGATATCACTTTTTATATATCATTTGAAAAACCGCGTTTTCTGAGCAAAACGTGATTTAAAAAAAAAATGTTTACTGTTCAAATTTAAAATGAAGAATAAAAAACTGCTCGAAATGTGTTAAATAACATTTCGCACAAGTACGGTATATGGGAGAATTGACATTTAAAAAATTTCGAGCAGTTTGTTATTCTTCATTTAAAAATCGTAGTACAACGATAAACGAAAATAAAAAAAACCGTGTAAAACTTTAGGACCCAATTTTGAACAGTTCACATTGCTGCATTTTTTAGGTATCTACTAACGCCTAATGAATGAAAGTTGCAAAATTGTATCGTCCGAGAAATACTTTAAATAAATAAATGAGTGGCATATTTTGAAGTGTAAATCTCAAATTACGTGTTTTATTTAATGATACCTCAAAAAAAGAAAACACCTCATATCAAATTTGTACCGGAAAAAGTTGTCCTGATTTTTAACCCCGACCAAATGGTAACCCTATGTGCAACGTACGTGCTGTTTGAATAAACCTTAGCGTCGTTCACGATATGGTTTTAGAATTCTGGAGTACTTTGTGATAAGGTCGTATGTCTAAACGTAAACAAAACGAGTGAGAGATGATTTGTGCTTGTGAAGTACAAGGGATATCACTCTCATCGTTTTGTTTACGTTTAGACATACGACCTTATTATACGTGACACGGTGAACATGGTAGCTTGTGTACCACTAGTGTCTAATTCAAAAAGCTTTTTTTTGTGTGAAATAAAGTGCTATAGGTGATCTAGTGCTAGTGATCCGACGGCCAAATTGGATATCTTAACGAATAAGTAGAAGTGTCTTTGCATGCTTTTGATTTATTCTGTTTTTTATTGATTTAATTTGTGCCAGCGCCGACCACCGCGTCTATATCACATAGACGCTACGGCTGCTGATTGAAATTTCATTGTTGTTTTTTTCATTGTTCGCTGCCTATAGCCTCTGCCGTTGCTGCTGGACGATACCAGCGTATTTGTCTGCAGCGGCGTCTGCTTGTTTGTATCGGGATTATGGATTGTGCGAAATGTGGCAATACCATTCGCATTAGCGATGATCCTGTTATTTGCGTTGGTAAATGCAAGTCTCAATTCCATAGAGTTTGCACACCACTGACAAAAATAGCAGCGAAAGTCGTAAATGATAATGATAATACTGTGTTTAAATGTGTATCATGTCTATCAGCCCAAGATGACGGCGGAAACATTGATGCTTTGAGTGGTGAGCTGACCAAGATTTTGGGTGTTTTGTCATCTATGTCTCAGTCGCTTACCGATAACCAAAGCAAAATTGAATCAAAGATAAATACGGCAATTTCAAGTGGTATCGAGATGATTTTGAAATCGGTCAGTGATTCTCTGCGTGAGAGTATGGTATGCATTGAAACCAGTGTTGCCAGTAAGCTGAATGATTTCAAAAAATATCTTGAAATTAAAGATCGGGGAAATAATACAGCCTCAATGAACAGAAAGAGAGCACGTAATGAGAGAACGGTTCACTCTGAATCGGACTCAAATCCCAGTAAGAAAATGTTTTTTGCACGCGATGAACTGATTGTGGACGATTCGAGACGCGATGACGAGGTTTTTTGTTGCAATAAACAAACCTACGCGAACGTTTTAGCGGGGTCAACTGGGGCCGTTTTTAAAAAAAAATCAAAGAAAAGAGAACCGTAAGGCTCGGCCGGTCATTGTGATCAAACCAGTCGAGTCTTCTCAATCTAGTGAAAACACTAGATTATTTTTGAAAGAAAAATTGGATCCAAAAATACACAAAATTAGCAATTTTAGGAACGGAAAGAATGGCTCGATTATTGCTGAGTGTGCAACAGGGGATAATGTTGAGGTTGTGAAAAAAGATATAGAGAACAATCTAGGTGAAAAGTATAGTGCTGTTATTCCCACAATTCCGAAACCAAAGTTGAAAATTGTGGGAATGAGTGATCGGTATTCCTCTGAAGACTTCATTGACCTGTTGAAAAGTCAAAATGACATCAACGTCAATGAAGTAAAAGTTATTGCGGAGTACGAAAATACTCGCTTCAAATATAATAAATATAATGTAATTGTTGAAGTTGACAAGGATACTTATAACGCCTTGATGAGTGCTGGAAAAGTAAGCATTGGGTGGGATAAGTGTCCTGTACAAGAGGCCATTAATGTTTTGCGTTGTTTTAAATGTGGAGAATTTGGCCATAAAAGCACGGAGTGTGTTAATCCCGAAACATGTTCCAAATGTAGCGGGCAACACAAGACATCTGATTGCTCTTCAACTGAATTTAACTGCGTGAATTGTTTAAAGTCAAATAAAGAATTGAAAATGAATTTGGACGGTAAACATCCAGCTTCTAGTTCACAGTGTCCGGTTTATCGGAGACTGTTCGAAAAAAGAAAAAGCAACATGTTTTTTAGTAAATAGCAGCTAAAAGAATCGCAATGTGAGAGGAAGTTAGAAATATTATATCTGAATATTGCTGGTTTATCTACAAATTATGTTGCTTTGCGGCATCTTGTGGAAACAAAACGTCCAATGTTAGTATTTATAACCGAAACTCATATAGTAGATGCTGATGCATTTGATCAGTATAGTTTTCCGGGATACAAAGTTGCTTTTTGCCTTTCGCATTCCAGACATACTGGTGGGGTTGCTATTTACGCCAAGGAATCAGTAACATTCAACATTCTATCAAACGAATCTGTTGAAAACAATTGGTTCCTTGGAATTTCAGTTGAAGGAGGCATGACGATTGGAAACTTCGGACTTTTATATCACTCCCCTAGTTCAAGTAACCAGCGTTTTTTAGAAATATTAGATAACTGGTGGGATAACTTCGTTGATTTAAACAAATTAAATGTCATTGCTGGTGATTTCAATATTGATTGGTTAAATGATCCAAATTCGAATCAATTGAAGCAGTTAGCTAACTTTTACAATTTAAAACAAACGGTTTCAGAATTTACGAGAATTTCCAGACATTCGCGTACATTAATTGATCACGTGTTTGCCAATTTTGACAACGTTCATTCTGTTACAGAGGCCGATTGTAAAATTTCAGACCATGAGACAATTTGTATTTTGATAAAGAATGATCGAAACCGTGATGAAAAGGTAAAAATTAAGTGCTGGAATAGATATTCAAAGCAAGCATTGTCTCAGCTTGTTTTGAGAAGCTTGGATTTTCTCCCAATAACTGGTGATTTGAATAATAAAGCAGCTGTTCTCACCAATACGCTGAAAGAGTGTACCAGTAGTCTAGTTTTTGAAAAATACATTGAATCGGATAAATCGAACAGCTGGTACTCTTTGGATCTTTTACGTTTAAAACGTAAAAGAGATAAAAAGTACAAACAATTTTGCCGAAGTAACGATAACAATGATTGGAATAGGTACACTGTCGCGCGTAATTTATATTCACGCGCCTTGAAAAATGCCCGTTGTGAATATATACAGAGGAAGTTCGATCAACATCAAAATAACAGCAAAGAGTTATGGAAAATATTAAAAACATTAATGAAAAATAAAGATCGTTTTCCGCAATCCATAACATTTGACGGTTTGAGAGAACAATCAGCGCGAGTAATAGCAGAGAAATTCAACAATTATTTCGTTGATAGTGTTCAATCGATCAATCAAAGCATTGATTTGGTCAATGAACCGGACGAGATAATACAGCCGATCAATAATAACTGTAGCTTTGATGGTTTTCATCCTATTACTTTTGCTGAGTTGAAAGATATTTGTTTTTCTTTGGAAAGATCAGCTGGTATCGACAATGTAAAGGGAAAAGTAATACAAGATTGCTTTTATGTTATTGGACACGACCTGCTGGACCTTGTTTATGAATCATTACAAACGGGGCATGTGCCTGAAGTTCGGAAGGAATCTCTTGTGGTTCCTATCCCCAAGATTACTGGGACGAATAAAGCCGAAGAGTTCCGTCCCATTAACATGTTGCACACATTAGAGAAAATATAAGAACTTGTTGTAAAAGGCCAGCTGATGAATTATTTAAATAGTAATAACTTGCTAATCCCAGAGCAATCAGGTTATCGAGAGGGTCACTCTTGTGAGTCTGCTTTGAATCTGGTGTTAGCAAAATGGAAAGAAAAAATCGAGGCTAAAGAAACTATTTTTGCGGTGTTTTTGGATCTTAAACTCGCTTTTGAAACAATTTCTAGGCCCTTATTGTTACAAACATTGGAGCGCTTTGGTATCGTAGGGACAGCATACAAATGGTTTGAAAGCTATTTGTGTGCTAGAACTCAGAAGACTCGTTTTAACGATTTTGATTCGGATTCCATTGCTAATACACTTGGTGTACCGCAAGGAAGTGTTCTAGGGCCCATTTTATTCATTATTTACATTAATGACATGAAGCGAGTTTTACGGTTCTGTGATATTAATTTATTCGCTGATGACACTGTTCTGTTCATTGCAGCGAAGCATTCGCTTGCTGTTGTAGCACTTCTAAACCAAGATTTACATTATCTAGCGAATTGGTTAAAATTTAAGCAACTAAAGTTAAACATTTGTAAGACAAAGTACTTGATAATTTCTTCAGCCAACTCCAGACTAGACGTAAATATTGAAATTGATGGTGAGACGATTGATCGCGTGAATGAAATAAAGTATCTTGGAGTAATTATTGATGACAGATTAACTTTAAAGTCTCACATTGATAATGTCATCAAAAAAATGGCCAGAAAATACGGTGTCTTGTGTCGGTTAAAGGATGAATTGACTATAAGAAGTAAAATTCAGTTGTACAAGTCAATTATTTCACCACATATAGATTTCTGCTCATCCATTTTATTCCTGGCAAACAATACGCAAATATTGAGATTGCAACGTTTACAAAATAGAATTATGCGATTAATATTAAAATGTAATAGATACACTTCCTCGAGTTTTATGCTGGACGCATTGCGATGGCTTTCTGTGAAGCAAAGAGTATATTTTTTGACAATGGTGTTTCTATATAAAATTTTTAATAATATGTTGCCTCGATATTTGTGTGACCGGATTGATAGAGGAAGAGATTTGCATAGGTACAACACTAGAAACGCGGAAGATGCCAGAACACCAAATTTTCTTTTTGGAAGATCACAGAACTCTCTGTTGTACAAAGGAATAAACTTTTTCAATTCGATGCCCAGGCAAGTAAAACGTGCAGCAACAATGGCAGAGTTTAAACGGCTTTGTATTTCACACATAAAGTCTGTTTTGTAGACAGCATAGATTTTTTGTAAATTTATAAAGAAGATTGTAAAATTGAAATATTTTTTTTTTAAATTTATTTGGTACATTAAGTTATTATGTTCATTGATGATGATGGATTTTTTGTTTGAATATAGTTATATAATATTAAATAGTAGAGTAAAAAAAAAAAAGAGTCGGCTACACATGTTTGAGTCACGCGCGCGGAGACTGACATAGACAATCTTGATATGAGTACATCAGGTTTAAACCCCTGAAATGGAAACAAAAAGCATATCGGGTTGACAAATTGCTTTTTGGCTTGTAATATTTTCTAAATTATTTTATTTTCTTTTTAACAATTCATCTGTTTTCACAATTTAAAATAGGGTTTGGAGCGAAAACTGAAATGGCTTGAGTTTGCCTGTGATCTGTAGAGCTCGTTATCGAGAACTATAGTATCATTGGATCTCTCTCGTAGTTCTAGATCGTTATCTAGAACCAATGCTGATTAGTGCACGCTCTTAAACATTAGGTTCAATTCCTAATCAAGTCCAGATAATTTTCGGGTTGGAAACGTTCTGGATGAGCCTTGGATTGGAAATCCGTCAAATTTTTTTTTTTAATTTTTGGTATTCATTTGAAGGGTTACTATGTCTGAAATTAATAACCAGTCCGTTATTTGTTTGCCAACTGGTTACATTGCATGTTTTTAAAAATATCTCATATAGATAAATCGTCCAGCTCAAACCGATGTAGGGGTATGAGGTGGGACCATCATCATCATCACAAAATAGTCGAGAATTGTTGTTTATTGCATGACATAAATAGTACCAATTGAAATCGACTTTCCAAATTTTGTTTAGCTTGCTTGGTTTTGCCTTCTAGAAAAAATCCCCATAAAAATTCCAGAACCAGATTTAGTCACAAAGTAATATTTCCACAGACAGAAATTCGAAGCAACCTTCAGATGCGTAGTTTTTTTCGATATTCCTTCGCCGAAATAAAGTTAAAGATACTAGAAGCTTTGTTTTTCTGAAGAATCGATGACGGCCACATGGCAGCGAAATAAGAAGGTGACAAAAAAGAGGAGTGCTAATTTCCTTCTTTGGTTATTATAGGTTACAGAAACAAAGCCACAACTAGAGAATGACGGGGAAAATTGAAACCCAGTGTTTCAGAAAGTTTGCTTTAAGTGAAATTTGTTCAATAAAATCAATCTAGCAATAGTCTTGATTCCGGGAGGTCGTTTTTCCGCGTACCGGAACTATGTATTACAAGTCTCTTACAAAGGTCTAGAAAATTTACATAGTCTTTGTATTCAGACCTTCGGAAATCGTGCTCCAAAGTTGTCAAAGTTTCACTTTTTCGGCCGATGAAAAAGCATGAAATTTTCAATATCGTTTTTTATGCCAAATATCTTTGAAATGCATGACACGTCGAGATATAGAGCTATCTAAACAAAAAAAAAAGAATTTTTTCGGGACAATTTGATTTTGACAATTTTGGTGCATATTTTCATCGTTCAACAATGTGAAACTTCGACCGCTTTGAGGCTCCACAACTCGATGTCCGAAAGTGCTGAAATTTTGCATGATGATTTTCGTTGAAAACACGAAGCTTTAGAACCCTGCTGCTAAGCGAAATTTAAAGGGACCTAATAAAAAATGATGCAAAACCCTGACATTGAAAAAAAAGTTATATAGCAGGCTCTGGAGAGGGGACTGAACCTTAACCGCTCTCCTCCTGGCTACGCCACAGATAATCATTAATACCATTTTCTCATACACCCTTTTCACAAATTAGTCGTAATTGAAAAAAGATTACCAATATCACAAAATGATGTTTTTAACCCATTGTGTATCAGCAATACCAAAACCAAATACCAAATTGCTTTATTAGCAATACCGCAAATGAGAGTAAATGACATGCTTGTCATTGATCGGTGCTGGTATGTATGCTTTCATCCATTCTTACTGTTCTACTAACTACTCATCCTGCCAATTATTACACTGCACAGTGGTCCAATAAGGCAAAAAGTGGAACTTAATTCCGTAGCGCCTTTCACCTTCATCCTAGCTTAATAAAGTATTCGGAACAATTGTTTGTATGAATGACCCGCATAATCGCAAACTGTCACAAAGTATGAAAAGTTTACTATACTAAAAATAATAAATTTAACTTTTATATGTTAAGAGATAGAAGAATAGTTAATTCAGCAAAGTTGTAGAAGGTTAAAAAATATAACTTTGTTGAATAAAAAAATATCCTATCTTCTTTCGGTACAAAGTTATGAAGTATATTACATGGAACTTACATAAAAGTTAGTTTTTTGTACTTAACTTTTGTTAGTTGCATTTTACACTAAAGCATTGTTCGGAGGAATTGTTAGGACACACAAGACACACATTTTTGCCAAAGGTATATATCTCCAGGACTTTTCCTTACAAAGTTATATCATATTTTAGCTTATTTTTTCGATAAATTCAAGAACGTTAACGTAGGTTAAAAAGGGGCGAGTGGAATCATGATGTCAATACTTTTCCTTGAAGTTAAACTGAAGTACTATAAAATCCTTTAGGTTTCATTTGTCCCAATCCACCCATATTAGAGTACGGTGAGAGCTGTAACTCTGTACCCAATGAAAATAGGAATTTTATTTGTTCAGCAAAGTTTCATATTTTTGCACGTTCTAAAACTTTGCCGAATTAACCATTCCTCTATCTCTTAACACAAAAAAGTTAGTATTTTTGATATATGAAAACCTACTGTAACATATGCTCGCCGTACTCTAATATGGGTGGATTGGGACAAATAGAACCTAAAAGAGTTCAAAGTACTTCAGCTTAAATTCAAGGAAAAGTATTGACATCATGATTCCACTTGCCCATTTTTAACCTATACGTTCATGAAATTATCGAAAAAATAAGCTAAAATATGATATAAATTTGTAAGCAAAAGTCCTGGAGATATATTTTGTGTGTCCTAACAATTCCTCCGAACAATACTTTCGTGTAAAATGCAACTAACAAAAGTTAAGTACAAAAAACTTACTTTGAAGTAAGTTCCATGTTATATATTTCATAACTTTGTACCAAAAAAGATAGGGGTTTCATTTGTTCAACAAAGTTTCATATTTTTTAATCTTCTACAACTTTGCTGGATTAACTATTCTTCTATCTCTTAACATAAAAAACTTATTTTTTTTATTTTTAGTACAGTAAACTTTTCATACTTTTTGACAATTTGTGATTATGCGGGTCATTCATACAAACAATTGTTCCGAAGACTTTTTAGGCTAGGATGAAAGTGAAAAGCGCTATGGAATTAAGTTCCACTTTTTGCCTTATTGGATCAAAGCTCAAACTAAAAAACCTAAAATATTAAAACCTAAATCCACCTAGCGGTCAGACCCAGCCTTTCTCATTCAAACTTATTATTTGTAAAAATAGATTTACATGAACGCTTCGATCCAATAAATGTATATTCACTCTTTAGGTTCTAAAAAAATTGATGTTGTTATCTATGCATATAAAAATGCAGTCCGGTCTGTCTGTCTGTCTGTCTGATCCATATTGGCTCAAAAACTACCGAACCGATCGACGTGAAAATTTGTGTGTAGGGGTTTTTGGTGCCGGTGAAGGATCCTATGATAGTTTGAGACCCCAGCCTCTTCTGGAAGGGAGGGGTCCCATACAAATGAAACATAAATTGCTGCACAACTCAAGAACAAACCAAGCAGGTAAAACCGAATTTGGCATGTGGATGTTTTGAGAGGTAACAAATATGTCTATAATAGTTGGACGCCCCTCCCTTTTCTGAAAGGGAGGGGTCCCATACAAATGAAACACAAATTTCGCACAGGTCATGAACCAATCAAGAAAATACAACCAAATTTGGTATGAGAATGCTTTTAGAGGTAAGAAATATGTTCCATAATCGACCTCAGGCAGCATTTTGGATTGTAAGATGGCAGCATCCGGTTTCTGGGAAAACAGCCAAAAATGGCCGATTTCCACCCAATATAATAATATCCGGATCTAAAATGATACACAGTAGTCCAAATCGACCACAGATACCATTTTGAATTCTAAGATGGCGACAATAATGCAAGAAGCTAACCCCAGACACCATTATGAATTGTGTAATGGCAACTTCTGGTGTCTGGAAAACAGCCAAAAATGGTCGATTTCCGTCTAACATGAGTATCTCCGGATCTAGAATGATACACAGCAGCTGAAATCGACTACAGACCCCATTTTGGATTCTAGGTTGGCGACTTCCGGTTCCTGGGAAACAGCCGAGAATGATCGAATAACACCAAATATGGGTGTTTTTTCAACCAGAATGACGCTCAGAGGCCAGAAATTATCTTAAATACCATTTTGAAATCCAAGACGGGGACTTCCGGTTTGTGAAAAACAGCCTAAAATAACCAAATACCATCCAATATGAGTGTCTCTGGAACCAGAATGATGCAATGAGCTAACAATTGACCTCAGGCACCATTTTGAATTGCTAAATGGCAACGAAAATGACCGAATAATACTCAATATGGATATTTACGTAATCGAGATGATGCAAAGAAACCAAATATTGACCCTCGACACCATTTTGAATTTAAATACGACCACTGTTAGTTTCTGGAAAACAACCAAAATAACTAAAAACCTCCCAATATGAGTATTTCCGGTGTCAGATTGATGCCAGAAAATTTGCTGAAAATGACCGAATACCACCCAATATGAATATATACAGAATTTGGGCGATATACAGAAGCCAAAAGTCGAGTTAGTTGTCATTTCGATAAAACCAATCATTTCAAACGATTTGTTATTTGACTTTGATCATATCCTATGGCCGATTCGTCGTGCATTTGCAGACTTTAAACACATCGCAAGGAATCAATTAATTTGGAACGTTCAAATAGTACGATACCACATTTAAATAATGTGGAGTCCACATATATCAGTCAAAGCAGGCATAGTTTTGAATAGCCTTTGAATTTCTTTTCTTTCCATATCTTTTGAGCCACATATCAAATTGTTATGAAGTTTGTTATTTGTAAGTTTGAGAGATGACTCGTTCGTGTGACACTAGTTATGTTCAAATAAGTCATGTAATCTTTGAGATAATAGACTTTCGTTGTTTTATTGACAATTTAATACATAATGGTGGCTTAAGTTCAATTATAATCAAATGAAATGGGAACGTATAGGGCAGCCAAACTTTGAAACCACGTGTTCAATCATAATTCATCAGTTAACCCTTAACTAGCCCGCTCATCTGATTGATCAAATCGGTTGTGTAGTTCCTGAGATAAAGAAGTTTCGTGATTTTCACATCTTGGTACTTTACAGACGAAGTTACAGTCCGATTACAGTAAAACTCAATAGGGTGTTACGAGGCAGCTAGATTTATTAGTTGACACTAATTTTGTGGAAATCGGGTCAGCCATCTCTGAGAAAAGTGAGTGAGTTCAAGTAGTCTTCGGAATATGTTCCTTTTCATAGCTGGATTTCACATTTTTAAACATAGCAGGCAAAGTAATTGTCTGATTGCAAAACAAATCCATAGGGTCTTATGGCGCAACTAGACCTTCCATTTGACACTGATTTTATGAAAATCGGTCCAGCCATCTCTGAGAAACATGAGTGAGATTAAGTAGTCTTCAGAACACGTTTCTTGTCATAACTTTTGAACCACAAGTTCAATCTTTATGAAATTCAAAAGTTAAGGGTTTTTTAGGTAGCTAGTTCATTTGAAACCAATTTTGTTCAAATCGGTTGTGTAGTTTTTGAGATAACGAGGTTCATGATTTTAACATTTTGATACATAACCTCTAAACTAAAAATCCGACTACAATGAAATTTAATAGGAGTCTTATGGGACAACGAGACCTTTCATTTGCAATTAATTTCATGAAAATCAGTCCAGCCATCTCTGAGAAAAGTGAGTGAGGATTAAAATCTGCACATACACACACACATATACACACACACACACACACACACACACACATACATACAGAAAATGCTCAGCTCGTCGAGCTGAGTCGAGTGATATATGTCATTCGGCCCTTTGGAGCACTTTTATACTTTCGGTTTTGCAAGTGATTGCTATACCTTTCTAGGAGAAAGGCAAAAAGAAAGATTACAGCATTTCAACCATTCTCCTGTGAATTTTGGTGCCCCTAGCACCCAACAATTTTTTTCAGAGACTTAACTGTATTTTCTCGTAAACATAACGTTGAAGCGACGCACCCGACGAGCAATTACCACACGCTCAATTTTGGTTACTCTAAACTGTGTAAGGTATCTCTCATTTTTGTTGAAAGCTGAATTTAACGTTTATATATTTTCGAGTAAGATTGCCATACGTCAAAATCTGAGTAAAAATTTTTCTTTTTCTGGCTTGCATAGAAATTAATAAAAAGGAGTTAAAGTTACCCAGTTTGGGTAAAATAATAAAATTTTATGTTTGTGTTCTTTTGTAAATCTGACACATCAAATAAAATAATCTTAAAACAGTCTAAAAATTATGTTTATTTTACATTGAAACATTACAAATGTTTTGATTGTGTATTGTTGATTGTTTGGTTCGATGACAGATTAAGTATGTACTTACTTCTAGCCAATGAATAAAAGGTCCTAACGTTTACGGTAAAAAATGGACTTTTTTGAGATGGTGATGAAAAAAAACTAAGACAGATAATTGAGTTGGATCTTGCGAGCGGTCTTCCGGCAGTTAACCGGAACATTCGCCATGTCGGACGAAAACATGCGTGTAGGCACGTTTTTAGGCTCTTTTATCGTTTTTTTAAATAATTCCTCCTCTCTTTTTGCGACAAAATTGTTGGAATAGATCTAGCGCTTCAAGTATGCCCAGAAATTCTCGATGGGTACCACATCGGTATTCAGCAGCTCCATCTCCTCCAACAATCGCTTCAAGTAGTGGGCCGACGCCAAATCTGGCCAGAAAACCGTGTCTTCGCCCTTATGGTATTTCTTGATGAACGACGCAACTTCTGGCAGGCACCTTGTACTATAAATTTCCCTGTTCACGGCCAGCCCGGAGCGAAAGAAGAGCAACTTTAACATCGCTTTTCCCCCCCAATGCAAGTATAGGTCGTGAAGACTCATAAGTAATTAGCAAGCCATTGACATCCCTACACCGAGTAACAGTGAATGACAATAAACTTGGCTCAAACTCATTTGGGTTTGAAAATTGGCGGTGATATGCTATCTCATTTACACATATGTTGAGATGTTAGCCCTTGAAACATTAAGCGATGTCATAGGGCTGGTTATCAAGCCATAAATATGCCTAAAACTCATGATTCGGTCATTTATAGATCGCGCCATTAAGTATAGGCACAGTGGAAAGACGCCATTTCACTGCAAATTACTTTTTGTGCGTCGGGTTGGCTGCGTTAATTTGTTTACGATGGTTTCGTCGTTTTCAAGGGCAGTGATTTTTTTTTTCAAATCAATAAGCGCAGTGATTTGTCATCATTTATTTTCAAAATGAGAGAACTTATACTGGTACGCCGTATACCAGGATCGTAATATATCATCGTAGGTGGTGGAAAATGCTTGCTCCGTCCAATTACCTGGAAATGATTGAAATTTTTTGATATGTTCGAGAAAAAAAAGTTGGAGCTAAGAAACCAAAATACTCTTCAGTGTGATCTAAAGAAAAATAGATCCTTTCAATAGAAGTAGGTTTTTGTGACCACAAGTGATATTATTGGGATGTAAAAATTTTGGCTCCTTGAAAAGAATCAAAATTGTTTCATTCATGTATGTAATTCTATGGTGATGTATTCTGTCACTTTGTCAGTTAGCTGTAAGATTCAAGATCAATTTTAACTGGCTTCCAGAACTCCGGTTAGCCTTGTAAGGCGAGGGTTATATACTGCTTTCGTGGATTCAGAACCATTTTGAAGAGTTTTCCTGGATTTTCAATTATTTCTGCTGAACTTTCTTTGGCATTCATGCCACATGTCCAGCCTCTTTCTCACCGACCAATGTCACGTTATTAGCAACTCATTAGATGATATATTAAACAGTAAATCGGAATGCTTGGACGTCTGCTTTTTTGATTCTTTATCAATCCTCATCAGCTTTGTATAAATCAGTTCAATAAGCTCGGTTGAAACGCAAAGCTGAACCGTGCGCTGCATTCAAATCTTCGAACAGATGATGTGTCCGCAAGTTCTATTCTCAAAATCAGTGAAGAATTTGCTCGGAGATAATCTGTAGTTGATCTTCCTTTTCGAAAACCACACTGATGATAATGGTCTGATTTTGTTGAACTGAATACGGGAGAGTACCTGATAGACGGAAATAAATAGTGTTATACAACAAAAATTTTCATTCTGTGCCGAACACGCATCAGTACTGGACGTGTTTGGTGATCGGTCCGATAGAGTATAAAACAAAAGACGTGTGAACAAGTGTTGGCATTGTTTGCCTGGTCAAGTGAAATAAATCCGGGTTCAAGGTCGTGCCTTTGTGCAACTGTTTCGCATCGTGACTGCCAGCTGGTGCGTAAGCCGATTTGGCTGCTGGCTGGATTGTGCTACAGCAGTGGACGAGACACAAACGAGGAAAAAGAAGAAGCCATCAGTGTCAGCGAGTTGTATCGCTGTGTGGAGTGATCTCACACCTGGCTCGCTGCTGGTGGCTGTTTGGTGCTGCTGTATTGGTGCTGCTGGCTGTAACGGCTGCTACTTCGAACGATCGGACAACCAACCTTACTGGAAGGGAGAAATAAAAAGGTACGTGTTCTTGTCAGCGCTAGTGCGCTAGACTTAGCGCGATGGATGTAGATCCCTCGCCTCCCGCGCCACCATCCCCGAACCCCTCTGACCCTGACCCTTCTGTTACCCCCTCCCCTGTTCATTCTTCAGTCCCCCCTCGCCCCAGGCTTTACCCAGACGGAGCCCAGGGCAGCTATACTGTTTATTTTCGGCCAAAGGCAGGACCGAAATCGAAAAAGTTGAACCTCTTGCAGATTTCTAAAGACCTGACGAAGGAGTACAAGGGCGTGACCGAAATTTCCAAGGTCCGGCCTAACAAGCTCCGTGTCGTGGTCGGTAACCTGAAAGAGGCCAACGATATAGCTTGCTCTGAGCTCTTCACACGCGAGTATCGCGTTTACATACCCGCACGAGACGTGGAGATCGACGGTGTCATAACCGATTCGAGTCTGTCCGTCGAGTGTATACTGCAAAGTGCCAAAGGGTGCTTTAAGAACAAAACGTGTCCCGAAGTAAAGGTGCTCGACTGCAAGCAATTGCGGTCAGCATCGATCATCGGTGGCAAAACAGTATACACTCCGTCAGACTCGTTTCGAGTTACGTTCGCCGGGTCTGCACTACCAAGCCACGTCTCGATCCACCGGGTTCGTCTCCCTGTGAGGCTCTACGTGCCCCGCGTCATGAACTGCCTGAATTGCAAGCAGTTAGGCCATACAGCCGCCTACTGCTGCAATAAGGCACGTTGTGGCAAGTGTGGGGAGTCTCATGCGGAAGATTCTTGCAGTGTTAACGCTGAAAAGTGTATTCACTGCGGAGAAAATCTGCATGAGCTCTCGACATGTGCGGTGTACATGCAGCGCAGGGATAAAATAAAACGGTCTCTCAAAGAGCGTTCAAAGCGTTCCTACGCTGACATGCTGAAGAAGACCGTTACCACTTCTCCCGTTACTTCGAACCCCTTCGATCTGTTGTCCTCTGATGAAACCGATACTGACGATTCACCAGCGGGAGCATCTTACGCCAATCCTGGGGAGTCTAGAAAGAGGAAAAATATTTCCTCTCCTAAACTTCCCAGAAAA
Source organism: Wyeomyia smithii (assembly GCF_029784165.1). Classification (NCBI taxonomy): domain Eukaryota; kingdom Metazoa; phylum Arthropoda; class Insecta; order Diptera; family Culicidae; genus Wyeomyia; species Wyeomyia smithii. Next base: position 93,078,420 of record NC_073696.1, read on the forward strand.
GGTCCTAAGATTTCTCACAGTGAAATGAAAGTTACAAACAAACCAAACAGTGCTGCGGAAAAACCGAAGCAAACTCCTCCTGGGCTAGCAAATTTAAAGTCCCAGAAGGAGTTCCCAGCACTGCCAGGAACATCTAAAACCCCAGTTGCTCCTTTTACACTCCCAGTTGATGAAACAAACTCTGGATTAGTGAAATTTTCTGACATTGTGGACTGGATTTTTGAAACTTTCAATGTACCCGATCCAATTAAAATTTTTCTTACAGCATTCCTCCCAACAGTTAGATCATTTTTGAAGCAGTTGACTGCCCAATGGCCTCTCCTTGCAGCGATTGTATCCTTCGATGCCTAATTCAACTGCGTATATGAAGGATTCTATCTCTGTCTTACAGTGGAATTGTAGAAGTATTTTACCAAAAATTGATTCGTTTAAAGTTTTGATAAATAAAAACAAATGCGATGCATTTTCCCTTTGTGAAACTTGGCTTACTTCAAATATTGATCTCAACTTCCATGATTTTAATATTATTCGCCTTGATCGAGACACCCCATATGGAGGAGTACTTTTAGGGATTAAAAAGTGCTATTCTTTCTATCGTATTAACCTCCCCTCGATTCCAGGCATCGAAGTTGTCGCATGTCAAATGACAATACAAGGTAAAGAGCTTTGTATTGCCTCAATATATATTCCCCCCAGAGCACAGGTTGGGCAACGGCTGCTCTTTGATTTAATAGAACTTCTTCCCTCGCCACGTTTGATTTTGGGAGACTTCAACTCTCATGGCGTGGCTTGGGGTTCCCAATACAATGATAACCGCTCCTCTTTAATCTATAACCTTTGCGATGACTTCGACATGACTATTTTAAATAACGGTGAAATGACACGTATCCCGAAACCTCCAGCGCGCCCAAGCGCTTTGGATCTATCCTTATGTTTGACGTCGCTACGGTTGGATTGCACATGGAAGGTAATCCTCGATCCTCACGGTAGCGACCATCTGCCTATTCTTATTTCAATTACTAACGGGTCAACTCGCATGCGACCAATTGACATTCCGTATGACCTCACACGAAATGTCGATTGGAAGTTATACGAGGAAATGATTTCAAAAGCGGTCGAGTCGATTCAACATCATTCACCACTTGAAGAATACAACCTCCTCGCGGGCTTGATTCTCAACGCCGCGTTGCAAGCCCAAACGAAGAAATATCCCGGCGTAACGATCAAAGAACGGCCTCCCACTCCGTGGTGGGACCAAGAGTGCTCCGATGTCTACACGCAAAGATCCGACGCGTTTAAGGCCTACCAGACGGGAGGTATACCTGGCGACTATTTACGGTATTCGGAGCTTGATACCAAGCTTAAAAGCTTGGCTAAAGCAAAGAAACGTGGATATTGGCGTCGGTTCGTGAACGAGACGTCGAGGGAGACATCGATGAGCACTCTTTGGAACACAGCCAGAAGAATGCGGAATCGCGTAACGGTCAACGAAAGCGAGGAGTCTTCAAGTAGGTGGATATTTGATTTTGCCAGGAAAGTATGTCCGGACTCTGTTCCTGAGCAAAATATTGTTCGCGATGCGTCTCCGGGCCACGACGCGATAGAATCACCTTTTACGATGGCAGAATTTTCAGTTGCCCTCCTGTCCTGTAACAATAACGCGCCTGGATTAGATAGAATCAAATTCAACTTGTTGAAGAATCTACCCGGCAATGCCAAGAGGCGCTTGTTGAACTTGTTCAATAAGTTCCTGGAGCAAAACATTGTACCGCAGGATTGGAGGCAAGTGAAGGTGATCGCCATCCAAAAACCAGGGAAACCAGCTTCTAATCACAACTCTTATAGGCCGATTGCAATGCTATCCTGTATCCGGAAATTGATGGAAAAAATGATACTCCGTCGTTTAGACCACTGGGTCGAATCAAATGGTCTACTATCAGAAACTCAATTTGGCTTCCGCCGTGCCAAAGGGACGAATGATTGTCTTGCGTTGCTTTCAACAGATATTCAGCTGGCGTATGCTCGTAAAGAACAAATGGCGTCTGCGTTCTTGGACATTAAGGGGGCTTTTGATTCCGTTTCTATTGACATTCTTTCGGGTAAACTTCACCGACAAGGATTTTCTCCAATTTTGAACAATTTTTTGCACAATTTGTTGTCCGAAAAGCACATGCATTTTACGCATGGCGATTTGGCAACTTTTCGCATTAGCTACATGGGTCTTCCCCAGGGCTCATGTTTAAGCCCCCTTCTTTACAACTTTTATGTAAATGACATCGACGAATGTCTGGCAAATTCATGCACGATAAGACAACTTGCAGACGACAGTGTAATCTCTGTTACAGGAGCCAAAGCTGCCGATTTGCAAGGACCATTGCAAGATACCTTGGACAATTTGTCTGCTTGGGCTTTACAGCTAGGTATCGAATTCTCTCCGGAGAAGACTGAGATAGTAGTTTTTTCTAGGAAGCAACCTGCTCAGCTTCAAACACAATTAATGGGTAAAACGATTTCTCAGGTTTTGGTACACAAATATCTTGGTGTCTGGTTCGACTCTAAAGGCACCTGGGGTTGTCACGTGAGGTATCTGATGAAAAAATGTCAACAAAGAGTGAATTTTCTTCGTACAATAACCGGACAATGGTGGGGAGCCCATCCAGGAGACCTTATAAGGCTTTACCAAACAACGATATTGTCTGTTATTGAATACGGGTGTTTCTGCTTCCGCTCTGCAGCAAACACACATTTGATCAAACTGGAGCGAATACAATATCGTTGTTTGCGTATCGCCTTAGGTTGCATGCAGTCGACCCATACGATGAGTTTGGAGGTTTTAGCTGGAGTACTACCATTGAAAAACCGCTTCTGGAGCCTGTCTTCTCGTATTCTAATCAAATGTGAGGTCTTGAACCGTCCCGTGATTGAAAATTTTGAAAGGTTAATCGAACTTCATTCTCAAACCCGTTTTATGACATTGTATCTCAATCACATGTCCCAAAATATTAACCCTTCTTCGAATATTCCAAATCGTGTCGACTTATCAAATACTTCTGATTCTACTGTGTTTTTCGATACATCCATGATAGAAGAAACTCGTGGAATCCCGGATCATTTACGCGTGCAGCAGATCCCTAAAATTTTTTCCAATAAATATCGAAACATCAACTGCGACAATATGTACTACACTGACGGATCACTTCTTGATGGGTCCACTGGCTTCGGTATCTTCAATAACAATTTAACCGTCTCCCATAAGCTCGATAATCCTGCTTCTGTTTACGTCGCAGAATTAGCTGCAATTCAGTACACCCTAGGGATTATCGAAAAAATGCCCACGGACCATTATTTCATCTTTACGGACAGTCTCAGTTCCATTGAGGCTCTCCGATTGATGAAAGATGTTAAGCACTCTCCGTATTTCCTGGGGAAAATACGGGAACATCTGAGTGCTTTATCCGAAAAATCTACTCAGATTACCTTAGCGTGGGTCCCTTCTCACTGCTCGATACCGGGTAATGAGAAAGCGGACTCTTTGGCTAAGGTGGGCGCAACAAACGGTGATATTTATGAAAGACCAATTGCCTTTAATGAATTTTTCGCACTTGTACGTCAGAATACGATCATCAGTTGGCAAAATGCTTGGACCAGAGGGGAATTGGGAAGGTGGTTACATTCCATAATCCCCAAAGTATCGACGAACCCGTGGTTCAAGGGGTTGGATGTAGGTCGGGATTTCATTTGCGTGATGTCCCGGCTTATGTCCAATCACTATAGATTTGACGCGCTCCTCCGTCGTGTTGGGCTCGGGGAAAGTGGTATCTGTGCATGTGGTGAAGGTTATCACGACATAGAGCATGTGGTTTGGTCATGCCCTGTACACCGTGACGCCAGGTCTAAATTAATAGCTTCCCTGCAGGCCGAGGGTAGACAGCCGGCTGTTCCTGTTCGTGATGTCTTGGCGAGCCGTGACCTATCCTACATGTCCCTTATATACGTTTTCCTGAAATCCATCCACGCCCCAGTCTAGTCCCGTTCCCCTCCGTCTACACCCAACAAAACGACAAGAACACGTTTGAACCTTAAGCACAAAACCAGCAACCAGACCCCGCACAATAGAACCAGGACCCAAGGACTACGAGCCTCTGTCCCAACTCACGACATCGTGGCTCAGCAGAACGAATCCATACATGCCATTCGACGATTATCAGACGACCATTGAACAACAAAACACTGATTGGAAATCCCATGCTAGTTTTAAGTTAGACTTAATTTCAGCTCGTAGTCGGCAGCGAGGATAAAAAATTTGCTTTAGTTTTTAAGTCATCAGATATAATTGGCGCCGTTAAACATTAAATTGTATTTGTGCCGTGTCAAATAAATGTTATGTGAAGAAAAAAAAAAAAACAATAATTTTCACAATCGATTCGGTTTTCCTTCTTGAAAATTAGGAAAATGGTACTATCCAGCCAGTCAGAAGACTTTTTTCCTTCACCCGGACCTCCCGGTTGTTTGATTGTTTCATTGAACTTCTGAGCATCAAACTTTTCAGGTCATTTCCTGAGCTGATAGTCGCGCGATGGAGCATGGCTCCTTGATGTCTGAAGCTTGTTACGGTCTAACCGTTTTTATTAGTTATTCGATCAAATACTTCTCGTACAATCTTCGAAATGGTATCAAAATCGAGCTGTATAACAATGCCATCCAACAATTCTCGTGGAGAGGAATTGCAACCAGCGAATTGTAAATTTCACCAAATAAAGTTAGTGCAAACAAGATAGAAACATATTTGCCACATTTGCAACATCCTGTTGACGTTAGGATTTACAACCCCTGAATCGGGCTCGGGTGTTGTACACTATGGAAAGAGTTTAAGCTAATGCTCACCGATGCAATATATTCCCGGATAGACTGACAGTGACTAGTGACTGGGTGAGTTAATTGGACGGAACTATTTCACAGCAGGATTTGATAAGTTTTACCCCGTGTGCTCGCTCCAGTTTTGCACGGTTGTATATACAGTCTCACACACGTTACGTTCCAGCGTCCATTTGTTACCCTGACGCCTAAGGTTACAACGGCTTGACCACAGACTGTGCGCGCAAAAGATGCAATAGTCTTGATCTTATCTCGAGAGTGACGGCTTTTAATTAGAAGATACACGATGGTTTATTTGTTCCGAAGCAATAAAATTATATGCCTTTATTTTCCGCAGAGTGGTGGAAATTTACGGTTTCCATCGGCTGTCTGAAAAAACGTATCACTTACTCTAGACGAAAGGCCGGCGGAAACATTGATGAATATCAATGATAAATATGGTGCAGAATGTTTTTCCATTTTCACAGCTTACAACGAAGTGTGGACTTTTTCCGATTAGGTAATTTCAATTAGTTTGTTAGGCGAAACCAAATCAATCAAACCCGCATTCGGTGAAGGTCTCTGCGGCAGTGTCTTCATTACTCCTTATCAGCCGGTTGCCCCGATAAGAATGTGACCTAAGCATAGTGATTTGGTCCGACAATGGCATACCGGGCGTCATGAACATCGGGCTGCCAGAAACGTTCCGTGCACCACTAATTGGCTTGTGTGTGACGCAGTCTCCGCACTACATTGATTGGCAATGGCAGGCTAGCGGTAATCTTCGCTTAACGCAACGGAAATTTTCAATTAAAATGACTCATGCCTTTTGGTCTGTGTGAAATGACTTTCTACCAGCGAGACATTCCTGATGAGGCGTTATGATAACGTTGGTTGGAAGACACTCACTTGATAACGGACTTCGTGTGTTGGCTTAGGATTCATTTCATTTCATGGTAAGGGAAACATCCATTTGTACCATTAAGGTAGATGGAATCGTATTACAATTTTTTTCTTGAGCAGGAAACAGCGAATTATTCGTTCTATCTGAGCTCACAGATTCGCGAAATTGTTTAAAAGATCCTTAGTGTTCACGATTGCATGCAACATCGCAGAAATGCGATCATTCGTGAGCAAAATTTAAAAGACGATTGTTTACAAACAACGTTGCAATATGCTTCCTGAAACCGTTATCATCAGTAGAGAACGGTTCCAGTTTTTGTTTCATTCTATTCATTCTCTCGTCCTCCGACTATTGCTAGTCAATGAACGTCTTTTGGGTTTCGTGAAAAGAATGTAAAAAAAAAAACACGACACGCAGCTGAATTCAAACTGCATGCGTGTGGTAGTAGAAAGAAGAAGCCGCCAGATAAAAATAAACGCCTTCACAACGTCGTTCGTCCGCCGTTCACCGGTTCTGAGCGGGGCGTGATTCATCCGGCCAAATCCAGTTACGGTCAGTCACTCTGGCGAATGTCGAAGGTCTGCCTCCCGCCGCAATGAGCAGCAACAATTTCCATTATTAACAAGATTATTTTAATGTCGACCCGGTCGATAAAGGCAAGCGTAGATTCGCTGAGATTTAACAATCGTTTTGTTGTTATAGTATCTGTGTTTATTGAATCGTAGTATTTCTTTAATTACACAAAGTCCGAACTGAAATTCCATTCGTTGGCTTCAACTCAACGTTGAATATTTGGATGGTTTGTTATGTTAAAACTGCTTGTGATTGTAGACAAAAATTGTACGTCACAGTTATAAAAGACTTTATGATGTTTGGGTTCGCAGCTCGTTATAACAAAGCGTATCACTATGAAGATATGTATTGCATTTGCAAGTATAAATGCATTCTGCAAATGGTTATTGTTTTTTTATTGTATAGAGAAACCGGACAATTTGCAACTTTAAAAAAATAGAAATAGAGAAAAAAAGATAATGCCATTTTTGTTTGCTCGAATTTATTGACCCCTCGGTCACCAAGGTGTGAAATAGTTTTGAGAAAAGTCGAAATTTTAGCAGTTCTTGATGTCTTATTTGAGCTATATCTCTGAAATTCGCTATGAACCTACTACAAGTAGCACTTTTCTGAAGAGAAAAAAGAAGAAAGAAGAAGAAGAAATGATAGGGCCTTCATTTAAAGTGATCAGAATTTTGGACGCCATCTTGGATTATAACAGAAAAATAAGATTTCGACCGTGTTCGCAACTACCGGTTTTCGATCAGAGATACTTGGTTCCACTTGGTCTCAGTTTAAAGGCTACTACGTTGATCGCGCGTTGAGCGTTGAATATTTTGAAACTCAGATCGGAAAATAGGTTCAATTGGTGGGTGAACACTAATGCTCACCTAATTTTTTTTTGCATCTTTTAGCTTTTTTCCTCAGCTTTCCAATGCTGGTCTCAAATCGAAAATCGATAGTTAAAAATACAGTCATTTTCGCATTTTTCTGATATAATTCAAGATGGTGGCCAAACTCAAGATGGCGGCCAAAATTCTGATCACTTCAAATGAAAGCCCTATCATTTCTCTTTACAGAAAAGTGCTGCTTGTAGTAGAATATTTAAGGAATTTCAGAGATATAGCTCAAATAAGATATCAAGAATTGCTGAAATTTAAGCTTTTCTGAAACCATTCCACCCCTTGGTGAACGAGGGGTCAAATTCGATCAAACAAAAGTGGCATTATCATTTTTTCTCTATTTCCAACAACTATGTGCATTTATATTAAATTTGAAAGACCTTGTGCATCTAGTGGCCTGGTTTCAGCGAGGATTGCTCATATGCTAACTGATTTACTACCTATGGGTTAAGAATTTCTGAAGAAGGTGATGCTCGATCGAAACCCTGCTTTTTTTTCTGCTATTTATTTTGTGAAATTCATTTCAAGCCCAAAACTGTACGTCAATGAAACAACCCAACAAACATTTTCTGATTTATGTTTCTGAAAATAATTCATAAATTTAACTGAATGTAAAATCTTTTATTTGATTCGCCTCTGTTGGTGTGCGTTGCAGTAGGCTTTCGGTCGTAAATGTAGAACAAACGAACGTCGGCTCATGCACGTAAAAAAATGGTCAATTGACACTCGCGCATCGAAGAAATGTACACTGACATTCGTTTGGCGATGATATTTATTGTGATTTATTTCTGTCTACTTGTTTTATTCCCGTTAAAAATATTCTTACAAGATCAATAATATAAGTAACTTTCACAATCTCTGCCCTAATCTAAATCCCCCTAAAGTTTGTTTTGAATTGCATACCAGGTAAAAAAACAACTGAAAATCAATTGAAGAAGCAGCGACTAAATAATCACAAGCTCACTTTCTGTTCGCGACATTCATGTCGCTTTTATGTTTATGTTGTGAGTGGCTCCGCCTTTTTTTCAAGTTTTTTTTTTCCTGTATGGGCTTCCTCCTTACTGCGACCAGAATCGTAGATCTATTGTGAGATATGCCCGGGTGTCTGCTGTATCCCGCACTTCTGTTAATAGCAATACCTCTATTGAGAAGTGGCATGCTTATTATTATTGTTCATCAGTGCTTGTGTGTAATGTGCTACTCTTCCTTACACGCTTACTGTTCTACTATACCGATACTCGTTCCTCTTGCCAAATATCACCAATTATTATTCCCTGGAGAAGTTTCGTCGTGCGTCCTTCTGACCAGTTTTATTGATAAGAGGGACTTATTTTTTGTAAAGAGGAAGTCACGCAAAGGTATTTGTAGATTTCAGCGTAAAGGAAGGGTAACTGGTGGGGAGCCTGAGAATAAACCCATGCTTAAGTTCTTTTTTGACATCGTATGGCCTGGTTCTACTAAGATTCGAACCCACGACCATCCGCTTGACAAAGCGGACTCTGTAACCTTGCGGCTACGCAGCTCCCATTTTTTTCAGGTTATGTCATTTCTCCAGTCCCGCAAATCTTAAAGAGGTTTTCTTTTTCATATGTAATATGAATGTACGAAACATGAATCTCATTTTGAATTGGTAAACAGTGAAACTGGATCAATGCACAATTGTCCAGAAACCGAATTTAGGGGAAAATTTGGGTCTAGATAACAATGTTTTGGAGAAACATTTTCTTCTATAAAGTTGTTACATATGATAATGTGCTTATTGAAAAATTATCAAAAATTAGGGTGACCCAAATTATCGATGAAATCAAGAATCTTACTATTTGAGAAGAAACAACTTGCAATACTAATATCGTGAATTTTACTTAAAGTTATTAATGTTTTCCTTACAAAAAAATGCCTTTTTCATTTGTTGGACGTTGTTTTTGGGGCAAACAAACAAAGCATCGCTTGATTTTTGTCATGCGTTTCAATTGAATTTACTCGAATATAAAATTTGACTTATTTAAAAAAAATCAATTTGATTTTTTTTAAATATGTCAAATTTTATATTTGAGTAAATTTAATTGAAACGCATGACAAAAATTATAATGATAAGATATATTTTGCGGGTTGAAGGACACATTTTTTGGTATTTTTTCTCGAAATTAGAATTAATCATCTTTAGTTTGATTCAAAAAGATCAAAAATGAATTTTTGAAAGTAGAATACATTGAATAAAGTTGTTGTTTATGGTCACCCTATTTCGGAGCTGGTCATACTAACGGCACAATGAAAAACTACGGGTTTGATTATTTCCGACCAAGATCCCTGCAAACTTGAGCTCAATTTAAGCACTCTGCGTGACCAGTTCCGAAATAGGGTGGTCATAAAACGGCTTTATTCAATGTGTTTTATTTTCCAAAATTCATACCTTTTGAACCAGTTGATCGATTTTGGATTAAATTCAAAGTAACTCTTTCCGATTTTAAGAGAATATACCAAAAAATAAATCTGTGTGCAAAATATGTAAAATTATTACAATTTTTGTCATGTTTTCAAATTAAATTTACCTAAACATAAAAAATAACCTATTTTTGAAAATTTCTCCATATAATGTACCCTTAGAATTGAAACCAATTGATTTTTTTTATGTTTGCCCCCAAAAAAATGACACACAAATGGAAAAAGCATTTTTTTATGAAAAGCAATAATGACTTTGAATGGGTTGAATGACTGGAATAAAGTTGAAAACCCCTTAACTAAAAAAAATGGTTTTGCGAAGCATTTAGATATTTATGATATTAGAATAAGTGCTGTAAGTCTCGCTCGTAAGCAGCATGCAACACCTCATGTCGTCGGCTTCGTGCAACACTGGCACAACTCAAAATTTTGCATTTTTGAGTTTTTGATGGCAAACGATGCCAAATATAGTTAAGTTTCATCCCACGAAACCCCGTTTCGAAATTCCTAAAAAAATCATAGTTGTGAGTAGAAGTACCTTTGCAGCACAAATCGAAATTTCTCCATAAAGTTAGTAAAAAAGGGGTTTTAACTCGGACAACGTGCTCATAATATGTGCATAATAGACCTAAAAGTGTTAAATGAGGATTGGTAATCCTAAACTTCAAAGTTTTCTTGAAAATCGAAAAACAGATTTTCAACGCAAATTTTCAAACGTGTTTTTCTCGAAACTATGATTTTTGAGTTGTGCCAGTGTTGCATGAAACCGACGGTGTGAGGTTCTCGTTTCTACCGCTATCACACACTAGAGAATTCTCCATTCAAGCTATTTCTCGTTCTTTTTCGCTCTCTTTCTTGGTCGCATTCGTTTTCGAGATCATATGCACACACTCCCGTCTGCTCTTCTCGTATGTACTTCTACTCCCCTACTCGCGAGAACGACCAGCCGTTGTTTTAAGTAACAATTGTTTTAAGATACTTTGCGACGGATGCAGAGGAACTAAACATAATTGGGTATCAGACTACTTCGGCAGCGGTTTGTGTCTGCAGGTTTTGCATTAGACTGCACTACACGTTACAATACTTTACATACTCTTCGCCCCACTACGGTACATGAAGCAAAACCGGGAAGAAAGCATTTTCGTTTTCAAGCACTCCTCTTAGTCGAGCAATTTTAGTCGAGTACTCGTACTCACTAGCAGGAACTCTTGTACTCTTTTACGGTAGCTGAGTAGCAATACGAAAGAGTTTGTTCGTGTCGGTGCGTGCTTGCTGCTACTCAAGGGAATGCATGAAGAATAAAGAGTATCTCGAAAGCGTGTGTGCAAAAGACTTGAGAAGCGTAGCATATGTCTCGTTCTCAAGTAGAAAGGAGGAGAAATGTTTTGCTTCTCGCTCGCTTCACAACGATGATTAGCATTGCGAATTGTTTCTCTTAAAAGTACTAAAAGTCGTTTGAAGACAATTTTAATGTGTAAATTGAAATAAAAAAGCCAGGGCGGAATATATGTTTTTTAATCTAAATCGGTTATTTTCAAATAAAGAGAAAGTTGCTTAACATTGATAAAGCGCTAACACAATTAATAACTTGTTTTTCTATTTACAAAAATTAAAAAGTTAGATACTAGATTTTTTCGAAAATATGGGTCACCTTCATTTTTGACATTTTTCCAACGAGCGCATTATCATACGTAACAACTTTTTAGAAGCAAGTTTTTCTTTCATATATTGTTATCGAGCTCTAGATTCAAATTTCCCACTAAATTCGGCTTTTGTACCATTGTGCAATGGAGCTCTCTTCCACACAACAAAATAGCACATAGCAGGAGGTGCCGTATTGTGGTCCCCGTGGCTCTGTGGTTAGCGATGTCGGTCGGCTAGCTCTCCCACACGGTTGTGATATCGGGTTCGATTCCCGATCGAGTCGAGGATCTTTTCGAGCTGGAAATTTTCTCGACTCAGCACTGGGGCACGGTGTATCGTTGTACTTATCCTACACATACAAAATGTGCCAAAAACAATATCGATAACGAATTCTCTCGACTAATCTAGTTGATCGAGACCGCTATTAGCCCCAAGGCTAAGCGTGCGATATTGTAGGAGGTGCCGTAATCTCGGTCACAGAACTGTTGGTTCATTACACTGCTGCGTATTGCATATTGCAGGTGTGCGGCTGGAAAACAATAAAAGTCTGTTCGTGCCTGGAGGCAGACATGTGAACGGAGGTCGAATGCTGTGAAATCGAATAAGCCATCTCCTACGTATCTCTAGCCGGTTTCGACCACAGTTACAATTTGATGAAAATCGTTCACTAATGTCTTCCGAATATGTGTAATAACCTTGAAAAAGACCGGTTATTGCAATTGTAAATTTCATTCAATTATCGCATAAATGCGTCATGATCAGACCGCGTACGATATTTTTTAGACTTAAGTTTTAAATGGCTCTGCCTTTTGTCAAGTTATGTCATTTCCTCAGCTTCGCAAGATGCAACGAAATTTTATTCCGTATGTAAAACCAATGTGGAATTTGGCGAACAATTGAGTTAGACAATAAATATATAGAATAACTGAGGAAAATTAAACCTGAGCTGATATTTAGTCTCACTAAAATTACAGTTTGAAAAATAAAGAATAATTCAAGAATTATGTGAAATTAGGCATCAGAACTGGGGTGATATTTCAACAAAATGGACTTCATAAGTTCCTGATGATTGCGAACCCCCTGCTTTTATTTAGAGTATATTTTCAGTTTTATCTCAGTTTACCTCGTACGTAGTTTTTATTATCAGACTACAGAAACCTAAGTGGGGTTGCGCTAGGTTACAGAGTCCACTTTGTTAAGCGGATGGTCGTGGGTTCGAGTCTTAGTAGATTCAGGCCATTCGAAGTCGAAAAGTATTTAAGCATGGGTTTATTCTCAGGCTTCCCAACCACTCATCCTTCCTTTACGATGAATTCTATGATATCTTGGTGTGACTTTCTTCTAACAAAAAATAAGTCCCTCTTATCAATAAAACTGGGCAAAAGGACGCACAACGAAACTTCTCCAGGGAGCTTATAAGTGGCTATATTTGGCAAGAACGAAGCTCGCCATAGTAGCGCAATGAGCGTGTAAAAGAAAGGATAAAATAATATTACACACAAGCATGCATAAATAATAAGCATGCCACTTCTCAATAGTGGTGTTGCTAAAAATAAAAGTGCAAGATACAACGGTTCTGGTTGCCATGAAAAAGTCCATACAGAAAAAAACAATAACCTAAGCTCACCAAACAATGTCGCAAAAGTTGTGAAACTGAAATATTCTTATTTCCTTCAAATATGCCGGAAGATTGAAGTGAATCGTAAAACATACATTACAAACCGTGAAACAAAGATAAAATTGGTGGGAAATTTAATATTTCCAAAAATAATGAGAGAAAGTAGTTGAAATTAAGACAACACTGCGACAAAAGTGATCATAATATGAATAACAGTAAGCTTTCCGAAGGAGTTCTGAGTTCAGGAAAGTAAAAATAAACCAAATTATAAAATTATAATGCAAAAAAATTAATTCGAAACCCTTTGAAAAAAATCACTTTTTTAAATTCCCGATTGATACGAATTCTTTTTTGCTTTGTACATTGCTCACTAATCTCATAGAAATGTGAAACTGATATTGACACTCTTATTTTCGTCAAGTAGGTATGCAATAAGATTCAAATAATGTTAGTATAATACACTTCAATATCACTAGCATTTCAATAGTCAAGTTTATCGTTTCGAGTTTTTGTTAGAAAAATCGGTTGCATGCGAATTTCTCAAGCCAAGCTCATGCCCTAACTAGTACTTCTGGCTTGAATGCAATGAAATCAAAAAGCACCAAATCGTCAAGCTATAAATATGGGTCAAATGTGAAAAAGGTATATGTTAAAAGAACATAAAGCAGACAGTGGCAAATAATGGTAATAAACTCATATGACACCACATAAAGTAGGTTGAATAAAATGGTAACAAAAAATACTGACAGCTTATCTTATTTTGTTATAAACAATATTTCGGCCTCCTTTTAGTACAAATACATAAAATACAAACTTGTGAGCTTCTAACGGAAAATATGGAAGTAATAGTTGGGTAAGTAAAATTCAGTTGTCGCGCACTTGCATGCAGAAAAAGTCGTTTGTCAACACAAATCAAAAATTTAAAATCAGATTAGAAATTTTGTTTCAATCAACCGTAATGTGTTTTGATTGGATTAACCGCGGCTTTTCGCATCGGGTGGTACAATTAGCTCAGTTACTTGAGAAACATAATAAAAGTGTTTTGTTTACTAAATATAGCCCACGTACAAGCGGAGGCACTAGAAGCGCGTAACAGAGTGCTTTCTTTCCTTAGAGCATCGGATACATGGTGTTTACATTATCGTCGATACTGGTGTTATGTTACTGGCCCAATCCAAATATGTGTACGCAATGAACGACACGTGTATAACAGATAGGCTGATCAATTTAGGCGGGGGAAGCATGTCATTGAATCGAGCATCGTCGTATGGCAAGCAAGAAGTTCATTGCACTACACACTTCTACACGCAGTGGCCGTACGGCGACGACTTCGCTATCGGTAGTCGGTATGGTATGGGTTCAAGTTGGTCTTTAACGGGCCGTATCAAACTCCAGCCGGACTGACCTTGTAACAGTTTCATTCGACGTCTGCTCACCGCGGCATAGTTTTTATGCTTCTCTTCCTGCGTGGCGGAGATTCAAGGGGTAACCGAAAAAAAAAACACCTATTCTATTTATGTATCACCATCAAAAATGCTCATGGAAAAATTTCGACTAGCACTAGACGGGTTGAAAACAGGTGTGTGGGTATTTACGTTCGAGTAGCTGGAAGTTTAGTGGTAGGGCGCTGGCGTTATAATTCGTAGTAAGATGTTCGATACTTGAACGGAAAACAGGTGGCGGTGCCGACAGCGGAAGGAAAGCTCACGGTTCCAGATCATCAGCTGTATATGTGTATAGAAAATTCGTTCTAAATATACTTTTAGCGGGAAATGAACTCAGAAACCTCTTTAATTGAACAGGTAGAAATGAAATCAAAACTTACATCAAGGGAAGATGCTGACGGTTTTGATTTATGTTTTGAAATTTACGAGATATTTCAGTAATAAATCAGAGCGTATGAATTGGAACTAGCGAATTAATTTGTACATATTCTATATACACATCCTAAAAGTACATTTTTTGAACTTATAATATGATTGGCGCATCTCTTGCACCCGGTATCGGGGTTAAGGAAAATAATTAATTATTTGAATCTGTGCCAAAGTAAACAGTTTAACCTGGCGGTTTCTAAATACGTATCGAAGGGGTGTAGATTAAAATGTTTTTGGGAGGGCAAACTAAATTCATTCGCGTTTGACCTATAATTATATCATCGGTAGGAGGGGAAAAATTATTCAAAACCTGAATTTTAGCTTTTTTTTTTAAATGAAATGCTAACAACGAAGGTCTTGGGATGAGATATATATCAACGAGACAAAATGTTTGAAAAGAATAAATTGAAAACTATCTGCAATTAATCCCAGGACCTCGAGAAACATAATTTTTATTTCCTTTATTCCGGGAGAGTGAGAATTGGGCACTAATTCGAATGCTTTGGTTTGGTAAACTTTAATAATCACAAATATCGGCAACCATCGCCGATTAGTATTGGCAGGTATATAATAAACGGTTTATAGCTGATTCCACTAAATGTTTGCCTTTGTTTATTGGAGCAATTCCCGCTGATACGACTACGTACAGCCATTGTCGGAATAAGTCTACCGATAAACATCACATTTTTGACTGTCAATAAAAAGTTTTATTGCCAAGCGATATTTATACTGCGAGGGAAATTTATTCACAAAACATCGTTCGAGTGCAAATTGGTTTTTATTTACAGCATGGTTCTGTAAACAAAATATTCGTGGCCATCTGAATCTGCTGGGGATTTTTTGTTTTAATGAAAGGTATTAACGAAACGAAGATAGTGGTGAACCAAAATTGCATTCATTGAAAACAAATTTGTAATCTACGGAAGAACACAGCTTTGTGTTTTAAGCGCGTCATTCTTCGTCAATCAGCTGAACAAGCTGATCCGCAAATCCGTTTTGAACTTCTTCCATTGGCTGACAGCAAGTGATCGATCCGGTTTTCTAAAATTTTTTTTTCATTCAGTTCCATCACTGGTTAAGCTAGTTGATAATCACCAACACGCTTCGCGTTTTTTTTAGCTACTGAATTCTATTCTATTTCTTTTCACCATTCTTATATTTAGAATCAACCATAAGTGACTTGTGGTGAATTTACAAGTAACGAATAGAACACGAAGAAAGAAAAACGTGATCAACCAACGTTTTGCGTCGGTATGAATATTTTTTTTTCGGACAAACCATTTTTCATGATTTTTTTAACACTTCGCATTCGCATCATCGAAGATGCTGTCGTTCTCTGTCGACTTCTCCAGATGTTTTTTGCGACTTCCATTTCAGTATACGTAGTTGATCGAATCAAAAATGATTTGAGGTTGAATTTTAGGATCCGTTCAAAATAAAATCATCACCATTTAATTTGCATTTTTTTTTCTTGGAAAACTTCCAAACAGCCGTTTTAGTCACAGCACAATCGCAAGGCTAGTTATTCCAGAGAAATTTCGTGAGCATATACGTAAAAACAAAATAATGGGAATGGTCCGATGCCAACAGTTAGAATGAATAGAACTTTTTCAAAGCATGATTATGATTAAAAGTTACCATAATAAATTGCAGCTCGTATTGGTAGTGAGTTATCTCTAAAAAATGCAAAACATTTTTGTCCATTGATAGCGAAGAAAATCTATGGTTGGCAGCGCATCAACATTCCGAAATTGTTTGGATTACTAAGGCTCGGGGCCATTTGAGAGGTCATTTTTATCACTCTTAGTCAATTTCTATTCAGGATTATGCTGGTCCTCCAGTTGACCGAAAGCAGGAAAAATCTGAATAGTCGAAAGGTGCTATCACCCCAATTCATTCGAGTGACGCAGTTTCTAAATATGCGATCATATGGCACTAAATAGATTACGAAGCACGTGGGTGTGTTATCTCCTCATGGACTATTTGAAGCGATGTAAATTAATGTGTAAAATAAGAAAATTGAATCTGGGACACATCCGTTTTATTGACGTAGCACTACGTGAAAAAAGCGTGTGGGAATCAGGTGTCAAAGAGAACAATGGTTCTGTTTAATTAAATATAAGACAATGACTTGCACAAAATCAAACCTGTAAGTCATTGTATTATTTTTAATTAAATAGATTGTAATGCTTTATCTTACTCTTCATTTGGTTTTACTCTTTTTATTTTACATCTGTGAGCCATTTAAGAAAGTCTGACGTTATAGACAACTAATTTTGCTTTTTTTCTTCTTTTAAGTCTAACGATTTTTATCAGTTTCTAATGAAATTTTCTATTTCCAGTGCCATCTGTTCATATTCAGGATAATTGATGAGAATCATCTCATACGCTCAAAATCCATAATTTTTATTCCGTTTGGATTAAGAAAATATTGTTTGAAAGAAAATTTATATCTTATTTTTGCTGTTCTATAAGATAAATTCCATCTGCTGTTATACAGTACATTAGAGAGGCAGCAAAAATGGTCATGTCAAATTTCTAAAACCGACCATGTATATTTTGCTTATTGACCTAAAAAATCTGTGCAAAATTTCAGCTCAATTGGACATAACATTTTTAGTAAAAAAATATTTTTTTCCATGAAAAATTACTATTTAAAACCTAAATTAATCCACCTAGTGGTCAGACTCAGCCTTATTATTTGTAAAAATAGATTTACATGAATGCTTAAATCCAATACAGGTATATTCACTCTTTGGATTCTAAAATATTGATGTTGTAATTGAAGTATAAAATATGAAATTTGACGTAATGTTTGTGCTTAAGAAATAGCGAAATAAAAGAAATGACTCTTAATTTCGAACAATTTAATCACGAGCGATACCGGGAACGATCAGATAGTACGATATCACATTTAAATCATGTTGAGGCCATATATATTGATCAAAGCAGGTATGGTGTTGAATAGTCTTTGAATTTCGTTTCTTTCCAAAACTTTTGAACAGCATATAAAATTGTCATGAAGTTTGTTATTTGTAAGTTTGTTCGATGACTCGTTTGTATGACACTAGTTATGTTCAAAAAAGTCGTGTGATACTTGAGATAATTGACTTTCGTTGATTTACAAATTAAAACATAACGGTTGCTTAAGTTTGATTACAATCAAATGAAAAGGAAACGTATAGGGCAGCCAAACTTTGAAACCACGTGTTCAATCATAATTCATCAGTTAACCCTTAACTAGCCCGTTCATCTTATATCAATATTGTTCAAATCGGTTGTGTAGTTTCTAAGATAATAAAGTTTCGTAATTTTCACATTTCGATACATTACAGACGAAGTTACAGCTCCATTACAACAAAATTCAATAGGGTGTTATGAGACAGCTAGACCTTTCATTTGATACTAATTTTGTGGAAATCGGTTCAACCATCTCTGAGGAAAGTGAGTGAGTTTCTTTTCATAGCTGGATTTCACATTTTTAAACATAACAGGCAAAGTAATAATCCGTTTGCAAAAAAAATCAATAGTGTCTTATGGGGCAACAAGACAATCCATATGACACTAATTCTATGAAAATCAATCCAGCCATCTCAGAGAAACATGAGTGAGATTAAATAGTTTCCAGAATACGTTTCTTTTCATAACTTCTGAACCACATGTTCAATCTTCATAAAATTCTAAAGTCAAGGGTTTTTTAGGTAGCCCGTTCATTTGAAACCAATTTTGTTCAAATCGGTTGAGTTGTTTCTGAGATATTGATGTTTCGTGATTTTTACATTTTGATACATAACCTCTAAACTAGAAATCAGATTACAATAAAATTCAATTGAGTCTTATAGGGCAAGTAGACCTTTCATCTGCAATTAATTTCATTGAAATCGGTTTAGCCATCTCTGAGCAAATCTAGTGAGATTGGGAGAGCGTTACACACACATACACACACGTACAGAAAATGCTCAGCTCGTCGAACTGAGTCGAGTGATATACGACATTCGGCCCTTTTGAGCATTTCATACCTTTAGTTTTTGCAGTGATTGTTATACCTTTCTAGGAGAAAGGCAAAAAGTGAAATGATAGAAATGACTTTTAATTTCAACTTCAATCCCGAGCAAGGCCGCGAACATTGAGATAGTACAATATCAAATTTAAATGATGTTGAGGCCACATATTTTGATCGTAGCTATAGTTTTAAACAGTCGGCGGATTTCATTTTTTTCTATAACTTTCAAACCACATGTTTAAACATTATGAAATTCATTGTTTAAGGGCTTAAAAGCCTATTAATTTGAATTAAACTATGTATGCTTCTGAGATATAAGAGCGATTTTCACATTCTGACGCAGCGCCAAAACTAAAAGTTTGATTACAATAAAATTCAATAGCAACCTAAGCGGGAAATAGGCCCATCATTTGACACCAAGATAGAAAGAATCGGTCAGACCATCTCTGAGCAAAGTGAGTGCCAAAAAAAGGTGCACATACATGCAGAAAATGCTCGACTCGTCGAACTGAGTCGAGTAGTATATGGCATTCGGCCATTTTGATTACTTTTCTACCTTTTAATTAGCCAGTTATCCTTAGGAGAAAGTCAATATGTTTATTTTCATTATGTGATTTCACATTTTATGAACAACGGACAAAGTTACTATCCGATTACAATGAAATTCAATAGCAACCTATGGGGCAGCTAGACCTTTTATTTGACACTAATTTTGTGAAAATCGGTTCAGCCATCTCTGAGAAAAATGAGTGAGTTTAAACAACCTCAGGATAACTTTTCTTTACATAACTTTTGAACCATATGTTCAATCATAACGAAATTTAAAAGTTAAAAGTTTTGGAGACAGCCCGATCATTTGAAACCAGTTTTATTGATTGATGTGATTACAATGAAATTCAATAGCAACCTATGGCGCAACTAGACCTTTCGTTTGCAATTAATTTTATGAAAATCGGTCCAGCCATCTCTGAGAAAAGTGAGTGAGAAAAAAAAGTTGCACATACACACACACACACACACACATACACACATACACACATACATACATACATACAGAAAATGCTCAGCTCGTCGAAAGGGGTCGAGTGGTATATGACATTCGGCCATTGGGACCACTTTTATACCTTTGGTTTTTCTAGTGATTGCTATACCTTTCTAGGAGAAAGGCAAAAATCATAACACAATGAAAACTTTAGATATTGAAAAACAGCTATGTAACAAGTTAGATAATCCATTTTTACATACTAGAAAAAATTTTTTGCCGATTCGGTTCAGTAACTGAGAAGCCAAAATACCCGAACACATAACCTTACTCCAAACATCTAAAAAACAAATCACGAAAAATTATTATTTTTCAACTTTCCAGAGTAGGGCCCTCCCTAAGCGCATTGAGGCCCCTCAAATCGAGTCTGATTAAGCTGACTTTTTGCACAGGTTATTATTTTGGGCTAATTAACGAATGTACATGGTCGGTTCTTTAAATTCGATGATGACATTTTATCCATACATCCCCTGTACATATAACCCAATAATAAATTTTCTATAGAATATAAAATGGGATCTTTCAGTATTTTGGTTTCCATAATTTGTCATCTGCAAATATGCCGATTATGCAAGGGTTGTTTTGTCTTCTGGCTTTCTCAGTCTTTTTGAAAAAAATGCACGACAGTTTAGGCAAACTTCCCGACGTTTCGGCCATTTTAGATGTCGATTATGAAACTAATTATGTCAAGATAATCAGTAGTTAGCTTCTTAAGAGCTTTAGATGTGTCTATATTTTCAACAAAAAGGTCCAACCGGCAATGTAGGAAATGAAATGTGGCATAGTCATCTTATAAGTTTAAGGTTAGGTGGTATACCCTAACCCACTATTTCTTAAATTTGAAATAATAAAAACAAACATTGAAAGATTCACCTGATCCACCAGCAAAATTTTCATCATAACCTTCTAGTCCAGCTTACATTTTGATTGCATTTCATTCAATTTGCGCTTAAATTGATACATAATAAACTCAAACTAAATTTTTTGTTCAAAAAACAATTTTGTATTTGTGCACTTGAAAAAGTGCATTCATATAGGGTATTTGACCAGTTCTCGCAGTATATATCAGTTTTTATGTTTTAAATTGCCGGTAAGTAAGTGGTCGAATTTCATCTATGAAATTCAATCATATATTCATACTACCCATCTTATTATAGTATCATTAATTACAGTTGCGAAAAGTTTGTTTAAGCTTCTAAATTGTAAAAATTCACCCTTATAGATTCTTTTTAGTCATTCTACTGCGTTTTGGGCATCATATGCTTCTCTTCGTCAGTAGCAAAGAGAGAAAGATAGCTTGTGAAACTATAGTCGTTCCATCTAGTTTTATTGTTATGAATTGAAAGTAGACATACTTCATTATATTATCGTTCAAAGTATGAGTGGAATCCTGATGCAATTAGTTCCAGAGTAAATTAACACTGAAGAAGTCATTTCTGTAGATGTGTAATATGCGCCTTCGTACACACGAATAAATTTTGAGCCTATTTTCAAAATTGTACAAATTCGATTCGTGCCAAAATACATCACCTGAGAGGATAAACCGCTCTACTCCAACACAGCATCGAGTACAGAAACTAGTAACAGTAAACGTCAACGGTCGCTGACAGCTTCGACTTAGTGTCGTCAGCAATACCCAGAGGGAGAGATATGCGAAGAGAATGTTGTGAGCCAAACGAACATGTCAAAATCTTAGCCAAACGAACAAGAAAGGTAACACATTGAAAGGTATTGCTATCAGGTACAATAAAGGATACATTTTTCTTTACACGTTTTTCATGTTCTATTGCTAAACAATGAATTGAGAATGCTCCAAAATTGCTGCATCACAGTGATTTTCAATTGGTGGTTCACGAACCTTTTGTATGGTCAACAAAATAATGATCAAATATGGTGAAAGTATATCCAATTAGACATAAACATAAAATTTAACACCTTCACGGTTTATGTGATGCACTTTATTATTTCTCAGGACTTCCACCGTCACCATCGGTTATTAGCGACTACGAAGTTGAAAGAGATTTATAGACTGTTTGCACCTAGGCGAACTTTTATCGAATTGTCAAAATGTGTGTGATGACAAAAGCAAAAATATTTCCTTCCTTCTTTTCCTTATGCAAAAATCAAATAAATATCAGCACCTTCGTAGTCGCGAATACGAGTCAAATGAACAAGTTAGTCCATATTGCGCTTTGAGAAGAGATCTGGCACCTCCGACATGTGAAACCTAGTTGCCAAATTGCCGGTTTTTTTCATCGCTTATCTCTCTCTGAGTATCTCTAGTGTCGCACAACAAAACTTGTGCGCAATAGAGTTTGCATGCAAGCTTCTATTCTATTATTATGTTATTCTATGGACAATTGGGTTGTTTAGTTTTATCGGTTTTTATATCATTTGAAAGAGCTGCATTTTCTAAGCAAAACGTGATTTTCGAAAATTTTCTATCGATGTCCTTCAAATTTTAAATCACGAATTAAAACTGCTCGAAATCGCTACAATGACAGTTCGCCCATATACCAACTGTCATTGTAGCGATATTGGAGCGTATTTTTAAAAAATCATGTTTTGCTCAGAAAATTACACTCTTTTAGCAGATATATAAACATTCGAAATCCGTGAAAAGCTAAACAACCCAATTAATACTCAAGTTAAAGTGCCACTTCACAGAAAAATGGTCCTCTCGGGAATATTAGATTGTGTGTGTAATTTGTGTAACTGTATCTAAAATTTTTGAGGTCTTTATTGGCTTGTAAAGCCTCAATAAAGTTTATTGGCTTGTGAAGCATTAATAAAGAATATAAATTATTCGAAACGTCGCTGTTAGAGAAAAATATCGTTTCCTGTTCACATTTCACGAAACCGAAAGAAACTCCTCTGAATTTTTATCGAAGCTTTTTTTGGCGTAGGACTACGTTTTCGTCATTTCACTGGGGTACATTCTGCTAAAACAGAAATGAGAAAGAAAGTATTTAACCTTAACCCAAGCAGGAGAAAATATCATTATAATATCACAATCAGATATTGGAAATACACCTCATTTGAATCTTGATATGGTTTACATAGTTGGAAAAATAACAAAACATAATACCAACAAATTGTTCTTCCAGGCTGTATGAATAACAAAGGTTGATATTTCAATTACAAACCAATAATTTGCATTGAAAATCACGAAAATGACCGATTCAGATATTTTCAATTTATTGAACACTGAATGCATAACTGAATATATTATCAATAATCAATAACGAACAATTTTCATTAAAAAACTGACTTTTAATGAGATACTTGAAAATTAACTCAAATATCATATTGAAGCCATAGCGAGACATAATATCAACATTTTATGATGTTTCCATATGCATGCTTGAAACGTGAATATCTTTCGAATAACACGATAAGTCCTCATAGCTAAATATGTTATTGACGCTCTCTCCCGCCCGGGAATCGCATCCTCAAAAAACTTACGTTGTCAAACCGTTGAAAAAAATCGGTTATTTTATCAGTTCCCATATAAACTGATCACATTTTGTTGCATCATTTTTGAATGAACCTTCGCATCAAAACGATATTTTCCATCAATTAACTAGACTCTAAGCTTTTTCAAACGCGACTACGAACAATCAAATCGGTTCAGCCGATGCTGAGAAAATCGAGATACATTTGTCGTAAGAATGAAAATAAACACACATACACGTACTTCCGCACACATACATACCTTATTCGATTTTCGAAACAGGATTTTTGGTACAGATAGCTTCAGGTATGCAAGCACTCAATGAAAAAAAGTTGTTTGGGACAAAGTTAAATTGTTTCTTGACCAAAATAGATTCAGATATTGTATGTGTGGAAAACCACACATCAGGGTAGACAACGTAAGTTTTTAAATCATCAACCAAAATTATTTTTATTTTTGGAAAAAATGTATTTTGTGTTAGATTGATGGTTTAGGCATTGTCAAGAAATTTTGTCATAATCGATCAAAAAGTTTTCGAGAAAAAATCGGAAAAAAATTCATTTGTGTGGTTTTCCACAGAAGGGTGGGATGAAGGTTAAATGCTAATAGCTTTAATACAACTATATCCCTTTCCGACCGAGCCCACACAATTGTGTAGGTAAAAAATGACGGATAACAAAACCTGAATCGAAGCAATTCCCATATAAAAACATTTGTTTGCTCTGGTCTTTTATTTTTCGCAGCAGCTGCGATGTTGACACTAGCGTTTTGAACAATGAAACAATGAATAGGACGTTCAAAAAGCGAGAGAGAAGGTTTTGTTTATGTCACCTTTTACCTACGCAATTATATGGGCCCGGTCGGAAAGGGATATGGCATGAAGTTGTCAATACGCCGTTCGATATTTTCAATTGCTATGATATGGTAACTAATGACTAGGCTTGTTATTCTCCTCAATATGTGGAAAAAGCGGATTTAAAATTCACCGCAAACTTCTTTTCCAGTATGAGCTCTGCGTGCAGCAAATTTTTTGCATCACACTTCTGTTTTCTGCTTTGTGATGTGCTCTTGCGACTTGCCGCTCGCAGAAAGAAATAAGACACTTGCTGTTCACACAACAGCTGAGCGAAACAAGAGTGGTGAATCACTTTAGTGAGAATACACGAAAACACCGCGGTGCACAATGCTGAGATAGTATAACCGCGACAACTTTCTTGTTAAGGAATGTGATGCGGAGTGTGTGAGTGATGCTTCTTTTTTGCTATTTATTCTCGAAACATTTAGTGTAATTTATTATGAATGATTTTTCTGCACATAATAAAATATGAAATGTACTTCCAAATACATATAGTTTGCGGTTTTGTCAGCTTTTTTATATGCAATGCAAACTTGACAAAACCACAATCTACGTTTGTACCTAGTTAATCCCACCATTTGATGTATGTTTAAAAGACGTTGTGAAAGGTACTGCAGTGAGCTCTGCTGTGCATTTTTTCAGCGTAAGGTCTTTAACTGTAAGAAAGCTCACCTCAGTTTAATATATCTCAAGGGAGATATTACAGATTCCACTGATTTTGCGATCTGAGCAGCAAAGTGCGTTGATTTGCTCACCAGTGTGAGAGCAGTTGTTATCGCAGTGAAAAGTATTCTCTTACACGTTAGTTAAGAAGTTAGGAGAAACGATACGCCTGTTAATAATCCACTTTCTTACTATGCTGCTGACATATAAGCACGCAAATGTTATCTATTGACTTCTGCTTACTGCACGTATGGTTGTGTGCGGTGTAGAGTTAATTTGCGATGCGAAATCACAACGACAATACGATCCCCTGTACAGCTGATGGTATAAAATGTCATAAATAAATTATATAAATGGTATCAAAAAACAAACTTCGATTCCGACCCCTACTCCCAAACCAAATTCAACAACTACTCGTTTTACTTTATTGTTTATTTCTACCTAATTGTGTTTTCGGACCATTTAATAAGATTTAGATTTTAGATTCATGCAGGCAGATTTCCATAAATTTAAGATTTGATGTTGCTTTGCAGCTTGACAATTTTTTTGCTAAAGAGAGAATTCTTTTCAATTCTACCTCCTTAATCACTAATTTTCCAATGCAGCAAGGTAACGTTAGAAACAACAATGTCCTCCCCGTCTTAAATCTATCTCATTGTGTGATAAACTTTAATACATAACCAACAACATTTCAATTGAAGCCTTCCTCAAATATTTGAATTTTGTTGCCTACATCGTGTAGCCAAATGCTAGAAAACCAGAGGTAACCAAATCCATTATTAGAGGCTTTCAAATATCAGAACCTGTTTATTTTTTTTTCTATAACGGATCGCTGTGAGCATGTCTTTCAAAATTCTTGACAATCTTGTTCGATGGCTAATCAATCTTTCTAAACCCAACTGTCAAGACTTTGATGATGAACCCAAATCCTGTGCTCGGCTCACACTAAACTAGTCAGCCTATAGGATAGAGAGAAGACGTAGAACTCACCGTTATGGTAACTGTCACACCAAAACGGCGGGTTCCTCCGCCAAAATAAGCTTTGCGATGTTATATTGCGTGACTTTTTCAATATTATATGTTTAGGGACCCAAACACATCTCACGTAACAGGAATTAAACCGTATGGCAGTAAAGCGTATATCAAACATGTTTAAATTTAATATGTGTTAGAGTCACATTCCGATTCGGAACTTGACCTTCTGTTTACTATACACAGACTTCGCAGCTAACCGTTGAGTGTACAGGACAATTGCGCTACGATCCTACTAACACTAACAGTCTCTCCCGAGTCAAGACTCGAACCTACGATGAATGGCTTGTTAGGCCAGCATCGTACCTCGAGAGCTGGGGTTCGAAAAACAGTAACAATTCTTTTGACGTTGGACTAACGTCTATATCGAAGTTAGGCACCTGAATTTGAAAATCTAGTAATTCAACCGGGGAAAACCAGGGAAAAGTGGTCAGGTTTTGAGCGCTTATATATCAGTCATTTCTTTTCAGAATTTCGAGGTTTTGGTATCAACCGATCAGAAATTCTTTTACGGTTGAATTTATGTAACAAAAATAACCTATTGTTCGAGATACACTAATGAAAAATTGATAAATCACATCGATTGTCTAAATCATACCGAGCAACCAATCACCACCTCTCTTCACAAGCACAGTCGACACTAACGGATACAACTGATCTGACTTTGTAAACAGTCTCACAGCTTTCAACCAATAACGAGCTCGCTTTCGGTAGCTGCAACAGGTGTTTCAACACCGTTTTAAAATGCTTCTTTTATCATTACCACTGAACAGATTCTAAACACCAATGGCTTGATTGATAGGGGAAATATTGCGCAAGATTGTCATATAATAATTTAAATATGTTTTCGATACTAAACTAGTTAAAAGTTGTGTTAAAAGTCGTGCACATTCAACCAATCACAAGCTCGCTTCTTGTTTGCTCGCGGATGGATTTTTGCTTTGGGCTATATAATAGCCTGTGTCGTCTCATAGCAGTCATCAGTTAACAAGTGAAAGGCCACCAGGCCGGTCTTGTATAATCAGCAGCGGTGGCTGATTCCAGCGGCCAAACTGAGCTGCAGCAGAACCAGAGCGGTGGTATCAGGCAGCAGCGGCGGAGGTAGTGGGAAGCTGCATTTCTTCATTCAGTTCGGTTCTCCTTCGATCTGAGTTGGACCCCACCAGCGGTAATCCAATTCAGATATCGATGGGTGAAAACAGCCAGAAACTGCACGAGCCAGCACCGCCACTAGGAAAGCTACCGCCATTTAGTGTGTGTGCAGTGTGC
The DNA here is from genome assembly GCF_029784165.1 of Wyeomyia smithii. Taxonomy (NCBI): domain Eukaryota; kingdom Metazoa; phylum Arthropoda; class Insecta; order Diptera; family Culicidae; genus Wyeomyia; species Wyeomyia smithii. Next base: position 93,105,526 of record NC_073696.1, read on the forward strand.
ACATATAGCGTATGTGCATCTGTATTGCTATGCCATTTGCGATGATAGGGATGGCGCTGTTGCGTGTGTATGGCTAGCTATAGCGTGTGTAAGACACTAGCATGTGTAGCATATTATGGCTATTGCGTGTATATCTTCAGCGTGTGTACGGATAGTTATAGCTTGTGTGTGGATAGCTGCTGCGTGTGTAATGATTAGTTATAGCGTATGTATGGATAGTAATAGCACATGGTTGCATAGCTTATGCGTGTGTATAGATAGTTGTATCGGATGTATGGAAAGGATTAGCGTGTGTATGGATAGCTATAGCTACAGCGTGTGTATGAATAGTTTTAACGCGTGTTTAGATAGTTATAGCATGTGTGTGAATAACTATAGCGGGTGTTTATCGAAGATTATTATTGTCATTGAAAATATTAAAACGTCTTAACGAACACAGTTGTGAATTTGATTTTACAGCAGCGATTTTAACTTCTTCAGCCAGTCTTTATTCATCGAGGAAAAATTACTACCTATGAATGATCAACACTTATTTACTAGAAATTTGATTTAGATCAAAACGGGTTCTTTTGAGTATCATAAGTTATTGGTAAAAAGAGTTGCAAGTTTTCTCAATGAGCATTCATTAAATTTTCGTTTTTGTTTCTCGGTGCGCGGTTTTGATTTTGTTTCTCGCACACAGAGAAAGAAACAAACTTGTCGCTATCGTGAAAAATAACAAAACAATTAGAAATGCTCTAAATCACAACTGAAGAAGTTAAGATATTTTCCTGTCACTCGCCCAAACCTTGATAACAACTACCGAAAAACGTGTGATTGAGCTCTTGCTATATTGAGTTATTGAGCCAAACGTTTTTTTTTTTTCAAATACATGAAGTTATATGCTGGGCTGGAACTAACCTAGCATGAGTTTTATCGATTAAATGTCAAACAATTTTCAAATTTAAAATTTTCGGTTGAATCGTTCTGGGCTCCAATTTCAGATAGTTTCGTAAAGTTTGCTTTTTGCTTAGATAGGAAAATTTTACCAATTCGCTCAATTAAATGATTGTCTTGGTAGTGCAGCAAACAAAGGGTTGATTCGAATATGTATGAAATGACAGCGATTAAATAAAAAATATCCATTCTTTTAGTATATATTATTATTTATAACGTTTTAACGTCTCAGCATCCAGAAATGCACTGTTAGATAAAATTGCAGCAAATACTAGAGTTGCAATTCTCTCTATTATTTGTTTTAATGGAATATAAGAATACCGTAGTCCAACGTCATGCGGTCGTGTCTTGAATACCACCCTCCTACTTTTTTTTTTTTTTTAATTGTACTTGCACACAAGTTGTTACGTAAACTAGCAAGTCCCTTTTTTCATCGCAACTTGATTGCAATACTTTGCGTCAAAACTTTCGAAACTTTAAAGGCCTTCCAGCCGTTTTGGTGTGAGCTTAATGGAAGTGAGTGTCATGGCGTCTCTCTTTTCTATAGGCTTTCTACACTAAACTGAGAACTCACTATCGATCGCCGAATGTAGATCAAATATATTATCAACAAAGATAATGTAATGATACAAAAAACTATTTCACCCACAGTGGCCTTGATCGAGTTCTGTATGTATAACACTGTGCCAAAAATATAAACAGACACCAGCTTGGTGGCAACGATCCGAAGTGCTGTACTGCTATCGAATCTTTACGATATCTTGCAAACTATTATTTTCGAACCATCCGAATCGTCTCCCACTTAGCAGCGCACAGCGCGGCACCAGAGCAACATTATTGTGCCGTTTCATTGTCGTTCATCTCAGCCGGAGACGGAGACGAATACCTAACAATTAAACTCAGGCAAGAATAAACTCACATCTGACACGGCTCATTATATATTAAATACAGCCTTCCCACCAAGATAATGTTATCATCGTTTACACAAACGAACGCGCAGCACAACGAAATGCGTTCCAACCGTGCTGTGTTTGACGTTGCTGAAAACTGTTGCTTACCCCACATGTCGGTGGTTCGGCCCAGGATCTTCTTCGTTTCCTTGTCATACAAAATTTGCCCGAAGGTCTTCTTTTCCGGCCGGACCGGAAACTGGTAGGTGGTCACGACCCGACCGTCTTTTGTTTTTGTCGTCATCTCCATGTTGCCGCTGGATCAGGATGAACACGGGTGAGAAATCTAAACCCCTCCGGGTTACACTTTAAGACTAAACTAGCCTAGCGGAATACTATAAGATGTACACAGGGATTCACAATCACACTGTTGTTTTGAATTCACCAGTCAATCAACGGATTTTCTTTTACTTCACAGGTAACGATTGAAACCAACGACGGCCTCCAAGTTTGTTTATTTTGGTTACAACAAAGCAATCTGCGATTGTTACGCTCCTCGGTTTCGGTTCCTGGCAATCGTAAGTCCGGTTTTCGATGGCCTAATTCGTTTTTCTTTACTTCTCCTAACCGATTCCAATACTCGCTGAGTGTCCGAGAGCACGCGTTAGTTCGTTACCGCTCACACGCGTGGGTCTTCGAGAACTGAACCGAACCAAGAGTCCACGGTGGTACTAAGCTGTAACCAGCGGCGACGATTTTGCTGTGTCTATCTATCCTTCCTGCGTGTTTGCTGCCCGAGTCGCTCGCTAGCGCTACGATCACACTACTGATACCGGGAGCTCTCACACACTACCTTGCGGAGGTCGTGTTGAATGAAGCGGACTGCTGCTGCTGAAGTCTACTACGCGTTCGTTCATAGTGTGGCGCTACTACGATGTAAGATTACTGGTTACTGCACCAGTTACTGAGGTAAGGGTTGCCGGAACGTCGATTTTTCGTTACTAAATGCTGTGATGAACGTTAATTAGTTTGATTATATTATTTCGATGCAAAAACAGGTTTTATTGACATACTAGTTTCAGCAGATATTTAGTATATTGGAAAGATCAACGAATGACAATAAATTTTAGTTTGGAACTCGGCTGCTAATGACGTTGCCAAATTTAACTTCTCAGTCTAGCACTTTAGGGAAATGTTGTCTTCAGCAACGTTTTAGCTAAAGTTATCACTAAAATTTTTGCTGAAAACATTTTTTTTCTAACTCTTCTTGTTCCTTTTAATATTAGACTAATCCTTAAAATAAGATTTTTCAAATACCTGGAAACATTTAGCATTGAGAAGGCAACATAGTTCTGCATATATTGGTATATCATTCAAGCTCACAACTTTGTAAAAGACATAAAAAGATAGCTTCTGCACAGATCCAGTTATTGCCAAAAACTGTAAGAACTACGCCTTTTTGAATTCCATGTCAGGTAATGAAGACACTAGATGTTTAAATCAATTTCGTCGAGCGATTGTTCTAGTTATTCATCCTATGCAAGTTTCACCTAACAAAAAAAAAAAAAATTATAGTAAATGCCTTGACAACAGCACTGTTTCCTTCAGTTTGAACTTTTAATACTCTAATAAGAATCGTAATAAAAAACGTGAAAACCGTCTTGTCGTGATATACGGACACCACTCTATTGCTGCTTAGATTTAGACTCGGTTATCCATTAGAGATGTTTTCTAATTCTTGCTGAAACCAGGTCATTGGTAGCCCTAAGTTTTCCTCGTCGACCCAGGTGTCAAGTCGAATGAACAAAACTGTACTATGATTTTTTTTGCTACATCCCGATCAGAAAGGTAAAACAAAAATTTAGCAGAAGTTGTTAGTTTGTTTTGAGAAAAACCTATCAAATTGTGTTGTCAATTTGATCCCGTTAGGTGTCAAAATAACAGAAATTATAACAAAAATGATTCCACTAGTACCAAACTCATATCAAACTTTGTTACTAATGTATCAGGTTTCTAACAAAATAAGATAGCCCACAGAACAGTATAATAACAACCATTGTTAGAAAAAATAGGTTTCGATAAAGACGACAAATTTGTTAAACTTGTTTCAGGGCAACTTTAATTTAAGGATTTGTTTTTATAACTCATTCAGATTCAATTTCTTTATTTAAGGTATATGGGAAAATACTAAATCGTATCAAAATTTGTTATTTGTATCTTATGTTGATAGAATTTTGTAATTTTTCAGTTATACTCTTTTGTTCGGGATCTTATCAATAAAATATATTTGTATCAACTTTGTTTGAAAGACCTTTATCTAAAAAGATTATTTATTATAAACTATTTTGTATTTTATTTTTCCAAAATCAATCTGGGTTTGAAATTGAAAAAAAAGCACTTTTCTGTTCAAAATAATATAATTCAAAAACGACAAGACTTGAAAGAATAATAACTACTATGTATGTAACTATGTAACTAAAAATTTCAAGAGATTGTGTATGAAACACGACCGCACGTTAACGTAGAATTACGACAGCGTGTCTTATGTCAACGAATTTCTTGCAGTAGATTGGAAAATATACTTTATCGGGATTAATCAATTTGATAATCTGAAGCGAAAAATTTCGGTAATAATTCTCGTTTAACTCTCTCTCTTTTACTCAATGTAAACTGAAATTCTAATGGTAATTCTGAACAGGAGTGATGTTTATTTGGCTTGATTCATTAGAAAAAAATGTTGAAGGTAGCTAAAACAAATTGACGGTAAAGCATCGTTTCACCGTTAAAAAACAGCAGAGTGAAATTGAGTTCTGATCGATGAAAATTTTATGTAAAATTTATTTTAATTTTTTTTTTGTTCATCTAAAATTTGACACGGCACAAACACAATTTAATGTTTAACAGCGCCAATTATATCTGGTAGCTTACTTTCTAAAGTATCTTAATAACTAAAAGCAAATTTTTTATCCTCGCTGCCGACTACGAGCTGAAACTAAATGTAACTTAAAGCTATAATATTTTGCATTAAAAGCACTGGTTTACTGTATGATGGTTTTCATTGCCATAGGTAAGCACATGCTCCGCTGCTGGGCCAAGATATTACGGACTGGCATATTGGGTTGTCTCCCTCGGGCCTTGAGAGTATCGTGCGGATCTGATTGCTGTTTCCGGATCCGTGGTCTTAACGTGTTCTTGTCGTTAGGCTGGATGCAGGCGGAAGGGGGTAGGACTAAACTGGGGCGTGGATGGATTTCAGGAAAACGTATATAAGGGACATGTATGATAGGTCACGGCTCGCCAAGACATCACGAACAGGAACAGCCGACTGCCTACCTTCGGCCTGCAGGGAAGCTATTAATTTAGACCTGGCGTCACGGTGTACAGGGCATGACCAAACAACGTGCTCTATGTCGTGATAACTTTCACCACAGGCACAGATACCACTCTCCCCGAGCCCAACACGACGGAGATGCGCGTCAAATCTATAGTGATTGGACATAAGCCGGGACATCACGCAAATGAAATCCCGACCTACATCCAACCCCTTGAACCACGGGTTCGTCGACACCTTGGGGATTATGGAATGTAACCACCTTCCCAGTTCCCCTCTGGTCCAAGCATTTTGCCAACTGATGATCGTATTCTGACGTACAAATGAGAAAATTTCATTAAAGGCAATTGGTCTTTCATAAATTCCATCGTTTGTTGCGCCCACCTTAGCCAAAGAGTCCGCTTTCTCATTGCCCGGTATCGAGCAGTGAGAAGGGACCCACGCTAAGGTAATCTGATACGATTTTTCGGATAAAGCACTCAGATGTTCCCGTATTTTCCCCAGGAAATACGGAGAGTGCTTAACATCTTTCATCGATCGGAGAGCCTCAATGGAACTGAGACTGTCCGTAAAGATGAAATAATGGCCCTTGGGCATTTTTTCGATAATCCCTAGGGTGTACTGAATTGCAGCTAATTCTGCGACGTAAACAGAAGCAGGATTATCGAGTTTATGGGAGACGGTTAAATTGTTATTGAAAATACCGAAGCCAGTGGACCCATCAAGAAGTGATCCGTCAGTGTAGAACATATTGTCGCAGTTGATGTTTCGATATTTATTGGAAAAAATTTTGGGGATCTGCTGCACGCGTAAATGATCCGGGATTCCACGAGTTTCTTCTATCATGGATGTATCGAAAAACACAGTAGAATCAGAAGTATTTAATAAGTCGACACGATTTGGAATATTCGAAGAAGGGTTAATATTATGGGACATGTGATTGAAATACAATGTCATAAAACGGGTTTGAGAATTAAGTTCGATTAACCTTTCAAAATTTTCAATCACAGGACGGTTCAAGACCTCACATTTGATAAGAATGCGAGAAGACAGGCTCCAGAAGCGGTTTTTCAATGGTAGTACTCCAGCTAAGACCTCCAAACTCATCGTATGGGTCGACTGCATGCAACCCAAGGCGATACGCAAACAACGATATTGTATTCGCTCCAGTTTGATCAAATGTGTGTTTGCTGCGGAGCGGAAGCAGAAACACCCGTACTCAATGACAGACAATATCGTTGTTTGGTAAAGCCTTATAAGGTCTCCTGGGTGGGCTCCCCACCATTGTCCGGTTATTGTACGAAGAAAATTCACTCTTTGTTGACATTTTTTCATCAGATACCTAACGTGACAACCCCAGGTGCCTTTAGAGTCGAACCAGACACCAAGATATTTGTGTACCAAAACCTGAGAAATCGTTTTACCCATTAATTGTGTTTGAAGCTGAGCAGGTTCATGCTTCCTAGAAAAAACTACTCTCTCAGTCTTCTCCGGAGAGAATTCGATACCTAGCTGTAAAGCCCAAGCAGACAAATTGTCCAAGGTATCTTGCAATGGTCCTTGCAAATCGGCAGCTTTGGCTCCTGTAACAGAGATTACACTGTCGTCCGCAAGTTGTCTTATCGTGCATGAATTTGCCAGACATTCGTCGATGTCATTTACATAAAAGTTGTAAAGAAGGGGGCTTAAGCATGAGCCCTGGGGAAGACCCATGTAGCTAATGCGAAAAGTTGCCAAATCGCCGTGCGTAAAATGCATGTGCTTTTCGGACAGCAAATTGTGCAAAAAATTGTTCAAAATTGGAGAAAATCCTTGTTGGTGAAGTTTACCCGAAAGAATGTCAATAGAAACGGAATCAAAAGCCCCCTTAATGTCCAAGAACGCAGACGCCATTTGTTCTTTGCGAGCATACGCCAGCTGAATATCTGTTGAAAGCAACGCAAGACAATCATTCGTCCCTTTGGCACGGCGGAAGCCAAATTGAGTTTCTGATAGTAGACCATTTGATTCGACCCAATGGTCTAAACGACGGAGTATCATTTTTTCCATCAATTTCCGGATACAGGATAGCATTGCAATCGGCCTATAAGAGTTGTGATCAGAAGCTGGTTTCCCTGGTTTTTGGATGGCGATCACCTTCACTTGCCTCCAATCCTGCGGTACAATGTTTTGCTCCAGGAACTTATTGAACAAGTTCAACAAGCACCTCTTGGCATTGCCGGGTAGATTCTTCAACAAGTTGAATTTGATTCTATCTAACCCAGGTGCGTTATTGTTACAGGACAGGAGGGCAACTGAAAATTCTGCCATCGTAAAAGGTGATTCTATCGCGTCGTGACCCGGAGACGTATCGCGAACAAAGTTTTGCGCAGGAACAGAGTCCGGACATACTTTCCTGGCAAAATCAAATATCCACCGACTTGAAGACTCCTCGCTTTCGTTGACCGTTACGCGATTCCGCATTCTTCGGGCTGTGTTCCAAAGAGTGCTCATCGATGTCTCCCTCGACGTCTCGTTCACGAACCGACGCCAATATCCGCGTTTCTTTGCTTTAGCCAGGCTTTTAAGCTTGGTATTAAGCTCCGAATACCGTATATAGTCGTCGGGTATACCTCCCTTCTGGAAGGCCAAAAACGCGTCGGATCTTTGCGTGTAGACATCGGAACTCTCTTTGTCCCACCACGGAGTTGGAGGCCGCTCTTTGATCGTTACGCCGGGATATTGCTTCGTTTGGGCTTGCAACGCGGCGTCGAGGATTAAGCCCGCGAGGAGGTTGTATTCTTCAAGTGGTGGGTGATGTTGAATCGACTCGACCGCTTTTGAAATCATTTCCTCGTATAACTTCCAATCGACATTCCGTGTGAGGTCATACGGAATGTCACTTGGTCGCATGCGAGTTGAACCGTTAGTAATTGAAATAAGAATAGGCAGATGGTCGCTACCGTGAGGATCGAGGATTACCTTCCATGTGCAATCCAACCGTAGCGACGTCGAACATAAGGATAGATCCAAAGCGCTTGGGCGCGCTGGAGGTTTCGGGATACGTGTCATTTCACCGTTGTTCAAAATAGTCATGTCGAAGTCATCGCAAAGGTTATAGATTAAAGAGGAGCGGTTATCATTGTAGGGGGAACCCCAAGCCACACCATGAGAGTTGAAGTCTCCCAAAATCAAACGTGGCGAGGGAAGAAGTTCTATTAAATCAAAGAGCAACCGTTGCCCAACCTGTGCTCTGGGAGGAATATATATTGAGGCAATACAAAGCTCTTTACCTTGTATTGTCATTTGACATGCGACAACTTCGATGCCTGGAATCGAGGGGAGGTTAATACGATAGAAAGAATAGCACTTTTTAATCCCTAAAAGTACTCTTCCATATGGGGTGTCTCGATCAAGGCGAATAATATTAAAATCATGGAAGTTGAGATCAATATTTGAAGTAAGCCAAGTTTCACAAAGGGAAAATGCATCGCATTTGTTTCTATTTATTAAAACTTTAAATGAATCCCTTTTTGGTAAAAAACTTCTACAATTCCACTGTAAGACAGAGATAGAATCCTTCGTATACGCAGATGAATTAGGCATCGAAGGATACAATCGCTGCAAGGAGGGGCCATTGGGCAGTCAACTGCTTCAAAAATGATCTAACTGTTGGGAGGAATGCTGTAAGAAAAATTTTAATTGGATCGGGTACATTGAAAGTTTCAAAAATCCAGTCCACAATGTCAGAAAATTTCACTAATCCAGAGTTTGTTTCATCAACTGAGAGTGCAAAAGGAACAACTGGGGTTTTAGATGTTCCTGGCAGTGCTGGGAACCCCTTCTGGGACTTTAAATTTGCAAGCCCAGGAGGAGTTTGCTTCGGTTTTTCCGCAGCACTGTTTGGTTTGTTTGTAACTTTCATTTCACTTTGGGAAATCTTAGGACCTTTTCGGGGAAGTTTAGGAGAGGAAATATTTTTCCTCTTTCTAGACGCCCCAGTATTGGCATAAGTTGTTCCCGCTGGTGAATCGTCAGAATCGGTTTCATCAGAGGACAACAGATCAAAGGGGTTCGATGTTATGGTAGAAGTGGTCACGGTCTTCTTCAGCATCTCAGCGTAAGATCGCTTTGAACGCTCCTTAAGTGACCGCTTGATTTTATCTCTGCGCTGCATGTACACCGGGCATGTGGAGAGCTCATGCTGATTTTCCCCGCAGTGAATACATTTTTCAGCATTTACACTGCAAGAATCGTCCGCATGAGTTTCTCCACACTTGCTACATCGTGCCTTATTGCAGCAGTAGGCGGCTGTGTGGCCTAGCTGCTTGCAATTGGTGCAATTCATAACACGGGGTACATACAATCGCACAGGCAGACGAACCCGATCGATTGAGACGTGGCTAGGGAGAGCAGAACCGGCAAACGTAACACGAAACGAGTCTGACGGAGTGTACACTTTTGTGCCGTTGACAAGAGACACAGACCGCAATTGCTTGCAATCTATGATCTTTACTTTTACGTCGTGACACAAAGCATTTTTGAAGCAGCCAAAACCGCTTGCCAAGATACACTCGACCGACAGACTCGAATCGGTTATGACACCGTCGATCTCCACGTCTCGTGCGGGTATATAAACGCGATACTCGCGTGTGAAAAGCTCGGAGCGAGCAATAGCGTTGGCCTGTTCCAGGTCGCTGACCACGACACGGAGCTTGTTGGGTCTGACCTTGGAGATTTCGGTCACGGCCTTGTACCCCTCCGTCAGGTCTTTCGAAATCTGCAGGATGTTTAACGGTTTCGATTTCGGTCCTGCAGAAAACAGTAAAGCTGCCCTGAGATCCGTCCGGGTAAAGCCTAAATAAGATTCGTATAACATGATAATTATACTTACCGTTTTCTTATTACTAGGCGAAAATAACGGAGAAGTTTCAAGGTCATGTATCCACATACATTTTCCATACGATTTATTTCCCTAACGCAGACATAAAAAACATAGACGAAATGTTACCAAACGTTTATTCATTGACTAGCAATGCCAGCTAATTGGCATCCTATTCATCACCTGATGTCAGCGACATGGAAAGGCAGCAAAGATGCTACCACGTGATAGGTTCATCACCCAATTACTTAAGTTTTCCATACTGAGTGACACTATAAAAAGACATTCAGTAAGAAGAGAAGCTCATTTCTTGGTCGACCGTCAAAGCAAACAGTTCGGCTTCCTTACGATTTGAGTTGAACTCCACCAGTGGTAATGCAATTCTGATATCGTTGTTGGAATACAACACGAAACTAGACGAGACCGGCACTAGGGACTATTGGGAGTAAACATGGTCAGGTTTCGGGTTTTCAAACCGAGTTATTATCTCGCTAGCATTTTTTTCAATTTCCCGAGCAGTACGATCAAAATTCATAAGATGCTTGTGGATTTAGAGCAAGTTGAAATGAATCGATTACAGTATGTATGTTAGGGGTGTAAGGGGAGTTTGAGGAAGTTGTGGATCAAATTTGTCAAAATGTGAATGTTTCTCATTTACGAATGCAGATGTTGATTTCCTTTGTAGGAACTGGGTAGACTTGCTCGCTTTTCGCGATCGATATTGACTAGACAAACGACACACAATTGTGTGTGGCCTCAACAATATTGTTATTGTTTATTGGTTTAACTTGGTTCGAAAAACGAAAATATAACTTGTACTTCTTTCGAAAAACCACACGCTTTGTGCGTGGCCCCAACAGCCTTCCTATGGTAAATAGCAAAGCAAAGCCTTAGTGCTACATTCTGATTCGGAACATGACCTTCTGTTCAATTATACACAGACTTCGCAGCCAACTGTTTTATGTACAGGACAACTGCGGGCCTAGCGCTACGGTCCTACTGACATTAACATTCTCTCCCGAGCCGAACCTCGAATCTACGACGACTGGCTTGCTAGACCAGCATCGTACCTCGAAACCAACTGAAAGGTTAGCCTTCCTATGATATGTTTGTTTTCTCACGTGGGTTGCTTTCTCCATTACTCAGAAACGGTATAAAATATCACATTTTTTGTGTTTTTTTGTGTTAATAGTGAAAATTTTAAATATTTCACTTTGGTCTCTAGATTGACCACTATTACCACGAGATTCGAACATTTTAAGACGATTTTTCTCGTCTCAATTTTATCTCATTTCCAACTCAAAAAGGAGGGGCCCACAAAGATAACTGCCTCGGGCCTCTGCACCTAAATCTGCCTCTGCTCTAGGTTTAAATCCTAAAGTGAAACAAATTATTTGCTCCTTTGAAATAAACCACACACGCGGCCCAATAAACCGATAACAATTAAAAATAAATAAATTGTGCTTCTCTAATCGGCCTGCTGAACAGAAAACAAACCGAAAATCACCAAATAGCGGCTCGTAGCAATTGTATGTACAATTGACCGCATCATTCATCAAAGTGAATCTTGATTCAACGTACCCTTTTCTATTACCAAAAATCTCTTTTCTGTGACCTTCGTGGAGATGCAGAAGTTAACATGATCCCTAAACATCAAAGGTCACGCTGACCTTCATTCTCTCTTTCCACCTGATTGCAAGGACGTGGCCGGCGCCGTTATTGATCCTTCAAGTATTGAGTCACTACAACTCGTACGGACAATGGAAATAGTTTAATCTGACCAGTCGCAAGATAGCAACCATTTATATGGGCAGGCAGTCTAAGCCGGTAGTTTCCAACCGGTGGGTTATTCCCCCCATGGGGGAATTGAGCGGATCGGGCGATTGTAAGTGGGAACATTTTCCATGTATTTCGCTTTTGCGATTGACAATGTTCTGAAATGTTGCAAATAAAACCAAAATACCTTAACGCACTGAGCTGAAATTTATATTATCATTGTTAGATTCTGAATTGTGTTGCTAAAAAAAAATAATTAAAAATAGAAGTTTAAATTTGTTTGAATTTTTTATTTACTATAGCTTTTCCTTCATAAGGGAAAACGCTCATATGAAATATTATTGACGTGGGACTACGTCTTTGTTTACTATACTGGGATGCATTCTGTAAAATTGGAAATGAAACTGGCAAATATTGCGTCAGATTTCAAACGTTAATAACATCATAACTACATGATGGATAACAATAACCAATATGTTGTTGGATAGATAAAATGTATAACAATTTTGTAATATGCTAGTTTGCACTCTATTTTCATTGTTAAGCGGTAAAATTGATAATAAGTTTCAATGATAAATTTACACGAACAATAAACCAATTACATGCGAGCATTCCTAGCACAGACGACGTGAATGGACACCATCCGTTCCCTGTGATATTCTCTGTACATTTCAGCGGTACACTTGTATTCGTACTGCACCGGTGGTACACTTTTGTTCGTACATTTCTATTCGTGTGCAATCGAGGAAAAACTGCAATGCTGCTGTTTATGGTGATTGAAAGTTTATCTCATAAATATGATTACCATAAACTACTTAACAAGAATTACGAATTTTCGCAACGGATATTTATTTTAGTATCCAAAGAGTAAATTCCCAGATATACACAGATTCATTCAGAATCTCTTTTTACATTTAAAAATTGTTAGATGATATATTATTATTCTAAGCTTTACCAGAATAAACGTACATCAGCTGTCTTCTTAATGCAGCGAATGTAGTTGTAGGTAAATGAAAAAAATTGTCGAGCAAAAAACAAAAAAGGAATTGTTGATTGCATCCATATGATTTTGAAAGTAAGATCTATATTATAGATTTGATTTAATCAGAGTTAAATGAGACAAAAACATTCATTATGATAACGTACGTATTATTGGATTTGGTTTTTGAGGATATAGAGTTAATTCTGACTTTGACGCATTACGAGAAATTCTTGGTGCTTCTTCAACAAGCACGATATGTTTGTGCCTTGTTAAATACATGTTGTTTGCTCGAAAAATACTACAGGCATAATATCGTCAAATGCAAACGATATTCTTTCGAATGTTGTTGAATATGTATATATATATATATATATATATATATATATATATATATATATATATATATATATATATATATATATATATATATATATATATATATATATATATATATATATATATATATATATATATATATATATATATATATATATATATATATATATATATATATATATATATATATATATATATATATATATATATATCAAAAATTGATTTCCAGGGGGGCTGAAAATAAAAATACGTACACCCAACGCAAACGGGAAACATTTTATTACTTTAGGGCAATTTTTTATTACTTATTGTGTCTTATGACTGCGCATTATACACAAATAGTAACAAACAAAAAGTAATAAAATTTATGACGGCCACACGCTTGTATGTGTTTCTGGAGGAGAACATACAGCCAAGCACCCACCGCAATGCATGTGTTAGCAAGACTTCACTCGCTGCATTTGTATTGATGCAACGATCAGATTCATTTTTGCTTCTCTTCATCCACACATAATGGGAATCTCACCCGTCAACCTCAAATGTCTAATTAGAAACATTTTCGTTTCGTCCCCCAGTGTTAACTTGAAATGGAAATATGTAATACTGTCTGACCAGAGTTGCCGAGTATCGTCTGGATAGGCACGAGTATTGTAACAGGTGCAAATGAGTTTCCATGAACCAATGAGTATGTGTTTTAGATATCTTGCAGGAAAGCGAATGTTTTTGTTTTTCTCTAACGCAGTTTACAGATCGTGATGTCATTCAAAGACGCATTTCAAGTCTTTGAAATCATCAACGTTTGCATACTCTATGACGGGGAAAATGCTGCTTGGCAGCTCTTGTAATATTTTTTCTCTACTCCGTATGCGAACTAATACACGCACACCGGATGAATTGGAGATTGAGGAAACTTGTAACATGTGCAACATATGCGACGGTGTGTGATTTTTTTTTTTGCTTGAGATGGAAAGTAAGCAGCTTTCGACAGAAAAAATCTTGCATGTGGTTGAAACGACCATTATTAGATAGTCGTACTTCCGTAACACGTGCTAAATTTATGTCAGTATGTGTTGTTACTTGACTGGGGAAGAATTTTATTGCCTTTAAAGTAATAGGTTTGTTACCCAAAAGGTAATTTTGCGCTATTGCTTCTAAAGTAATAAGGAAAAGTTTTGCGTGTACAGTCGCTAAGCAAACACATTGATTCTGTCTGCAGACTCTGTATATTTTGTAACAAAAAATCCCCTAATTACTGTCACCATTTCATACAACCCTAGGGCTGTATACCTTGTAGTATTATTAAAATGGGGTGCACTAAAAAAGGTTCAATCCACTAGTTTCAGCTAAACTAAGTTAAGCTAAGAAAAATCTGCGATTTTGCCCTTCGATTTATATGAATAAATCAATAATGTAATGGCGGTTTTACAATGTCCAGCGAATGCGTTACATCCGATATGTGTCGATTTCTTGAATGACACCCATTTTTGGCTGTCACAACAAAATACAGTCCAGTATTTTGACCTTTGATTTTTAGATACGTTAAATTAGACCTGTTCTTTTATTTTTTTTTGGTAACCTAAAAATTAGAAAATTATTGGCGAAATATGATAAAAGAAGCCTTACCTTTCGAAGAAAACAGGCCTCAAATTCCTTTATTTTGATCAATATCGACAATTTTAAGGAAAGGAAGGAAAACGTTGATTACTTAGCTGTTCTTAGATATATGAAATACCATGTAATACAGAAAAATGTTTCGAAAAACATCACTTTCCTGCAAAACAGATGCAAACTGCCTAAAATATTGGGTTGGGGAGAAAGAAATGTCGTGTTTTGTCAAAAGATGGCAACAATTAAAAACATAGCTTGTGTTATACTTATCGCGTCGGGTCATACTATACGGTTATTTGGAGACGACAATCTGTGTAACAAGTGACGTTTTAACAGTGTTGTGATCGTACGTTTCAGTCTAAAGTTATAGCGCGCCAAAGATGGAGTCCACCAAACAAGAAATTCGTCATGTTTTACGATTTTACTCCCTGAGAGGTAAAAATGCAACGAAGGCGGCCAAAAAAATTTGTGAAGTTGATGGGCTCGATACAGTAACGACTCGCACAGCACAGCGTTGGTTTGATCGATTTCGTTCTGGTGTAGTGGCTGTCTAAAATACACCCCGTACTGGTAGGCCAATCGTCATAGAAACCGAGAAAATCGTGGAAATCATCCAAGTAGACAGATTTTGCAGAAGATTGGATTCCAAAAAAAAGCTTGATGTTTGGGTGCCACACGAAACGAAACGAAAAAAAACCTCTTAGACCGAATCAACGCCTGCGATGCACTGCTAAAACGGAACGAACTCGATTTTTGAAGCAGATGGAGACTGGTGATGAAAAGTGGATCACGTACGACTACCTCAAGTGAAAAAAATCGTGGTCGAAGTGCGGTGAACCGGCCCAAACCATCGTCAAGCCAGGCCAGGAAGGTTTTGCCGTGTGTTTGGTGGGATTGGAAGGGAATCATCCACTATGAGCTGCTCAACTATGGCCAGACCCTCAATTCGGTTCTCTATTGTGAGCAGCTCGGCCGTTTGAAGCAAGCCAGATTGACCATAAGCGGCCAGAATTGGTCAATAGGAATGGTGTTGTTTTCCACCAGGACAACGCTCGGCCTTACACATCTTTTATGACCCACCAGAAGCTACGGGAGCTCGGATGGGATGTCCTATCGCACCCAATGTATAGTCCGGACCTGGCACCGAGTGATTACCATCTCTCCGGTCTATGCAAAACGCTCTTGGTGATACTAAGTTGGCGTCAAAAGAGGCTTGCGAAAACTGGCTGTCTGAGTTTTCTGCAAATAAGGAGGGGTGGTTTTATAAAGGAGTAATAATAAAATTGCCTTCTAAATGGCAACAAGTTTGCGAACAAAATGGCGCATATTTGACTTAAATCGGATAATTCTAAGTATGTTGAATGAAGCGTCAAATTTCGATCAGAAATACGACATTTCTTTTTCCCCAAACCGGGGTGATTGAACGAGTTTTCTACGATTGGAAAGATTAATTGATTATTTTCAAAATTTTAACGAATAAATTGATATACTTATGTTTATATTTCACCTTACACATTTCAAATATTTCGTCTCAAAACACTGGCAGGGGGCTGCATAAGCTGCTTAAAATTGGTTCCCTACCATAGCTGCTGATTGAAAAGATGAGCTGGGGAGTAATCGTAAAAGGACGATTTACGTGAAGTAAGGCCAAAAAGTGTAACAAAACTAGAAATTTAAGAATTGAGAAGCAAACACTCGCATAATATTTTGTAATGACAGCTGGCAACTCGGTTAGTTTACCGCTTAATACAAGTAAGAATACTAATGTTTACATATTAACTACAGATAGAAAACTTTTCAAAGTTCCCCCCCGCGAAGAGCGTGGAGATTGTTGTTTTCATCTAGCTTGTGCATCGTACAGGTTTCTCGGATGGCTGAAACATAGTCGCAGTAAGTATTAATCTCCTACTGCGTGAAAACTAATATTAGCATATAATAGCAGATCGGCAGCACGTTGATCGTCTAGCAGTGCTGATAGTGACGTCAGAGGGGGAAATCGTTTATTATGTTTATGTTTTAAATAAGGCACTATACTTAGCGATTGGGGAACGAAAAGTACTTCATAGGACAAGGAGCTTCGGACCAAATACTCGACAGCTCAAGTTGTTTTAAAACTATTTACTCGCTGATAATATACGATTATCGTTTACTCAAAGGTAATAAATCCAAACCCATTCGTTGCACTTCACTGGTGTGATTTCAAGTGCACTGGCGCACGTTTTTATTTGTTCATCATCAGAATCACACCACTATTATTCGAGTGCTTCATCCTACTCGTATCAAAGGTGCTACACCAACTGTTAAAAATTCAAAGCTTGCTTTTAAAGTACCTGTGGAAATTTTTGTTTCACAATGAATATAAAATCTTTATTTTGCTCGATTAAATTCCAATTTCTAAGTTCTCAGATTTTTTCTCTACCGCAACCGGCAATTTGTTATTGACATAAATCCAAAAACAACTGTTTTTGTTAGTGATAATCCAGCTGCTGAACATCTTGTAAACACGCTGTAATTCCCTCCAATTTCGAGGGGAGAATAGTTCCAAATTGCTTCCTTCGTTGCAAATCTGTGCAAAAAATATATTCTCTAAATTTCTTTTGCAAATATTTTAGCATTTTAAAAAATATTTTCCCGTCTTGAACTTTTGAAATTAGTTTTCATTCGTTTTACACGCAAGAGTTCGCGCGTTGGACAATGTTTTGTTTAATTTGTTCAAATATTTTTTCGTACATAATTTACATTATTGACATATTTTACATGTTTTGCAAGTTTTACATATTCTACATATTTCACATATTTTACATATTTCACATATTTTACAGATTTTACATATTCTAAGTATTTTACATATTTTACTTATTCTACATATTTTAAGTATTTTACATATTTTACATATTTTACATATTTTACATATTTTACATATTTTACATATTTTACATATTTTACATATTTTACATATTTTACATATTTTACATATTTTACATATTTTACATATTTTACATATTTTACATATTTTAAATATTTTACATATTTTACATATTTTACATATTTTACATATTTAACATATTTAACATATTTTACATATTGTACATATTTTACATGTTTTACAAATTTTTCATGCTTTACGTAGTTCATAAAGATATTAACATATTTTACATTTTGTTATGAATAATTATTTTGATACCACTGCCGCGCAGGGAATAAATCGCTCGGAACGTCATAATTATTGTCTGCTTTTTAGGTATTCGGAATTTCCCCGGAGCATCTAATTTTGACTCCGGTTTGCTTACCGTGTCTCAGTTCCTTTCCACGTAATGAACTGTTTCACCATCGATTTCCTCCACCCGCTCAGGCGCGGCTGCAGTAAACAGCTGAAAACCCAAGAACAAATGCGTCGAAACGACACTGTGGAATCAGGTCCTGAACGGATACCAGCTGTTTTGGCCGGTTATGGTTGGTTTTGGCCCGATTGCGACTGCTGCAGCTCCTCGACCGAGGCTGACAAAGCAATATAAAATATCGGTAGCGCGTTGGTACTTACCTGCTTTGCTCGGTTGAGGCTTTGGTGAGGTGCCATCGTAGCCACGCCAAACCAGTTGAACGCTTGGTTGGCGCCCGCTCATGTGTATTTCATGGTACAAATTTGATTTCTCCAGGCTTCTCAGCTGCAATGAAATTGTATTAACACAAGTCAAACGCATACACGCTCGAATCGCTTTCTGGTTTGCGTTTTGTGAAACGTCAATGGATTGCGCACACTCGGGTCTTGTGAGGAAAACCGGTCCACGTGAGTGGAGACGCTCGGTTCTCGGTTGTTGGGAACGACCCCAGAGCGCCGTGAAGTGGGTTGAGCGCAGAGATTGCCTTAATCTTAAGAAGCTCATACCGGTATTAACCGGAGCGGTTATTTACATCCGCTCGTGCTTGTGTCGCTGATGTAGTGCGGAAGGTTGCACGCCACTGCCATTTCCGAGGTAATTTTGTGTCACACATATCGCGATCGAGCTGCGTTCACCAAGGATAACTTCGTATTTGCTAGCGATAACTCAAACCAAGCCTTTTGATTGTGATGCCATCAGCGAAGGTCGAACGAAAGAGTTCATGATAAAGGGAAAGATAAAAAGTCCAATAGAGCAAACTTAACATGTCAATACATTAAGTTAATTTCATCCCATCACTATGACGGTAATACTCCTAGCTTCGGATTCATATTAGCTGGAAGTTGTTTTTTTGTGGTAATTTAGAAAAAGTTTCCACTTCGTTTTATCAATGGAACGTTGCTTTACACGCCTTCGTAGTAAAGATGTCACTCACCTTGTTCGCAATTCGAAAAAAAGTAGGAGGGTGGTATTCAAGACACGACCGCATGACGTTGGACTACGGTATTCTTATATTCCATTAAAACAAATAATAGAGAGAATTGCAACTCTAGTATTTGCTGCAATTTTATCTAACAGTGCATTTCTGGATGCTGAGACGTTAAAACGTTATAAATAATAATATATACTAAAAGAATGGATATTTTTTATTTAATCGCTGTCATTTCATACATATTCGAATCAACCCTTTGTTTGCTGCACTACCAAGACAATCATTTAATTGAGCGAATTGGTAAAATTTTCCTATCTAAGCAAAAAGCAAACTTTACGAAACTATCTGAAATTGGAGCCCAGAACGATTCAACCGAAAATTTTAAATTTGAAAATTGTTTGACATTTAATCGATAAAACT
This sequence comes from Wyeomyia smithii, assembly GCF_029784165.1. Lineage (NCBI taxonomy): Eukaryota > Metazoa > Arthropoda > Insecta > Diptera > Culicidae > Wyeomyia > Wyeomyia smithii. Next base: position 93,124,977 of record NC_073696.1, read on the forward strand.
CATGCTAGGTTAGTTCCAGCCCAGCATATAACTTCATGTATTTGAAAAAAAAAAAACGTTTGGCTCAATAACTCAATATAGCAAGAGCTCAATCACACGTTTTTCGGTAGTTGTTATCAAGGTTTGGGCGAGTGACAGAAAAATATCTTAACTTCTTCAGTTGTGATTTAGAGCATTTCTAATTGTTTTGTTATTTTTCACGATAGCGACAAGTTTGTTTCTTTCTCTGTGTGCGAGAAACAAAATCAAAACCGCGCACCGAGAAACAAAAACGAAAATTTAATGAATGCTCATTGAGAAAACTTGCAACTCTTTTTACCAATAACTTATGATACTCAAAAGAACCCGTTTTGATCTAAATCAAATTTCTAGTAAATAAGTGTTGATCATTCATAGGTAGTAATTTTTCCTCGATGAATAAAGACTGGCTGAAGAAGTTAAAATCGCTGCTGTAAAATCAAATTCACAACTGTGTTCGTTAAGACGTTTTAATATTTTCAATGACAATAATAATCTTCGATAAACACCCGCTATAGTTATTCACACACATGCTATAACTATCTAAACACGCGTTAAAACTATTCATACACACGCTGTAGCTATAGCTATCCATACACACGCTAATCCTTTCCATACATCCGATACAACTATCTATACACACGCATAAGCTATGCAACCATGTGCTATTACTATCCATACATACGCTATAACTAATCATTACACACGCAGCAGCTATCCACACACAAGCTATAACTATCCGTACACACGCTGAAGATATACACGCAATAGCCATAATATGCTACACATGCTAGTGTCTTACACACGCTATAGCTAGCCATACACACGCAACAGCGCCATCCCTATCATCGCAAATGGCATAGCAATACAGATGCACATACGCTATATGTGCACACTGCACACACACTAAATGGCGGTAGCTTTCCTAGTGGCGGTGCTGGCTCGTGCAGTTTCTGGCTGTTTTCACCCATCGATATCTGAATTGGATTACCGCTGGTGGGGTCCAACTCAGATCGAAGGAGAACCGAACTGAATGAAGAAATGCAGCTTCCCACTACCTCCGCCGCTGCTGCCTGATACCACCGCTCTGGTTCTGCTGCAGCTCAGTTTGGCCGCTGGAATCAGCCACCGCTGCTGATTATACAAGACCGGCCTGGTGGCCTTTCACTTGTTAACTGATGACTGCTATGAGACGACACAGGCTATTATATAGCCCAAAGCAAAAATCCATCCGCGAGCAAACAAGAAGCGAGCTTGTGATTGGTTGAATGTGCACGACTTTTAACACAACTTTTAACTAGTTTAGTATCGAAAACATATTTAAATTATTATATGACAATCTTGCGCAATATTTCCCCTATCAATCAAGCCATTGGTGTTTAGAATCTGTTCAGTGGTAATGATAAAAGAAGCATTTTAAAACGGTGTTGAAACACCTGTTGCAGCTACCGAAAGCGAGCTCGTTATTGGTTGAAAGCTGTGAGACTGTTTACAAAGTCAGATCAGTTGTATCCGTTAGTGTCGACTGTGCTTGTGAAGAGAGGTGGTGATTGGTTGCTCGGTATGATTTAGACAATCGATGTGATTTATCAATTTTTCATTAGTGTATCTCGAACAATAGGTTATTTTTGTTACATAAATTCAACCGTAAAAGAATTTCTGATCGGTTGATACCAAAACCTCGAAATTCTGAAAAGAAATGACTGATATATAAGCGCTCAAAACCTGACCACTTTTCCCTGGTTTTCCCCGGTTGAATTACTAGATTTTCAAATTCAGGTGCCTAACTTCGATATAGACGTTAGTCCAACGTCAAAAATGTTCGAACGACCGAAAATGTGTTTTTTTTTGTGTTACATGAATGACCTCATCCAGTTTATTGAAAACATAATATCACAGCCTAAAGGAGTTCGTTTTAAGCAGGTATCGACGAAAACATTAACCATATGCAGTCCAGCCCTTCTCTATGTAATGTGGATGAGTCCCAAGGGTGTTTTCAACTTTTAATGCTTGATTAGCGAAACAAGGCAACACACGCCTAGCGGCGTAGCATTACTGCGTACCGTCAATGTAAAGCTAGGACAAAATTCTCAATATTTTTTATTTATAGAAACCTCTTGAAATGTGATATTTTCATAAAAAAATTTATATTATTGTGATACCTATGTTTAAAACGAATATTTTTTAAGATGTGAACTGATTTCAATTACTAGTGAGATTCTTTACGTGCGTAGATTTAAGCGGCCGCACTGTGTTGTGTGACGAAATCTTACGCTTTTCGTCAGGTGTCAGTGTAGAAAACCTTGCGTGATTAATAATGTACCGGTTGCGATAGTATTTCGAATCGTGTAGTCTTGTGTCATTCCCTAAACAGCACAAAAGTTACTATCGGAAAAAAATATAGCAATGGGTCAGTAGGCTTAACACAGCGACCATGAAGTTCATTCATTATTGGTAATGTTAGCTGCGGATAAAAACTTTTTCAGTATAATTATTGTATATTATTGAGTGTCACTAATTGACAGTACTAAAGTTTCGTGATATAAATTTTGAGTGGATCCGCATGAATTTAAAACCCACAGAATTTAGATTTTTTTTTTTAATTTTGGCAGTAATAGATAAATCAATGTCCAGATTCATATAAACAATGATTTATTGTATGTGGATTTTTTTTAAATCATTGGAAAACATCAAGTCTATGTATGTATTAGTGGCAGCGTTACGTTTTTAACATTTTATAATTCTACCTCGAAGCATTAATGGAAATGTTATTATTTGCTGAAATTATTCCACCGAATATTCATATCTTTTCTTAAACCAATGTAAGCGTGAAACAAGTTCATAACTTTTTTTATTTCACAAAAATTAAATATTTTTCTATAAATATCCTAGTTTACACTTCCATTCAAATTGAGGTTTATCAAAAAAATGTAATTGATCGTTCTCAGTAAAACAACTACAGTGTAAGAAAATACATTAATTGGACAGTTAATATAAAAAACACTCATTCATGTTTTGCCTTTCTCCTAGAAAGGTATAGCAATCACTTGCAAAACCGAAAGTATAAAAGTGCTCCAAAGGGCCGAATGGCATATATCACTCGACTCAGCTCGACGAGCTGAGCATTTTCTGTATGTGTGTGTGTGTGTATGTGTGTGTGTATGTGCAGATTTTTATTCTCACTCACTTTTCTCAGAGATGGCTGGACCGATTTTCATGAAATTAATTGCAAATGAAAGGTCTTGTTGCCCCATAAGACCCTTTTGAATTTTATTGTAATCGGATTTTTAGTTTAGAGGTTATGTTTAAAAATGTGAAAAACATGAAACATCAATATCTCAGAAACTACACAACCGATTCGAACAAAATTGCTCTCAAAAGAACGGGCTACCTAGAAAACTATTAAGTTTTGAATTTTATAAAGATTGAACTTGTGGTTCAAAAGTTATGAAAAGAAACGTGTTCTGAAGACTGTTTAATCTCACTCATGTTTCTCAGAGATGGCTGCACCGATTTTCATAAAATCAGTGTCAAATGGAAGGTCTAATTGCCCTATAAGACCCTATTGATTTGTTTTTCAATTGGACTATTACTTTGCCTGTTATGTTTAAAAATGTGAAATCCAGCTATGCAAAGGAACATATTCCGAAGACTACTTGGACTCACTCACTTTTCTCAGAGATAGCCGACCCGATTTCCACGAAATTAGTGTCAAATGAATGGTCTAGCTGCCTCAGAAGACCCTATTGAGTTTTACTGTAATCGAACTGTAACTTCATTTGTAATGTTCCGACTTGTGAAAATCACGAAACTTCATTATCTCAGAAACTACACAACCGATTTGATTATTATTATCAGATGAGCGGGCTAGTTAAGGGTTAACTGATGAATTATGATTAAACACGTGGTTTCAAAGTTCAAAGTTTGGCTGCCCTATTCGTTCCCATTTCACACAAGCTATAACTATCCGTACACACGCTGAAGATATACACGCAATAGCCATAATATGCTACACATGCTAGTGTCTTACACACGCTATAGCTAGCCATACACACGCAACAGCGCCATCCCTATCATCGCAAATGTCATAGCAATACAGATGCACATACGCTATATGTGCACACTGCACACACACCCAACGTTTTCACCCAACGATATCTGAATTGGATTACCGCTGGTGGGGTCCAACTCAGATCGAAGGAGCACCGAACTGAATGAAGAAATGCAGCTTCCCACTACCTCCGCCGCTGCTGCCTGATACCACCGCTCTGGTTCTGCTGCAGCTCAGTTTGGCCGCTGGAATCAGCCACCGCTGCTGATTATACAAGACCGGCCTGGTGGCCTTTCACTTGTTAACTGATGACTGCTATGAGACGACACAGGCTACTATATAGCCCAAAGCAAAAATCCATCCGCGAGCAAACAAGAAGCGAGCTTGTGATTGGTTGAATGTGCACGACTTTTAACACAACTTTTAACTAGTTTAGTATCGAAAACATATTTAAATTATTATATGACAATCTTGCGCAATATTTCCCCTATCAATCAAGCCATTGGTGTTTAGAATCTGTTCAGTGGTAATGATAAAAGAAGCATTTTAAAACGGTGTTGGAACACCTGTTGCAGCTACCGAAAGCGAGCTCGTTATTGGTTGAAAGCTGTGAGACTGTTTACAAAGTCAGATCAGTTGTATCCGTTAGTGTCGACTGTGCTTGTGAAGAGAGGTGGTGATTGGTTGCTCGGTATGATTTAGACAATCGATGTGATTTATCAATTTTTCATTAGTGTATCTCGAACAATAGGTTATTTTTGTTACATAAATTCAACCGTAAAAGAATTTCTGATCGGTTGATGCCAAAACCTCGAAATTCTGAAAAGAAATGACTGATATATAAGCGCTCAAAACCTGACCACTTTTCCCTGGTTTTCCCCGGTTGAATTACTAGATTTTCAAATTCAGGTGCCTAACTTCGATATAGACGTTAGTCCAACGTCAAAAATGTTCGAACGACCGAAAATGTGTTTTTTTTTGTGTTACATGAATGACCTCATCCAGTTTATTGAAAACATAATATCACAGCCTAAAGGAGTTCGTTTTAAGCAGGTATCGACGAAAACATTAATCATATGCAGTCCAGCCCTTCTCTATGTAATGTGGATGAGTCTGAGTTTTACTTGAACTCACTCACTTTTCTCAGAGATGGCCGACCCGATTTCCACGAAATTAGTGTCAAATGAATGGTCTAGCTGCCTCAGAAGACCCTATTGAGTTTTACTGTAATCGAACTGTAACTTCATTTGTAATGTTCCGACTTGTGAAAATCACGAAACTTCATTATCTCAGAAACTACACAACCGATTCGATTATTATTATCAGATGAGCGGGCTAGTTAAGGGTTATCTGATGAATTATGATTAAACACGTGGTTTCAAAGTTTGGCTGCCCTATTCGTTCCCATTTCATTTGATTATAATCGAACTTAAGCAACCATTATGTATTAAATTGTTAATAAAACAACGGAAGTCAATTATCTCAAAGATTACATGACTTATTTGAACATAACTAGTGTCATACGAACGAGTCATCTCTCAAACTTACAAATAACAAACTTCATAACAATTTGATATGTGGCTCAAAAGTTATGGAAAGAAGAGAAATTCAAAGACTATTTAAAACTATACCTGCTTTGATCGATATATGTGGCCTCAACATAATTTAAATGTGGTGTCGTACTATTTGAACGTTCCAAGTTCATTGATTCCTTGCGGTTTGTTCGAAGTCTGCAAATGCCCGACGAATCGGCCATAGGATATGATCGAAGTCAAATAAAAAATCGTTTGAAATGATTGGTTTTATCGAAATGACAACATCCTCGTCTTTTGGCTTCTGTACATCGCCTTAATTCTGAATATATTCATCTTGGGTGGTATTCTGTCATTATCAGCAGACTTTCTGGCATCAATCTGACACCGGAAATACCCATATTGGGAGGTATTTTTGGTTGTTTTCCAAAAACTAAAAGTGGTCGTCTTCAAATTCAAAATAGTGTCCAGGGTCAATGTTTGGTTTGGTTCTTTATCTTTCTGGTTCCAGAAAAACTGATATTTGAAGGGAATCGTCCATTTCAGGCTGTTTTCCAGAAACCGGAAGTTGCCATCTTACAATTCAAAATGTTGTCTGGAGTCGTTTTGTGGCTCCAGTGCATCATAACGGTTCCGGAAATACCCATATTGGGTGAAATTTGGTCATTTGCCGCTGTTTTTCCGACACCGGAAGTCGCCATTCTGGATTTCATAATGGCATTTGGAGACAATTTCTGTATTTTGAACGGCATACTGGTTAAAGAAAAACTCATATTGGGTGGTATTTGGTCATTTTCTGCTGTTTTCAGAAACCGGAAGTCGATATCTTAGAATTTAAAATGCTATCTGTGGTCGATTTTAGCTGCTGTGTATTATTCTAGATCCGGATATTATTATATTGGGTGAAAATCGGCCATTTTCGGCTGTTTTCCAGAAACCGGAAGTTGCCATCTTACAATCCAAAATGTTGTCTGAGGTCGATTATGGAACATATTTGTTACCACTAAAAACATTCACCTGCCAATATGGTTCCATTTAGTTGATTAGTTCGCGAGATGTGCAGAAATTTGTGAAGAAACATGTACTTCCAGAAGAGGGAGGAGCGTCAAACCATTATGGACATATTTGTTATCTCTAAAAACATTCACATACTAAACATGGTTGTATTTTCTTGATTGGTTCTTGAGCTGTGCGAAATTTGTGTTTCATTTTCATGGGATCCCTCCCTTATAGAAGAGGGAGTCGGGTTTCAAACCATTATGTACATATTTGTTACCACTAAAAACATTTACCTGCCAAATTTTGTTCCATTTGGTTGATTATTTCTCGAGATGTGCACAAATTTGTGTTTCATCCAAATATTATGAACATATTAGTTACCCCTTAAAACATCCACATGCCAAATTCGGTTTCATTTGCTTGGTTTGCCCTTGAGTTGTGCAGAAATTTATGTTTCATTTGTATGGGACCCCTCTCTTCCAGAAGAGGGAGGGGTCTCAAACTATCATAGGAACCTTTATCGGCACCAAAAACCCCTACATACAAATTTTCACGTCGATCGGTTCGGTAGTTTTCGGGCCTATATGGATCAGACAGACAGACAGACTTGACTGCATTTTTATATGTAAAGATTACAACATCAATATTTTAGAACCTAAAGAGTGAATATACATTTATTGGATTGAAGCGTTCATGTACCGTGCTGGATCGAAATCCGTACACCTAAGCACATGATAGTCTTTGACGGTCAATATAAAATCAAGAAATTACATATTGCTTTAAACTGACATGCTTACTTTTAGGTTTACTTATATTTTATCACTATTTTCAAGCAAAATGATTTAAATTACTCTGAAACTCGAAAAAATCATGTTTGAAATAAACATGTTTTAAATCGAAATCCGTACGCAGTTTTTCGTCTGAATCGAAATCCGTACACTTTTGAATCAAAATCCGCACGCACGCAATATAGACTGGATTAAAGTCCGTACAGCAATGCATCAAAATCCGTATAGATATAGAAGTACAAAATGAATTTTATTTTTCAATTTATCTTCAAATTTACGAATAAATATATTGTGACGGTCAATTGGTTCCTAAAGTTTTAAACGGTTTGCTTATTTTTATATCAGCTGAAATAGTGCAAATTTCTGTGCAAAACATGGTTTTTAAAAAATGTTAATCGTTGTCCTTCAAATTTTAAATGAAGAATAAAAAACTGCTCGAAATGCCTTAAATGACAGTTCTCTCATATACAGTACATGGGCGAACTGTCATTTAAGAAACTCCGCGCAGTTTTTTATTCTTCGTTTAAAAATAGAAGGAAAACGATAAACTTTTTTTGAAAATCACGTTTTGCTCAGAAAATACGGCTTTCCTCCAATGATATTTAAAAACTGGAATAGCTTTAGGTCCCAATGGGGTTCTAAAGTTTTAAATGGTGTTCTGATTCTTATATATCAGCTGGAAACGTGCAATTTTCTGAGCAAAACGTGATTTAAAAAAAATGTTTATCGTTTTCCTTCGATTTTTAAATGAAGGATAAAAAACTGCTCGAAATGCCTTAATTGACTGTTCTTTCATATACCGTACATGGGCGAAACGTCATCTTAGACCTTTCAAGCAGTTTTTTATTCTTCATTTAAAAATCGGAGGAGAACGATAAACATTTTTCAAAAATCACGTTTTGTTCAGAAAACGCGGCTTTTTCAAATGATATATAAAAACTGGTATAGCTTTAGGACCCAATTGAATGATTCGACATAAAAAACATAAAATTTTTCTCAACTACCAGCTACGACACGCCTTCTTCCAGGCCCAGATTTAAGGAGGTGGCAAATGCCCCGGGCCGCCCGATTACTATGCCCATGCATGGCACCCACTTCATGATCCAAATCTTCCTCTCCAGCAGTGAAGGTTGGTGGAACTCCTTTTGATTGAGATTTGTAGCCATTCGTTACGGCATTCTTTATCGTAGTCACCAGAACGCCAGAACCCCTCGAAGCTTCCCGGTACGACTTTCTCTCGCGCACCTCTGTTACATCTCTTTCGGAATCGTTTTACGAATATTTATGCTGTTCTTCCATAAAATGCTGAAAACAAGGATGAAAGTTCAACAGTATATGTATGATACACACGGTGTACGGATTTCGATTCAAGCGATTAACAAGGATCAAAATCCGTACGGCACAGTTTTTGATGAATAAATACAATTTGCACTATTTACCAGACAATATACAGCTCGAAAATGACAAAGACTTACCTTTTCAATCGATTTCAAAAAGATTCACAGAGTAAAACACTTACACGCAAAAGTTGGATGGTGCGAAACCAGTACAAAATTGTGCGTTTTTAGCGCAATTGTTGATGTAATTCGGAACCAGTACAATCATTGCGTGTTGGGCATAACGCAATTAATGCTCTATGGTTTCTTAAATGAATTTGGCAGCTCCAAACTACTACACCTAAACAGTTTCAACTGGTATCAAGCAGCATTGCAAAGCGAGCGAGAAGCAAAACCATTCTCCTCCTTTCTGCTTGAGGACAAGACATATGCTACGCTTTTCAAGTCTTTTGCATACACGCTTTCGAGATACTTTTTCTTCTTCATGCATTCCTCTGAATAGCAGCAAGCACGCACCGACAGTATGAGTGAGAGACTAACAACACTGGTATCAAGTATGTGCAGCACGGGTGTCTCGCTCATTTCGTGAAGCAACGAGATATTGCCTTGCGCGTCGCAATCCGAACCGAAAGAGAAGCGAAAGAGCAACCTGCAAATTGTATGTCACGTGTCTGAAATTCTACGAGCGAGAGAGAAATTTCTCTCGTCGCTTGAGAAAAAAGCGCGTGCAGTCACTAATACACTCGACGTGAGAAATAAAGTGTCGGTGTATGATACATATTCTGATTTCATTCTATGTCAATGTATTCGCAGTACAACTGTTGCGTTATGCGTTTCACACATTTATTGTGCGATTTCTGTGCAACATTTGTGCGAATCGGGAAGACACAATGATTGTACAAGACTTCAACTTTTGCGTGTATGTCCCACTTGGAAAACGTTTTATCTGAATTACGTTTCCTTAGTGAATTCACTCACAATGCGACGAAATGACAAATGACAAATGATTTTTCATTTTTAATATTTTTATTTCATGGCCTACTGGCGCATAGTTTAATTTAACAGAAAGCCAACAGTGCAACGGACATGTACATGTGACTGTCATATGAATTTTTAATTTTTATAATGCTTAAAAATGTAGAAAAACATCAAGGTGTACGGATTTCGATACTGTACGGGTTTCGATCCAGCACGGTAAATCCATTTTTACAAATAAAAAATTGAAGGTGAAAGGCTGGGTCTGACCGCTAGGTGGATTAATTTAGGTTTTTATAGAAAAAGTAGAAGATTCACCCTAACTGTTGATAACAGGTATAACTGGATATTGAGATTTTGATTCCATCATCTCCCAGCTGGTCTCGAGGCCCTATCAAGCCAGGCGTCGTAGGATCGAGTGTCAGCCCAAGCAGCAAAATATGTTTCGATTATGAACTTTTTGCATCACAGCAACAAATTCTTATGTGAAAAGGATCGAAGCAAACTGCGACCGCGAGTGCATGTGAATATTTTTCGCTTACCTGTTTTTGCAAAAAATTGAGATGATATAGAAACATTTTTTAGTTTATCGTACTGAAGTGCTAAAAACCGAACGGGTTGAGAGTCAGATGGAGTGGTTGCGTGTTTTCTAAATTATGTCGTGAAAAATTAAGGATTGAAGTTGGGAGAAGTGATAGTGACCTTGCGTTGGTAGGATTGGAGCAAACTTGCCGTATGCTGCTCTGGCGGTTCTGGGAGGAGGAGAGTGGATAGGATTTGCGGGATGTGCTCTGGTTAATGCGTGGCGCAAAATCCGCTTCCAAGGTTCAATTTCTTGGTAGGACCAACAGTGAGATCGTGAAGCAGGATCATCGCTCTGGATGTGCTGCTTCCCGGTGACATTCACCTGGGCGACGTGAGTCTGGGGGCTATCTACAGATGAGTATACAGTTTTTTATTTCTCTACTATTGTGCCAGCGATTTTTTTCACTATGGAGAACGCGTTGGTGGTGGACGAGATTAGGGACACCTGACCCAATCTAACAATAAGCCGTTCCTCAATAAATATTCTTAGTCCTTATGAAAATATCTAAAAAGTACAGCAAGGTTTAATGAAAGTATCCATCCCGCTTAATTAGTTGATATTTTAGGTGTGTTAATCAATTAATAAGTCAATTAATCATAAGCAAATTGTCATTTGTTGTGTTCTGAATATCTATTGTATTTGATTATTTCAACTGATTTTTTTTTTTGAGGCATATGTTTTATGATTTATCTAGCTTAAAAATGAATATTGTTATGTTCGCAGCTTTGCCTATAAAAGATGGATTTTTTGCCTGTAAAAGATGGATTTTTTGCCTATAAATGATGGATTTTTTTGAATGTCATTTATATTTTGGATTTTGAATGCAAGAAAGTTAGACAGATTTGACATTCAATAGGTAACCTAATATAATAAACCGTTACCTTTAAGATAACCTTTCTTTGTTACCAGTGTGTACGGCGCGCATAGTAATTACGAGATTGATAGCTTCCATAACGGTACGTCGTGTAGAAATCGTATATAACTTGCTAGAGGCTAGCTCTCCGGCAAACTTTGTCCCGTTCATTCATACTTTCTTCATTTAATTAACTCTGCCCATTAACGACAGTTTAACCTGTGTTTTTTTTACCAAATATTCGTGACTTCAGGTGTGTTTTTCGCGGTATCGTAGGTTTTTTTTTTATTTTAGGACAGATGAAGTCTATTCGAGAGATGTCGCTACTCGATCTGTAAGGTAGAAAACTGAATGTCTGGTTGACCAAACCCCTAAAGACTCCGCGCCGATACATTCCATGAGGTCTTATTATCTACAGATCAATCAACAACGCGCAATAGTTTTCGGTATGAAGAGGATCACCTTACGAGGAGATGTCCGATTAAGTCCAGTATCTTTGCGTTCGCTTATTACTGTGGTGTTACTTCATCAAACTGAAAAAGTTCGGAACACATTATGAATTTCGTGGCGGATGTAATGAACTTGTAGGCGCGACATTTGGTCTAAAGAACCCGACACTCGAAATCAGTGAATCGTTTACCAAAACGAACCCTGCTGTATACCCTGCCCTTCCTCCAACATCGCAGTGATTTCTCGCGGAAGTGCAGAGTTTTCTCGGCTTCCAAGAAAGCGAGTATCACGTCAACATATTCCCATACAAACTCCTTCTTTGACCTGCATTCGGATGCGGCCGGCGCCGGTATTGCCTTACATAAAGATTAAGATCTCCAGTTTTTACACATTGAGGGTGCATGTTGGTCCTGAGCATCATCTGTTGGTTCTCTGTGTAATTACAGGTTATCTGGCAATAACGGAGTAGCAACCGCGGGCGGTCAATCATGCTCATGCTCACAGCAACAAATTCTTATGCGAAACTAAGTTGCAGCTACATCTCAGTTTCTTATACAATGACAAAAAAGCGCAGGATGCGGAGCCAATTGCAACATTTTTGTTGTTTCAACACAAGTTTCAGGAATGAAACCGCAATGTGTATGAACTTATGCATAGAATTTGATAACAACATGGTAAATGCTGCATGGTAAAATTTTAGCTACGAAGATGCATTGAAATAGGGCGCAATAGAAATAGTAAGATTGTCAATTGGCAAATGGTCAGAATGGAAAAAGATTGTCTGTATAGCGATTTATCTTTGATTATTTCCAGAAATTTGATGAGGATTCAACTGCAGTTATCAATTTCTATTCAATTCTCTCGCTTTCACTATTTACGTCATTTGTTGTAGAAACACTTGCAAGTTTAGTTTTTTTTCTCAGTTTCAAAATTTGCTTCCCTTATCATTTAGTAAAGCGGGCAATGTATGTAGTTTCGCGGGAATGCGAAGATGAACGGGAATAGAAGGTGTGACTAGAATTAGAAAAATTTTTCCCTCGTCCCGTCTGGACTAAACTTAAAGTGTAAGTCAATATGACAAAAAATGAAATTAGTTCGTAAAGTAAAAATTAGCACAACGGAGCTCTTCCGTGATACGCCTTCCATGGGAGTTGGCCACCAACTGACGTGTCTCATCGCTTGCGCCGCTGTAGATATAATAAGTCATTATACATAGTGTGCGTAAAGAGACCACTCTCTCAGTTGACAGAAATAAACTTCCACAGGACAGTGTGTGCAGTTTCATCGCGGCGTGCTGAGATGCGGGAACACAATAGTAGAGGGTGATTCGACATTGGTCTTAGGAAGAGTTACCCTTACCCAGTAGTTTAATTGGCCAAAACACCTTGCCGGAGACAACGGAGATTGCGGGTTTGTGTCCCGTCTGGACGAGGGAAATTTTTTTATAATTCTAGTCACACCTTCTATTCCCGTTCATCTTCGCATTCCCGCGAAACTACATACATTGCCCGCTTTACTAAACTTAAAATGTAAGTCAATATGACAAAAAATGAAATTAGTTCGTACAGTTCCCTTAATGTTGGTCATCCTAATTTTTGATTATTTTTCAATGAGCGCTTTATCATATGTAACAACTTTTTAGAAGAAAGTTTTTCTCTAAAATGTTGTTGTAGAGCTCTAGACCCAAATTTCCCCCTAAATTCGGTTTCCGGACCATTGTGCAATGGTCATTATCAGTTTTAAATTTTGCTTCTTCAATTCATCTGCACCTCAGCGTGATAAACAAATTCAAAGCAATTTATCTCATATCGTTTTAGAGACCCACACATTTTGGACGACTTCTAGTCCAAGTACGCAAAAGTTACAACGCAGTAAATAACCTCATCTCAAAAACAAATATAAGGCGATCGATCGAGCAAAAGTTGCTGTTACATGGCTTCAGAACCTGACAGCAACTTTTAGAAGTATTGTTGTGTGTTTGTTTTGTGTATCTCGCAAGCATCACGTTGGCAACCTATATGCTCCACCCACTAGATCTATTCAGTGAAGGTTATGTTTTCAAATGCCGTTTACACGTTTCAACAGTAAATCCAACCACGCGAATGACGTTGTTGGTGTAAAGTTTTTTGAAGCAGCGATGCAACTTTGGTTGTTGCTTGTTTCTTTATAATTTCATCGTAGTAACAAAAACGGTTTTTAATCCAAGCGATTCCGGGTAAGTTTAACTAGTTCATAACAAAATCGTTAAATCGATGATACATGCTAACGAACATGCATACGCTTACAATCAAAAAGTTGTTATACAAACAAAAAAATAAACACATACAAAGATAATCATAAACAAACATATACGAACTTCACACACACGCATACATATGAGCATTCATGTATAGAGGCTTTGTTATTTTCATTAATACGTGGTGAATATTCAACACTCACTTCTTGCCCAGAATGAGCGTATGGCACGAAATTTGTTTATTCTTCTTGTGCTGTGTTTCTCCGCTCGCAGAAAAAATAAATACACTTGCTGCTTAAGGGGTTATATACCTTTTTGGTCGAGAAAAATGAGGGAAGTTTGAATCTATTTTGAAGTGCATAGCACCATTTTCATTGCCTCAAAGGGGTATTTTTCTGAAAGTACAGTTTATCAACAACAAAAAAATACGTTTGATTTTGAGATATACCAATTATTACTGGAGTAATGGCCGTTTCCCCGAAACGCTATTTTTTTGCAGAGGCTTGCGGTGATCCTGATAAAGACTCAGCGGGTCAACCGAAATCAAAAAACTCATATTATTTCATTAGTTTAGAAGTGTGCCACGTCCTTGAACGATTTTGTTTTCAGTGAAAACGGGAACGTTTTCCCCAAAAAATGCACGTTTGAGCGCTTAAAATTGCATTAAAATTTTTTTTGCGACAAAAAGTAACTGTATGTTTCAAAAAGCGATCGTTCAAGGACCGGCGAATTTCATAACGAAAATTAAAAAAAAAGAAAAAGATGAAGGAAATCGGTTCGGTAGTTTTCCTGCAATCAGGATCACGGCAAAGTCATTTTTCGGAAAACACTATTCCGAGATAATCGCGTGTAAAGTTTCAAGTTTAGCTTATGCGGCCGTGGCGAGGCGCGCTGCAAATCGCTCTAACTTTCTTCCTATTGCTCAGATCTTTATGCAAGTTTGTGTAAATGTTCTCAAGATGTTGTATTTGAAGATAACACATCAAAAATTTTTTCGGTTTTTTGAAAACTAAAAAGGTTTATAACCCCTTAAGCTTGCATTACAGCTGAGCAAAATGAGAGTGGAGAATCGCTCTAGTTATAAAACACAGAATTTCATCGCGATGCGCACTGCTAAGAAATATTTAACAGCATTTGAAAAGCAAACATGCGTAAGGGCGGCCGGCTTTATTTTTTTCCAGTTTCGAGATGCAAAGCGATCAACGCAATCTATTTTCCTTCCTAGATGTTTCCCTCATTTAATATATGCTTAAGGGGTTATATCTACCAAATGCTCAAAAAGGCAAGGCTTTTCTCATGATTTTTTTACAGGACATTTAAGATGTAAGGTATATAAATAATATATCATTGGATTGAGCAACTCTTGCAGAATAGAAAAAATATTTTTATTGCTATTTTTGTTACAAAATGGCGGCTGTGCAGCGATTGCCGTGAACCGCTTTTTTTAAAAGCTATTCCGCGGCGAGCAGTAGAAGTCGTGCCCAACTCCATCTATAACTAAAACTAAAATGTTTTCATTATCTACACAAGTGTCGCTAGTGAAGTACACATGATTATATTTTTAGAATTTTTCTTCGCAAAATGGCAACGGTTTGAAAAAAAAAAAATTTCTGTTTCGACAAAAAAATCTACTTTGATTGTTTATAACTTTAGTTGTTGCTAATCAATCGCTTAAATCGTGTGTACTTCACTAGATATTCTAATGAAGAAGCTACAGTTAAAATTTCAAGTCAATCGGATGTAAACTTTTCCAGTTTTACTGCTCGCCGATTTTGAAAATATGGTTTTGAGAAAAACGCGTTTAAAGTTTTAAAATGCTATAAATCTTAAGAATCGCAATGACAAAGCCCCTAATAATTTTTTTACCTTCAGTCAGCTATCCCTGCGCCGTAAAATTGTCCTTCCTGGGTTTTATTTTCCACTTCTTCCTCTTTGTCATCTGATGTATGGCTGCGCCTAGCCTCTTTAGCGATGTCGGACATGCGATGCTTAGCGACTTTGACACAGTTGGCGCCCGATCCCACGCAAAACTCAAACTTGTCACTCATATTTAAGTACTTTTGAATATAACTCACAGTTAAAAATTATAGAAAAACTCAAACAAAGAATGTACACAACGAGAACGGCTGATCGACTAAACAAAGGGAAATTGTGAGTAAACACGTTCTGTAGAGACGCTATAACGGTCGAAATTTGATGCAGAGACATCTATACTTCAAATTTGAAACACGATAACGATCGTAGGTAACTTCTGCTAGTTTACAAAGCCTCGAAATAAAAAGAAAAACTAGCATCACCAAATTAAATGAAAAATGTGATTTTGAAGTATTAAAGTTGTTCGGTAAAATTTGATTCAAACGAACTTTGAGTTTAGATCTGTACTGGTAGATGTTGCGTCAGATTTCAAACGATTATAGCAAGCGAAAGACTCAATGCATCTTAGTCATCTGTATGTTGGTGGATAGATAAAATTTGTGACAATTGTTTGATATATTATTTAACATTGTTGCTTTACTGCTTAATGGTGAAAATAGGTTGAAAGTTCCGAGGTCAAGCTTTCCCATACATTTCCCTCGCTATTGCCTTGCTTCCCAAGCACGGATAACAATAACATGGACGGAATAAATTCCACTGCCTACATATTCTGACTCAACAAAGTGTTTTGTTTCATATCCTCTCTTGAGACTGCGTGGCCACGCCTTCAACGCAAAAATCTACGATCAACTCGATACAAAAGACTGCATATAGAAAATTCAGCTTCATTCTTGTTCGTCACACGGTAGCGAGTGGAGTCTGGCTTTTAGAGGTACGCGACATTAGGAAACGAGAGCTGCGTACGAGTAAACTTTTAGGCACTGCGGAGCACCTTACTTTTATATTGCATACGACGGCAAGAGTTACCATCGTATGCTGCAGGATATTTTTCTGGCAAAGCTACCGGAGTGCAGAGCGCATAGCAAATTTATTATGTGCGGCCAAGCAAAATATTCGATGCTACCGATGGTGCGATCATCTGTGTTCTGTAGCACGCATTTCTAGTTGATAAATATAGAATCAGCTCTTTTCGGAACTAACGTCGGTTTCGTGCAACACTGGCACAACTCAAAAATTATAGTTTCGAGAAAAACGCGTTTGAATACTGACGTCGAAATTTATTTTTTAATTTTCAAGAAAACTTTCAAATTTAATATTTCCAATTCTCTTTTAACAATTTTAGGTCTATTATGCACACATTATAAGCACATTGTACAAGATAAACCCCTTTTTTACTACTTTTTTAGGACATTTCGATTTGTGCAGCAAAGGCATTTCTGCTCATAACTCTGGAGTTTTTGCGAATTTTGAAACGGGATTTCGTGGGATGAAACTCAACAGTATTTAGCATCGTTTGCATCTGTATCAGTCTAATATCGATTACGCAGATTAGTTAATCTAGAAACAGGGGAATTTTTGCATTAGAAAAGCACAAATTTTCTTTTGGCGCTCATGACAATAATTCAGTAGTATTGAAGGTGTTTTATTTCGTTTCTCTTTCTCGAATCTGCGTCGCTCCGTCTTTATTGCAAAAATCTACGCTTAACTCGATACAAAAGACTGCGTGTAGAAAACTCAACTTCATTCTTGTTCTTAACACGGCAGCAAGTGTAGCCCTTATACCTGTGTGAGATACACGGTGTATAACAGACGTAGTGAAATATGTCAAACAAGAGTTAAAATCAATATTCATATTTGTCCTACGTCACCATTTCATACAACCCCTAGGGCTGTTAACCCTCTCCCGCTCACGAGGTTTTTCATGATTTAAAAATACTTTCCGGGTCAATTTAGGCAAAATACTTTGCAGGGTAGTTGAAATCACTGTAAAACATTGTATTTTGAAGAAAAAAGCGAATTTTGAAATGGTGCTCCAGAGCACCTATGAGCACAGCAGGGAATTTTTAAATACACGAAAAAAAAATTCTGATACTTTTTGAAGTATTCAAACAAATACTATAGAAAATAATGAAAACAATGTAGTTTTGGAAAAAAAACTTAGTTTATGACTATTTGATGATTTATTTCTTATTGAGTAAGGAATTTTCTAGGCTAGAAAATTAGCTCTCACTGCATCGATGAAAGGACGAATTTTGAAGAGCTTGTCATATCCGAGTTCTCCTCTTTTCTTCATCTCTGAGTTGTCATGTACCTAGATTTTGGCTTGAACCTCTTCCCACAAATGGTAAGTTTTCGTTTTTGGTCCGCTTTCAATGCGTTTAGACCCACTTTCATTTCTTTCTTGGCCCGTTTTGCTGGTGTCTCTACTTCTGCCTCGTTTGTCTCGGAAAAATACTCATGAACTTCATCTGGTAATGGATCTATCGCAAACATAGCGACTTCATCTTCGATGTCGCTTCCCATCTCATAAGCTTCTGATTCATTCTCTTCTGGAATCACCACGTAATGAGAAGAACGGCCAGCAAAAATATGAAATCAGATATATAGTTTTTTCAGGGCAATCGGTTTTTTTTTTTGT
Source organism: Wyeomyia smithii (assembly GCF_029784165.1). Classification (NCBI taxonomy): domain Eukaryota; kingdom Metazoa; phylum Arthropoda; class Insecta; order Diptera; family Culicidae; genus Wyeomyia; species Wyeomyia smithii. The sequence goes on from NC_073696.1 coordinate 93,143,315, forward strand.
CTCCTGTATGCCCAGTGGTGCTCTGAGGCACCATTTAAAAACTTATGGAACAAGTGAACAAGAACAAAGATTGTTAATTTTATGGACCGTTACACTCAATGGACAATAGATCTACGTAAAAGTTATTTTTATTATAAAAAACGAATAATGAATGTTATAGAAAAACAGTTGCTAAAAACACATATTATTTTTTTATCGTAAAATTCGGACTTTCTTCTGTAGTTTTCTTGATAACAGTTCAAACATTGAATCAAGCTGACATTTGATATGCCAAGTTGAAAGTACATTAGAAATGCAAGATTTTGTAGAAAAAAGAATTTAAAATAATTCATTTTTTGTCGGGGTATAGTCATTATAATTCTTGGTGCTCTAGAGTCACCATGAGTGGGAAAGGATTAATCTTGTAGTATTTTCTCTTTGAAGAGATATTTCAGATTGCACCGCTGGTTTTTTGCAAGCAACTCAGATAATCACACGATTCGCTGCTCTCTTCAAGCATGTGCGTCGCTTTGCCCACCAGTGTGAGAGCAGTTGTTTTCGCAGTGGAAGATATTCTCCTGAACGCTAGTAATTCTCTGAGTTCCGATTTCAGCCGATCTTGAGGTGCGATGCTGGCCTAATAAATGTGTGAGTCCCGCTTCGAGAAAGACTGTTAGTGCCAGTAGGATCGTAGCGTAGCCCCGCAATTATCCTGTACACTAAAATAGTTGGCTGCGAAGTCTGTGCATATTAGGGTGGGGAAAAGTGATCGATTTTCCAGAACCAAGTTTTTTTGGTTTCTTTTGGGGCCCCAAACAACCCTAAACTTATCGGAAGTCGATTGGTTTTGTCTCCGCTTGGCGCATTGCATTTCAAATTTGTATGAAAATGTATATGGGAAAACCTACTTTTTTGCTGTTACCTTTATAGAGAGCTCAATAATGATTTAATAATGCACTACATAATGTTAAAGTATAGTATTTTAGATGCCTAACAACTTTGCAGAAAACACTGAAGAGCTAGAATGTCTCTAAAAAGAGCTGTAATTGTTAACTATGAGTATGTCGATTTAAATGCAGAAAATCTTGTTTTCTGCCAACATTACCAATGTATCGGCGTCAGTAGGATTCCCATCAGAAATAACCTGTCGTAACGAGTTTATACACTCAGCTGGACCAAACAAACAAACTTAGGTCAATATTCTAGGTGTCGATAGAATCTACAACGTGTTCCAGAGGTTACTTCTGATGGAAATCTGACTGACGCCGGTACACTAGCAGTGTTGGCAGAAAAAATGATTTGCAACATAAATTGCGACATACTCAACTTTGAACAGCTCTAGTATTTTTTGGGACACCCTAGCTCTTTAGTGTCTTCGACCAAGTTGTTAGGCATCAAAAAAACTTCCTTTAGAAGTCATGAAACCTATGGTTTGAGCCATTTTGAGCTCTTTAGAATGGAGAATGCAAAAAAGTTGGTTTTTCCATACAAATCTCCATATTAATTTGAAATGCAATGCGCCAAGCGGAGACAAAACCAATCGCCTTCCGATAAATTTAGGATTGTTTGGGGCCCCAAATAGAACAAAAAAAACTTTGTTTCCGGCTTTCTGCTATCAAGTTTTATTTTTTCCATATAACGTTTCCCCACCCTGCGCCTTCATTCAGTGTTGTGAGGATTACAATTTTCTGCTCCACTTTTTTACGTAGGCGCGTCGTTGAATGAAAGCGCAACTTATTGCTTTTAAAATGAAATAGCAGCTAAACTAAAAGAGTTAGATGCTTAGTGTCAAAGAACAACTTGTAGAGTAAACTTGAATGTTTAATTTGGTTCACTACAAAACCCATGTTTATCACACATTTCAGAGAGAAAATTGCAGTTTTGTTCTCAAAAAAACATTTGATTTCACATTTGTTCCTTTCTGAGTGCTTTTTAATTTTTCTAGTTGGACGTTTTTAAGACACTATTGATTACAAAATTTTCTCAGCTTTCCAACGAAACCAACAGAATTGAGCTAGCTGTCACACTTCTTGTGCTAGACCTCGTAAAAGGCAAACATAACCGAAAACTGAAAAAGTGAATAACTCTGCAGTAGTTGAATTTTGACCATATGCGTAGAAGGATTTTTTTCATCAAATAGGGTCCTCTATCACCCCTTAAAGGATTTTAAGTGAGCTACCTAACACCCTATAGTTTGAAGGAGTACCTTGTAGGCGGCGCTCAACAGCCTGAATGCTCGGTAGTTGCAGCAATCCAATTTCTCATCCTTTTTGTAGATGGGACACACTGTAACCTCTATCCATTCTTGCGGTACTACTGCTCCCAAATCTTGACAATAACCCAGTGTAGTGTCTTAGACAGTGCTTCGCCACCGTGTTCCAACAACTTGCTGGGGAGTTGGTCAGCTCCAGTTGCTTTGTTGTTCTTCAGCCGGTAGATCTCCTTTTTAACTTCCTGAAGGTCAGGGACTGAAATTCTGTCGTCATTTGTGCATACACCGAGATCTACGGCCACTTCGTCGTCGATCTCTGTTACATCATCGTTAAACTGTTCGTCGTTGCACTGCTTCCACCTTTCAATCACCTCACCCTTGTTCGTGAGAAGGTCGCCGTTCACGTCCCTGTACACGTCGGATTTTGGTACGTAACCTTTGCGGCTTCTCGTAGAACTTTTGTGGTCCATTCGTACGGTACAGTTCTTCCATCGCTGGCGCTTCTTTTTCCGAAACACCGAGTTTTTGTAAAATCAACTGAGCGAAATGGAATATGTATATTACCCTAAGTTAGCTTAATTTAGGTGGGCTTAGATTTTGTTTTAATTCAATAGCCAACATTGGATGAATTTCATCTCTTATTGATTCGCAATCGATCCGACTATAGTTTATTTTTTAAACGTCGAAAATCATAAATGTTTTACTAGCTCACGGTGTCAAAATTTTTAACTTCCCGATCCTTGATTCTTATCCAGTTGGCAACATTTTTGCGAAAAAAAATCAGAGGTACATGAAAATTCGATAATAATCGAAATTTTGACACCGTGTAGCTTTTTCACTGCTTGTAAAACTACAACTGGTTCATAACAAGATTCAGAGTTTCAAATGAGAAAATTTTAATATGAACTTTTTTAAAACAAAGAAATTCCTGTTGCTTCATGATCAGTTTTTAATCTCGCAAGTTTGTGTTCGATACAGTTCAAAATAACACTGTATTGATTCACTCTGGGTTTAGGAGTCACCATTAATTTTGATGTCTATTACTATCTAGGTAATTTGAATGAGAAGAAATGATACGAAGTAGTTTTCTTAGATTGGCACCCACTGGCAGCCGAATCAGATAGAACGAATTATCGCGTATGGAAAATATGTCAATATCGCGGGAAAAAGGCTTTTTTTCGCATCAAATCCGAACTGGATAACATTGATGACTTTACCGGTCAACACTTGAAGCCGCCGTAATTGTTTAACCAAACATTTGGCTTCCGATTCCAGCGCGGCAAATATTGTTGTATTCAATTATCGTACCGTTTTTTTTATTGAAGTCGGTAGGTGTTAGACTTATTGCGCAGGCGGATTAATATTTTTGGTACCACAGACCTATCATAAACACGTGTGTTACTTGAAGGTTGAGTACGAATAGAAGGAACCTGGGCAATTGCTATTTCCATCAGTCAGCAGGTAGTAGAATTTATCTTATCACTCAACTGTGATAGGGTCGAGCTGCCGATTATATCTGCATTCGGCTTGGACTGCGTCAGTTCGATATCGACGGTTTTGGTTGCGTTTGGTAAATATGATGCCGTCATATTTTATCGATACCTGACGGTGCTTATCGAGCAGATATGGGAGAACAATTATATTTATTCCACTGCAGAGATTCGTAGGCATTCTACTGTACTCGTTTCTGTGAGTAAGCGAAGGGCACGCAAGACATCCAGAAATGTATGAAATGTCATCAGGTTTACAATTCATACAGATGTCTCATTGTGCGTGTGAGTTTGTTTTATGAGAGGTGCCAGTGTTCATCATTTTTATTTCCGAAGCTTCGAGCCTTGGATATTGTCATAATTTGGTCCTCGAGAATGTTTTTTGTAGAATAACTTAGACAGAGAACGTCTGACTCAGCTTAACTAACTGAAAGGAAACTTTAATAGCCTTCATAATCTTAGCAAACGAGGTACCGATCACAGTACAAGATCTGTAAGCTTTGCAGGGAAAGAAACGGCTGCGAAAAAGAGCAAAATACTGAAAGTAGGATGCTGCCAAAAATTGTGCTTTCGCCTCTTATAATCCGGTCACCAGCAAACATGTTAAACGCTTAGCAAATGTCTGGAGAGGTACTGCCAGGCCAGGCCGATACTAATCAGCATTCGGGTGGATATGGCGGATAAATTAACCGCGTGATACACCGAAAGGTTACATATTTGCCTTATATTTTGTTTGTTTGTTTGATTTTCTTTTTATCATGTCACCCGAGAGACGATGATAATGAAAGAAAAGTCATCGATTTGAAGCATGTTCGATCTCGACATCGTCGTAACCGCTTTTAGTTTTTTTTTCTTCGTTGAATTCACTACTAATTAGAAGTTGTTTTGTGTTAGTCAAGTTCGGACCTTTGTTTTCGTTTTTGAATAGGATAGGAAATTAAACTTGTGAATTACTATTATTTTTTATTCAACTAAAAAAGTTCAACCTCATTTGCATATAAAATTAGTAGCCGGAAGGAAAGAAAAAAAATAAAGACTGGGTTTTATCCAATCAAATATGAATGTGTTTATAGTGCCATTGTCATTCGAAAACATCACACGATTGTGTGTCACCAAAAGTTCTAAGTCTAGACTTTTTTGAGATTTTTGAAGTTGTAAAGCCCAAATTTGTAAGTGTAAAATTTACCTTTTCTGGGCCTCTCATAACTTAACTCTCATAACTCTCCAACTTGTTAACGCATATTGGTTCTAGCAATTTGTAGTAAACCATAAGCTTCATTTCTCAAACAAAATTGTTTAAAGTCTGTATGATGCTTTTCTTTTATTAGCAACATTTTTCGGGAGATACGATAATGATAAAAGCAAACAGGGAATTCAACAAAAGTGTAACCGTTTGGGTATATCTTCAATTGCAAATGAAAACGTAGTGAATCTGATGGAATGAAAGGTGCAATCATTCTTAACTTATTGCGAAAACTAAAAAACTGCGAAAATTAAAAACTAAAAATAAATACTTGAAATAATAATTTGTTGACCTACTCGCTTTAATTTTTTTCATTTCTCTGTTGGAAATGCTAGAAATGTTTTTGTTTTGAAATGAACCGATTAATACATGGGAATTTTTCAAAACTTCTCATAGCCGAAATAAAAAGCTTCTTAAGATTAAGAATGTTTCCAAGAAGCCACAAACCTTGAGCTGAAGAGTTTTGTCATTCAATACAAATCATATGTTTTTGAAAAACATTCCTTTGTGGTAGCACAAAAAAACTAATTAACAGAAAAACACGCTATCTCAGCACTGCAAAATAAACGTTCGTCGCAACCACGAACGAAGAAGGTGTCAATTAAGCAGTCTCGTTTTTTCGGGGTGTTTTTTCTTTTGAATCACGCTCGACGCGCTGGATTCCTTATGATATCGACGGATCACGGGTTCGTGAACGTCTCAATAATTATCATAATTGTTACTTCTCCGACAGCCAATTTGGCGTCATCACCTTGTCTGCGCCGCGAAACGCAGGCGCTTCACCTTTACTGCGGCTTTAAACCAGTTTTAGCTGAAAAATTTCCGTTCTAGGGGATTCCTCTAGCGTGTTTTGTTTTGTGGCGAGGACGACGCTTCGCGTGGAAAATGTTCTATATATTATTTTGACACGATGCGAAACTAACTTAAGAGAAGTTGTCGATTAAAAACAGGTTATATTAGTTATGAACATTGCCGGGTTTTAATATCTTCGAAACCAAGAAATGCCGTCAGAAGCGCGCTAATATTGAAAGCAAACTTTGTCAAGGGAATACTTTGTTCTTAAACAAATACTAATTAACACTACAATGATAATTTGCGGTCGCTTGACCCACAGTGCCATCAATGAAACTTAACTTATGATTTGAGTGAATTTAAACACAAATCAAGCCAAGCTGATAATAACAAATTTTACACAGAAACAGCGTGAGTAGAAATGTAAGTTGGCTTACCTTTTCAGAATAGAGAATCTATCGAAAACGCGTGTACTTATAATTGAAATTGTTTTATTTTCTTCTACAAGCCTTCTCATGTTATCATTCGATTAACATAGAAAATAGCACCGAACCCATACGTAACCGGGAACCTCCATGGTATTTGATATTTTTCGCCCATGCACGGCACTCGACGAACATGTTCTGCTTTCCTGTGAATAGATTCAATTATTGAAAAACAAAATACTGCTGAAATGAAAGGGGTCATACGTTTCGATTTCGTGAATTGGATGGCAATCAGCGGACTCAGATATCCTTTGGTGTTCGTGTACGGATAGAACGATGATGGAATACCTCGGCTAGGATAGTAGCGGAATATTCCAACGGCTTCCTGGTCGGCCGGATAAACTCCATTGCAGGAAACCCAAAGCTGCTTGCGGTCCTCCACCGGAAGGCTTTTGATGTATTCGACCAGATCGTGGGGCATATTTTCCGGCAGCTCATTCACATCATCGTAGTAGACGGGTTCCCAGCCATAGATCTGGGGCCGGTAGAAAAATAGGTTAGATATCGATAGAAAATAGTATTTGATTGAAAGTTGGAAGGTTTTGATTGGGTATTTTCTATGGAAAATCAAAAGAACATGTAATTTTGAAAAGGACAGGATTCAATTGCTAGCAGCGTCGATCCGTATCCGTACACTCTCGCAATGAGAACGACCATCTCGAGATCGTATGTCGACAGTGGGACACTTTTCTAAATATTCATATTTATATTGCATAACTAAGAGCCCTTGCCACATATTGTTGATTTAACAAATTTTTAGAATAGTTTTTTAACCTTCAGGTTTTAATTAAACTATTGGAATTGGCTCAACACTTAAATGGTTTTTTTACAAGCGAAGTGATCACAACACAAGCACAAGTGTATAACAGAAAATTCATATGGAAGTGGAAGTTCGCAGTGCGAATTTAAGCCGCTGGTATCTCCTCGCCAGCTGGAAAAGCTAAGTACAGCAAATGGTGTAAACATATACTTTTAAACTGTAAACGTTGACCGTTTCCCAGTTCAAATGATAGAAAGAGCTTAGTTTGTGATTTTCAATTCTTCAAAGTTTGCAAACAGACGAGTTATATCTTCTAAGAAAGACTTATTTGATGACCAAACATTGTCTGTTCAATGTAATTACAGGTTGGAAAAATAGTTGAATATGGAAATTAGGGAAACATTAACTATGCTTATATATGCCTAGATTTTAGAGGCCTAACTATTGTCATACTAAGCTAAACTCGTTAAATTAAGCCGTTACAAATATTATTTTTATTTTATGTCACCCCCCCCCCCCCCCCTTCAAAAATCTTGAATATTGGAAGGGGAAGAAAAAAAAGCTCAAACCGTTTTGTTCATTTCATTGGTTTTCCGACAGCATAAGTGCTTAACTTAGCAACAAACAAGTCAGGTGACAGCGAGAGTGTCGTCGAAAGGCAAGCGAAATAAATAATAATAATAATAAAGTGTTATTTTCGACATTTATTTGAGTGCAAGTTACAAACGTCATAACTTGCACACAAACTTTGATCAAAGATATTTCTTTTTTTTCGTCTCGGTGTTATTTATTTTTTGCCACCCCCCTGCTAACTTTGATAACCTTGGACATAAAAAGAATTCGAAATTTACCTTACCTTACCAAACAGTCCCAAGCCGTGGTGTGGCCTTTGCTCTACGTAAGAGTCGTCTCCATTCCACTCGGTCCATGGCTGCAGTTCGCCAGCTCTGCAGTCTGCGTAGGGTACGCAGGTCGTCTTCCACCTGATCGATCCACCTTGCCCGCTGTGCACCTCTCCGTCTCGTCCCTGACGAATTGGTTTCAAGAACCATCTTTACCGGGCTGTCCTCTGACATCCTTACAACATGCCCAGCCCACCGCAACCTGCCTATCTTAGCGGTGTGGACGATAGATGGCTCCCCAAGCAGCTCATGCAGTTCGTGGTTCATTCGCCTTCTCCACACTCCGTTTTCCATCTGCAGTCCACCGAAGATGGTACGCAACACCTTCCGCTCGAAGACCGCAAGGGCGCGTTGGTCCTTCACAAGCATAGTCCATGTCTCATGCCCGTAGAGGACTATCGGTCTGATCAGCGTCTTGTAGATGGTTAACTTGGTGCGGCGACGAATTCTACTCGATTGGAGCGTCCTCCGGAGGCCACAGTATGCACGAATTCCTGCCATAATGCGCCGTTGAATTTCTCTGCTGGTATCGTTGTCGGCAGTTACCAGTGAGCCCAGATACACGAACTCAGCAACCACCTCGATTTCATCACCACCAATTTGAACTCGAGGTGGAAGGTTAGCACTGTCCTCTCGTGAACCCCTTCCTTTCATCAATAACCAAACAGTTGAACCGACTTTTGGAATATCGTGCCACTCGTGTTAATCCCCGCTCTTCTAATGACACCTTCCAGGGCAATGTTAAACAGTAGGCACGAGAGACCATCACCTTGCCTTGGACCTCTTCGGGTTTCGAAGGGGCTCGAGAGTGCCCCTGAAACTCGAACTACACACATCACTCGATCCATCGTCGCTTTGACCAATCGCGTCAGTTTGTCCGGAAATCCGTAGTCGTGCATAATTTGCCATAGCTTGTCCCGATCGATTGTGTCGTACGCCGATTTAAAATCGATGAACAAATGATGTGTGGGCACGTTATATTCGCGGCATTTCTGCATAACCTGCCGAACCGCGAATATCTGATCCGTGGTGGCGCGGGCACCCATAAATCCCGCCTGGTAGTGCCCCACGAACTGCTTCGCAAATGGTGATAGTCGACGGCAAAGTATTTGGGAGAGTACCTCGTAGGCGGCGTTCAACAGAGTGATTGCCCGGTAATTGCAGCACTCCAGTTTGTCGCCCTTTTTGTAGATGGGACACACAATACCCTCCATCCACTCCTCCGGTACTCGTTCTTCCTCCCAAACCTTGACAATGACCCAGTGCACGGCTCTAGCCAGTGTTTCTCCACCGTATTTCAATAGCTCGCTGGGAAGTTGGTCCACTCCAGCAGCTTTATTGTTTTTCAGCCGACCAATCTCCTCCTCCATCGGGGGCTGGAATTCTGATGTCTTCTGCTCGTGCACCAAGATCAATTGCCATACCGTCCTCGCGCTCTACTGCATCGCCGTTTAGATGCTCGTCGAAGTGCTGCCTCCACCTTTCGATCACCTCACACTCGTCTGTTAGGAGGTTGCCGTCCAAGCTCCTGCACATATCGGCTTGCGGCACAAAGCCTTTGCGGGAGCTGTGCGGCTTCTCGTAGAACTTCCGATTGTCGTTAGCTTGGTACATCTCTTCCATCGCTACGCGATCTCGGTCCTCTTGCTGGCGCTTCTTCCTTCGGAGGACTGAGTTTTGGCTGTTCCGTGCCTGTCGGTATCGTTCCACGTTCGCTCTCGTACGGTGTTGCAGCATTCTCGCCCGTGCTGCATTCTTCTCCTCGACTAACCGTTTGCATTCGCCGTCAAACCAGTCATTTCTATGATTCGGGGCCCTTGTACCTAGTAGCGCTACTGCAGTGTTACCTATGGCGGAGCGGATGCTTTTCCAGCCATCTTCAAGGGTAGCTGCGCCAAGCTGCTCTTCCGTAGGTAGCACTGCCTCCAGCTGCTGCGCGTATTCCTGTGCAGCGTTTTCCTTCGGGTCTTCCTTCATGTGGGCAGTGCACGTTGATGATGATGTAGTTGAAGAACCGGCCCTTCATCCTCAACTTGCACATCCTTGCGTTGATCGGCTGCCACCCTATCACGCGTTGGCGCATCTTGCCCGGTTCCCAGCTCGCTGGTGGTACCACAACTCTCATAGAAAGTAGCCGCCCGGTGCCCGCTTTTCCATACCTTCTGTCTTGTTCAACAAAGTTCCTGCAGCGCTACGACTTCGAAGTTGCGTGAATGTAGCTCGTCATATATTATCCTGTCGCATCCTGGAAAGCAGAGCGATTTGCAGTTCCATGTCCCAAGTTTCCAAACGTAGTCCTTATTTCGTTGCCTAGGTCCATGCCGATTGTTCCGATCCGTATTATCTCTTACGTTGTTTGTAACATGTTGTTTTCCGGGGCGGCTCGTTGGGCCTTCCGCAACTCCCTGTCTCGCCGGAGGACCATCGTGTCAGCTCTGTTTAGAGTCCCACGCTGCCACCAGGACGTTGACCAGCCGCTCCTAACATGGAGATCAGACGCTGTTTTGAGCCACACCATCTTGGTGAACAGACGCTCGGGTTGGCGAAGCATTTCCGCTACCACCGGAATATGGTTAACGCGCTAATGATCGCGTCGCACCTTCTCACTTAGCTATTGTCGGATGACAGCATTGCCCAGGCAACACCAACCAGTTGTATCCATGTTTCAACCGGCAGTCTAGTGTAATCATATGACTCGTGGCGGTGTGAGATAGGAACTTGTGAGGGCCGAAGCTATGTTTGACGCTCCTTCCAGGTTGTCAACTCACCATTTGATGCCTGAATTGAATTCGAAATTTGTATCAGCCTTATTGCCATTTTCCAACACAGTTTTGTAAGAAGATCTGATATTTTTTTATGAATATAATGCAAAATAAACTTATCTTACTATTAGTACCTTCAATTTGGAAAATAAATTATTTCATTCAGTGAACAATTAATCTCAGCAAATGATTAAAACCACTACGAGAGAAGTGGCGGGTACGACGCGCGGACAACAGTGTAAAAGCTGGTTCGACGCCAAATGTCGAAGAGAGAAGGCATAAGAAGAATCAGGCCAGGAGGCTCACAGCGGCTGCGCGTCGAAACAGTGAGAATATAAGTGAAGGCCAAAAAAGAGTTGACTATCGGAAAAAGCGCAAGAACGATGTGCACCTAAAAGCTTGCCAGCGCAGAGACAAGTTATGTGAGAAAAGACCTGGTAGAATTTATTCAACAATGTCAGAAGAAGGGAAGGCTCGTTCTGCCCTTTGCCGGCCATGTGTAATGACAAGGACGCTGAATGGAACGAAAAGGAGAGACAGGAACAGCCGGTGGTTCAAAAGTTTAGAGAAGGACGGTATCCTGGCAGAACTTTTAGAAGCAGGAGGCGAGCAGCTGCACAATGCGATTTTAAGAATCTGGGGGATGAACAAATGCCAAACGACTGGGCTGAAGGCTTCATTTACCCTATTCACAAGAAGGGCCATATACTCGACTGCAGAAATCATGTTGCTAAATTTAGCATACAAAGTGCTTGAGATTAAGACTATACTGACGGAACCTTTTACAGGTGAATACCAAGCTTGTTTTCAAGAGAGACGCTCCACGACAAAATCTTCACCCTGCGAAAGATCCTAAATAAGTTTAGGAGATACAACCTGCAGACTCATCAAATGTTTGTGGATTTGGTACCAGCGACCGAATAAGTCAAGTGAAATGAGCTGTAGCAAATAATACCATAATATGATTTTCCGACGAAACTGATTAGGCTGATTCAAATGATGCTAGAAGTGCTAGAGGTTTTGGTTTTATGGTGGAGCTGAAAGCGACAAGATGCAGCTGGAAATAAGATTTTCTGCGGAATGCTGAGCCAACTGAAGTTCCGTAGCCTGCAGACTTGCACAAAACTGGCTCTGTATAGAACGCTAATCCTCCCGGTTGTCTAGTCTTTGTTTTCTATACTGGAGTAAATGATGTAAAATTGAAAATGAAACTGGGAAATGTGACGTCAGATTTCAAACGATTATAGCAAGCGAACGACTCAATGCATCTAAGTCATTTATATGTCGGTGGTTAGATAAAATATGTGACAATTGTTTGATATAATGTTTAACATTGTTGCTTTACCGCTTAATGGTGAAAAGTTCCAAGGTCGAGCCTTCCCATACACTTTCCTCGCTATTACCTTGCTTCCCGAGCACGGATAACAATTACATGGGCGAAACAAATTCCAAGCCTACATATTTTGACTCAACAAAGTGTTTTGTTTCGTTTCTCATTCTCGAGACTGCGTCGCCCCGCCTACATTGCGAAAATCTACGCTCAACTCGAAACAAAACACTGGAGGTAGAAAGTTAAACTTCATTCTTGTTTGTTACACGGTAACAAGTGGAGTATAGCTGTTAGAGGTACGCGACATCAGGAAACGAGAGCTGATTACGAGTCAACTTCCAGACACTTCGGAACACCTTACCTTTATTCTGCATACGGCTGCAAGAGTTACCATCGTATGCTGAAGGATATTTTGCTGGTACAGTTACCGAGGGGCAGAGCGGAGAACAAATTTATTATGTGCGGCCAAGAAAAATATTCGATGCTACCGGTGGTTAGATCATCAGCGTTCTGTAACATGATTTTTTAGTTGAAAATTATGAAATCGGTTCTCAGAACTATAGATAGTTGAAGATGAGAGTTATAAGAATTTTCGATACAAAACTTTTTGATACAAAAAGACTGCATTGGAAAATTCAACTTCATTCTTGTTCTTAACACGATAGTAAGTAGAGCCCTTATAACTGTTGGAGACACACGGTGTATAACAGGCGTAGTGAAATACGTGAAACAAGAGTTTGAATTAATATACATATTTGTCCTACGTCACCATTTCATGCAACCCTTAGGGTGGTATATCTTGTAATGTTTTATTTATTTATTTTTTATTTTATTTATTATAGACCCTTTAACAATTGTCATTCGGGTCTTGACGGGGTTTTTGAGCGTAAGGTGCTCCGTTTAATATGAAGCAGCAGTTGGAAGATGGATTGTGACGCAAACGCATGGATCATCTGAAGGTTCCAGTGGGCTGGACATGTAGCCAGAATGCTGAACTTGAGAGCCACCAAAACTATTGTTCATTAGAGAACCAGAAAGAGGCTGTAGGCTCCGGGGTTGGCCTCGCACACGATAGTTGTGCGCTTTCGATCGAGACAGCTGCGAGCTGCTGGTTCTCGAGGTGACTGGAGGTCGGTTGAGATCGACATACCTGGGCATTGGACCATTACTATTGCCATACAAGTAGGTAAATAATCTCAGCATTGAAGTTAGGTACTTCATTCACATCTTTGTCAAATTTTTTCATATTAGTAATTTTAATTCCTCCCCATCAACATCTATATAACAAAGTGTACACATATCTTTATACTACGAGTTTGACCAAATTTTTGTGGATAAATGGGGTGAGTATCGTTTTTCGATGTGTATCGTAAGACTTTTTCCTTTGGTAAACTATACGCTGTATAGGGCAGGGAACCCATTTTAAGCAGCTCATGGATCCTTCTGTGGATTGAATCGAAATATGTAAAGTGAGATACAAACATAAGTATTAGGGTGGGGAATCGTTATATGGAAAACACGAAACTTGATAGCAGAAAGCTAGAACCATGTTTTATTGTTATAGTTAGGGCCCCAAACAATCCTAAATTAATCGGAAGTCGATTGGTTCTGTCGCCGCTTGGTGCATTGCGGTTCAAATTTCTATGGAGATTTGTATGGAGAAACCAACTTTTATGCATGTTCCATTCTGAAGAGCTCAAAATGGCTCAAACCATAGGTTTCATAACTTCAAATGGTAGGTTTTTTTATGACTAACAACTTGGCCGAAGACACTAAAGAGCTAGGGTGTCCCAAAAAAATACTAGAGCTGTTCAAAGTTGATTATGTCGAAATTTATGTTGTAAATCATGTTTTCTGCCAACACTGCCAGTGTACCGGCGTCAGTTAGATTTCCATTAGAAGTAACCTCTGAAACACGTTGTAGATTCTACCTACGCCTAGAATATTGACCTATATTTGTTTGCTTGATCCAGCTAAGTGTATAAACTCGTTACGACATGTTACTTCTGATGGGAAACCTACTGACGCCGGTACATTGGTAATGTTGGCAGAAAACAAGATTTTGTGCATTTAAATCGACATACTCAATTTTGAACAGCTATAGCTCTTCTTAAGGACATTCAAACTCTTCAGTGTTTTCTGCAATGTTGTTAGGCATCTAAAATTCTATACTTTAACATAATGTAGTGCATTTTTAGAGCATTTTTGAGCTCTCTAGAAAGGTAAATGCAATAAAGTAGGTTTTCCCATATAAATTTTCATACAAATTTGAAACGAAGGCGCCAAGCGGAGACAAAACCAATCGACTTCAGGTAAGTTTTGGGTTGTTTGGGGCCCCAAAAGGAACCAAAAAACTTGGTTCTGAAAAATCGATCACTTTGCCCTACCCTAATAAGTATATAAATTTGTTAACTACCTTTTTTTCTATCAGCACTTGTTTTCAGATTATAAAACTGATCTAGCAAATATCAACATCAATCAAATAATGTTTCCAATCGAGGGACACTATTTCAGTCACCCGAACCTATTTTAAGCAGTTTGCATCAGTTTTTCAGGGGACTTTTTTCAGGATCCAAGTGGCACCTGGATGGCCACAATTTTGGTTGATTTTTTTCAATTTTTAGTTTTTCAGAGATTGTTTAGTGCTGAACGGTATTTGATGTATTCGTAAGACAGCTAGTTAATCAGAGTTTTTATTCTTTGTTACATAAAAAGCAATTAGATTAATCTTTCATTAAGTAACAACACATACTGTCGTATATTTTGCACATGTTGTGTTTTCTTCCATCTCCCATTTATTCGGTATACGTGTGTTAGTTTGCTCGTCGTACGCATACGGAGTAGAGAATGGTTGAAGGGGTTGTTTATAAGACACGACCGCAGAGTTAACGTAGAATACGACAGCCTGTCTCATTTCAATGTACTTTTTGCAATATGTTTGGGACTACACTCATGACGTTTACCTCTATAGCCGGCACCGCTAAAGACAATGAACAACAGCGTAAGCTATGTGCAGCTATGCGGTTTCATTTGCTGTCGTATCCAAAACAAGAATGAAATTGAATTGTTTTGAGGCTGTATTTTGAATCAAGTTGAGCTAAGATATCTTAATTTTGTTTATTTTAATTAAATTCTGTTCACACAACATTTATTTGACACGGCGATATCTTAATTTAGGCAGTAGTGGCTACGAAGAGGTTGGAGACGAGAGTAAAAAGTGCATTCCCGGTAAACTAGGTTTAATACGAATAATTTTTCGCATTTTGCAGTAGCGTAGATAATTTTACAACTGATTGCTGCGAATAGTAGGGCTTTAGCGAAAAATTATGTGATTCAGGCTCACTGGCTCAAAAATTCTTCAAATAAATGTTAAAATACACTCGGTAAACTTTGAGGCTTACCTGTAGTCAAAAAAGGTTAATTTTGTTTGTCAATGCCATTTATGTAATTTAATTCGCTATACTGCTAGTCACACACGTTATATAGCAAACCACGTAAGCTCTAGATATGCATACAAACGCTATATAGCTAGCCAAACACGCTATAGATATCTAGCCACACATGCTATATAGCAAGCCACTCACGCTATAGACATGCACACGCTATATAGCTAACCAAACACGCTATAGACATGCTACAGCTAGCAACAAACGCTATATAGCAAGCCACATAGGCCGAGAACCTACTGGCGCGGCTCGCCGGTTCGCCTTGCCGTGGGTTAACGTACAGCTCTTCACCATCTATGAATTGCTTTAGAGAAAAACATAAACACGTTTTGTAGCCTTAGTTTACCCGTGCTGTGTGTATAATAGAGGTTAAAATTATTTTGTAGCGTTTTACACGAAAACAGATTAATAGGTTCGAAAATAAAGAATTGGTGACATTGGCCTCAGGTAGCAAAAGTTCTGAAAACGTATCTAGAAAACATTGAAATGGCAATCTGCTTCCCACTCGCCATTTTTACCGACATTGCTCTGCCTGGCTTCTGTTTGTTTCAGTTAGAAAGGAAAACCATTAAACATTTCTTCAACAATGACAAGGTTGAATTTCCTATTGTATAAAAGTTCCCACAATTGCTCCATAATTTCTAAAGCAACTTTTGTTCAAAAAAATTGATAGATTTCATTCAAATCGAAATTATAAAAATAACGGACTCCTCGATAGTGAGATTATTATCAAAAATTAACCCTACTACTACTATTAACCCTAAGTATTCAAATTGATCCAACTAATTTTAGGCCACCTCATTCTTCTTAACATAACATTGGTGGGTTTGAGGAAAGGAATTCTTGGCCTATGAGGAAAATAATTAATTGCGTTTTGGATGCATTAGAAGCAATGTTCCATTTCTGCAAGTATGAAGAAAATATATCTAGACTTTTTTGCAGCCGATTGCATGTGTCATTAGGCCTTTTTTTTACAGAAATGCTTGTATCGCCACAAAATAAAGATTTTTTACTTCCTGGGCGTAAATCAGAAGATCAGAAGTGAACATCACATAAGATTTTCCGTGTTGGGTATTTTCGTCACTGCGACCAATTTTTCGATATTCTGTGACATTTTGAGAGCCCAAGATACTTCCTTGAGGTACACCATCTCTTACAGGTAATCTAGTAGATTTACCATTTAGATAGTTAACCTAAAGAGTGCGGTTAGTCGAGTAGCTTTGTATCATTTTTGTGATGTAAAGAGGAAAACTGAAATTGGCCATTTTAGAGCAACTCTAGTGGAATAACCTTCACATTTACTAGCTCGAATGATATTAGTTTCTTTAAGTAACTGACCCTTCCAGCCGATCTTGAGGTACGATGCTGGCCTAGCAAATGTGTGAGTCCCGGCTCTGGAAAGACTGTTATTGCCAGTAGGATCGTAGCGCTAGCCCCGCAATTGTCCTGTACACTAAATAGCTGCTAAGTCTGAATCGGGACAAAGCACCAGGCTTTACTTTGCTTTTAAGTAACTGATGAGTAGTTGAATGTCTATGGCGCAAACCAAACTATTTCTTTGTAAAAACCACATTTTCATTTATATGTGATGCTGCAGATGGATTCTTTTCTAATGTTAAAATTGGAGTGACTTTGGCCAGTGTCCAATTTATGGGAAAATATGCTAACTCAAAGCATTTGTTGAAAATTTACATTAGAAATTTGAGGAGTTCTCGGGAAGACATCTGATGAGATTATAAAAAATCCCATTCTACAAAATGAAGGCATCATGCTTCTATGCTTTTGAAGTTCTTGATTAAAATTCGTACTTCATTCAAGTTTGTTTACAACGCCTCTTCAGAAAGAAATTTTTGAGTAGTGATCTGATCACACTTTAGTGATACTTCATTTCCAATTGGACTCACTACATTCGAATTGATATTATTAACACAATTTACAAACTGCTGAGCAAGTTTTAACGTGTTTTGCTCATCTTTGAGGACTGAAGTGGGATATGAAGGTTTTTTTAAGAACCTTCGAAAGCTACCGTGAAGGTTTTGAATATGGTTTCAGTTGTTCTACTTCACTCGTAAAATTTCAATTTCGCAAGAGAGTGAATCTTTGTTTGATTTTCTTTTATAAATCTTTAAAAATGATTTTCAACAAATTTTTCAAGTTTTCAACAAATGCTGATTACAAGTTAAATAACAACAATTTAATATTATAAGCTCTACAAATGCTGATTAGAAGTTTGATAAGCGTTTTTCAACTCTTATTTGGAATCAATAAAATTGATTGCTTTCAGAAAGTTTATCGAACTTGTTGGCAGTCTTAGGAAGAGTGAATGAGAGTTCTCAAACATTTGTTCGGCCGAAACTTGGATAAATTCAATTTGAAAATAAATAATGAAATAAACTGCAAACTATGTAGTTCTTCACAATCAATAACTTCAGAGCTCATAAAATATGTATTGATCAGTATCAACAACAACTTTTTTTTGATAACGACGACGTGCCACAATAAGACAAGACAAGACATTCATGGTTACAAAACTGTAAGACGCTTTTTTCATGCTTATCACATTAGAGAATGCAAAGGAAATATCCCATTATGAACTAAAACTTATATTTATAAAGCAGTTTGATAATGTATCGATGATCGAGAATAGATTATACGATAATCGATAATAAGACAATCGTGTAGTTAAGAATTTGCAGATTGCAACGATAAGAAAAAATGTGTTCGTGTACGATTGATTTCCCAAAACCACGTTTCTTTGATAATCCACTTATTAGACATTACTGGTTAAACAGCTTTCGAAATAGGTGTGAACTCCACGCGCCCCGATTGGTCAAGGACGTTTCATAATGGTTAGAGTCATTCCAATGTTTGCGAGCTCCCATAATACGATCTAGTCATTCTAACATAACTCAAATCCTGTAATGCGATCTCTTGCAGCAACGAATATCTGATTAACAAAGCTAAGCTTGATTGACCTGAAAAGGTCTTTGCTACTGGTTTTTAATTATATTGATAAAAGTAGCATTGTGAAAAAAAAATTAGGTTATATGTAAATTCCAGACAGGTACCCAATTTTTAATATGTTTAAAACCGCGTCCCAGCAAATTTAATTGTGAACAGTTTGCAGTGGCACGCTATGAAGCTAAGATTTTCGAACTCTCGATTTTTCGCCTTAACTCGTTCGTTTTTGCCCGAATGTATACTCTGCACAGTTGTTAGCGTTGGCGTTACAAAATATAAAGTGTCAAAAAACAAGCGCAGTTATTTATAGCTTACCCGGTTCAGCTTCAAAAACACGCACGGCTGCGTACTGTTGTAACCGTATTTATTATCCGGATTGCAAGGACCAAATTGTTTGGTATCAACTGAGCAGACAGATTCCGGTGGGGGCTGCATTCCGTGCTCACATTTCACGTGGTTTTTTCCCTCCCCAGGCAGAATTGATGTGTTGTAGTAAGCTAAAATTGTACAGGAGAAGAGGTAGTGTTATCGAAGCGATTGAATTTTTCCCACAACAGGCAATACACTCACGCTGCAAAAACTCGTTCAGTTGGGTCACCCAGTAATCACTTTCGGCATTATATCCTCCCGGTTTGAAGTGTATAATGGCGGGCTTTTTCGGATTCTGCGGCAAAGGCCGAACGCCGAGGCCGGGGTTTACACCGATTAGCGAGTCCGCCTGCTGGTAGTACGGGTATTGGTCATTCACCGTTCGAAAAAGGCCTTCCATGCAGCCCCAGAACACGGCGAAAAGAATGATAAAGTACACTCCATAGAAGAGGAACAAGTAAACTGTCGGAAAATAGAATCGAGAAAAGGTAGAATTTTAAATACTAGCATATTTATGGTTATCATATTGTAAGAGCCTGCGAGATAATCTCAGCGATAGATTTGTACTATTGATTTTAAAATTCTATTTATTAAAAAATAGTAACATTTTAGATTCATATTCTCTTCAGTTAATAAATAATTTCACTAAATACGGTGGGATTATTTCAAGAACCGTTTCATGTCTAGTGTAAACTGTTTTTGTGTATAAATAATGCGGTTTTTATACCCCAACTGAATACCCCAAACTATTATAATTCCTGATAAAAAAACAGCAACCCCATCAACTTTAGCCATTTTAAGTTCAAATGTCCCAGAACTGCTACCCTAGAGAAAACTTACACCAGCTTTGTTTCGTACGGCCGAAGAATTTTCTTTCCTCTTCGTCCCAGATAATCTGCCTCCACGTTTTCGGCTCCGGTTTCTGGGGAAACACGAACACATACTCTTTGTCAACCTTTTTCTCCCCGTGCTTCACCATGGCTCTACTCCGGTTTTTATTTTATTGCAATCAGAAAAATGAACTTGAAAATCGTATTAAAAATCACGATCACGAAACTGCCGAAGCATACCGTGCCCTGGGAAATAATACACACTACAGAACCGAAAGTAAGCTACCCCCGCTCACCCGGAGTGACTAACGAAAACTGTGCCTTCTGCGGGACAGTTGCTATAGAGTTAGTTTTTGGTGAAAAATTCGATAATTATCACATCACATCTTAGATATTACCGAGGTGAAGATGACAGCAAATCCGATATAATCAGGAAATACTGCATCATTGTTCGGTAATAACTGGTGCACGCTGCCACATCCAAAGTTCCGTGATGATATTCGATGTGGTAGCATGGTCATGGTGTGACCCTCCCGGCGAAAAATGTTAATTTACATGTGAATTTCACGCAGGGACAGCAATTAAAGAACAAGTTACTAGAACCTTTTCGAACCTAATTGGGCTGCTCTCAGTTGCGATGCCTGTTCAGATTAAAATAGAAATATCTACCTCCTACCGAGCAGCTTGGTCAGGTATGGCAAACTTAATGAGTAAAGTAAATGTTGATTTTTACTATTTAGTAGGAAAGAAAACACAACTGTGAACATTACGATTTGAAACAAAGGAAAACTGATTATTGAAAGATGTCAGTTTTCTTCAAAAATTAATGGTAATAATTGTTTTTTTTTCCTGTTGATAACACTGGTCAACGCAGGTTTTGTCCAAGAACTGGAAAAAATGAAAGATTCTAGCTTTTTAACCATTTTAGTGAGTTTTGGTGCCCCTAGCGAGCTTCGAAGTTCGTCAAAAGACCGCAGACGGTCAAAAAGTTAGGTATGATCTTCCATTGTTTTCCAGTTCGAGCTCGAAGGAAAACTTGCGTTAACAAGTTCACGACAAAGGTGAAAAAAAAATAGAAGCGACGAACCCGGCGAGCAATTACTATGCGGCCTTTTGACGTACCTACTTTTATCGTTGCAAAGGCAAAAAAACATAGAAATGGTTGAAAAGCTTATATATTTCATTTACTTTCAAGTTTAAGCTTTAAGGCATTTTTTTCACTTTCATCGTCCGCTGTAAACATTAAGTAATGACTAGGGATTTGAATGTTCAAGAATTTTGGAAGTGTGCAAAATGATTTCAAATCAAAAATATATTGTTGCTTCAAGAAATAAAAAGCAGCAATCCTAAGTTTAAGCCTTGAAGAACGCCATGCTTTTGACGATGCTTTAATTAGCATTTAATTTCTCGGTTAAACCAAAATCCGACAGCCCCGGGTTTGCACTAATCGTTGTCAACATTATTGAGGGCAGCTGCCGATCCTTAGTTCCACTATGACACTTACTATGACCCTGCCGATCGACAGTATGCAGCTCATGGCAATGTCAAAGAACACTGGACACGGTTGGTATAGTTTAAGTGTAATATTCGGTTCGCGGCTTCGAGTATGGCTTCTTCATAATGAAACAAATCGTGGCTAATTTTCCAGCGAAATTTCGAAACCAACTGCTGTCAAAACATTTCAGATTCGATCATCAGGAGTACTACGGTAAAATAAACGGATAAAAAATGGCTGGAACTAAAAACCATTTATTTATTAAAAAGTTTGTTTTTTTTCGCCTCAAATATTTTTTTCCGATGAAGAAAAGCTCTCTTAAATCACGTTTGTTACTCGAAATGGCATAACAATCTTATATCTTTACTTCCTCACGATTTAACGGCCCAGAACCTTTTCGCGCAATATCAAACTGTGCAGTGAAAATGGAGCTTAAATGCTGGGAGGAACAAAAGGTTGGATGTAAAAAAATGTTCGCAGCCTAAGAGATTTATAACACCAATCTTAAATCATTCAGAAAAGCTCTTGGAGTTCAACAAAAGAGTAACGCAGACTAAACCTGCTTCCTCCCATTCATGCGTTACGTATTTTGTTTACGACGCTTTCCAAAACAAAGGATTAGTCAAACATTAGTCTGATCGTAAAGTAATTGAAAACAAAAAAGTAAGATAGTTTGATTGGCAGGATGTCTTTGGCAAAGTTGTAGTCATTTTGTTTTTTTTCTAAGAAATATATCAAAATATAATAATAAATCAAAAATCTGAAAAAACCATTTTTTTAAATAGATGTTTTTTCAACGACATCTACATTCTGTTAGCTTATTAATGATAGTTCACAGGATGATCAGAAAAAATATATAAAAAATTAGAATTTATGATAATAAGTCAAGTTTAGTTCAAAACCATTTCTCATGATGTATTTGTTTTCTTTTTGGACAAAATATTTTTCTACAACTTTGACGAAGATACTATGCCGATTAAACAAACCGTTTTGGCTCTAAGATTCCTTCTGCATAATATTGATGAAAATATCTATAAAGCTAAAAAGGTTTGCAATATAGTGCAATTTTGTCCTTCCAAAAAAGTAGGAGGTTGTATCCAAGACACGACTGTATTGTTGTAAGTGTTTCATTAATGAGTCATAAAGTCTCCAAACGCTTGCTTTGTAATGCCTCAACAGTGGGGGAATAAAGACACTGAAAACACGAGCTGTAAAAGCTGTTTCACATTCAGTAAATTAGACTGCCGCCACAGATTTAAATTGCTAGTATCCAGCACAGATTGCTCGCTCGAGTTGTCAAAAAATAATTAACCTTCAAATACTTGTTTATTTGCCTTGAGAAAGGCATTTTGCTGCTCAAAATTGGATTTGCTGATGGCAACCTTTATGCTACCTCAGTAGAGGGGCGATAACTGCCGTTATTGCCCCACTACTGAGGCAGCTTAGAAGTGAGAAGAACCGCGCTGCTCCTGAGACATGGTACCACAAGGCAAGTGATTTGTTTGATTTAAAGGCAGCCACAGGCGCAACCCGCTGCAATCCGCAGTTACTGCTGAGTGCTGTTATCTGCAGCTCACCTTCCGACTAATGAATGTAGCTGGTTTTACTAGAAAAACTCTTTTATAGCTGAAGGTTGCTACGAAACAGGCCACGCCTTTTTGTTTAGTTTTACCATTCTCTGATGTTCTTTAGACGAATTATTCCACAATTCGCAGTAGATTTCTGTATACAGCGAATAAACACCGCAACGATTTTAACCCGTATCGTGTTGCGGTTTGTAACATCAAGCGATTTCGTTTGCTCGCTGTTGAGTGTTGCATCATGTTTCAACTGAGCAGCTGGAAGACGACGAAATTATGTTCATGCTGATTGATTGAATCGACTACAATTTATTCCTGTAATGTCCAATTTATCACCAGCGTTCTAACAGAACAGGACAGTTTGTTGTTCAAAATCGGTTATGTTGATCGCAGCTTTTGTGCTGCCCTGTCATATGAAATTTAGTCACGCATACTTGTTGGAAAAGGAGAGTGTACCCAGATGGACTTGACAATGAACGCAGGGCAGTTGGAATGTCGGACAACTTGAGAGAAGCACTAGCGAACGATAAAGAGAGGGCAAAAACAGTTTAAAAAATTTATGAAAAACATCCATTTGTATACAAAATAATAATTTGATTGAAACTTACTTACCTTACCAAACAGTCCCAAGCCGTGGCGCCTTTGCTGTACGTAAGTGTCGTCTTCATTCCACTAGGTCCATGGCTGCAGTTCGCCAGCTCTGCAGTCTGCGTAGGGTTCGCAGGTTGTCTTCCACCTGATCGATCCACCTTGCCCGCTGTGCACCTCTCCGTCTCGTCCCTGACGGATTGGTTTCAAGAACCATCTTTACCGGGCTGTCGTCTGTAATCCTTACAACATGCCCAGCCCACCGCAATCTGCCTATCTTAGCGGTGTGAACGATAGATGGCTCCCCAAGCAGCTCCTGCAGTTCGTGGTTCATTCGCCTTCTCCACACTCCGTTTTCCATCTGCAGTCCACCGAAGATGGTACGCAACAACTTCCGCTCGAAGACCACAAGGGCGCGTTGGTCCTTCACAAGCATAGTCCATGTCTCATGCCCGTAGAGGACTAGCGATCTGATCAGCGTCTTGTAGATGGTTAACTTGGTGCGGCGACAAATTCTACTCGATCGGAGCGTCCACCGGAGACCAAAGTATGCACGATTTCCTGCCATAATGGGCCGTTGAATTTCTCTGCTGGTATCGTTGTCGGCAGTTATCAGTGAGCCCAGATACACGAACTCATCAACCACCTCGATTTCATCACCACCAATTTGAACTCGAGGTGGGAGGTTAGCACTGTCGTCTCGTGAATCCCTTCCTTTCATGTACATCGTCTTCGATGCATTGATGACCAGTCCAATCCGTTTGGCTTCAGCCTTTAGTCCGATGTACGTATCCGCCATCTTCACAAAGGTTCGAGCCACAATGTCAATATCGTCGGCGAAACCAAACAGTTGAACCGACTTATGGAATATCGTGCCACTCGTGTTAATCCCCGCTCTTCTAATGACACCTTCCAGGGCAATGTTAAACAGTAGGCACGAGAGACCATCACCTTGCCTTGGACCTCTACGGGTTTCGAAGGGGCTCGAGAGTGCCCCCGAAACTCGAACTACACACATCGCTCGATCCATCGTCGCTTTGACCAACCGCGTCAGTTTGTCCGGAAATCCGTAGTCGTGCATAATTTGCCATAGCTTGTCCCGATCGATTGTATCGTACGCCGATTTAAAATCGATGAACAAATGATGTGTGGGCACGTTATATTTGCGGCATTTCTGCATAACCTGCCGAACCGCGAATATCTGATCCGTGGTGGCGCGGGCACCCATAAATCCCGCCTGGTAGTGCCCCACGAACTGCTTCGCAAATGGTGTGGTCGACGGCAAAGTATTTGGGAGAGTACCTTGTAGGCGGCGTTCAACAGAGTGATTGCCCGGTAATTGCAGCACTCCAGTTTGTCGCCCTTTTTGTAGATGGGACACACAATACCCTCCATCCACTCCTCCGGTACTCGTTCTTTCTCCCAAACCTTGACAATGACCCAGTGCACGGCTCTAGCCAGTGTTTCTCCACCGTATTTCAATAGCTCGCTGGGAAGTTGGTCCACTCCAGCAGCTTTATTGTTTTTCAGCCGACCAATCTCCTCCTCCACCTCCAAAAGATCGGGGGCTGGAATTCTGATGTCTTCTGCTCGTGCACCAAGATCAATTGCCATACCGTCCTCGCGCTCTACTGCATCCCGTTTAGATGCTCGTCGAAGTGCTGCCTCCACCTTTCGATCACCTCACACTCTTCTGTTAGGAGCTCCTGCACATATCGGCTTGCGGCCCAAAGCCTTTGCGGGAGCTGTTCAGAACTTCCGAGTGTCGTTAGCTTGATACAGCTCTTCCATCGCTACGCGATCTCGGTCCTCTTGCTGGCGCTTCTTCCTTCGGAGGACTGAGTTTTGGCTGTTCCGTGCCTGTCGGTATCGTTCCACGTTCGCTCTCGTACGGTGTTGCAGCATTCTCGCCCGTGTTGCATTCTTCTCCTCGACTAACCGTTTGCATTCGCCGTCAAACCAGTCATTTCTATGATTCGGGGCCCTTGTACCTAGTAGCGCTACTGCAGTGTTACCTATGGCGGATCGGATGCTTTTCCAGCCATCTTCAAGGGTAGCTGCGCCAAGCTGCTCTTCCGTAGGTAGCACTGCCTCCAGCTGCTGCGCGTACTCCTGTGCAGCCTCGGCGTCCCGCAGTTGCTCAATATTTGGTCGCGGCGTTCGACTTCGGCGGGTGTTATACACCCGTCGGATCGGAACAATCGGCATGGACCTAGGCAACGAAATAAGGACTACGATTGGAAACTTGGGACATGGAACTGCAAATCGCTCTGCTTTGATTGAAACTTATTGTACATATTAAGATAACGAATATTCGAAGCACCTGAATGACCAAGTGGTTAATTGGTACCTAATACACAAAAAAATGCTTATAAGTCGGTTTGTTTTCAGCGGATATTCTCCGTTTCTGCAGCAATCGATTGGAAAATCATCAACGCATCCTCTCAAATGCAATAAATTGATAATGCGAACTATTGTGCTATTGAAAATTGTCAAGCCTTGTTGAAACGCAGATTTCAACCTCTGATTAGTCGCCAAATAGTTGTTGCTTTCCCTAACACAGTCGCCAGATCCCTAGAAATACCTAGTTAACCTGGGACGCATCCTCTAGGCTATATATAACCCTGCTTCTGCTCAAACCAATCATTTAACTGGTGGATGGTGGGAAGGACGGTCTCAGCTTAGTAGCAGTAGCGGTGGCTGTACATAACAGCAAACTTTCCGAGTTTGCTTTCGGTTCAAACAAATCATCATACTAGTTGACGGTGGGATACAGACGGTCACTTCCTCCGGTGAAGGTAACAGTATAAGCTTTCTTGATCCTGACAATCATAATCTGCTTGCCGTGTCTAGTTTTCAGTTTGGAAACATCTCTCCACTGTCTAGGTAGCACAGAGATACGATCAGCATTTTATTAGATATTAAATTGAGTAACAAATTGTCGTTTTAAGGACATAACAAAAAAATTATCGAAAATTTAATATATTCTCAACTTCTTAGCATCGTATAGTGTTTGTTTAGTAAAGTCTTACTTTCAAGTGCGAATTAAAATTCGGTAGAACTTTAACTCCTCTTCTGCACAAAATTTTAAACATATTGAAAACACTGTTGGAACACCCCAACAAAGACGGTTGTGATTTCCATCCGCATGTCTGGCAGCAATACACAAAAGCGTGATCAAATGTTGCGTGGCTAGAAGTGCGCTGCATCTTTTACTATCTACTTCCATCCTTTGTCGTTTTAAGCCGCAGCACGATACGGGTTTATATTGTCAGGTGTTTGAGACGTCAATCGGTTTTGCCTTTCTCCTAGAAAAATATAGCAATCACTTGCAAAACCAAAAGTATAAAAGTGCTCCAAAGGGCCGAATGGCATATATCACTCGACTCAGCTCGACGAGCTGAGCATTTTCTGTATGTGTGTGTGTATGTGCAGATTTTTATTCTCACTCACTTTTCTCAGAGATGGCTGGACCGATTTTCATGAAATTAATTGCAAATGAAAGGTCTTGTTGACCCATAAGACCCTAGTGAATTTTATTGTAATCGGATTTTTAGTCTAGAGGTTATGTATCAAAATGTAAAAATCACGAAACATCATTATCTCAGAAACTACACAACCGATTTGAACAAAATTGGTTTTAAATGAACGGGCTACCTTGAAAACCCTTAACTTTTGAATTTCATAAAGATTAAACATGCGGTTAAAAAGTTATGGAAAGAAACGTGGTCTGGAGACTGTTTAATCTTACTCATCTTTCTCAGAGTTGACTGGACTGATTTTCATAAAACCAGTGTCAAATGGAAGGTCTAGCTGCCCCATAAGACCTTATTGATTTGTTTTGTAATCGGACTATTACTTTGCCTGTTATGTTTAAAAATGTGAAATCCAGCTATGAAAAGGAACATATTCCGAAGACTACTTGAACTCACTCACTTTTCTCAGAGATGGCTGACCCGATTTCAACAAAATTAGTGTCAACTAATAAGTTTAGCTGCCTCATAACACCCTGTTAAATTTTACTGTAATCGGACTGTAACTTCATCTGTAATGTATCGAAATGTGAAAATCACTAAACTTCATTAACTCAGAAACTACACAACCGATTTGAACATTATTGATATAAGATGAACGAGCTAGTTAAGGGTTAACTGATGAATTATGATTGAACACGTGATTTCAAAGTTTGGCTGCCCTTTCCATTTGATTATAATCGAACTTAAGCAACCGTTATGTATTAAATTGTTAATAAAACAACGAAAGTCTATTATCTCAAAGATTACATGACTTATTTGAACATAACTATTGTCATACGAACGAGTCATCTCTCAAACTTACAAATAACAAACTTTGTAATATATGTGGCTTCAACATAATTTAAATGTGGTATTGTACTATTTGAACGTTCTAAATTCATTGATTCCTTGCGGTCTGTTTAAAGTCTGCAAATGCACGACGAATCGGCCATAGGATATGATCAAAGTCAAATAACAAATCGTTTGAAATGATTGGTTTTATCGAAATGACAACATCCTCGACTTTTGGCTTCTGTGCATCGCCTTAATTCTGAATATATTCATATTGGGTGGTATTCGGTAATTTTCAGCAGGCTTTCGGGCATCAATCTGACTCCGGAAATTCCCATATTGGGGGGTATTTAGTTATTTTGGTTGTTTTCCACAAACTAAAAGTCTTTAAATTCAAAATGATGTCCAGGGTCAATGTTTGATTTCTATGCGTCATCTCGATTACGGAAATATCCATATTGAGTATTATTCGGTCATTTTCGACTGTTTCCTAGAAGTTACCATTTAGCAACTCAAAATGGTGCCTGAGGTCAATTGTTAGCTCATTGCATCATTCTGGTTCCAGAGATACTCATATTGGATGGTTATTATTTTATTATTTGGTTATTTTAGGCTATTTTTCATTCACCGGAAGTTGCCATCTTACAATCCAAAATGTTGCCTGAGGTCGATTATGGAACATAAATGTACTTTACTCAGTTAGTTCTCGAGATGTGTTTCATTTGTATGGCACCTTCCAAAAGAAGGAGGGGTGTCAAAACATTATGGACATATTTATACCACTAAACACATTTACCTGCCAAATTTGGTTCCATTTAGTTGATTAGTTCTCGAGATGTGCCGAAATTTGTGTTTCATTTGTATGGAACCCCTCCTTTCCAAAGAAGGAAGGGGCGTTTAACTATTACGGACATATTTGTTACCTCCTAAAACATCCACATTCAAAATTCGGTTTAATTTGCTTAGTTTGTTCTTGAGTTGTGCAGAAATTTATGTTTCATTTATATGGGACCCCTCCCTTCCAGAAGAGGGAAGGGTCTAAAACTGTCATAGGAACCTTTATCGGCATCAAAAACCCCTACACACAAATTTTCACGTCGATCGGTTTGGTAGTTTTCGAGCCTATATGGATCAGAAGACAGACCGGACTGCATTTTTATATGTATAGATTGCAACATCAATTTTTGATCCTAAAGAGTGAATATACATTTATTGGATTGAAGCGTTCATGTAAATCTATTTTTACAAATAAAAGTTTGGATTAGAAAGGCTGGGTCTGACCGCTAGGTGGATAAATTTAGGTTTTTTTTCTTCTGGTTGCTAACATGAACGAGATGCATTGTATCTTGCGTCTGGCGAAAGTGTAAATCAAAAAACTTAACAGAAAGGAAGAGCCAGTTATTAAACGGGCGTAATCTCTTCCAACATCTTTTTGCGGTATATAAAGCCAGCTCTGCTTAAACAAATCATTTTACTATTGGATGGTGTGACCGTCGGACATAATTCGACAGCAGCACTTCCTACTGTGGAGCTCTGCTTTTTTGGCAACAACACGAGGATCCTGACAATTAAAATCAGCCGTTCGTTTAATTTTAAGTGTGAAAACAGGTTATTCCCACTCTCGGGTAGCAGATGCGATCTGTATTGTGTTTTTTAGGACAAAACAAATACATCATTGAAGTTTGCGCTATAATTAATGTTATTTTATTGTGCATACAATCATCTCCAGATGGTCTCGAGGTACGATGCTGGCCTAACAAGCCAGTCGTCGTAGGTTCGAGTCCCGGCTCGGGAGAGACTGTTAGTGTCAGTAGGATCGTAGCGCTAGCCCCGCAATTTTCCTGTACACTAAACAGTCGGCTGCGAAGTCTGTGTATAAATAAACAGAAGGTCAAGTTCCGAATCGGAATGTAGCACCAAAGCTTTGCTTTGCTTTTACAATCCGATTATTAGAATTTGTTAAATAAAGTTATGTCCACTTCGAATACGGAATAATGGAACCATCTGTATCTCGGTAATGGATTGCCGTACAAATAAGGTGTATACTTCAAAACAAAAATGATTCACTGTACGTTAGGAAAGAAATCTCAATACAAATAATTTCTCTCCGTTTCTAACGAAAATTCGCACCTACTGCTACTGGATGTCTTCTCGGCTGTAGTGGCAACTCCTCAAATCTGGCCAAAACTTTACGGGAATACATGGGCTTTAATGGAAGGTAGTACGCGATTTTCGAGGCATTCTTCCTTCTACAGCTTCGAGTCCATTGAGCAGACATCCTTGGTACTTCGTCAAAACCTGCTGGTACAATTTCCGAGCTCGAGTTTTGGTGACGAATCGTTGCTTCAACTTTCTTTTTGGTTGCTTGCTGTTTCGATAAAAACGATATCCTGATCGCAAACAAATTCTTCGAACGGTACTGCGAACAATAGCGTATTTTTGTGCGATTTCATTATCTGATAGTCCAGGGTTTGCTATGCCGATTCTCAACACCTTCTGGTTCAGCTTGCGGTCATATGTTCCCCTACGACGCTTACCTTGAGGCACTCGATCCAAGCTCTTCCTGAAACATTTGAGCACATTCACACGGTTGATTTGGCGATTTTCAATGTTTTTAAAATTTTTATTGCGGACCACGTTGGATTATCAACGTGGGTGTACATAATTTCTTCTCTCTTCTCGGCTTCCATCTGGAATAACTTTTGACTCACTGCACGGAACACCGTGGAATTTATACCACAGTGAGTGGGCGCCTATGTTAACAAACCGCTGAAAAAGAATTCGGTCACTTTCTGTGCCGCTGCAACTAAGTGATTCCGGATTCTAGCTGGACAGAACTGTAGTTCTACGCTAATCTTGCGGTAGTGGCTTTGCACACAACCCTTCAATTATTTAATATTTTTTGACAAATTTGCTAAGTTTAATCAACTATCACTGCTTAGTAAATATTGTATAGTTTTCGTAGAAAAAAAAATCCAATAAAAAAGTTTTTTAACCATTTTATTTATATTAAAATTTTTGTGAATTCATCGTAATTTTGTTTTATATTGACCCACGGTGTGTATTTTTCTTGAAGGACAAAATTACTGTCTTCAACTCTACCAAACTATTATGTGTCTCATTTTCATTTTATCATTGTCGAACAACCATTCATGTTTAGCTAGCCATTTGTAGTTTTTGACAAAATAAAATGAAATTTGCAAATTAAGCTTTTTGAGATGTATAATTTTTGTTTTTTTTGAATAATTTTTTTTTGAGAAAAATATTTTTTCAAAGGTGTTTATTTCATTGAAAATACAAAATTATTATTTACGACTTTGCTGAAGACGTCACACCGAATAAACAAACCGTTCTGGCTCTAAAAATGAATTTGTAATCATCAGTACCATATTCATTAAGCAGACAGTATGTGAAGTAGAGAGAACGAAAAATAAGCGCTCTGGAAATATGATACAGATTTGGGAAAAAGCCGTTGGTAAAAATAGAAATCAGTTTGAAAAATCAGTACATTAACACTTTTCACAAATTAGTCGTGGTTAAATTAGTAGCATGAAATGACATTTCTAGCTCATAAGATTATTTGTTAAATCTAAAATGACAATTAAAAAAATATATTGAAATTAGGAAATTTTGTATGGAATTGTTCAATTTGCTGTCTCAAATCCTGGAATGTTTATCTGGGCGCGTAGAACAACCGGGATTTGGGACTAGAGTCTCGAAAAAAATGTGACTGGATTGCAGTACATGTTAATTCAGCTTCAAGTTTCAAAACATTTTATCATTGCTACCGCATTGTTAGAAGCGGAGATCTAACAAAATCATGAACTTTTTTTTAATAGAGCTCAACATACCCTCTCACAGTTGAAAATGCAACAGAGTCCTTTTTTGGTACGAATTCGACGTTATTAACTGCATACTACTCTAGTACAACTTTTGAGTAGGGATTGATAGTAAAATCAGGCCAGAACATAACGTTACCTTTATGTTTACAAATGAATGGCAAAATCCGTTCCTTTGAGTATTCTGCCATGTAAGGATCACTTCATTATCGAAAAGGCGATAAAAGACTACACTTCTTTCCTGGTACATCGCTCACTGGCACTGTGAGACCTAAAGTCTTCTGGAGCGAGGATATTCCACGTGGTTTGACGATTGATTGAGTTGAGAATCGCATGTACAAACCAAATCAATTTTGCTGGGAAACCCTGTTCAAGCATAATCTGCCACCACTCGTTGCGTTTCACTAAATCGTACGCCATCTGGAAGTCTATAAACAGCTTATGTGTGTGCAAGTTGTGTTCTCGAAACTTATTGAGGATCTGTCCCGTCCCGCCTCAAAACCGCATCGGTATTCATAAACAAAGACTTACTGAAACAGCCTCAGTCCATGAAGCAGGATGCGAGAGAGAACTTGATGGTCGCCTCAGACCTGTGTCTTTTCTTGTAGATAGGGCATATAAGTCCTTCCAACCAGTTTTGCTGTTTCTAGATATCAAAATTCTTAACATTCGTCTCCCCCTGGAAGATGTGAGGAATAGTCTTCGTTATAAAAGTTATAGTGTTCTCCACTAGCAGATAACCATCTCTGACTTCAGGGACATTTCTTTCCAGATTCCAAGGAAAAAACAAACAACCAACCCTTATCCTATCTCCTAGTCTATTCATCTAGTAATCATGTACAGAGCTGCATAATGAGTAGAGATGTAGATCCGATTGATGTCTGAGAAATCATTCTCGATTGCCTTCATCTAGCAGTTTTTTCGAATTTCGAAGCACACCAATTAAATGTAGAGGGGGACTTTTTCACTTTAGAACCTTTATGTTTAAAACAATACTACATAAAACGTGGAATTTAGATTCCAAGGACGCAATAAATGGTTTCCCGTACGCTTGTTTGAAACATTCGAATAGAAGAAAGAAAATAAAAATTAAATGTACAACATCTAGATTTGAAATGCAAATTTTGAAAGCTTAGCTCGTGCTGATATAATATAGTATAAATGTAGTAAACTGTATGGTGGATTGCTATTACGTCTTTAATTAACGCGATTTCTCTTCAATATATATATTGCGGCCGTCTCAATATCTATACCTCTAGATAGGCCTGAATGGCGCTACGTTTCGCTATAAAACGAGTTTCCGATTAAAGGATACTGGAGAGGTGTTTTGAGTTTTCTGTGTTGGCACTTTTGTTCATTTTGAAATAGTGAAGAGTTTGGTCGATCTTACTCTGGGTATTTCCACAGTGCATATAATACTATCTTCTTCCGCTACCATCTCTTAAATTAAACTATCTACCGTAACTATCGTGTTTGATTCTATAGGGTGGCGGGCTTGTATATGTGATTAGTGTAGTTTTATCTTCTCCTTACAAATGAAAGAACTAATGTTAACTATTGTCTCACATTTGAACGGTTTTGTATGACCACAGCTGTGAAATCAAAGGTGGTTTAACTACACATTGGCGAGTATTGTTCACACTCGTGCGTTTGTCACTATATCTGGAGTATCGGTCAATTCCGTAAATGCGGTATCCTCGCTTTTTTCCTGTTCTCCAATGATACATCGACGCCCGCAATGGACATCGTTACGCCTAGGGCCTGTAGACAATTCAAATACTGAATTGCGTTTGCAGTGCGATACATGTTGTGGTTCACCTCAACTGCACTGCGATTTTGCCTATGCACCAGCACAGACTGGTGACAGAGAAGCTATTTTTAGAGGTGCACTTTTTTTCTTGTTGGTAGTCATACAAAAAGTGAGGAACCGACCGTATTTTAGCTTGTTACTTGCAGGTTGTACACACGATACGATCCGTTTGCGTGCCATTCGTTATGATTCTATTGATGCCGATCGGAGTTTTTATTTTTTCTTCTTTCAAACAGAATTGGCCTTTACGCGTTTTTCCTTTATTATTTACAATAGTTAAAATACAACCACAGCATTCTTATCTCGTAACACGTGGCGGTGCTTCCTAACGTCTTTTTTCTGGTTTGTGTAATGCGTTACTTTAAGAAGATCGTATGAGATCGCCTAATTGCTTTCCTACCATGGCTTCAACGAAACTCTTATACTCTATAAGTGGACTGTACGGTTTAGAATTTCCAAACTTGCAAACATTGACACGAGTGTATAGACCTACTTAAAAAAAACGATAGTTTGCCTCTTACACGATAGGCGCCGCGAATTTGAAAAGCATTTGCTTGGAAAATGGTAAATCGAAAATTTGACGTTAAAATTGTGTTCTAACTATATAGGTCACCATTCGATCAAAAAACTGTTAAAAAGTAGCTGCGAAAAGTAGGATAGTCCTGGTGATAGAATAGGGTTTTTGAATCCCGAAAGGGCGCGACGGGCCGGCCTCTCTAGTCGATTAGCAGCTCGAAGTGCACGGACCCAATGCGCTCGTGTCTATCGTGGATGATGTTGTGAGCCCAGGCTTTGCACTCGATGTTGATGATGATGCCACCTGGAAGGGAGATTGAGGAGAAAAAAGGTTTTAAAGCATTTTTAAATCCAAAGCTTTTACTTAAATGTAAATCCAAAGAGTTTATTCTGATTGTAATTGATTACTTTCACGCAAGTTTCACTCAAAATGCGTTTTGCAGTATTTATGATGTGCCACAAGAAAGCAATTTGGAACCGCTGTTGTTGCATTAACTATCCCATAAAGTTTCGATTTTCTTATTACCTGGCGAGTTGAGCTTCTCTTTGCCAATATGTGACAATTTAATGTTTAACGGCGCCAATTATAATCGAATTGTTGTTGTTGTTGCTTTACTCGCTCTAGCTCAAATTTAACTCTCAGGAGTCACGTAAAAATGGGAGCATGCAGAAATTTTGACCTCATTGTATAACAAATCACTGCACCAAGAAGACAGTTGGCTTACTGAAATCTGGCTCGGCCCGCTGCCGACTGAGCAACAGCTGAATTAAGCGCAACCAGGTTGAGCAGGCGACTCATTCGATCGCCGTGTTCCACAGGACCAACTGGCGAACAGTAGCACTGCATAGCATTGCTGAACATGACCGGACATGTTAGCATTTTTGTCCAGTACTGTCGCGTAGCGTTTGCCTTCAGCCATTTGGCCACTGCTATTAGCTGTGAGTGTAAGTGTACCGGTAGCGTGTGTTGTTATGTTTTGTTTGCTTGGTTCCAGTGCTTGCGGATCAAAAAATGACAAATGGAAATCCAAAATCACCGCTTCTATTCTAGAGAGAAAGAGAGGTATCACTGAAATTCATTGCTTAACACCTTTAAATTGATTAAACCCAACCGAGTGTTTTCCTAAATCTGTTGCAAAAAATACATTGTCATATGTCAAGCTGTCGTAATGCTACGTTAACCTTACGGTCGTGTCTTATAAACAACCTTTTCAACTATTTTGGGCAAAAATACAAGTGGTAGAGTAATGTACTGACATGCCTAGTTATAGACAAGGACATCTAGATCATCCAAGCATTGCAAATGGTATGAGCATACATTTTTAACGTACAAATTTTGCTTATCGGCGGCTTCCCGCGGACTCATAATGGTGTGTACATGCTTCACACCAGTGTTTAGTTATCATCGTTCGCACTGAAGAGTTAATTTGTCCTGTGCATATTTTGCAAGTTGTTGTCTGTCTGCTGACCCGTGTGGTTGTGTACTGGGTTTGTAGCAAATTTTATTGATCACCCTGTGGATTGAAAATCTAACTTAAAATCACGATTTTTACAGCTAGGTTTTACGTCAGGGCTGCGGTCATGTGATTTGGAGCAAACTCTCTTTCTTTTTTTCTGGCTGGCAAACGGCTGTAGAATGCGTGCCTTCGGTGCCAAGTGCACCAACGGGAATACTATAGACCCCACACGTCGTCCATAGCCTCTTATTCAGCCACTCCTCTCCTGACCTTCACGCGGTGCCAGCTGGGATGCGAGCAACCAAGGTAACATCGGGTAACCAACCCCGATGGGAACTTGACAGAACAGGAAGGCTCTTTTGAGTTTCCAAGCGTCTGTGCTCCATGCTAGGAGCGACTCAAAACGGCGTCTGTACTCCAGATAGGGGCGGCCGATTACCGTCTTCGTGCCAAGGGAAATGGTGCGCAGGCCTCACAAACTGCCACCGTAAAACACTCACAAGTAATAAACGAGGAAACGAAGAAATTCGGACTGGAACAATCAGCACAGACCCACGCGACGAAAACGGACGAACGATTGGAAATTCGGGACGTGGAACTACCCCGATCTCTCAAGTTCTACGGGAACCCACGAGTGCTCTCCGAAGTATTGAAATCCCGCAGGTTCGACGTTGTAGCACTGCAGGAGGTGTGCTGGAAGGATTCAATGGTAAGTACGTTCCGGAATGGTCATGCCATCTACCAGAGCTACCGCAACAAACATGAGCTGGGGACAGCTATTATAGTGATGAGCGAGATCAGGAAACGGCTGAGTGGAGTCCAATCAGCCCTCGAATGTGCAGGTTGAGAATCAAGGGCCGGTTCTTTAACATCAGCATTATAAACATGTACAATCCTCACCTCAGAAATATTGAAGACGACAAGGATGAGTTCTACGCGCAGTTTAAGCGTGACTACGACCACTGCCCAAAACATGATAGCACGATCGGTATCGGGGATTTCAACGCTCAGAGGAGGAATACAAACCGGTGATTGGAAAGTTCAGCGCACACCAGCTGACCAACGAAATAACTGATCGACATTGCCGTCTTCAAGAACACGGCCGTAGTTCCTGCTTTCAGCACAACCTCCTACACAAGTACACCTGGAGGTCACCAAATGAAACCGAAACACAGATCAACCACATTCTGAATAATTATCGCCACTTCTCAGATATCATCGACTTCGGATCCCATAGGCAGAGCCGGATTTAAGGGGGGGCCCAGGGGGCCCGGGCCCCCACATTTTTGGGGCCCCCACAAAACGAGAAAAAGTTCTTTTCTCTATCAAAAATGAGATTCAATCAAAAGTTCAATTTACAGTAAGAAAATTTGAACCGACCATTTCAATCTGAAACTTTCCTTCAGTGTTATTTTTTCGCGAGCGCCAATATCACAACCACATCCATAAGATTTCACCTTCGATTCTCTTGGAATGGCACACATTAACACACCATTTGAATCGAACCAGCGCGCATGGGAGATCAAGCAGGAAAGAAGATAATCCACAAGTTTTTTTAATACATTGCTGTTGATTCCGAAAATAAGTTTACCTGTCCGAATCAGGGATACTAGATTTGCGTTGCAAAATGCAGATTTTCAGAGTCCGTGTGCAGATTTTATTGACCTGCAGAAGTGTGTACCTAGTTTTTTCCTAGGTTCTGTAGATTATTGCCAGCGTAGCCTTATATTTGCGCAGTCTTTCTCAAATTGTGTGCAAATTTTTGCTTGCGGATCGCATTTTTTTCGAATTGCGGTAGGTTTTTATTTTTTAGATATCAAGAAAAAAAATCCGGATTTCGAGCAGTTGCATACATTTATTTATTTGAGCCTAATGATCTCGAACGCAACTGGAGAAAGGTTTTTATCGAAGATGAAACTGATTGAAAATAGGTTGCGTACGACTATGAAGAGTGAAAGGCTGTCAAACTTAGCATTGTTAAGTTGAGAGTACAATATTCTGAAGGAGCTGAATGTTGATTATTCAATCAATAAGTTCTCTGCAAAAAAAACTCGTGAGAAAAAATTCTAGCAAATTTTTGGTAACTTTTCAATGAGAAATAAGTGTTTTTAACTCGTACGATAAAAAAACGGGTTTGTTTTATTCTGGGGCCCCCACTGTAAACTGGGCCCCGGGCCCCCACAATCGTAAATCCGGCTCTGCCTATAGGACAACTAATGTCGACTCAGACCACTACCAGATGTGCCCAAAACTCTTCGTTGTTGAAAACATTCGATACTGAAACCCGCCCCGGTTAGATCTCGCGCGACTGGAGCAGCCCAACTTCGTCGAAAACTACGCGCAATCGCTCGAAGCTACGCTTGGAACACCATCAAAACAGCCATCAACAACGTAGCGGAGAACATCATCGGGCATGTGGTACGAACTCAACGAAACAAATGGTTCGATGACAAATGTAGGAAGGTGATGAATCAGGAGAACGCTGGACGGGCGGCTAAGATGCGCAGTGTCACTCGTCAGAAAGTGGAGAGACACAGACAGAAGAAGATGCAGCGAACCCAAATCTTTCGGGAGAAAAAGCGCCACTTGGAGGAGGAGGAGTATCCAGAGCTGGAACAGCTGCATCATTCTTAGGAAACGCGAAAGTTCAACCGGAAACTTAACGCATTCCGCAGAAGTTCTGTGCCGCGAGCCGAAATGAGCCGGGATAAAGATGGTAGTATTCTGACAGACGATTGTGAGGTGACCGAAAGGTGGAGGCAGCACTTCGACGAACACCTCAATGGCGCCCAGGCAGGTCATTGCGACGGAAAAAGCGATCCCGTCGGTGCGATAAACGTAGACGATAGGCGAAGTTAAGGATGCCATCAAGCAGCTGAAAAACAATAAATTGGATGGCTTCGGAACGGAGCTTAATAAAATGGGCCGGAAAATGCTGGCCACTTGTTTAAACCGGCTGATTGCAGGAATTTGGGTTACAGAACAGCTACCGGAGGAGGGGAAGGATGGGCTTTTTGCCCTATCTATAAGAAAAGCGGCAAATTGGACTGTGGGAACTATCATGCCATCACCGTCCTGAATGCCGCTTACAAAGTGCTTTCCATATCAATCTCCGTCGACTCTCACCGCTAGCCAACAGATTTGTGGAAACTTATCGGGCCGGCTTCGTGGAAGGACAGTCTATGACGAACTTAATCTTTACTATACGACTGATCCTCCAAAAATACCTTGAATACAAAATCATTCCGCACCACCTATTCATCGTCTTCAAAGCCGCGTATAACACTATCGACCGAAAAGAGCTATGAAAGGTCATTGACGAAAACGGTTTTCCGGGGAAGCTAATTAGACTGATAAAGGCTACGGTGAACGGGACGCAGTGCTGTGTGCGGATTTCGAGTGGATTGTCGGGTCAATTAAAATCCCTCAGGGGGCTTTGACAGTGTTATGGTCTCTCCTGCCTGCTATTCAACATTGCGCTACAGGGTGTAATGAATCGAGCGGACATCAACACGCGGAGTACGATATTCAACAAATCCAGTCAATTCGTTTGTTATACTGATAACATAAACATTGTCGGCAGAACAACTGCGGCGATGGTAGAACAGCACAACAGACTTAAACGGGAAGTAGCGAGGATTGGGATGCAGATAAATGCGTCTAAAACGAAGTTAATACTAGCCGGCGGAACCGAAGCCGACCGACATCGTTTAGGCAGTAGCATTACGATCGACGGCGATGAGTTCGAGGTAGTCGACGAATTTGTCTATCTTGGCTCACTGGTAACCGAGGACAATGATACCAGCCGTGAGATCCGGAGGCGTTTTATCAGCGGAAGTCGTGCCTACTATGGGCTCCACAAGCGATTGCGGTGAAACAGACTAAGCCCTCGTACAAAGCGTAACCTGTACAAAACACGTACAAAGTTGTTCTCCATGAGCATGAAACGTGAACAATGCTCGAGGACCTGCGAGTGCTCGAAGCAGGGCCGGATTAAGACGCTGGGGGGCCCGGGGCAAATTTGTTTGTGAGGTCCTCTTTCCTTAAAACATTTAGTTGTAACTTTCTGGGAGGTGACGAGCAAAAAAAAAAGGTCGGCCCAGGACTAGGGGGCCCCTTGAATCGGGAGGCCCGAGCATTTGCCCCATTGAATCGGGAGGCCCGAGCATTTGCGATGCCTCATACTGCCGAAGCCGTTAAAGCTTACATAGAATCGATCAAATAGGAAGTCTTTCTACTGCTTATGAAAAGCCATCGAAAAATGGCCTGATTCGTGGATAGCCTCAAAAGACTTCTAGCGTAACGGTATTCGAGCTCTACCAGAAAGATAGAACAAAATCTTAACATATAAAAAGGCAGCTCTGTTTGTCTGTTTGATCCATATAGGCTTGGAACCTACTGAACCGATCGGCGTGAAATTTTGTATATAAGGGAACCACATTCCTGTATAAAAGCCAAAAGTCGAGGATGTTGTCATTCGGATGAACCAATTATTTCAAACGATATAAACAAATCGCAAAGAACGGCTGTGAGAAAATGTCTGATTTCATCGTTAATCGAGAGGATTTACTTTTATAATTCTATTCAAAGAAAACGGCGACTGGAGTGCATATTGACACTAACAGTGTCTCCCGAGCCGTGACTCGAACCTATGACGACTGGTTTGTTAGGCCAGCATCGTACTTCGAGACCAACTTGGAAGGGTATGATGAACGGTTGGTTATAATAAGCAATAACGTGAACGTGGCTAAGTTATTGATTATTGAAAACTGAGAACATCAGGAGTTGGACGTTGAGAATAATTTGCCATTCCAAAACTTAATTTTCATGGGTTTTTGTGAAATTTCAGTTGATTATGATCAATTGCAAGCAACACATGGGCCGGACGTCCAAATATGCTACTTCGTTTCCATAATCAGTTTCTATGTAAAACCATGAAGCATATGAGTTTGTGTAAAATTAGATTATAAGTACACTGGTGTGCATATTTTAAAAAAGAAAACATTATTTGTTAACCCTATCCCGTTACTCATCAACTATATCTACAATTGACACAAACTGTATTGCATATTAAAGATCAATCTGTTCTCTAAAAAAACTAAAGAAATAGTTTCATCGTGCAAATTTTCAAGTATAATTGTTAAACCTTAATCAAAGTTTGAATGTCAGGTGATGTCGTAAAGACGTGAACAATCACGGTAAACCAGTGAAATCTCCTACTAACCCTACATGATGCAACTAGATGTTATTTCAGTACAATTTTTTCAAATCAAATCAAGGGACGGAACAAAAAATTACAGAACTTAATAAGCGCCAAGAGAAATCGCAGCTGTGGCTAATCAGTTGGATTATTCTATGTTGACTTTTTGGCATCACGCATAGGTTTCCTTTGTCGATCAGCTTAAAAACACTTTAGATACGACCATGCGTATTTGGTAAATTTTTTAACAAAAACCTTTTTTTTCGACCAAAGGTCAAATTCTACAAATGCAACTTTATGTGTCAACCAACACGTCCGCAAAATTTCGTTCCGATCTGAGGAGGGTCAAGACAAAAATAGCTCCTTTGACTACATCTACATCATGCATGTCATATGTTAACTTTGCCAGGAAAGAAAGCGGAGGAGTTGACTTTCCAAAGTTAAATTTGTGATGTATTATTAAACCGATACCAAGCTGCTCTGTTGAGGGTAAAATCAGACATATTGAATACCATTCAATTAGGTGCACCTTTATTGGAACAACCCGTGTAGATGAACATATCGGGAATACGAACATGCCATCAAACGAAAAGTTTCGTAATAGAGTTATCTGCTGCAAACTTTTTTAGTTGAAGTTTTATTTTTGCTTTCTGTAAAATCTAGTAGGAGCAATGTCCGTGCAAACGTTGCTCTGTTTAGGTGAACCTCGGCAATGAAATTTCCCCCCTAATTCTATTGCATTCTATTCTATTAGAAGCAAAACGATACTCACGAACTGGCCGCTCGAAGTGCACCGCTACCAGTGGGCTGAGGTATCCTTCCGAGTTCTCGAATGGGTAGTAGTAACCGGGGAATCCGCGTCGCGGGTAGTACTTGATTGGTCCAACATTTTCGATGTCAGCGGAGTTTTCGCCTTCACACGACACCCAAATGGTGTTCATCTAAAACGCACAATTGATAAAGCAGTTAATAAAAACGTGCTCGATTCTTTGCGAGTGGTGATTGCGATAATTACGGTGTGCTTCGCTTGCTGTTCGACAGTCTTGATGTATTCTTGCAGGTCGTTTGGCATAGCGCGTGGCAGATTGCTGCTGTCGTTGAAGAATGCCGGAACCCAGCCGTAGATTTTGTTCAGCTTCAGGAATACGCACGGAGCGCTCTTGTGGTAATTGTAGTGGTTCTCCAGTGTGCACGGACCGTACTGCTTGATGTCCACATCGCATACGGTCTTCGGTGGTGGCGGTTGGGTATAATCACAGTTGTAAATGTTCTGACCTCGTCCCGAAATTTGACCGGGTGTTCGGTAATCTGAAAATGTAAGGCACAGTTAATATCATTGAAGAGAAATTAATTTCTAAGAGTCCTTATAATGACCTTAAATCGCTCTCCTGGCACATTTAATTAATTCATTAAGTCTTAATAAACGCTCTTGATGACTAGCGCAATATTCGCTGCCATATTTTTACCTCTGCTCAAAATCTTATATAAGTACCTATACATTTCGCTCGTTTTCATTAGAATAGTTTTACCACCGTGATCTAACAAGGACAGAACAAGCTGACCTTAGAAAGAGATATTCGGTTCGCTCTTTCTGCGTCAAAATAATATATTCTCTAGACTAAAATACATATCGCGACACATCACGAGACACGAAATGACTGGTGGCAAAAACAATACGAAAATAGCATTACATCTGGCTCGCTTCCATCAAAACCATTATTAATTAGAGGTACCGCGGCATTCGCCGCTCGAAAATTCGTTGTCAATAAATAACGTTTTCAGCACAAGCTAAGTGTCCGTTAAAAATTGATTTGTGGACTGCAAATATATTTGCGCACACCATCTTACCTTGCAGAAAATCGTCCAGTGCATCTGTCCACTGTTTGTAGTTCTTCTCTTCGGTTCCTTTGTACCAGATCAGGGTACTTTCTACGTTGTCCTCGGAGGGTAGAGGACGGAAGCCAAGACCTGAAATGGCGAAATGATGGAATTAGACACCGCTGATCATCGAGTCGGATGTTTATTTATTGATCGATTGAACGAGAAAATGTTTATTTTATGTATATTGCCTGTCGAAATGCTGCATTGCAATCGTTTTTGCTGTCATTAGAGGAGTTTTGTTGTTTTTACTGGATTGGAAATATAAATCCTAAGTTTTAGTAAACTTTTAACGATTCTAGGTGCACGGACATTGACGGGTGGAGAATGTAATCGGACAGCATAAAATGAGTAGTTCTAATTTTTTGTGACTGGCATCAAACAGTTTTGATCACATCATTGAAAGATTTGAAACAATTTAGTCTAATCTTATTATAACATATGGCTACGAATGAAAAATATTTGCCAGGCAAAAAGATATTTGATGAGAACATGACAATGTCGCTCTACTTAAAGGAAAAGTATCCAATGAAAAAAGAGAAAACTAAAAATAATAAACTAGGTACTAATGATAACATTGCATTGTTTGTCTAACTCTCTTGCTCCATAAAAAATCTTAAAGCGTCAAGGATAAGCGAAATAATTTCGTTCTGGATCCAAACAGAACATTTGGAAAATCCACATTAAATTGAAAAACCTGATTAGAAAGTTTAAAAAAAGGAAGAGTAGATGGTCAGTTCTGTCGAAATCATCGCCTCTATGCATCGGCGAAGACCATTAGAGAAAATAATTGCAGTTGAAGCTCTTCAAATCGTCGCTAAAACCAGCATTAGGGCGGAAAGAATAACGCCAATTATAAGCTCAAAGGCGCCGTAAAACGATTCCAAGAATTGGAATAGGTCAAAAAGGAAAATGATATCAAATGCTTGGATTTATCAAGAATTGTTACAGACAGCAATGATTTGTTGAGTGCGAGTCGAGATCACAACAAGTTACAATCAAATTTTTTTGTGCAATTTAAAAATTCGATTAGTTCGAAATTTAACGTAGCAAATGTCGGAGACCGTAGACCATATAAGAATAAATCGCAAGTAATATTCAGCTAACCGTTGACGAGGACCAAAGAAAGGTGATGAGCATGAAACGATGAGAGGAGAAGATTTCAAATACTGGTAGCCTGCATACAACTGTACG
Source organism: Wyeomyia smithii (assembly GCF_029784165.1). Taxonomy (NCBI): domain Eukaryota; kingdom Metazoa; phylum Arthropoda; class Insecta; order Diptera; family Culicidae; genus Wyeomyia; species Wyeomyia smithii. Next base: position 93,186,740 of record NC_073696.1, read on the forward strand.
GAATGTAATAAGGCCGATGCAAATTTTATTTTGAAGTAGAATATTTCTCTCAGGAAGTTCGGCTACATAGGGATGTGAAATGAAAATCTTAAACCGAAAATAGTGAAAAATATGTCCAATTTCAAACGCTAATAAATCGGTTAGTATTCGATGAATTTCTTTCATTCTTGCAGCAATAGATTGGAAAATCTTCTAAGATTCTTTCCAGAAGAAGATAATTGTAATTTTATTATTCACACTATTGTACTATTGAAAATTGTTAAGCCTTGTCAAAACGAAAAATTCGACCTCTGATTGGTCGTTATATGATTGCTTCCCAAGCACGGTCGACAGAATCATATACCTTGCAATTGAAAACATGCTATTTGGCCTATATAAGAGCCTGTTTCAGCCGAAGCCGCTCATAAAAGTTCCAGACAGCGACAATGAAGTCGTCCTCCCTTAGCAGCAGCACTAGCAGTGCAGTGGCTACCAGCGATGGCAGCAATGGATAGCGCACTAGTTGCAGCGGATTTCAGCAACGATAGCAGCTGGGCCAGCTGATGCAGGTACAGTGGATACCAATGGCAGCGTATAGCGGCCACAACTGTGGCATGGCTATGGATAGCGAACTAGTTGCAGCGGATCTCAGCATCGATAGCGGCCGATGCACTGAGGCACTTTAGTAAAATGCAGTCTCTGTGCGATAGTGGGCACTAGTAAATGCATTCAATGAAAAGTTGACTCATTTTGACAACACGTGAGCCGTCTAGTTTTGAGTGTTATATCAGCATTTCATTGTTTACTTTATCACAAGGAATGCTTTATTCGCCCTGTCAGCGATAACGCAAAGATGTAATCGGCATCTTATCCGATAGTAAAATGAACAACAAACTGTCCTTTTCAGGATGAAATAAAAACTTGATTGAAGAGTTAATATTTTCTAATGAGTTAATTCACATTTTTAAATTTGTAAAACTAATAAATTTTACTTCATCTCCGTGTCTTTACCGATTCTTCCCCCGCGTTCGGCTGTCGGTGCATGAAGCAAAACCGGGTAGATGAAGCAAGCATTTTCTTTTTGGAGTACAGTTTTTCAAGCACTCCTACTAGTCGAGCAATTTTAGTCGAGTACTCCTACTTGCAGGAACTCGTGTACTCTTTTACTGTCGCTGAGTAGCAATACAAAAGGGTTTTTTCGTATTGGTGCGTGCTTGCTGCTACTCAGGGGAATGCAAGAAGGAAAAAGAGTATCTCGAAAGCGTGTGCGCAAACGACTTGAGAAGCGTAGCATATGTCTCGTTTTCAAGCAGAGAGGAGGAGAAAGGTTTCGCTTCTCGCTCGCTTTGCAACGCTGCTTAGAACGTTTCCGTCTTTAGCAAAGATTTTAATGAGGTCAAGGGATTTGGTTTATCGATAGAATGGTTTGGAAAAATATCACTGAATTTTTGTGTTATGAACTTTTTTTGCAGGTTTTTGTGTTATGATTTTTTTTTGCAAGAACTCATATACTGAAAGTTGTAGTGTTCAGCAGCTCAGAGAATAAAAATTTTTAGAAGGCATTATGCAACTTCAATTATTGCGTTTTCCTTCACGAATAATTCACGACTTTCGGTTTTAAATTTCTTTAGAGTTTAGAGAGGTTACTGCATATTTCCCTTCTTCTCTTGTTTGTCCAATTATCCTCGACCAGGCTTAGGAATAGTACTGCGGTGCGACACTATACTGACGACTGGGCTCTCTTTTTACTATAACATGATCATGAATTAGCTAATCATGACAGCTCACATACAGCTACAGCAGGCACAGGCAGCTGGTGTTGCACACGACAGCTCATTCTTGCGTATGTATTTTGTTCGTTTGGTCATGACAACCTAGTTTGTTCATTTTGAGGATGTCCTGTTGGATTGACCTACGCTGTCGACAGCCTGCTGTCAATAGCGACAGCTTGAAAGAACCAACAGACATAAGAAGATGAAAAATAACAGCCCGTTTGGCATTGCATGTATGCGCTGTCGTCAGTGTCTGTTGAGTTGTGTACCGAACGTATGGGGAGCAGGTGTACAATACAATGAGAGCCGAACTAGTTTCACGGTGCTCAGGATACCGTTATTCTGAAAAAAAAAAATATACCATCAAAACGGTGATCGCCAGTTTGTTCAACATGATGTTCTGCATCTCTAGGTAAATTAAAAAAAAAAACGTTGGTAGCATGCGTGAGTAATGCCTATTTTGTGTTAAAATGACCGATATCCTTAAGAAATTTATGAAAACTCGACCAGTGATTGGATTAAGTCTCTCAAATTTCAATAAAACTTTCTAAGTACAGACATTTTGCCTATTTATAAGCAATTTGTATAGCGATAAAACAAGCCTAAGCTTTAAAAAAGCGTAACTTCTTCATTTCAATAAAAATATGACTGTTTTCTCGCTCACTTGACCAGATATTGGCCTCCCAGAATTTAATGAAACTTTATGGGTGAAGGCCTTACTAAACTAGGCAACTTGACATAATATTTTTGCGAAAATTTTTCTAGAAACATGTTGTCATGGGATGATGTTCTTAAAACTGTCTCAATTCCATTTAAAATTGAAAAAAAAAATCAAAAATATAAACGACTCAAAGAAAAACAAACATTTCAGATTTTTTCTAAAATAAGTTTTCAAATAGACAATTTAGCTCTCTTTATTAAAAAAGAACTTTTATTACTTAACAGTAAAGAATATCGCACGCTTAGCCTTGGGGCTAATAGCGGTCTCGATCAACTAGATTAGTTGAGAGAATTCGTTATCGATATTGTTTTTTAGGCGCTTTTTGTATGTGTAGGATAAGTACAACGATACACCGTGCCCCAGTGCTGAGTCGAGAAAATTTCCAGCTCGAAAAGATCCTTGAATCGATCGGGAATCGAATCCGATATCACAACCGTGTGGGAGAGCTAGCCGACCGACATCGCTAACCACAGAGCCACGGGGACCACAACACAGTTACTTAACAGTGTCCGTCTCAAAATGTTCAAATGAGTTTTTAGTAACTATATTGTTTATCTAGAAGACTTAGTTTGAAAAAAAAAACTGAGACTTTTTTTGAAATCGTTTATATATTTTTTTTAAAGCAATTTTTTCATTGCAAAATCTCAAATTCAACTTTTTAATTATATATGAATTAAAATTACACCAATTCCAAAGAAGTCATACCTTGTGAACTTTTCCTTATCTCTTGTCATTATTTAAATATAGCGATCTAAAAAAGGTTCAAATACTTCAACTCTTTTCAAATGTTAGTCTAGATGAATTTACAAAAAGAGCATGTGAAGTTGCCTATTTTAGTAAGGCTTACATTCATAACTGTTAACTGTTTACATCCAGTAAAGTAAAAAAAAGTTACTCCTTTTTCAAAGCTTAGTCTTGTTTAATTATTATGCCAATTGCTTATAGGTAGGCGAAATATCTATACTTACAAAATCCATTAAAATCTGAAAGACAACCCAATTACTGATCGAGTTTGTATGAATTATCGGATATCGGTTATTTTACCATAAAACGAACTGGCGATCATCGTTTTGATGGTAAATATTGTTTTGTAATAGCGGAATGGAGGCATCGTGAATTTAAAATTTGCTGTCACGAGAAGACAGTACTTTTCAGAAGGCTGTCCACGACAAAGCTTCTAAGAGTGCATCTTTCTAGGAATCTAGAATCGTGAGATAAGTTATAGCCAAAATACAAAGAATTGTGTGCACACTAGTGCCATATAGCGGCAGAACTCTCCATTGACCAAAAGCTTTGGACGTTCTGTGCTGAAGACTGCACCTTTGCGGGAAGTCGGAACCGCGAGATGAGTTAGCAATAAAATTTTAGAAATTGCGTTCATACTGGCGCCCGTAGTGGTGGATTTCCGCACTTAACTGTCCCCATTCAGAAGCATTTGATCTACTAAACAATTTTACTGATGACCGGAACTTTATAGGTCGTTTTATTCTATATTATTAGCTACAACATTACCAAAGACACCATTTTGAATAAAACCACATTTTTCAAATTTCCTTCATCATTAAGTGACATTTGGGCTTCAAATAGTGAGTTGACAACCTGGAGGGAGCGGCAACCTGGCTCCGGTCCTCACAAGTTCCTATCTCACACCATCACGAGTCGTATGACCAAACAGACTGCCAGCTGAAACATGGATACAGCTGCTTGGCGTTGTCTGGGCAATGTTGTCAATCCGACGATGATTGGCGTGATAATCATCTTTCAGCGATAGAGGAAATGTTTCGACAACCCGAGCGTCTGTTCATCATGGACGCATAGGGGGTTTACGTCACGTGGGTATCCGGTGATGAAAAAACTCAGAATTAGATCGGCCACATCTGCATTAGCCAAAAACAGAGACGGAGCCTCCTTGATGTCCGCAATGAACTTAGCGCCGACATTGCGTCTGATCATCACCATCTAATCGGCGAGATCCATTTCGCATCGCGCGGATTCAGTGCCGAGAGGAAAGGCCCGGACGGCAATATGACACACGCCGACTAGAAGATCCAGCTGTGAAGAAATCGTTTGTAGGCGAACAGGAGATTAGAGCAGGGGATATCACGGGCGGTTTGCAACGTAGAGTAATAATAGACGGCTATCAAAAACGCCTATATCGAGACTAACGAAAATAATGTGGGTCAGCTGCGTACTTGAAGGAAAGAGTGGATCACATATGGAACCTGGTAGAAGATGAGCTTGATAGATCACCACTGGTTGCAACTCCGTTACTGACCAGGATCGACCGGTATTGCACACCGAATTTATCGATTACTGCTTGGGTTTTAGCTATTCGATGCGCATCTCCAATGATCCCTGCATGCTCATTTGTACTGACGCCTGTAGGTTCAGAACATAACTCAAAGAAAGGAAGGAAAGGTAAGTTAGTTCATTACTTGTTGCTACTAGAGGCCGAATATACTCTTGCACACTCCACAAGCATCACGGGTACGGGGGAATTTTGTGTTAAGCCCTGTTTAGAGTTCCAAGCGAAGTGAAAATCTCACACAAAATGTTCATTTTTTCCACGCGCGTGAAAAATGTATCCTACAAAAATTTTACTTTGCATGGAACTGTAAACAAATTCGATCCAGCGAAATCGATGGTTGTGGATCGCATTTTTTTTCACTTGGGCTAACTTTTTTCACGCTAGTACGCACTTGTGAAAAAAGAAGCCTCTAGCGAAAACTTGACATTTCTGTACGTTTATATTCTGTCAGTTCCTGCCAATTGTCACTTCGCTCAAAGGTTAAACTCGTGAATTTCGCTTCGCATGAACTGTAAACTGCAAGCTGGAGAAATACATGTGTATTCCACAACCGGGATTCCACGACTAGTTTCGCTAGCGAAAAAGGAACGCTTTTTCACTTGTCAAATTTTTCACTTCGCTTGGAACTGTAAACTATGCCTTATTTGTTTATCGCGTTCCTTTTAAAAAAATTCTCGTATATATATCGCGATCCTAATTCTATCGATTGCGAAAGAGTGACGACACGCACGTTCGTTTTCCCAATCCAACCCAGAGACGTACAAATGTTCACGCAAGTTATTTCATTAGCTATGCGAGAACGATGTTGTTACAGAATATGGATGTTCTTTACCTCACCATGAGAAAGCAAACGGATTCGAACCAAGTGAGTGAATGGTGATGGTGGTGATGAGTAAAACCTGAGAAGGAACCCATGCTTAAATCTTTCATTAATCAAAAATGGCCTGCTTCTAAATATGATTCGAACTCTCGACCATCTGCTTATTGAAGCGGATTCTGTAACTTTGAAGCTACCAGCTCCCCCACTTTTTGGAAGGCCACGTGACGTTCGCAAGCGGTCACTCATCTAGGTTGTAATCGCACCCGATGTTGCTTAACTTCGATGATCGGATGAGAACCGGTGTTTTCAACAAGGTATGATCGTTGACCCTGGTAGCAGATGGAGATACGGAGGCAAAAGCCACGATAAAGCGGGCGGAAATCCGAGAAGCGAAGAACGAAACCAGCTCTTGTGAAGAAAGTTAACACTCTTGTAGACGGGACAAGCAAGTGTAGGTGGTCTGGCTGGTTGATGAAGGGGAGAGGGCCTCAGAAACCGGCGAAATCCTATGATGAATCCAATGATGCTTTTGAAATACGATACCAGATTAGTTGAAATGTATGAAATCTATCAAAGTTTCCGGGGTCGATCACAGAGATGCTCGAAGCTGACTCCATGCTATCCGCAAGACCACTGTATTAACTATTCTGCAATATCTGGGATACCACGACATTTCTGGCCAACTGAATGCAAGGCCCAAGAAGGGAGATTTTACTCTATGTGACAATTAGCGAGATATTAGGCTGTTGTGCATTGTTCTCAATTAAGTACATCAGAGGAAGAGGTTTGCTAAAGAGATAGTATCAACCTTCCATCACGACGAGACGAGTTCGTGTACCTGGGTTCATTGGTGACTGCTGACAACGACACCAACAGAGAAATTCGACTTTGGACTCCGAAAAACGCTTTGCTCGAAAAAAAAAAAATCCGCAGCCGCACGAAGTTGACCATCTACGATACACCTATCAGACCGTTAGTTTTGTACAGCCACGAAACCTGGACTATGCTTGTGGAGAACCAACGTGCGCTTGGGGTTTTCGAACAAGGGGGGAACGAAAGATGGATCATGGAAAACCACAACTTGCATCAGCTGCTAGGCGAACCACTTTTCGTTCAAACGGCGAAAATCGGAAGCGCTTGATCAAGTGGCAGACGACCAGCGGGACCTTCGTTTGCTGCCGCCATGAACCGAATTGAATGGAGACAACTTTTACGAACAGCAAGGCACACTTCAGCCTGGAGCTGATTGGTAAGGTAAGTAAGTGCATTGTTCTCAAAGTCTTGTGCAACGTAATCCTAGTTATCGGATACAAATGAAGATCGACGCGTCTTTCAGACGGCAGCAGGTAGGATTCCGTGCTGGATGATCTTGTGTTGACTGTATTGTCACGCTCCGCATTATCCTGTAGCATTGATTCCGTCCCGAACGCTCGACGAAAACGGACGCATTAAGTGGTTGTCTCGCTACAAAATCGCTACTGTGTGGAAGAAGAAAAAAGCATTGCTTACTCGGTCGTGTTTCAAACAGTGCGGAGTGCGGTGTAAAGACAAACTGATAGTTCTCAGTGAAGGTCATCCTGCTATTGTGTTATAGCTGTGTCGCTGCGAAGCTGCCCGTTCCAGCACCGAAAGACTCGGTGATTGTGCTAGTGAAGACAACAAAGAAGAGGTACGTGATTCTTTGCCACTGTACTGTTGCGCTAGTTTAAGCGCAATGGATGTGAATCCCTTAGCCCCCGATCCCCCGTTTCCAAACCCACCCGACCCTGTCCCTCCTGTTCACCTCCCCCTCTGTCCCTGCTTTAGTCAATCCTCGGTCCCGGCTTTACCCAGCCGGATCGACGGGTCCACTGGTCCTTTACATGAGGCCCAAACCTGGAGGAAAATCGCTGAACGTTTTAAAAATCGCGAAAGACCTGACGAAAGGGTACAAGGCCGTGACAGAAATCGCAAAAGTCAGGCCGAACAAGCTCCGTGTCGTGGTCAATGACCTTAAAGAGACCAACGATATAGCTTGCTCCGAGCTCTTTACACGAGAATACCGTGTCTATGTACCCGCTAGAGATGTGGAGATCGACGTTGTCGTGACCGATTCGAGTCTGTCCGTCGAGTGCATTCTGGAAAGTGCCACCGGGTACTTCAAGAACAGCAAATGCCCTGGTGTGAAGGTACTCGACTGCAAGCTATTGCGGTCGGTATCGCTCGTCGGTGGCAAAAAAGTTTACAATCCTTCAGACTCGTTTCGAGTTACGTTCGCCGGGTCTGCACTACCAAGCCATATCTCGATTCACCGGGTTCGTCTCCCTGTGAGGCTCTACGTGCCCCGCGTCATGAACTGCCTGAATTGCAAGCAGTTAGGCCATACAGCGGCCTACTGCTGCAATAAGGCACGTTGTGGCAAGTATGGGGAGTCTCATGCGGAAGATTCTTGCAGTGTTAACGCTGAAAAGTGTATTCACTGCGGGGAAAATCTGCATGAGCTCTCGACATGTGCGATGTACATGCAGCGCAGGGATAAAATAAAACGGTCTCTCAAAGAGCGTTCAAAGCGTTCCTACGCTGACATGCTGAAGAAGACCGTTACCACTTCTCCCGTTACTTCGAACCCCTTCGATCTGTTGCCCTCCTGGGCTTGCAAATCTAAAGTCCCAGAAGGAGTTCCCAGCACTTCCTGGAACATATAAAACCCCAGTTGTTCCCTTTGCACATCCAGTTGATAAATCAAATGCTGGACTGGTGAAATTTTCTGACATTGTGGACTGGATTTTTGAAACTTTCAATGTATCCGATCCAAATAAAGTTTTTCTTACAGCATTCCTCCCAACAGTTAGAACATTTTTTAAGCAGTTGACTGCTCAATGGCCCCTCCTTGCAGCGATCGTATCCTTCGATGCCTAATTTATCTGCGTATATGAAGGATTCTATCCCTGTCTTACAGTGGAATTGTAGAAGTATTTTACCAAAAATTGATTCACTTAAAGTTTTGATAAATAAAAACAATACGATGCATTTTCCCTTTGTGAAACTTGGCTTACTTCAAATATTGATCTCAACTTCCATGATTTTTAATATTATTCGCCTTGATCGAGACACCCCATATGGAGGAGTACTTCTAGGGATTTAAAAGTGCTATTCCTTCTATCGTATTAACCTCCCCTTGATTCCGGGCATTGAAGTTGTCGCATGTCAAATGACAATACAAGGTAAAGAGCTTTGTATTGCCTCAATATATATTCCCCCCAGAGCACAGGTTGGGCAACGGCTGCTCTTTGATTTAATAGAACTTCTTCCCTCGCCACGTTTGATTTTGGGAGACTTTAACTCTCATGGCGTGGCTGGGGGTTCCCCTTCTAATGATAACCGCTCCTCTTTAATCTATAACCTTTACGATGACTTCGACATGACGATTTTGAACAACGGTGAAATGACACGTGTCCCGAAACCTCCAGCGCGCCCAAGCGCTTTGGATCTACCTTTATGTTCGACGGTTGGATTGCACATGGAAAGTAATCCTCGATCCTCACGATAGCGACAATTTGCCTATTCTTATATCAATTACTAACGGGTCATCTCGCATGCGACCAGTTGACATTCCATATGATCTCACACGGAATGTCGATTGGAAGGACTCTGTTCCTGCGCAAAACATTGTTCGCGATGCGTCTCCGGGCCACGACGCGATAGAATCACCTTTTACGATGACAGAATTTTCAGTTGCCCTCCTGTCCTGTAAAAATAATGCGCCTGGGTTAGATAGAATCAAATTCAACTTGTTGAAAAATCTACCCGGCAATGCCAAGAGGCGATTGTTGAGCTTTTTCAATAAGTTCCTGAAGCAAAACATTGTACCGCAGGAATGGAGGCAAGTGAAGGTGATCGACATCCAAAAACCAGGGAAACCAGCTTCTGATCACAACTCTTATAGGCCGATTGCAATGCTATCCAGTATCCGGAAATTGATGGAAAAAATGATACTCCGTCGTTTAGACCATTGGGTCGAATCAAATGGTCTGCTTTCAGATACTCAATTTGGCTTCCGCCGTGCCAAAGGGACGAATGATTGTCTTGCGTTGCTTTCAACAGATATTCAGCTGGCGTATGCTCGCAAAGAGCAAATGGCGTCTGCGTTCTTGGACATTAAGGGGGCTTTTGATTCCGTTTCTATTGACATTCTTTCGGGTAAACTTCACCGACAAGGATTTTCACCAATTTTAAACAATTTTTTGCACAATTTGTTGTCCGAAAAGCACATGCATTTTACGCATGGCGATTTGGCAACTTTTCGAATTAGCTACATGGGCCTTCCCCAGGGCTCATGTTTAAGCCCCCTTCTTTTCAATTAAAAAATGACATCGACGAATGTCTGGCAAATTCATGCACGATAAGACAACTTGCAGACGACAGCGTGGTCTCTGTTACAGGAGCCAAAGCTGCCGATTTGCAAGGACCATTGCAAGATACTTTGAACAATTTGTCTGCTTGGGCTCTACAGCTAGGTATCGAATTCTCTCCGGAGAAGACTGAGATATGAGCGGGGGCCTAGTGTGGTTGGTAACGTCTCCGCCAACCACGCTCGACGCCTGGGTTCGAATCCCACCGCCGACATAGGTGTCGATGGTTGTGAGGTGGCGTGATCCACTCACAACCAACCAAACTGGTCTGGATTCAATCCTAGCCGACATCGGGAGATTTTCTGAGGCGAAAAATCTCTGGGATCACGCCTTCCATCGCATGAGGAAGTAAAGCCGTTGGCGCCGGTCCGTTAATAAACGGGCCGTGAGTTAGGGTCCTGGGTGTGGAGTCGCCTCCCTGGGCGTCGGTGATTGGCCACAACAGTGGCGGAACTAGACCGACGGAAAAATAAGCGAGAATAATAATAAAAAAAAAAGACTGAGATATTAGTTTTTTCTAGGAAGCATGAACCTGCTCAGCTCCAATCACAATTAATGGGTAAAACGATCTCTCAGGTTTTGGTGCATAAGTATCTTGGTGTCTGGTTCGACTCTAAGGGCACCTGGGGTTGCCATGTTAGGTATCTGATGAAGAAAAGTCAGCAAAGAGTAAATTTTCTTCGTACAATAACCGGATCATGGTGGGGAGCCCACCCAGGAGATTTTATAAGGCTTTACCAAACAACGATATTGTCCGTAGTAGAGTACGGGTGTTTCTGCTTCCGCTCCGCAGCAAACACACATTTGATCAAACTGGAGCGAATACAATATCGTTGTTTGCGGGTCGCCTTGGGTTGCATGCAATCGACCCATACGATGAGTTTGGAGGTCTTAGCTGGAGTACTACCATTGAAAAAAACGCTTCTGGAACCTGTCTTCTCGTATTCTTATCAAATATGAGGTCTTGAACCGTCCCGTGATTGAAAATTTTGAAAGGCTAATCGAACTTAATTCTCAAACCCGTTTTATGACATTGTATTTCAATCACATGTCCTAAAATATCAACCCTTCTTCGAATATTCCAAATCGTGTCGACTTATCAAATACTTCTGATTCTTCTGTGTTTTTCGATACATCCATGATAAAAGAAACTCGTGGAATCCCGGATCATTTACGCGTGCAGCAGATCCCCAAAAAATTTTCCAATAAATATCGAAACAACAACTGCGACAATATGTTCTACACTGACGAATCACTTCTCGATAGGTCCACTGGCTTCGGTATTTTCAATAACAATTTACCCGTCTCCCATCAGCTCGATAATCCTTTTACGTCTCAGAATTAGCTGCAATTCAGTACACTCTAGGGATTATCGAAAAAATGCCCACGGACCATTATTTCATCTTTACGGACAGTCTCAGTTCCCTTGAGGCTCTCCGATCGATGAAGCACTCTCCGTATTTCCTGGGGAGAATGAGAAAGCGGACTCTTTGGGTAAGGTGGGCGCAAGAAACGGTGACATTTATGAAAGACCAATTGCCTATAATGAATTTTTTGCACTTGTACATCAGAATGCGATCATCAGTTGGTAAAATTCTTGGACCAGAGGTGAACTGGGAAGGTGGTTACATTCCATTATACCCAAGGTATCGACGAACCTGTGGTTCAAGGGGTTGGATGTAGGTCGAGATTTCATTTGCGTGATGTCTCGGCTTATGTCCAATCACTATAGATTTGATACGCATCTCCGTCGTATTGGGCTCGGGGAAAGTGGTATCTGTGCCTGTGGTGGAGGTTATCACGACATAGAGCACGTTGTTTGGTCATGCGCTGTACACCGTGACGCCTGGTCTAAATTAATAGCTTCCCTCCGGGCCGAGAGTAGAAGGCCAGCTGTTCCTGTTTGTGATGTATTGGCGAGTCGTGACCTATCCTACATGTCCCTTATATACATTTTCCTGAAATCTATCCATGCCCCAGTCTAGTCCCATTCCTTTCCACCCACATTCAACAAAACGGCAAGAACACGTCGTAGACCTCGATTTTGGAATCAGCCCACACGAATTTGCCAGGACCTGAGAACCCGAGGCCTTCCGTGCTCCGCGGCACACACCATATAGCCACTTGAACACCAGCGAACAACAACAACGAACTATAACCCGCAACTAAACCCCGCACAATACCACCAGGACCCGAGGATTACTGCATTTCCATTACCATTCGACGATCATCAGACGACCATTTAACTACAATACAATGATTGAAAATACACGCTAGTTTTAAGATAGACTTAATTTCAGCTCGTAGTCGGCAGCGAGGATAAAAAATTTGCTTTTAGATTTTAAGTCATCAGATATAATTGGCGTCGTTAAACATTAAATTGTATTTGTGCCGTGTCAAATAAACGATATATGAAGAAAAAAAAATTATCCTGTAGCAAGTCAATGAGTTTCAAGAGTTCTTATATTTGTTATTCGTTGACTAAGAAAAAGTTTTTGATCGAATCAATCACGAAAATCTGCGGGGCATCGTCAACCCCATCGAAGCGCAGTACGAGGCCTTCAAATGCGGAGTCCTTCGTTAGACGGAGTCTACGAAACGTATGGAGATCGAGCCAGATTAGTTTGCGCGACGTGGTGTGTGTCAGTGAAGAGCACGCAGAAACTGTAGGTTTTCGTCAACTGATGCCTGCGGTATATAACTCGTGGCTTATAGCTCCACAATTGGATCTAAACTACCAAGCCAAGCGGTGCCATCAGAAACCGATAGCAACAGAAGTTCGGAAACGAAACTGGGGGTGGATCGGCAATGGAAACGAAATCTGGGTCGTGGCGACGCAGCCTCAACAAGGTAATCAAAGAAGTCGGTAGGAATCTGACTTGAGCCCAGGTCAAGGCTAAAATGAGCAACCGCTCAGAATTGATATCTTTCAAGTCGGCCCTATTGGTATAAGGGAAACACCAGTGCAATTTTTCAGAGCAATCGGAAAAGGTCGGTCTAAACTTATCTGCAAACATGACTGGAATGAATAATTTTCTATGTAATTAGTAGGCCTCAAAAAGATAGCGGAAACAATTTCATGTATACGGTGCAAACATTTGTCATTTGACGACTGTTTGCTAACGCGTACGGTTGTGTACGGTTTCTGTAGAAGACTCGCTTTTTCTGCCCCACTTGTTAAAAACAGCACACGAATGAAGTAGAGTGCTACCAAAACTCGACATTCTGACAACTCGTCAAAGCGGACTCTGAAACCTTGCAGCTACAAACCCGTCATCCCTTGTGCAATTTCACATGAGCATAAAAAAATGAAATAATCAATTCGCCTGCACTGTAAGACATACGATTATTTTACCTTGAACTGATACGGTAATTTGAAGATCTAAAACAATAAACACGATAAAGTTAACGGCAGGAAAATGGACCCGAAATGCAAATTTGAACCAGCCTAACACGGGCGCGGATTGCATCTGCCGGCCATCCAGCGGCAGCGGCAGTGCAAGGCGAGATCCGAGCAATTCGTTCGTTCAAGTTCACTGGGTAATATCTCTGTCGTAACAGCGGAGGACCATAGATAGGAGTGAAATAATTTAATCATCAACTTCCTGTCATTATGCAATCTATCTATGAATGAGCGAGTCAGCAGCAGCAGCTGAAGCCCCGTAGTAAGCAAACAGCATCTCGATGCCGCTGACGAACGAGAAGCTATTCGAACCGAGAGAGAGATATATGTGCCATTACCGGATCGAATGGGTACATTATACGACCCAATTTAGGTACGTTACACTGCTGCGGCTGATCCGGCCAAAAGTCCGAGACCGAGACGAGCAGTCGCAGCAGCATCCGTTCAAGGCGTCAAATTTTCTGTGATTTATGTTTCCAGTCATCGCGACGAGATAAGAAATGCGTGAATGCTGATGTTTGCTCTTTATTTGGCACACATTGAATCATGAATGATATCCTTCGCCTGGTGGTAAATTATTTCTAATCAACGTGATTGACTTCGGCCTCTTTGGATTGGATGAGTAGGTATGGAAAATAGTTTCGAATGTGCTCGAGGACGATGAATAATTGCTTATTGTTTACTTCCTTGCAAATCTATTTAGCAAACGAACCGAACCCACTTTGTGCGCTGTAGTACCGATGAATATATGAGAGATCGTGTTTCGCGCGTTGAAACTCACATCCGCGGTGAATTAGTGCTGGCGATAATTTATCACGTCCTACCGTCATGCAGTTTGTGTGCAAATGCAAGCGATCAAATTGCAGTGATAAGGAGAAGGCCGTAAGGCGGCGGAAAAGCCGCTGAAACGTGTGAGGTTTCACAGCCAGGAACAATTACCGAAGGGCACGTGCTAGCGAGTCTCGTGTCATCCGCAAATCGAAGGACCAGAAAATCTACCAATTTTTGCTTGTCGTAAGCACAGTCAATCTGGGAATCGACAGAGTGGTACCAGAAACTGTGTTTTTCCAAGGGGGGTCCTATTGCTGCTTTTTCACGCTCGAGTGATACACAATATTTTCCGACCATGACGCTTATTAGGGGAACGAAACAGAGATTATTATCGATCTTGTTCCCCCGGGACAAATCATCATCGTTTTACGATAGCTTGTGTTTAACTCCGGCCAATATTTGTTCCTAATACAATTTTTCCATTCCGATAGATTGGTCTTATTTGTTGGACGTTTCCACTCGTACTTCTTGTTGAGCAGAATCGTGTTGGTTGCCGCAAAATTGAACAGTTACCATGTGGGGTTATTGAGTGATAAAAGTACCAGAAAAAAAAAACGAATAGGTACCATAAAAGCACCGCACATGAGGTTAGTCTATACGAGAGCAAACGGGTACCTGTTGTTGTATCGTTTATTTACTATTCGTACTTCATTATTCAGGAATAGAGTGAATGACTTTGAGAGAATACTACCTGCGTGTTAAACTATACTAACAAACCAAAGGGTTCTACGAAAGTCGTTAAAATTTTGTTTACACAACCTATGATGATGACCAAAACTGGGTGAGTATTATTTGTTTTGATTAGGAATCGATTCGGCTGCAAAGCAATGTTTACTCAGCTAACTTACCAGGATTAGTTCCGATTAGTGACTGATCCAGCTGCCACTTCGGAGTCCTTGGGTCCAGAGTTTGGAAGAACACCCACATACACACGGCGACTAGGGCGGCTAGCACGCAGTAGAACAGGAAGTAGAAGGTACCGATTTTTGCTGCAAAGGAAAAGAACCGGAAAAAGAAAACATTAGCTTTAGCACTTATAGTTAACGGATATTCCTACTCTCGAATATAAAAAGGCTGCCCCGAAATGTTGACCACTTTAAGTTTACGAGCTGTGACAGATATTCTATTTCCGTTGCCTTTTAAGAGTGTTATAATTGAACGTGACGAAAATAGAAACGCTGATGAAGCTGATGACAAAATTTTTCGATACGGAATTCAAGCTTCATGTTTCAATACCTGGAGACGCTTAGAAAAAATAGGGTTCGAGGGAACTGTATAACAAGTGTTTCTTCAAATGACCTTCATTTTTTCCTTCGTTTCCATCGTTTCTAGATTTTTACGATAAGATTGCAATTTTTCCACATTTTCAAGCCAGAGTGTGAATAATAGAGTGGGGCAAAGTGATCGATTGCTCAGAACCAAGTTTTTTTAGTACGCACTACACTACATTACGTAAAGTATAGTATTTTAGATGCCTAACAACTTTGCCAAATATACTAAAGAGGTTGGAATTCTCTAAAAAATTAAAATCTAAAAAATTAAACGCTGAAAATAATATTTTCGTTAGACAGATTTGTAATGTGATGTAGGTCAAATTTGGATGCAAGAATTTCAACAGGGTTCCAAAAATTTAGATGCAGACAAATCATCTAAAACCAACCATAAAACAGCTAATTCAGTTGACAAATGATTCAGTAATTATTTGATTTCCGTTTAATGAGCAAAATATATCAGCTTTCATTTTTAATCATGAATAATCAGTGTTATTAACAACCTCCAGAAGGTTAAATCCTTCTAATCATAAGTAAGGGTTCTCTCGCCGAATCATCTCCACAACCAAACCGCATTTGGTTCATTTTTAATAAGTATAAATATCTTTGGACTCTCACAGAAACCCAAAGCTCTTTGCCTCTTTTCGCCAAAACGCTCAACCTCCCGGTCAAGCATCGACCCAAACATCGTGCCGTCAAGGTGGAAAGTTTTACGGCCCCCGTCAGGGAGCTGTGAGCAAGTACAACAAGCGCACACCTAACTAACCGACCGACGTCCATCGGACTATTTATAGTGAATACGTCACATGGCGCGTAATAATTTCAACCTCATCAACATCAACATCATCACGGGAGCTGTGTCCGTTTGTCGGTCCGTACTCACGCCGGTTGAGCAGCTTGGTCCCTCTGCAGGGACGGTTTTGCAAAGTACATACATGTCGGTAGCTCGTATGTAAAATTTCAGAACTGGTCGGTTTCGGTGGAAAATCCCACATGCCTGCCCGACATTCGGCATTCATGCGCCCGGTGCTATTCTTGGATGCACCCTTGGCGCGAAAAGTTTAACCATCAATCAATTCAAATATCATGTACTTCACCACTCTGGCGCGAAACCCTGAAGGAAGGTGTTGTGTTGGCATTTGCTCCACGCGTTACATGTTATCGCACTCCGGATGGAAATCCCTGGACGGTGGTGGAGCCTGGATGTGACAAGAGACCAGCTATCGATTGCAAAGGGGCCTATCATAACATATTTATAGCAACGTGTGTGATTGACAATTTTATTCCTGTTTCTGCTTGGATGCCACAAAAGTTACACAGGTTGGATAAAATTAAACTGTAATTCAGTTTCCTGTATGGCAGACATTTGCATGCCTCTAGGGAGACTTTATTATTTACCAATGTTGAAATATCTAGTAGATAACATACTTGTTGGTCCATAACAGCTGATGCAAATATCGAAAAGTATCGGCCGCTAACGTTCGCTTCAGGCTGAGAAACGCAGTGACGTTTCAGAAGAAAACTTTTCCATCACGTAACTGGCATTGATTGACGTCCTGAGTTCGGAGACCGCGAAATCGGCAATACAGGTTGTATTAGTTAGCTGAGGCGGTGAGTGAAATAGGTAACATGTCTTTCAAACGAGATATTTGGAATTACCCGCTGTGACACTAATATCTTTCGATAACTGATTAATTAACAAGCCATACGAAGTAGTTCATATGAGATCATTTTTTGGTGAGCATTCGTTTTGTAATATAACCTTGTAATATAAACCATAACCTACAAACAGTGGTATGTTGAAATAAGTTGAATGAGTGATTTCGCTTAATTTTTCGAGGCTAGTTTCGCTATGAACTGGCACAAGAAACGTTAACTGCGGAATCGATGAATTCACGTAAATGGTATTTGTATTTCTCTGTAATACATCCGATACAAATAGTGTCTTAACGAATGAATAAAAACTTACAAAATTATCGAACATTGAAATTTAAAGAGATTCCCCAAAAGCATGAAAGTCCGGATCATCGAGGGTATCGCCACATCGTATGCATAAACATTAAGGTGGAATCTTTCCTGCGTCAGTGGCTGGTATCGGAGACGACGTTGAGCCCGAAAGTCAGGCATGGGAAGTAACCGAGGAGAGTCAACTTCTCCACTAAGCAACTTCGCGAAGAACATCGCCTGTTGAATTTTGTGCTTTTTTTTTCAAGTGTATCCATGTTCAAAGTCTGCATCGGTTTTCGTATTCAATAAGAACTAGAGAATTTTCCCAAAGGAGGTGATGCAGGGCCAATCCAATCGATCCAGCACATATCTACAACATTCCAGACAACACAAGCGATTTCAAGAATTGGTTACACCAGCGCACAACACAAGGATTTCATGCAGCATGGAACAGTGAAGCCTTTGACAGTTCAGCAGGAATCTGTGAAAATCTGCACAACAAGAATCTGCTTTATACCTTTGGTCGCACGAGATCGACATTGCACATTAATTAGAAAACTGAAAACTCCTGTTGTAGCTAGTCCTTATAGTATCCATTGTACTGCAATGCAACTATGCGCTGAATCTATTGCAACTCCACTGACCATCATTTTCAACGCATCACTATTGCAGGTGAAATTTCCGGAGATATGGAAGCACTCATTTATGTTTCCTATTCACAGAAAAGAAGACAATCGTTATATCAACAATTACCGAGGGATAACAGCATTTGCCCTGGTTCGAAACTTTTTGAAATCCTCGTTGAAGATATTCAATTTGCTGTAGTTAGATCATACATTCACCTGCTCAACATGGTTCCTTCAAAGAAAAGGTCAATCACGAGTATGGAGGACGGAAATCAAATCGATACAATCTGTACAGATCTATAGGTTACCTTCCTTAACTTCGATCGTATTGAGCATAACTTACTGCTAGGTAAAATTGAGGCACCTCTCCTCCTTACGTTGGTCGGCTGGAATCCTATTAAGTTAACCGTAATTGGATATAAAATTTGGATCTCTCTTCCAGTTTCATAACGGAGTGCCTCAAGGAAGTTATTTGAGACCTTTACTGTACTCGATCTTCTTCAACAAAGTTTGTCTATTCCTTCCTATGTCTGTGAATTTGGATATGGTGATGATCTTAAAATCTTCGTCAAATCAGTAGAAGACTGCATTAAACGATGGTGTGTGTGGAATCAACTAGTTATTGGCGTACAGAAACGCTGTGTCATATCCTTCACGAGAATCTGCCATTAAGTAGGTAAACGGTTATAATTGTTAGGGAACTTGAAGTTTTATTGAATTTGCAGCTTTTGTTTAGAGATTATTCCTTTAATATTATTACTGAAGCAAACAGAAACTTAGGATTCGATATTAGAGCTGCTAAAGGTTTTCATGACTCTTATTACTTACGATCGCTGCTCTGCGCCCGTGTCCACTCCGTATTGGAGATCGCTTCAATCATTTGGAGCTTCTAAATAAATTGTTGGACCATTACTTTTTTGAATTAATCCAACAGACTTGCCACCTTACGTGGATAAACGCCGTCTCCGCGGAATTTAGCTAGAGCGCCGTTTGCTGACAAGTTGTTACTCGGTAACATTGACTCTCCCAATCTTCTGAAGCGAATCAACTTAAATGGTAATATCCTTAAGATCTAGGGACTTTAGACGAATCTACTAAGGGAAAAACGAAAATGTCTTAGCGATTTGTAGAGAATTTTACAAGATGTACCATTCATTCGATTTCTTCAATCCTGTGGAACTTTCGAAACTCAGATGAAATTTCAGCTTCCGAGTTGTAAAGGCATCGAAAATAACTGTTTGTTATAACGACTGAGAACATCCGTACGAGTCAGTGCAATAACGTTTTCGTTTAATTTGCGTATGCTTGATGAGCACCGACGATCAGACAAGGGTTTACTGCACTCGGGCTTGGTGTATTCCCTTTTTTATTAATTCATCTTCACAAAATGCAAACTGTTACTAACACTTCTGGAGAAGTGAAATCGTATTTATATAGGGGAGCTGCTCATTAAGCCGATATTCACGAAGAATTAGAATTAGAAGAATTAACGGATTAAACACCAAATTTTCACGAAATCATTGAACAAATAAACTAAATATGCTAACGTACTCTTATGGAATCGTTTTGCCTTGTATATTTAGTAAAATTAGCTAGATTTATCCTGAATTTTGTAAAACAAAACCATTTTTCACAACGCTTCCATATCCATCTCAAAACTTGAATCACTGCTCAATTATTCACATCACGACGCCCCCATATTCATCACACTGTTAATCATGCATGAAACACATTATCATGAATGAACGTAGCCGCAGCCTGTCGTAGTAGGTTACCTAGATATCCGCTGCAGTTGTTTACGTGCAAAAATGGTAACCTAAGTAACCACTACAGTGCTGTAGATTTATTTCAATTATGTCGGAATAATTCAACATTTTCAGTATGATTTTTTCGTGTTAACAGGAACTGATTTGGCAACTCTTGATTTTCTTCAACGCAGTGAAAACAGATGAAAATACATACAGTTGAAATTTAGGAATTGTAGAAATTCATCTCATATACTGCCGTTCCAATCATAGTAGTCCCATGTTCTACACAAACCTTATGCACGCTGGGACAACTATGCTTGGAAGGGCAGTATATCTCTGCTAATTCAAGCTTGTTTTAGGAAACTTGAGGTGAACATTTCAAAGATCAAAGTATTCTTAGTTTAGTGAGTGATTTTGTTTAGTGATTAAAATAAAAAGTGGTCCGCTAGTGATGAAAAAAAAAACATCTGAACGAGTCCCGTTGTAGCCGTATGGAACGATGCGGATTTTGTTTTCTGAGGTAAGTGATTGAGGTAAATGAGTTTTCGAGTACATATGCCCGACTATAATATCAAATTTAGTGCTTTAAGTAAGTTTTTGAGGATTATACTTTATGAGGAATCTAAAGTGAACAAAGAAGAATCCATTCCAAGGATTATCAGATTGGTTAAAATAGGAGAAAATATGCGTTTTTTTCTGTTTTCAATTGTGTTTACATGTTGAAAGAGATGAATATACGGGCTGAGATGAATAATGGAGCAGTTCCCCTACGAAAACAGATATTATAGGTTAGTAGTTGTTGGTAGCCTACTTTACAAACAGTTATTATTAGTAAACAAGTAGGCAAAAAATATTCGGCAAGGGGGAACGTGTAGTTGGGCTAAGGTACAGCGCCTCAGTTATTTATCCAATCGTTTTGTTGTCGAAGAATGAATTGTATATTTTTGATCAAGCATTCCAATAAACGTATGGTTTTTGCTGGAGAACCACGGACAAATTAAGGAAAACGTGTATTTTCCTAAATATTAACAACTTTTCGAGCTTAAATTCAAAATAACTCGAAAACCGATGCTTTCAGAATGTTAACTACCAAGAGCTTCTTGATTCAAAATGACTCTCTGCATCTTTTGAAATCATCAGAATATAAATATTTTTGAAAATGATTAAATTCGAATTTTTAAATTTAAACTACCATTTTAAAAATTAATCTACCATAAAATAATTATTTTTCATTTCTCCATCCAGGACTTTTCAACAATTTTTGGTACCAACTTCAAGTGTAAAAAAAAATTAAAAAATTAATTCAACTCTTTTTTTAAATAAAATTTAATGGTTATTTTTAATTTTTTTTTTCAAACAAATTTTTTTTTCACCGTGTATATTTTTTTTTTATAATGCATTTTAAATTCCCTACAACTCATTCTCAGACAGTTTTTCTGTACAACCAACGGTTTCTGGGCAGCAATGTTTCGAATAAAACCTATGCCAAAAAGCATACGCCCTTTTAGAATATAATTCATGGGTGTAAAAAATCTCTCCATCTGTGAAAATTGCTCAGTTTGCTAAGCCAAATACGTGTGCAAAGTTTTATTCAAATCAAAAATGGTCGATTAAATTTTCGCGTATTTCCAGCTGTATAGCCGTTAGATTGCAAGGTTCGCTGTTACAAGCGGCTGGGTTCGAATCTTAGTAAAATCATTACCAGGCTCTCCACTTTCCTTTCTTCTAGTTGAATTTTACTGAATTCATTTTGGCTACATAAGTCCATTTTAGGAAAAAACTGGCCAGAGGGATACATATTTTAAAGCTCCTCAATGAATTATAACACAGTTAACAATTTTTTTTCCATTGTTAATGTCTTGAAATATAATGCTTGGAATGAGTAGAAACTATTTTGGAAATTATTTCATAAAATGGTGGTTGAAGAGCGTGCTTTACAACAAGTATTTCGTCGTTTTATATCACGTTTTTGTACTTTACGACCTTCAAAAGGACATTACTCAAATACGTACCGTACGATGATTTTGAAATTTTGACCAGAGATTCTGAACGTCATAACGAATCAAATGGCGTACCCAGATTCTTTGGTGAATTTTTTATAATAATAGTCTTTGGGAGCACCGTAGTTGTATTTTAAAGCCAAATATCAAAACTCTAAAGTTTGTCCACATTTTCTTACCCGTTTAAAAAAAACAGACGGACCAAAACTGACTTAAAAAAATGATTCTACGAGACAGTTTTGGCATGGTTTCAATTTATTTCACAAAGCAAAATAATATCAAGCATGTAGAGCGTCAATGGATCCGCTAGTATCTAAATGTAATAGTAAAATTATGTCTTAGATGGAAGAAAAAAGTCTTAGAAATCAATTGGTAGGTGTCTGATCTACGTAAATTATCAGCAAATTGTAAATTTAACTCCAATTCCCCTTTAATACTCAAGTAACGGGTAACAACTAAAAATTTGTAATTTTTTTGAAGCTCTCCACACCACTTATCCACACCAAACACGCTCAGAGACAAATGAGAGTATGTATATGAAAGCTCTCTCTCTTTCTCTCCTCTTTATGCCAATATTTTTTGTTTTGTTTATGCATGCCCAGTTCTGCTCAAAATGTCGTCGAAACAAGGAGCATTCCGCAAGTGCATTGTACAGTTAGTTATGAACTGCACAACAATTATGACAAAAAGTTCACGGTAAACCATTTTGAAAACTAAATCTTCCGGTTTCTTTTGTGTATGTTTTTCTTTAAACCTCAACTATAATCCGCCAGGTAGGTTGTGGGCCAGAGTAGTGAACAGAAAAGGAGTTTTTTTTTGGCTATCAATCAAAATGTATACCAGAACGAATGTTTGAACAACATTAGGATTTCATTTCTTCCAAAACACTATACCAATGAAAAGTATGTTTTTTGGCCAGATGAAATATCATCACATTGCGTCAAAAAGACACAAACGTTTCTAAACAACCACTCGACTCTACACGCAAAAGTTGGACTGTGCGTAACCACATCAATATTGCATCTTTCTAGAGCATCCTTTGTACTGTTTCGGAACCATTCGGGTGTGTGTTGTTCATAACGCATTTGGTGCTCTAGCGAATGTTAAATGTATTGGACGGCTCAAAATCAAAACACCTTCGAAGTATTAACCGGTGCTAGTATTGTCATGATGATTCGTACTGGTATTGATAATATTTTTCAGAATTCTGCTATCGTTAAAGCAGTGCAAGCAGTGCAATACTGATGATTTTGGTACTGACTAGGGTAATGCAAATATGAATTGATTGATTCACTATCATGAATCTGGTCATTTAAAAATATCGTCGAATCAAAAACAATCAAAAAGACATCGGAATTGTCAAAAACATTTTGCATTTAACGACGACTTCCCAAGTAACACACGTTGTTATAGAACTGTTGGGATAACTCCTCTAGTACAACCTTCAGTTATAGATTTCAGTTGACATTACCTTTTCCATGACATCTCTATCACCAGAAAAGCGCAAAAATTGAAAGCTACTATAACAAGTACTGGTGCTATATGAAGTATTATATAACTTCATGAAAGTAAGCCAACTTGTTAGTGGTAACATAAAATGAATTGATATTGGTTACACTGCAAGCGTTTTGTTTTTCTTTTCATGGCGTATTTTCACCCACCTCGAATAGCTGATCAACCCAGCGAGTGACCACTAAAAATATGGGATTTTTCGCTTCTGCTGTCAAAAGAAGAGGGATGAACTTTAAGGAAAAACTGATTTATTTCTCATGAAATTTATTATGAACTAACAAAAAATATCCAACATTTGAAAAAGATCCGTTACCGGCCTTCCGACGAAACTTTCTTATGATGCCGGAACAAGAGCGTTGTACGGCCTTTAAGTTTGCTTTTCGACGTAAGATTAACTTATCAACAGATTTGATTATTTGAAATCTGTTAAATGTAATACAAGAGTGAAAGCGATACTCAATGATACAATAACAATTTGTCTCCAAATGATCATTTCAATTTTACGAAAATCTAGCTTCAGCCGTGAGACAGAATCATTGCGTCCTTGATGAAGTTGATTCATTCGGAATGTAGGGTAGGGAACATTACACCCGAGTATTATCACAATGGATCAAACTTTTTGGTTACATTTGTACTTCTTGGCTGTTGTGGGAACCAGAATTTACAACAAAAATTTTGCTTCAATATGATATCAACTGGTTCGATGATTGATTGATTTCTTTTGAATGGTCTTTAACCCCATCAATTGGTTGGCTTCGCAATAGGTTTGTCCACCATTTTGATGTCTGTGCTAGAGAAGCGTAACATATGTAAAATATCCAACTGTACTCGTTTCATTTACATTTGTTGTCATATTGCCGTTCAAAGTATAAGTGGAGTCCTTGCGCCATCAGTTTCGCATTCCGCAAGGCAAAGTAATGCAAGAAGTTTCATTCCTGTAGGTGTGTAAGATGCGCGATTGTCGAGTGGTTTAATACATGTTGTCGTTTACTGTGTGAGAACAAAAGGGATTGAAAAATTCGCGCACAACCAGTGCTACGGTAAAATTCTTTCTCTGCCCTGAAATTCGTTACTGTTTTACTTGTTACTGTTAATCAGCTGTGTTTGTTTCGATTGCGACACATTTTTAAAGTCCACTTGTAAGTGATACAGGCACTTTATTCAGAGGAAAATTGCAATGGACTCAAGTAGAGCACAAAATAAGGTTTTGATTCTTGCTGGAATGAGCAACATACAGATTAGAAGGAAGCTGTCTCATATGAATTTGAGCAAATTATTCGTGTACAGAACCATCGACCGATTCGAGGAAACTGGCACGGTTGTACCCGAGCAGAAACCGGGTATAATATGGAGTTTGCGGACTGCAGCGGGGATCAAAGCGGTTAAAGGACGTATCCGGAGAAATCCAGCCCGGTCGGCAAGAAAAATGGCTCGTGAAATTAACATGAATCATTCTGCATGAAATAATCAAAATTGTCCTCGATTATCTCGTAAAAATATTGCTGACAGGGTTGCTAGATCTCGATTGCTACTAAAGACGCAACAGAGAAAAGTTGCCACCGCCAATAATAAAGAGTGTTATCTATAATAACACGTCATAAAATACCATTTGCTGCCTTGTGCCAAGGAATTGTTAGGAAAGGCAAGTTTCTGCTTTCAGGATTCAGTGCCAGCGCAGAAGTAATGCAAGGGATATTTACCGTGTTTTATCAGCACCTCTTAATGGCCTGTGTCATCTCTCGATGTTTATCCATTAGATTTCGACATTAAATGCCGATCAAAGTCATGCGTGCAATTTGTGATAATTTTGAGAAGCATTCGTGGGTTGTAATCAAATGCAAAGGCGAGAGATTTGAATTGAACTGATTTAACTGCAACTTAACTACTCTATCATGACAAAAAAAACCTAAATTAATCCACCTAGCGGTCTGACCCAGCCTTTCTCATTCAAACTTATATCAAATTGTTATGAAGTTTGTTGTTTGTAAGCTTGAGAGATGACTCGTCCGTATGACACTATTTATGTTCAAATAAGTCGTGTAATCTTTGAGATAATAGAATTTCGTTGTTTTATTAACAATTTAATATATAACGGTTGCTTAGTTCGATTATAATCAAATGAAATGGGAACGTATAGAGCAACCAAACTTTGAAACCACGTGTTCAATCATATTTCATCAGTTAACCCTTAACTAACCCGTTCATCTGATAATACTATTGATCAAATCGGTTGTGTACTTTCTGAGATAATGAAGTTTCGTGATTTTCACAATTCGGTATATTACAGACGAAGTTACAGTTCGATTACAGTAAAATTCAATAGAGTGTTATGAGTCAGCTAGACCTTTCATTTGACAATAATTTCGTGAAAATCGGTTCAGCCATCTCTGAGAAAAGTGAGTGAGTTTATGTATTCTTCGGAATATGTTTCTTTTCATAGCTAGATTTCACATTTCTAAACATAACATGCAAAGTAATAGTCCGATTGCAAAAAATCAATAGGGTCATATGGGGTAACTAGACCTTTCATATAACACTGATTTTGTGGAAATTGGTCCAGCCATCTCTGAGAAACATGAGTGAAATTAAGCAGTCTTCAGAAGACGTTTCTTTTCATAACTTTTGAACCACATATTCAATCCATATTAAATTCAAAAGTTAAGGGTTTTTAAGTTAGCCCGTTCATTTGATACCAATTTTATTGAAATCGGTTTTGTGGTTTCTGAGATATTGATGTTTCGTGATTTTTACATTTTTAAACATAACCTCTAAAATAAAAATCCAATTACAATGAAATTTAAAAGGGTCTTATGGGGCAACTAGAACTTTCATTTGCATATAATTTCATTAAAATCGGTCCAGCAATCTCTGGGAAAAGTGAGTGAAAATAAAAATCTGCACATACACACACACACACATACATACAGAAAATGCTCAGCTCGTCGAACTGAGTCGAGTGATAAATGCCATTCGGCCCTTTGGAGCACTTTCATATCTTCGGTTTTGCAAGTGATTTCTATACTGTTCTAGGAGAAAAGCAAAAAGTTAAAAAAATTATTAATTAGGAGTAAAATATTCGTGCTGAAGAAATAGCGAAATAAAAGAAATGACTTTGAATTTCGTACACTTCAATCACGAGCAATACCGGGAACGTACGAATAGCACAATACCAAATTTAAATATTGTTGAGGCCATATGTTTTGATCAAACCAGTTACAGTTATAAATAGTCTTTGAGTTTCGTTCCTTTTCATAACTTTTGAACCACATATCAAATTGTTATGGAATTTCTTACTTGTGAGTTTGAGAGACGTTCAAATGACACTAGATATGTTCAAATAAGTCGTGTGATCTTTGAGATAATAGACTTTCGTTGTTTTTATAATTTAATACATAACGGTTGGAATAAAAATTATACGATAAAAACCTAAATTAATCCACCTAGCGGTCAGACCCAGCCTTTCTCATTCAATTTTTTATTTGTAAAAATAGATTCACATGAACGCTTCAATCCAATAAATGTATATTCACTCTCTAGGTTCTAAAATATTGATGTTATAATCTTTACACATAAAAATGCAGTCAAGTCTGTCTGTCTGTCTGATCCATATAGGCCCGAAAACTACCGAACCGATCGATGTGAAAATTTGTATGTAGGGGTTTTTGGTGCCGATAAAGGTTCCTATGATAGTTTGAGACCCCTCCCTCTTCTGGAAGGGAGGGGTCCCATACAAATAAAACATAAATTTCTGCACAACTCAAGAACAAACCAAGCAAATGAAACCGAATTTGGCATGTGGATGTTTTAAGGGGTAACTAATATGTCCATAATAGTTGGATGAAACACAAATTTGTGCACATCTCGAGAACTAATCAACCAAATGGAACAAAATTTGGCAGGTAAATGTTTTTAGTGGTAACAAATATGTACATAATGGTTTGAAACCCGACTCCCTCTTCTATAAGGGAGGAGTCCCATGAAAATGAAACACAAATTTCGCACAGCTCAAGAACCAATCAAGAAAATACAACCAAATTTGGTATGTGAATGTTTTTAGAGGTAACAAATCTGTCCATAATGGTTTGACGCCCCTCGCTCTTCTGGAAGTACATGTTTCTTCACAAATTTCTGCACATCTCGCGAACTAATCAACTAAATGGAACCATATTGGCAGGTGAATGTTTTTAGTGGTAACAAATATGTTCCATAATCGACCTCAGACAACATTTTGGATTGTTAGATGGCAACTTCCGGTTTCTGGAAAACAGCCGAAAATTGCTGATTTCCACCCAATATAATAATATCCGGATCTAGAATAATACACAGGAGCTAAAATCGACCACAGATAGCATTTTAAATTCTAAGATGGCGACTTCCGGTTTCTGAAAATAGCAGAAAAGTACCAAATACCACCCAATATGAGTTTTTCTTTAACCAGTATGCCGTTCAAAATCCAGAAATTGTCTCCAAATGCCATTATGTAATCCAAAATGGCGACTTCCGGTGTGGGAAAAACAGCGGCAAATGACCATATACCACCCAATATGGGTATTTCCGGAACCGTAATGATGCACTGGAGCCACAAATCGACTTCAGACAACATTTTGAATTGTAAGATGGCAACTTCCGGTTTCTGGAAAAACAGCCTGAAATGGACGATTACCATTAAATATGAGTATTTCTGGAACCAGAAAGATGCACAGAAGCTAAAAATTGATCACAGACACAATCTTGAATTTTAAGATGGTGACTTCCGGTGTCTGGCAATCAGCCGGAAATGACCAAATACCATTCAATACGAATGTTTTCGGAACCAGAATTACGCCCAGATGACAGAAATTGATTTCACAGGCAATTTTAAAGTCCAAAATGACGACTTTCGGCTTCTGAAAAACAGTCCAAAGTGACCAAATATCACCCAATATGAGTTTTTCTTTAACCAGTATCCAAAATACCATTTTGAAATCCAAGATGGCGACTACCGGTTTGTGAAAAACAGCCTAAAATAAACAAATACTATCCAATATGAGTATCTCTGGAATCAGAATGATGCAAGGAGCTAACAATTGACCTCAGGCACCATTTTGAATTGCTAAATGGCAACTTATAGGCAACAGTCGGAAATGACCGAATAATACTCAATATGGATATTTCCGTAAACGTGATGATGCATAGAAACCAAACATTGACCCTGGACACTATTTTGAATTTTAAGACGACCACTTTCAGTTTCTGGAAAACAACCAAAAATACCTCTCAATATGAGTATTTCCGGTGTCAGATTGATGCCAGAAAGTCTGCTGATAATGACAGAATACCACCCAATATGAACATATTCAGAATTAAGGCGATGTACAGAAGCCAAAAGACGAGGATGTTGTCATTTCGATAAAACCAATCATTTAAAACGATTTGTTATTTGACTTTGATCATATCCTATGGCTGATTCGTCGTGCATTTGCAGACTACAAACAAACCGCAAGGAATCAATGAACTTGGAACGTTCAAATAGTACGACACCACATTTAAATTATGTTGAGGCCACGTATATCGATCAAAGCAGGTATAGTTTTAGATAGTCTGTGAATTTTTCTTCTTTCTATAACTTTTGAGCCACATATCAAATTGTTATGAAGTTTGTTATTTGTAAGTTTGAGGGATGACTCGTTCGTATGACACTAGTTATGTTCAAATAAGTCATGTGATCTGTGAGATAATAGACTTTCGTTGTTTTATTAACAATTTAATACATAACGGTTGCTTAGTTCGATTATAATCAAATGAAATGGGACGTATAGAGCAACCAAACTTTGAAACCACGTGTTCAATCATAATTCATCAGTTAACCCTTAACTAACCCGTTCATCTGATAATAATAATCAAATCGGTTGTGTACTTTCTGAGATAATGAAGTTTCGTGATTTTCACAATTCGGTATATTACAGACGAAGTTACAGTTCGATTACAGTAAAATTCAATAGAGTGTTATGAGTCAGCTAGACCTTTCATTTGACACTAATTTCGTGAAAATCGGTTCAGCCATCTCTGAGAAAAGTGAGTGAGTTTATGTATTCTTCGGAATATGTTTCTTTTCATAACTAGATTTCACATTTCTAAACATAATATGCAAAGTAATAGTCCGATTGCAAAAAATCAATAGGGTCTTATGGGGTAACTAGACCTTTCATATAACACTGATTTTGTGGAAATTGGTCCAGCCATCTCTGAGAAACATGAGTGAAATTAAGCAGTCTTCAGAAGACGTTTCTTTTCATAACTTTTGAACCACATATTCAATCCATATTAAATTCAAAAGTTAAGGGTTTTTAAGATAGCCCGTTCATTTGATACCAATTTTATTGAAATCGGTTTTGTGGTTTCTGAGATATTGATGTTTCGTGATTTTTACATTTTTAAACATAACCTCTAAAATAAAAATCCAATTACAATGAAATTTAAAAGGGTCTTATGGGGCAACTAGAACTTTCATTTGCATATAATTTCATTAAAATCGGTCCAGCCATCTCTGGGAAAAGTGAGTGAAAATAAAAATCTGCACATACACACACACACACATACATACAGAAAATGCTCAGCTCGTCGAACTGAGTCGAGTGATAAATGCCATTCGGCCCTTTGGAGCACTTTCATATCTTCGGTTTTGCAAGTGATTTCTATACTTTTCTAGGAGAAAAGCAAAAAGTTAAAAAAATTATTAATTAGGAGTAAAATATTCGTGCTGAAGAAATAGCGAAATAAAAGAAATGACTGAATTTCGTACACTTCAATCACGAGCAATACCGGGAACGTACGAATAGCACAATACCAAATTTAAATTTTGTTGAGGCCATATGTTTTGATCAAACCAGTTACAGTTATAAATAGTCTTTGAGTTTCGTTCCTTTTCATAACTTTTGAACCACATATCAAATTGTTATGGAATTTCTTACTTGTGAGTTTGAGAGACGTTCAAATGACACTAGATATGTTCAAATAAGTCGTGTGATCTTTGAGATAATAGACTTCCGTTGTTTTTATAATTTAATACATAACGGTTGGAATAAAAATTATACGATAAAAACCTAAATTAATCCACCTAGCGGTCAGACCCAGCCTTTCTCATTCAATTTTTTATTTGTAAAAATAGATTCACATGAACGCTCCAATCCAATAAATGTATATTCACTCTCTAGGTTCTAAAATATTGATGTTATAATCTTTACACATAAAAATGCAGTCAAGTCTGTCTGTCTGTCTGATCCATATAGGCCCGAAAACTACCGAACCGATCGATGTGAAAATTTGTATGTAGGGGTTTTTGGTGCCGATAAAGGTTCCTATGATAGTTTGAGACCCCTCCCTCTTCTGGAAGGGAGAGGTCCCATACAAATGAAACATAAATTTCTGCACAACTCAAGAACAAACCAAGCAAATGAAACCGAATTTGGCATGTGGATGTTTTAAGGGGTAACTAATATGTCCATAATAGTTGGATGAAACACAAATTTGTGCACATCTCGAGAACTAATCAACCAAATGGAACAAAATTTGGCAGGTAAATGTTTTTAGTGGTAACAAATATGTACATAATGGTTTGAAACCCGACTCCCTCTTCTATAAGGGAGGAGTCCCATGAAAATGAAACACAAATTTCGCACAGCTCAAGAACCAATCAAGAAAATACAACCAAATTTGGTATGTGAATGTTTTTAGAGGTAACAAATCTGTCCATAATGGTTTGACGCCCCTCCCTCTTCTGGAAGTACATGTTTCTTCACAAATTTCTGCACATCTCGCGAACTAATCAACTAAATGGAACCATATTGGCAGGTGAATGTTTTTAGTGGTAACAAATATGTTCCATAATCGACCTCAGACAACATTTTGGATTGTTAGATGGCAACTTCCGGTTTCTGGAAAACAGCCGAAAATTGCCGATTTCCACCCAATATAATAATATCCGGATCTAGAATAATACACAGGAGCTAAAATCGACCACAGATAGCATTTTAAATTCTAAGATGGCGACTTCCGGTTTCTGAAAATAGCAGAAAAGTACCAAATACCACCCAATATGAGTTTTTCTTTAACCAGTATGCCGTTCAAAATCCAGAAATTGTCTCCAAATGCCATTATGTAATCCAAAATGGCGACTTCCGGTGTGGGAAAAACAGCGGCAAATGACCATATACCACCCAATATGGGTATTTCCGGAACCGTAATGATGCACTGGAGCCACAAATCGACTTCAGACAACATTTTGAATTGTAAGATGGCAACTTCCGGTTTCTGGAAAAACAGCCTGAAATGGACGATTACCATTAAATATGAGTATTTCTGGAACCAGAAAGATGCACAGAAGCTAAAAATTGATCACAGACACAATCTTGAATTTTAAGATGGTGACTTCCGGTGTCTGGCAATCAGCCGGAAATGACCAAATACCATTCAATACGAATGTTTTCGGAACCAGAATTACGCCCAGATGACAGAAATTGATTTCACAGGCAATTTTAAAGTCCAAAATGACGACTTTCGGCTTCTGAAAAACAGTCCAAAGTGACCAAATATCACCCAATATGAGTTTTTCTTTAACCAGTATCCAAAATACCATTTTGAAATCCAAGATGGCGACTACCGGTTTGTGAAAAACAGCCTAAAATAAACAAATACTATCCAATATGAGTATCTCTGGAATCAGAATGATGCAAGGAGCTAACAATTGACCTCAGGCACCATTTTGAATTGCTAAATGGCAACTTATAGGCAACAGTCGGAAATGACCGAATAATACTCAATATGGATATTTCCGTAAACGTGATGATGCATAGAAACCAAACATTGACCCTGGACACTATTTTGAATTTTAAGACGACCACTTTCAGTTTCTGGAAAACAACCAAAAATACCTCTCAATATGAGTATTTCCGGTGTCAGATTGATGCCAGAAAGTCTGCTGATAATGACAGAATACCACCCAATATGAACATATTCAGAATTAAGGCGATGTACAGAAGCCAAAGGACGAGGATGTTGTCATTTCGATAAAACCAATCATTTAAAACGATTTGTTATTTGACTTTGATCATATCCTATGGCTGATTCGTCGTGCATTTGCAGACTACAAACAAACCGCAAGGAATCAATGAACTTGGAACGTTCAAATAGTACGACACCACATTTAAATTATGTTGAGGCCACGTATATCGATCAAAGCAGGTATAGTTTTAGATAGTCTGTGAATTTTTCTTCTTTCTATAACTTTTGAGCCACATATCAAATTGTTATGAAGTTTGTTATTTGTAAGTTTGAGGGATGACTCGTTCGTATGACACTAGTTATGTTCAAATAAGTCATGTGATCTGTGAGATAATAGACTTTCGTTGTTTTATTAACAATTTAATACATAACGGTTGCTTAGTTCGATTATAATCAAATGAAATGGGACGTATAGAGCAACCAAACTTTGAAACCACGTGTTCAATCATAATTCATCAGTTAACCCTTAACTAACCCGTTCATCTGATAATAATAATCAAATCGGTTGTGTACTTTCTGAGATAATGAAGTTTCGTGATTTTCACAATTCGGTATATTACAGACGAAGTTACAGTTCGATTACAGTAAAATTCAATAGAGTGTTATGAGTCAGCTAGACCTTTCATTTGACACTAATTTCGTGAAAATCGGTTCAGCCATCTCTGAGAAAAGTGAGTGAGTTTATGTATTCTTCGGAATATGTTTCTTTTCATAACTAGATTTCACATTTCTAAACATAATATGCAAAGTAATAGTCCGATTGCAAAAAATCAATAGGGTCTTATGGGGTAACTAGACCTTTCATATAACACTGATTTTGTGGAAATTGGTCCAGCCATCTCTGAGAAACATGAGTGAAATTAAGCAGTCTTCAGAAGACGTTTCTTTTCATAACTTTTGAACCACATATTCAATCCATATTAAATTCAAAAGTTAAGGGTTTTTAAGATAGCCCGTTCATTTGATACCAATTTTATTGAAATCGGTTTTGTGGTTTCTGAGATATTGATGTTTCGTGATTTTTACATTTTTAAACATAACCTCTAAAATAAAAATCCAATTACAATGAAATTTAAAAGGGTCTTATGGGGCAACTAGAACTTTCATTTGCATATAATTTCATTAAAATCGGTCCAGCCATCTCTGGGAAAAGTGAGTGAAAATAAAAATCTGCACATACACACACACACACATACATACAGAAAATGCTCAGCTCGTCGAACTGAGTCGAGTGATAAATGCCATTCGGCCTTTTGGAGCACTTTCATATCTTCGGTTTTGCAAGTGATTTCTATACTTTTCTAGGAGAAAAGCAAAAAGTTAAAAAAATTATTAATTAGGAGTAAAATATTCGTGCTGAAGAAATAGCGAAATAAAAGAAATGACTGAATTTCGTACACTTCAATCACGAGCAATACCGGGAACGTACGAATAGCACAATACCAAATTTAAATTTTGTTGAGGCCATATGTTTTGATCAAACCAGTTACAGTTATAAATAGTCTTTGAGTTTCGTTCCTTTTCATAACTTTTGAACCACATATCAAATTGTTATGGAATTTCTTACTTGTGAGTTTGAGAGACGTTCAAATGACACTAGATATGTTCAAATAAGTCGTGTGATCTTTGAGATAATAGACTTCCGTTGTTTTTATAATTTAATACATAACGGTTGGAATAAAAATTATACGATAAAAACCTAAATTAATCCACCTAGCGGTCAGACCCAGCCTTTCTCATTCAATTTTTTATTTGTAAAAATAGATTCACATGAACGCTCCAATCCAATAAATGTATATTCACTCTCTAGGTTCTAAAATATTGATGTTATAATCTTTACACATAAAAATGCAGTCAAGTCTGTCTGTCTGTCTGATCCATATAGGCCCGAAAACTACCGAACCGATCGATGTGAAAATTTGTATGTAGGGGTTTTTGGTGCCGATAAAGGTTCCTATGATAGTTTGAGACCCCTCCCTCTTCTGGAAGGGAGAGGTCCCATACAAATGAAACATAAATTTCTGCACAACTCAAGAACAAACCAAGCAAATGAAACCGAATTTGGCATGTGGATGTTTTAAGGGGTAACTAATATGTCCATAATAGTTGGATGAAACACAAATTTGTGCACATCTCGAGAACTAATCAACCAAATGGAACAAAATTTGGCAGGTAAATGTTTTTAGTGGTAACAAATATGTACATAATGGTTTGAAACCCGACTCCCTCTTCTATAAGGGAGGAGTCCCATGAAAATGAAACACAAATTTCGCACAGCTCAAGAACCAATCAAGAAAATACAACCAAATTTGGTATGTGAATGTTTTTAGAGGTAACAAATCTGTCCATAATGGTTTGACGCCCCTCCCTCTTCTGGAAGTACATGTTTCTTCACAAATTTCTGCACATCTCGCGAACTAATCAACTAAATGGAACCATATTGGCAGGTGAATGTTTTTAGTGGTAACAAATATGTTCCATAATCGACCTCAGACAACATTTTGGATTGTTAGATGGCAACTTCCGGTTTCTGGAAAACAGCCGAAAATTGCCGATTTCCACCCAATATAATAATATCCGGATCTAGAATAATACACAGGAGCTAAAATCGACCACAGATAGCATTTTAAATTCTAAGATGGCGACTTCCGGTTTCTGAAAATAGCAGAAAAGTACCAAATACCACCCAATATGAGTTTTTCTTTAACCAGTATGCCGTTCAAAATCCAGAAATTGTCTCCAAATGCCATTATGAAATCCAAAATGGCGACTTCCGGTGTGGGAAAAACAGCGGCAAATGACCATATACCATCCAATATGGGTATTTTCGGAACCGTAATGATGCACTGGAGCCACAAATCGACTTCAGACAACATTTTGAATTGTAAGATGGCAACTTCCGGTTTCTGGAAAAACAGCCTGAAATGGACGATTACCATTAAATATGAGTATTTCTGGAACCAGAAAGATGCACAGAAGCTAAAAATTGATCACAGACACAATCTTGAATTTTAAGATGGTGACTTCCGGTGTCTGGCAATCAGCCGGAAATGACCAAATATCATTCAATACGAATGTTTTCGGAACCAGAATTACGCCCAGATGACAGAAATTGATTTCACAGGCAATTTTAAAGTCCAAAATGACGACTTTCGGCTTCTGAAAAACAGTCCAAAGTGACCAAATATCACCCAATATGAGTTTTTCTTTAACCAGTATCCCAAATACCATTTTGAAATCCAAGATGGCGACTACCGGTTTGTGAAAAACAGCCTAAAATAAACAAATACTATCCAATATGAGTATCTCTGGAATCAGAATGATGCAAGGAGCTAACAATTGACCTCAGGCACCATTTTGAATTGCTAAATGGCAACTTATAGGCAACAGTCGGAAATGACCGAATAATACTCAATATGGATATTTCCGTAAACGTGATGATGCATAGAAACCAAACATTGACCCTGGACACTATTTTGAATTTGAAGACGACCACTTTTAGTTTCTGGAAAACAACCAAAATACTTCTCAATATGAGTATTTCCGGTGTCAGATTGATGCCAGAAAGTCTGCTGATAATGACAGAATACCACCCAATATGAACATATTCAGAATTAAGGCGATGTACAGAAGCCAAAAGACGAGGATGTTGTCATTTCGATAAAACCAATCATTTCAAACGATTTGTTATTTGACTTTGATCATATCCTATGGCTGATTCGTCGTGCATTTGCAGACTACAAACAAACCGCAAGGAATCAATGAACTTGGAACGTTCAAATAGTACGACACCACATTTAAATTATGTTGAGGCCACGTATATCGATCAAAGCAGGTATAGTTTTAAATAGTCTGTGAATTTTTCTTCTTTCTATAACTTTTGAGCCACATATCAAATTGTTATGAAGTTTGTTATTTGTAAGTTTGAGGGATGACTCGTTCGTATGACACTAGTTATGTTCAAATAAGTCATGTGATCTGTGAGATAATAGACTTTCGTTGTTTTATTAACAATTTAATACATAACGGTTGCTTAGTTCGATTATAATCAAATGAAATGGGACCGTGTAGGGCAGCCAAACTTTGAAACCACGTGTTCAATCATAATTCATCAGGTAACCCTTAACTAGCCCGCTCATCTGATAATAATAATCAAATCGGTTGTGTAGTTTCTGAGATAATGAAGTTTCGTGATTTTCATAAGTCGGCACATTACAAATGAAGTTACAGTTCGATCACAGTAAAATTCAATAGGGTCTTCTGAGGCAGCTAGACCATTCATCTGACACTAATTTTGTGGAAATCGGGTCGGCCATATCTGAGAAAAGTGAGTGAGTCCAAGTAGTCTTCGGAATATGTTCCTTTGCATAGCTGGATTTCACATTTTTAAACATAACAGGCAAAGTAATAGTCCGATTGCAAAACAAACCAATAGGGTCTTATGGGGCAATTAGACCTTCCATTTGACACTGTTTTTATGAAAATCGGTTCAGCCATCTCTGAGAAACATGAGTGAGATTAAACAGTCTTCAGAACACGTTTCTTTTCATAACTTTTGAACCACGAGTTCAATCTTTATGAAATTCAAAACTTAAGGGTTTTCTAGGTAGCCGTTCTTTTGAGACTAATTTTGTTCAAATCGGTTGCGTAGTTTCTGAGATATTGATGTTTCATGATTTTCACATTTTTAAACATAACCTCTAAACTAATAATCCGATTACAATAAAATTTAATAGGGTCTTATGGGGCAACAGGACCTTTCATTAGCAATTAATTTCATGAAAATCGGTCCAGCCATCTCTTAGAAAAGTGAGTGAGAATAAAAATCTGCACATACACACACACACACATACACACACACACACACACATCCAGAAAATGCTCAGCTCGTCGAGCTGAGTCAAGTGATACATGCCATTCGGCCCTTTGAAGCACTTTAATACTTTCGGTTTTGCAAGTGATTGCTATACCTTTCTAGGAGAAAGGCAAAAATACGATTATAGTCAAATTAAATGGAAACCTATAGGAAAGCCAAACTTTTCATTTGACACTAAGATTGTTGAATTTAGTCCAGCCATTTTTGGAAAACGAGTGAATTTGAAAAGTCACCGGAACATGTTTTTCTTCACAATTTTTGAACCACGTGTTTAATCACTTCAAAATTCATCAATTAACCTTTAACTAGCCCGTTCATTTGATACCAATATTGTTCAAATCGGTTGTGTACTTTCTGAGATAATGAAGTTTCGTGATTTTCATATTTTGATACATTACAGACAAAGTAACAGACTGATTACATTGAAATTCAATAGGGTGTTATGAGGCAGCTAGACCTTTCATTTGACACTAATATCGAGGAAATCGGTTCAGCCATCTCTGAGAAAAGTGAGTGAGTTTAAGTAGTCTTCGGAATATGTTTCTTTTCAAAGCTGGATTTCACATTTTTAAACATAACAGGCAAAGTAATAGTCCAATTGCAAAATAAATCAATAGGGTCTTTTGGGGTAATTAGACCTTTCAAATGACACTGATTTTTTGGAAATCGGTTCAGCCATCTCTGAGAAACATGAGTGAGATTAAACACTCTCCAGAACACGTTTCTTTGAATAACTTCTGAACCACACGTTCAATCTTCATGAAACTCAAAAGTTAAGGGTTTTTTTAAGTAGCTTGTTCATTTAAAACCAATTTTGTTAAAATCGGTTGAGTAGTTTCTGAGATAATGATGATAATGATGATTTTAACATTTTTAAACATAACCTCTAAACTAAAAATCCGATTGTAATGAAATTCAATAGAGTCTTATGGGGCATATAGACCTCTCGTTTTCAATTAATTTCATGAAGATCGGTCCAGCCATCTCTGAGAAAATCGAGTGAGATTGGGAGAGCGTTACACACACACATAAACACACACACACACACACCCATACGCACACACACACACACACACACACACACACACACACACACACACACACACACACACACATACAGAAAATGCTCAGCTCGTCAAACTAAGTTGATTGATATACGAGATTCGACCCTTTGGAGCACTTTTATACCTTTGGTTTTTCCAGTGATTGCTATACCTTTCTAGGAGAAAGGCAAAAAGCAAAGAAATATGAGAAATATTTCAATTTTATGGCATAACTAAAGTGTATCACTTCCACTGTGAAACCCTGTATATTAATTTAATTGCTTAAGTTAAATGAAAGTCCCTAAAGTGCTAGCATTACTTGCTACCTCTAGTGAGATGAACATAGGAACCGCAAGGAATCAATGAACTTTCAAATAGTACGACACCACATTTAAATTATGTTGAGGCCACGTATATCGATCAAAGCAGGTATAGTTTTAGATAGTCTGTGAATTTTTCTTCTTTCTATAACTTTTGAGCCACATATCAAATTGTTATGAAGTTTGTTATTTGTAAGTTTGAGGGATGACTCGTTCGTATGACACTAGTTATGTTCAAATAAGTCATGTGATCTGTGAGATAATAGACTTTCGTTGTTTTATTAACAATTTAATACATAACGGTTGCTTAGTTCGATTATAATCAAATGAAATGGGAACGTATAGAGCAACCAAACTTTGAAACCACGTGTTCAATCATATTTCATCAGTTAACCCTTAACTAACCCGTTCATCTGATAATAATAATCAAATCGGTTGTGTACTTTCTGAGATAATGAAGTTTCGTGATTTTCACAATTCGGTATATTACAGACGAAGTTACAGTTCGATTACAGTAAAATTCAATAGAGTGTTATGAGTCAGCTAGACCTTTCATTTGACACTAATTTATAATCATTAATTGCTTAAGTTAAATGAAAGTCCCTAAAGTGCTAGCATTACTTGCTACCTCTAGTGAGATGAACATAGGATTATTCAAAGGTGAACATTTGTATATTTGATGAGAATAAAAGAGCGTCGAAGATGTGTTCCATGAATGTTTTCTTTAGCAGCATTTAATATCTGAATGAGTTGAAATTGACAAAAAGCAATAAACATGTTAAGTTTTAAATGAAGTGAATCTTTATTGCGAACAAAACACTTCAACGTTCAGGGTGAGATAAATTATATCGGGTTCCTAAGTGAATTAAAAGCAGTAAAGCGAATTTAACCGAACAAATACTCATTCAAAATTTTAATTTTCATAACTAAATTTACTGTTTCAAATAAATCAAATTTAAGGACTTGCCAAATTGCCTTAGCTTTGAAGCCATGCATGTCAAACTTCAGACCTAATAGAATTGTAAGAAAATACAATAAGCCGATGTTTCTGTGTTAAACTGTGAACTCGAGTTTAACCGCAGCTAATGTTTTTGAGATCGAAGGTTAAAAAAAACTTTTATTAATTAAATATTCTGTTCAACGTTATCAGCAGATGAAGCACAATCTTGTGGTTTGATAATTTCCTTTTTGGTATGAAAAAAGTTTGAATCATGCAAAATTCATCGAGGATTCGCGGCAAGTGATTCGTAAGTGGTTATTTATTCATACATTCCATTTAAAAATGTTCTGCTTTTATGCTTGGAAGCAGGTGAACGAAAGCTAGAACAGCTTTAAACGCAAAAGCTAGAGGGAGATATGACAGCTTGATTTTTGAACCGTTGGTGGTTTCTTGCACGTGGTAATATGTCAAGAATGAAGAAAAGGAAACCACAACAGCGCAACTTCAGTTTGATTAACTTTTTGTGAAAATAAAATCCTTTCTTTGGTTTCATTAAAATAATCATTTTTGAATGAAAAAAAAGCTATATGGACACTTCTACAAACATTTATTAACAGCAGAAAGCTCACTCATTCTAGACCTCGAGTGAATCTAATTGCTTACGACAGAACACCGCCCAAGCCATCATCCACGTGATTCGTGCAATTTCTGACGCTCGTGCCGAAGCTTTGCAACAGGCCCCGGTCGAGGTGAAGCCCCATTTCGAAACAATAAACCAGCAGTTATTTCTGAATGAAACTAAATCTCGTGGCAGTGGTCGCAACCGGAATCCACTCGACAGTGTTATCGATAAGTCCGTTCCTTTCTTCTTGTAGTCATCTTTCATCTACTTCTCTCTCGCTCCAGCTAAACGTGTCAAATCGATATAACCGTAGTGTCTCGCTACCATTATCATTTTTTCAACTAAGTGATCGATTCTCGAGTGCCATTCGGATATTTTCGCACTAGAAATCCCTATTCCAATGGTGCAAAATTGTCACGAACGACGCTGAGAATTGTGACGTCAAGCCCGTCCGCCCAGCGCGGTTAAGTCGCGGTGAAACGCGTGGACACATGATTGACGAAGGTTTCACAACTTTCTGGGCCAATATTTATCTGAAGTGTGTATAGTAAACAATCACTCACACTTCAGCCGGCGAGGCGGGTTTGTTTAATTCTGATGAAAAAAGTACTCATCCATCTGTGTAAATCAATGTCAAAGCTTTCGCAACAATTGATCAATCGGTTGCAAAATTAAGCTCCCCTGTTGCACATGTGGGACAAAGGATTAGGTATTTATGAAGTACTTGTCAAGGCCTCGTTTCGATTGAAACAACATCATTACGCGCGGTTTTTTTCTCAGCTCATTTCGACAGGCAACAAGTCACATGTTTAAAGTTCTACACGGGACACAAGAGAAGCAATTCTGAGTGAAGAGGCACCCGCAGCGTTAATATTTGCCCTCGGAATATTTTGACATGCTAACCTTTTTGGCTCACCTTCCAATTCTATATTCAAAGTATATCTTTGGCACGGCTTGAGGCAAAGTTTCCCCTCGCAACGATGAGGTAGAATGGTAATTGGCAATGTGCTCTATTAGATGATAATACAAATCTTATTCTTATTCGCACATGTAAATATGGGAGCATCAAACCTCGATGAAATTTAATATTTAGCAAGGTGCTTCGTCAAAGAGATTGTTATGTATTGATTAAATTTTCGAACAATTCACGTGTACAAATTTTTTACCCAACTTCGAATAGTAGAGTTTGTAGGTATG
Organism: Wyeomyia smithii; assembly: GCF_029784165.1. NCBI lineage: Eukaryota > Metazoa > Arthropoda > Insecta > Diptera > Culicidae > Wyeomyia > Wyeomyia smithii. Next base: position 93,228,106 of record NC_073696.1, read on the forward strand.
TTCTGATTCGCGTGGAAATTTTGACGGAAAAAAATTAAGTTATAATCAGTAAAATTAGGATATATCAATTATTCATACAACATTTCGAGTTTTTTTTCTGTGAAAATTGCGCATTGAGCTAACTTTTTTATTGTTTACGGAAAACAAGCGTTGCATAGATCCCATTTCATCAGCATATTTATTCATATTTAGATAGAAAGGGCAAAACTTTTCTTTTCATTTTTTGTCCCGGATACACGGCAGGGATGATTTGATTAGAAAATTAGGATTCGGTATAAGTTCTTATCTGTATCCAAACATAATCAAGGTTTAGTGTTGTTTTGCATCAGTTGCTAGGTACTGGTAAAAGTTTCCGCTTTGACAGCCAAAAAGGTCCAGCTTCCGGGATCCTATTTCACCCCTTTATTCCACCTGGTATTTTTATCGATTTCGAATAGAATTTGTTTTCGTTTATTTACCCTCTTGGCTGTTTTTTTAGCAGAGAGCTGTCGTAAAATTGTTGATAAACGCGCCGTAATAATAATTTTGTAATGATTTCATACCAATCATAGATTCCTGACTTAGGTATATAGTTATTAATATGTGGAAAAAGCAGATATTTTGTATAAAAGAGCCCTAATGGCTGACTTAATCATGTTGCACTATGCGGCCAAGCTACCTCAACTGGGTTAGTCTTTCTAATTTCTCATTTAATCATTACCTTCGTGACTCGCTAGCTGATTCACACCTTGAGCTTCTCCCCAAAGGTTCATCCGATCGAGCTGGCCACCAATACGCAAACGAAAAAAAACTATACGTACCCGTATGTATGACTGGGCTCGAAATGAACCGGTGAAAATCTAGCCATGCAAAGTTCACTACTGTACAGACTCCATTATAAATACGTGTATAATCGAGAAATGCTACACCACATTGTCGATGTTTTTACGGTTAGTTTTTAAGGGGAGGTAAACCTCCACTAACGGGTTTGTTTATGAGCTCTGTTTCCATGCAAACATGCCGGGTACGGATTGTAAGTTGCATCTGTCGTAGTTTTTTATTTCTCTCCTGAAATGCTACCGCGTGTTTTGGAAGCCGCATGTTGACACCGACAATATGTTGCGTTAGTCAAAGGCTGCTCTCTGTTACTCTGCAATTTCGACAAAACCAACGTACTCAGCATCGGTAGTGGCGTCACCAGACCGCACCCACCTTCCGAGCTAGATTATCCGATCTGGTTAGGTATGAGCTGAATTATCATGAATGGTTTATTGTTAGCAACCGCAACGGATTCTAGGTTACGATCGGCGCAGTCAGTCAATGGTAATCGGTAATGATCACGCAACATTTATTGCCTCGTGTGCACTCGGCTGACCGCGAGGTCCAATGGCAATTGAATTAATTAATCTGGTACACCGAGCGGGTTGTTGATTCGTTTGATGTGAGGGTTAGCACCCAGCGGTGTCGAGGGTGACAAATGGGGGATTTCACGCAAAGTCACCAGTAGAGAGATGCAGCTTTGTCGCAAACAATATGCAGTTTGAAATTTTAATTATTTGGTTTGTTTTCGCGAGTCACTCAAAAGCACCATTCGTAGGATATTTGTGCCATTATTCATTTCATTACACTAAAGTTCTCAGAGAACATAAGAAGATTGAACAGTAAATTTTTACAAAAATATTAAAAAATAAATAAATACGCTTATCTGCTCCCATGGATTCGCCTAGCAATGGAAATATAGTAAAATTTGGCGAAATTTATCCTAAATTTTGTAAAACAAACCATTTTTCTCTACGCTCCTATTTTCATCTCAAGACATAAATCACTACTCAAACATTTATCTCACGATGTACCAATATTCATCACAATGTCGAAAGATTTTTGTAAAATACCGTAACCGCATAACGTGGTAGTAGGTTGCCTACTATGCTTTCTCCGATATCAACACGACAGAGGAAGTTAAAGTGTCGTCCCAAACAGTTTTGGAAGTTCGTCAACCAACAGCGATATGAATATTCTTCTTTATGAAATTCAATGGAATGGCGGCATCCACGCTACAGGGGGCCATCCACATACCACGTGGACATAATTTTAACGATTTTGACCCCCCCCTCCTCTCCGTGGACAACTGCCCATATAAATTCTAGAAAAATTGTATGGACCGTGGACATTAGCCAACCCCCTCCCCAAAGCTGTCCACGTGGTATGTTGATGGTCCCCAGGACATCTGGCAGTTTTTCGGAAGAAATTCATTAGTGTGTCCCTGCTGGGACATCCATGAGACACTGAGCGAACATCATGTTGAATTTGTTGCCAGTAGAACCCCAATGTTCGGCCAAATATTGAAAACCTTTTGTTTAGACGCGACGATGATTTCTAGAGCTTGCTTCAAACTCAAATCATTTCTTTATCTCGGGTTTCTTAAAACAAACATTGAAAACCTGGTGTCTCTGCTTCTGCATGTTTTCTAGGTATCTGACGCTTTTGGTATTTATCCGTCCTGATGAAAATTAATGTACATGTTTCCAGTACAATGTGGGCAATTATCGTGGCATCACCTCGCTTTGTCCTGTTGCCAAACTGTTCGAGCTTGTCATCATGGAGCCTTTGCCCGCTTACCACAAAGCTTTTGAAAGCACTGACCAAGCCGGTCATTCCACCGCCACTAATTTGCATTGTCTTACTCCGTACATCAGCAATAGTATGGCGAAACGTGCCCAGACGGATGCAAATTACACCGACTTGACAACTGCCTTTGATAAACTGAACCATCGCGTAGCCGTCTCAAAACTCAATCTTGGAATCACCTGGAATCTTTTATTATGGTTTCAATCGTATCTCACCTGTCGCCGCCTAACCGTTGCTATTGGGGATTGCCAATCCTCTTATTTTGATACTACGTCTAGAATACCGCAGGGAAGTCACTCGGGACCGCTCATCTTCCTGCTCTATTTTAATTTTAGTTATTGGAGGACCACGGCTGTCTTACGCGGATGACCCCAAACTGTATCTTAAAGTTTACACAATTATTGAAGACTCCTACTTCTTGCAACGTCTACTAGATACCCTTCGCAGGGAACAGAAATCGAGTGCGTAAACCAAGTTAAAAAATTGGGAGTAATTTTGGATTCCAGTCTTACACTTTGTTTGCTGCTGATAAAGCCTCTAGAGTTCTTAGATTCATCTTCAAAACCGCCAATGAAGTTATGGATATTTACTGCCTCAAATCGTTGTAATATTCTGCTCTATATAAGAGTACTACTCGGTTGTCTGAACCCCTGATTACACCAATAATGTGGAAAGAATAGAGTCAGTTCAATGGCGCTTTTTGAGATTTGCTCGTTGAAAACTGCGGAAGCGATCCGTTTCCGTCTACCACGCTATGAAGCCGCTTGAAGCCTCTGTTTGTTCGTAGAGACACGGCCAGAGAATTGTTTACCACAGACCTTTTGCAAAGACCCGCTTTTGGAGCAACTGAGCAACCTCGTGCCTTGCGAAACAATTCGTTGCTACGATTTCCTGCTCAACGAACTCACTACAGCATTTTTGGCGCAATAATTGGTCTCCAAAGACTATTTAACATTGTTTTATTTGAGATTTTCTCGAGTGCTTCTTCGTCGGCGTTTATTTTTTAAGATCTGACTTGTTCAAATGTAATATTGAAAGATAGCTTTATTGTTAGCTTCAAGGTGGAAGTGTGTTGAAGTCACAAATGGCCGACTTCGAATTTTCAACGGCATACCACTCGGTAATAGTCAATGCGCAACATGTGAAAACATGAAGGCAAGGATGGTGAGGGATAACTTCAAGTGCTATCCTAGCTTTTCGATTAAGGACGTGGTCAATAAAGTCAATTCTTCTTTCCAGCAGAAGGACAATGAAGTAAGGGAGGCCTCTAACTGAATTAATAAACAGGATACAGTGGCCAAGTCCCGCACCAGGAAGCTGTACCGCGAGAGATTGGTGCAGCCAACATGCATGGTTATAGATGATGAGACGTACATTAAGCAGACGCTAGCCAGGTCTCCAGCCTGTATTTTTTCGTCAGAAAGTCCCGCCTGAATGTTCCGGAAGAAAAAGGTCGGTGAGCTGTGGGTACGGCGAATTTAGCAAGCAGGTCGGCATCATCAATTGCCAAATATATGAAGAGAAATGTCTCCAGAAGCGTCTGCTGCCCTTACTCCGGTCGTTCGACGGTGACACTATGTGGTAAATCTGCCAAACTCGTCCAATAGAATGATTCTATTATTAAGCTCTAAAAACAGGGAAGCTCTGCAAAAATGACCAGAATTCGAAGAAAGAGTGGATGAAAGTGTCTAAGAAAGATGGCGCAAGTGTTGCTAAGGATTTGATGGGTAGCGTTAAACCAAAGGTATGTGCATTTGACCCAGGAGAGGAGTTCACATAATATTATTGTATCATAATGCAGAGCTTCGTAGCCGCAAGGTTAAAGAGTCCGCTTCGACAAGTAAGTGGTGATAAGTTCGAATCTTAGTAGAACTAAGCCATTCGTTGGCAAGGACTTTAAGTATGGGTTCATTCTAAGGCTCGTTAGTACCAACATGGATATTCCATATAGAGGGATTGAAACAAACCGCTCTATGTGGAACAAAGGAGGGCCTAATCTTCAGCCTTGCATCGTCAGTTTTATACGGATGGCCCGAAAATGGGATCCCTAACGGGATCTGGTATATATGGACTCGGTATCAGGGAAACGTTTTCCCTGGGAAAATGGCCCACCGTTTTTCAAGCAGAGGAACATGCCATATATATCTGCGCAAAAATATGTCTGCAACGCAACTACAGACATGCGAAAATCGGTATATTCTCGGACAGTCAAGCAGCACTACTAGCACTTAAGTCCGTCAAATGCGCTTCCAAACTTGGTTTGGAATGCATTGAAACTTTACGGGAACTTTCCCAACAGAATTCAGTTTTTCTGTTTTGGGCGCCCGGACACTGCGGAGTCGAGGGTAATGAACACGCTGACTACCTAGCAAAACAGGGATCAGCTCAGCGGTTTATTGGCCCGAGCCGTTTCTGGGTACGTCCATTTCCGCTATCAAAAGCGAACTATTAACTTGGGAAAGGCTAGAAACCTGTGCACAGCAATCGGGGCCCGCCACAAAAGACAATCAGCAAGAATGTCGCAGTGACATTTCAGTACCCAGTGCCCTTCAGGCATACAGAATCATTCTCAGGCTCTTCCACACAAAACTTCCCTCACGATTTGATAGCCACTGGTCTAAAGCTTCGATAATAGCACGTTATACGCTGCTAGAGTGATAGCTTGCAGGAGGATATGACAAGGTCCATAAGGAAGGAAGTAGGTTACTAAGCCTGAAGGAGAAGACAAAAAAGCACTATAACACGGAACAGGTTACTTCTCAATAAGTAACCCGGGACAAGAGTAAAAAAAAAACAAAATGTCCGAATAGCAAAAACCTCCGGACAATGCCATAAAAGATCAAAGTCGAGGATCTTAGGATATAGAACTCTCCTGTTTTCAGCAAAGTTAGTAAAGTGATTGAGTACTTCCAGATAAAAATTTTTCTGCTTTAGAATTTTCTCACTACGTGGCGGTCGTGTACCCGTGACTGTTTTGTAACAGAAAGCATTTTACCTATTTCAGTATCAACTCGTTTGCTGTGGCCAATCTAGAAGATAACACTCTGATGTCTTTGATATAGATATATTTTTACACACTGGACCCAGGGTTGGCTTTATGCAGGCCACCGATAGCCTTCCGGAGGATCCAGAAATACTGTAATTAAGGTCAATTTTTTAAATTGATCCTAGAGCTTTTTAGTTTTTTCGAAACTGCTTCTGCAAGATTGACTAGAAACGTAATGATCTTCCCGTTTTTTCGAAACCACTTCTTGAGAAAAGGATCTTTTAACGAATTATGGTCCAAAATGGCCACTTTTCTCTAGACCACTCCCAGGTGAAAATAAATGAAATTATGACAGAATGTTACTCAAGTTTGCCATCGGATAGCCCTACGAAAGATCGGGAATTACCGTAAACAAGATAAATTTTGAAAACCAGGTCCTATTCCCGTCTGGATACGGTGTTTATTTTTCCAAGGCTGTAACATATTTTCAGTTCGCTTATGTTTCGCTCCTCTAACTACATACATTATCTGCTTTAATGAACAGGTCCTAGTATTTTTCGTTTTTTTTTCGAAACTATCACTGGGTGGTTCACTAGAAGAGAAGCTGTCATTTTCTCTATGGAAATAAGAAAAAAATGGCATTCGAATGAGTTATAAAATAAGATATATCGATTAATAATGATTATTCTTGCTCAAAATATTCTAACGGGCCGATATCAGAATCAACTCTATCTTCGATGGTTAGAATAATAAACTATTCGTAGTGCACGGGTGGTATGTACGCGAGGAGGTCTGACATATCCTTTACTTTCTCTCTCGATACTGGGCGTGCTTTTTCGTATAGTTGTTCTTCCTTAACGTTGGCCAGCGATGTTGGTCGTCCTTGTTTCGTTGATTTAATATTAAGACAAGAAAAGGGCTCAGCATCCGATAACGATTCCTTATAAAAAATGTTAAATGGCTTATCTTTTTCTACACGTATCCAGCTCATTTTTAACCAGGAAACTTGTTTCTTATCTGTATTTTTTTGCGTTTTGTTACGGTTTTCTCTAGAGTTGTTGTGGAATAAAAATCAGTTATCTTCATTCTAGTGAGCGTGAACGGATTTTTCGACCTAGCTTTGGTAATTATCTCATACCAATCATTAGGAACGTATATCTTTCGGTTTTTGGAACAATTTTAAATAGAAGCAAAATCAGTATCATATGGTTGATACGAATGTCCGCTGACCATGAATTTATGGTCAATTAGTTCGAGTGTATTGTTGCTCTCTGACACAAGTCTCAACATAGAGAGTGCCAACTTTAAATTTCTATTCTGACCAGTACAAGAGTCGCTGTACATAGTTATGTGTGTGGCTGACGGAGCATATGTTTTAATGTGCTTTACTATACAAGAGCTTATCTCTTGTGCCCCACGCGATGCTGTCAAATCGTCCCAAACATACATATATGCTTTTCCTGTGCTCAAGTCGTGACACCCCAGATTGTAAACATACATATTTCACTTATAGTAAGCTACCGATGCGCTTAGTATAGGAAATGGCAAAGCTTTTTCTAAATCGAATGTGAAGGAATACAAAGATTCATTCATTTTTGCCTTGGAAGCATCAGTTCTCATTGAGCGGCGAGCCTCTTCCGTTTTCTCAAGGTGTGCGTTACACTCGTCCTCGATGCGTTGTTTATTTTGGTCTGACTCTAGGGTATTCTTATTTGCCTTGAAGTGATCACATTTTGCACACGAGTCCTTAATTGGTGCATGAAAATGAAGATTGAACTCGTTATTGAAAATGGATCGGTATTGAAATTCCTTAACCTTTGGAACATCATTTTCATCTGTGTACAACTTGAACATTAGTCGAACGTTGAGGTTAGAGGACAAATATTTTCTGTTCGGATTATGAGACCGAGTGTAATGTGATTGATAAGGCGGAAAACCTTCAATGTGATGTCGAACTTGATTAACGACCTCCTCAGGTGTTTTATTCGAAGAAACGCTGCGTCCGCGCTTATCCGTATGTTCTCCAATCCTGAACTTTTTTGAAGCTCTGGCCACGCGGCCATTTGAAATTTGAAACGTTTGTGAAAAATTTTTTTGCAAACTGTAATTGGTTCACCATTGATGAACAGCGAATAACGATTTGAAACCGTTTTCTGAACGATGTTTGGTTTGATCGACCGCCGACGGGCCGGAAACGATTGTTTGACCAAGCCACACAAATATGTGTTTTATTGGATAAACGATCCCATGTTCCAGAAAGATTCGAATGCAGCTTTCCTTGAGTCTTGTGATACCTTCACGTCGCATTTTATTCTGCATTGGCAAATTGCATTCAAAAATTCTTTACCTTTGACTTGTCTTCCTTGAAAACCGGTGTGTGCCACTCCGGAATCTCTTTTTCTTTTGCGCTGCTGGGCCTTACTCTCATGTTTCATTCGTTTTCTCGAATTTTGATCTAGCTTCTGGGTAGTTCCTACATAGGCATATTCGAAAAAATAAAGTTTTAAAGCATATTTATTGACATATTGTCAAGCATATTACTATAACCTTCGGTATTTACACCTTTTTCTTCCCGAGCCAAACTGTCCGAATCTCTTCATCACTGACCGTATTTCCATAAGTCTGGAGTAATTCCATTTTTGTTTTTTATTTTGCCAGATTTCTACTATCGTTTACAAACAGCGAAATAGATCGACTTTCAAATAAATGCAAATACTAAACAAACGAAAACTTGACAGCAGAGATGCCAGATGGTTCTTGAAAACGTCTGCATCTGCTCGAAAATTCAGAACAATCTGCTTGAAATCTGAGAATAAATATGTTCGTTGAGTATGCAAAAATCTGCAACATAACGAGGCTCTAACAAAAATCGGTTGAAGATCACGTTATTGTACATAACGTCATTATGGTACGTGAGCTTGCTACGATCGAGGGAATGCCTTTTCCTATCCCTCGCTGTACATTTGACAGAGTAAAACACCGAAGATACGAAAACGTCAAACCTGATACGAAAACGTCAAACCTGGTACAAAAACGTCAATATCGGTCGAATTTTTTTCATTATTTTGCTGTTTCGGTTGGGGCTTAACCCTTGCGCTTCTCAAGTAGACACCGTGGACCTGGTTATTATCCAAAAAGTGATAAAACTCTTTATAAAAAACTCTTTATAACTTATATATGAGCTTTCCGTTTGGAAATAAAGGAGCGACGAGATTTTAGTATCTCTAGCAAACACAAGCAAGAAAACAAAAAAGTGCAAAAACATCAGATTTGACGTATCTATGTTGTACTCGATGTTATTACCCATAGCACATTCCCTCGGCTACGATACGTAATATCAAAAACAAGACACGACAGCTTATTTTTCTGATTATTATCGCGGTACGTAAGGCAGTATCGTTATAAGATGCTGTAACGCTGTTACGTTGTGTAACATTGTTGTATTACGTCATTAAAACAAGTTGTTTTGAAAAATCGGGAAACTAGGGACACTTTGACTTTTTGTAGGGGTTCCGCATTTTCCGGTGGGTCACTTGGTGGCCGCCTTGGATCATAGATCGTTAAAATAATCATGCTTCTTATTTTAGTTTTAGGATGCCTTAGGACCACGTTTGAAAATTGGATTTTTTCCGGTAGTTCCGGATCTTCCAATTAGCCATCTGGGTGCCACTACGGACCACATTTTGATCAAAAAATTCATTTTGTTTCTAATCAACCCCACAGAAGCAGTTTCGAAGAAATCGAGAAGCTCTAGGATCACATTAAAAATAACCCTTCTTACCATAGTTTCGCATCACCCGGCGGATCACGTAGTGGCCACCTTGGACTATATTTTGTTGAAAAACTTCGCTTGTGTCAAAGATGTGTTTTGCGAAGGTTTGCTTCGGCAGCATGGGAAAAATTCAAATGAATTGGTGTTAGAAAAAATCATGTTAAGTTCGAAACAAGGCGATTCACGTGAACAAAAGAACCCCGAAGTTCAAGGTAAGGCTTCCATGTAAAATAAAAGTAGATGTACGAATCAAATCAAACTGGCCGATAATACATGTAATCTGGCGACGTTTCCATCTACCATATCTAGAAAATTTTAGAATGAAAACAAATATATTTTAGAGAAAAATAAATTAAATTTCTAAGCCTATTCTTTTATATTGTAAAAACTAGGAAAAAAACCTTTCATTCACATTTTTTCTTAGATTGCATTCTCTGATTAAAGTTTTGCAATATATCCTACAGCCCTTTAGTCAATTTTTTTTAGAATAAAATACTTCAGCCATTTTTAAAAGTCCTTCATATTTTTTCAGGGTTTTTAGTATGCAACAAGTTGCTCAATTTTCAAAAAAAGCTTCACTGAAATATGAGACGATGCCTACAGCTGGGTGAATCGGCGTGAAATCCCTCAAATGTTTGAGTGTGTGCGTTGCGTTACTGCCGCTCCAACCGGCAACAGTGAGAAATTCGGCTGATTCGATCAGCGCTTAGAAGTTTATTATGATTCATTTACGCAGTTGTTTAGCTAATTTCAAACCCAGACTAGTATCGTCATCAAAGATAGTAAACATTTCACTGCGAGGGAGACATTTCGTGCTAAATACGCTGGCTGCACTGCATTTGTAGTGAGTCACACATCGCCGTTTCGAGTTTTACTATTCCAGACAAGCGTTCTCCAAGCTTCAGGCCTTTAACGAGCGAGTCGGCGGTCAACAACGCTTGGCTTACTGTAGACTTAGTGTAGGAAGGCACACGGGGCTGGTGATTTACCGTGAACGGGGTCATAAAGCAGTTCACGTCGATGATGGTGCACCGAAACCGGATTGAGAGTCAGTTTTGCACGGTTTATTCGCGACGACACGGCCTTCGACAAGGTCTACCGGTCTGCGAAGCCGGTCTTAAGTATAGACAAACTATCAAAGTCAACCCTTGAAACGGTGCGAATAAGTAGGAACGCTGAATCGTTGATTAATCCAAACAAGGCGGATTATTATGCCGTTTCAGCTGGTTACAATGAGGTGCAATTCAACAGGCTGCATGCAATACACGCGACACAATTTAGCAGAACGATAGTAACCACGGCAACCACGCCCGGAATCGTTCAGCGCAGAAACGAAGAACGAAATGAAGCGAGGTGATCGTTTTATTCATTCAACAAACTGCGTTTTACGAGTATTGGTGAAGCAACCTTCGTACAGCGTAATAATACGGAAACAGTTGAACGACTTCACAGCTAAAAAAAAGGGGAGATTCCACCCTGTCATGGTCCCGATCTTACCAAACTGTTGCGCTTATGGGCCATGGGAGGTTAGCCTCCTCTGATGGTGACAATGAACAGCAGGCAAGGTGCATTAGAAAGCCACCACAATTGTGCCATTACGGGCGGTGGATTCATTAGTTTGAAAGGGTTGACTGGTGGTAATTTATTCGTGTTTTCGCTAGTGATTATTAGCAGCCCGAGCTTCTTCAGTGCTGCATGTGAAGCAGCGTCAAGGGAGAATATGTAAATGGGGATTGTCCGTTCGGGTGGAAATACCCGTTGGCTGTTTCATGTTTAAAGATGTTTTTTCTGTCACCTTTTTTGCAGTAACTTGAGTATTTTAGAATATAAACTTAAATATCTCTAGCTCCAGCCAGTGACACGAAACGAGTGATGAGTGCACCGCAATAGCTGTCGGTTTTAAGCCAACCACTAATTAGTTAGTCATAAGTTGTGATGGGTGGAGTCTGCCTGTAGTTTTTCAATTGTTTGGTACATGATTTGTTCCAGTGGTAAATCGAAATAAAGATTAACTATTCAAACTGTGGGTAATATGTACTTAAAATCAAATAGCTAGTTTAATATACTATAATATTCTAAGGTTAAAGCTGTGGTGTGATAATCGTTAATGAACGTTTTAGTAGGAGAGCTGTTTAATTTTGGCGAAGCTCTCTGTTTATGTAAACTTTTCCAAAAGACACTTCTACAGAAAGATTCCCGAGATTTCGTTACTATTAATTAGATTTAAATTAAATTTAACACCAAAGTGACTCCGGCAAAATCCATGTACCCGATATTTCACCATAAGATTATATCAAATCATCTAAATGAACGTTTATGTCTTACGCTCACTAACTATACCAAAAACGCCTGAAGCTGATAGAACAAATCCGACACGAACCAAACAGCGGTTGAAAATCTCGTTAATATGATAATTAAATTAATCAATAAATAGCTGCAATGTTTAGTTACAGCAAAGTGTGAGAATGTAAAAATTCAGCTTCTCGAAATTGCGGACACCTCCCAAGTATAAGTGTATGGCACTCAATTAATAGTGGATGCCGGGAAAAAAGATGGTATGAATAACATACATGAATAAAGGAAAAATCGATAAAACTACTAGCCGAAATAATGGCTATCATGAATAAAACATTGCTGGGTTGAATTACATGCTACCGCCATAGAGCGTGGGATTAGGAATTGTAGTGATAAGCAATTACACCAGATGCAATCATGTTCTCACATGTTAGTTCGGAAGACGAATGAATATTTCGTTTCGAATTTCGAAGATTATGAGTAACTAAGTTTCATTTCAATCGAATAATGTTTGATTTCAACTGATAAAAATATTGCTTCTTTTTGTACTTTCGTAAATAGAAAACTTGTTCAGCACCAAATATGCGTCCTCAGCCTTTTCAAGAGCACAGGAATATGTTAGAAGCTTATGAGAACTGTAGTTGGTCAAATCGCTCAAAAAAGATGGCATCGTAGAATTCACATTGTAAAAAGTTCCATGATCAACTCAGCTTGAAATTCGCAAAAAATTAATAAGTAAATGCAATTAAATTAAAAAAAAGCATTGGAGTATGTAATGAAAATGCAAGAAGTGCAAACATTAGGAAGATTCTACAATTAAATTAGAACAGAAAATATCATTCAAAGTCGAACCAGTCTGGGGCGTGTTATGATTCAACGATTAGCAATTCTGCACAAAACAGCAACTTATCCACTCCGATAAAACATACACTGAAAGGAACTAAAGTTAAACAAACCGTGGTTCTAGTAATGAGCCGGTGTCGCAGCTGTACGGAAGAAGTCGTCGTTGTTGTAAGGTGCAATCTGTGGTCGACGATGATGTACAGATAGAACGTGCAAAACATCGTTTCGAGTGTTCGTGTTATATAGTGTAGTTGCCACCTGTGCACCTCTGGGGAAGGTCTAACGATCACTTCACTGTGCAAAGTGACGTGTCAACGCGATACTCTAGCGTTTATAGTTGAAAGAACTTGAGTGTGGCCCTGATATTAATGCTACATCTAGTTTTGTCGATATTATCGGTGTAGTGCAATTAACCGGACGATTATTGAGTTTAAATTAGTTTCCATATAGATATACGATTGATATCGCAATATCATAGTAGTAGAACACTTCAATTCGAATAATTTTCCCGAGATTCTTTCGAATGACTTGTTCTCGTAACAATTCTTCATTAAGTTTGCGTAGATTTTAGCTTCGAAACACGTTTTGATACAATGCACGAGAATTTTAGGGAACAAAAAAAGTTTAAAAACGTATGTTTCTGTTATATTCAGAGATTAAATAAAATAAAGATCTTTAGAAGACCAAAGCCATAAAACCTGTATCAAATTAAACCCAAAATGATTGAAATGCTCTTAAATGTCTATGAAATCGGAAGCCAAATAATTCCAAGCCAGGCTTTGAATGTATGAAAAAAGCTTCGGAAAACAACTAAAACCTGAATAAGGTTTCAAAATTAACTTAAGTTAACTCAAAACTACTTTTTAAAACCAGAGCAAGCAAACAAACAAAAAGTCCCAAATTAAGTTATAGATAGTAACGTTCCCAGACATGAAATAGAAAAAAAGCAGAAAAATCGGTGTGTTCAAAGCCACGACTGCAAGCTTGACGTAGAACTACCTAACAAATGTCAACAGTAGGTGCAAGATGCAATGCTCGCGCCAAACCAGTAGAGATTTTTTTTTTCAATCTTCAATCATTCATTTGGTTGTTTTCGCTAAGAACAGTTTTCGTGCTCGAAGTTTCTTCGGTTGTGACTTGAGGTTAACAATAAGAACTCGCTAGGGGTTTTATTTAATGTACACAGTTTTTGTTTATCCTATCATAGCAAATTGAAATTAAACTCATGCTTGGAGAAGGTTTCGATTTTGTTTAATTGCGAGGAGAAAACACGGCCGGTAGATTAGAATTGCCAGGATCTAGAGAGTTTATGTCGTAGCCAAAATAAGTTAGAGTTTCACCGAAAGAAACACCGCTGCCGCCACCGGTATCACTACTTGCTATCGCTGCTGTTACCCGCTGCTACTTTGTAGCACTGTTGCTACTTGTTGCTACTCGCTGCTGCTGAAATATGTCCGACGCTTGCACCATCCAGAAGTAAAATGGTTTGTGAGCAGAAGCGTGATTTTATATAGCCCAAAGAGTGCATCCACGGTTAACTAGATACAATAGTCCATACACTGTTTCAGGAAAAGCACGCATTAAGCGCCTAGTCAGAATTCTAAATCTGCATTTCAACATGGCTTGATAATTTTTCTATGGTACAATAGTTTGAATTAGGCTTGTAAGCGGTCAACACTTTATTTGAACGATGATTAGAACGACCGTCGCACACCACAGTCCAGTAATGAAAAATGCTGAAAGTATTTTTCTCGCGAACATTATATTTAAGGGGGCAATACTTTGTTCGGAAAAGTCTTAGAGTTAAAAAGACTCTTCTTTGTGCATTAACAGATCCGTGATGAATCCCCCTGCAAGTGAGTTAAAAAAAAAATTAAAAAAAAACAGTATTTATGACCTCCATCTTTGGCAAAGTTTTTTCAAAAAAACTTGACAAAAAAACTTTGCTGAAGACACTAGGTACCTATTTCTCAATCTTACTGAGCTGTTTATGTTCAATTATGTTTTAAATAAAGGTTTTGGTCGTTCAAATTCTTATTTTAAACTCCCATATCTTCAATGATCTCAATACTAATAACCGGACTTAATTTTTTATATGTTACAGCAGACTTTATTTCAAAATAATTAGATTCCTATCAATTTTTCTTGCGAAAAAAGTCACTTTTGGCAAGTATTCCTCAAATTTCTACCATTTTCCTTCACATCCCATGGCAATATTACTACCGATTAAATTGTATAAAAGCTCTACACACACGGCAGTTAAGATCTCTTGCAGAATGTTGCAGAAACTTGTAAAACAATGAAACGAAACAACTTGAATAAAGATTAATTATGACATGTTGATGAACAGCGGATTTATGTTGAAAAAAAAAGGTAGTAAACCTAGCATTTTTACATTCTGATGCATCTTTTAAACATTATCAGGAGTCAACAATATCGATTTTTTGAGATAATAATTATTTTTCTCACTTGTAGGGGGATTCATCACCAATCTGTTAATGTCCAAAGAAGGGTATTTTTCACTCTTAAACTCTCCCGAAAACGACTTTTGACCAGCTTTTTACAATTCTGGACCACAGTGCGTCGACTCTCGCACAGAGAGTAGATGGTTAATTGACATTCGCGCATCGAAAAGATACACACTATCATTCGTTCGGCGATGTTATTTTGGTTTATTTCTGTCTGCTAAATCATATTTCTGTTGAAAAATAATATTACAGGATCAATGATACAAATATTTTCCAAAAGCTCCGCACACAACGTACGTAACTCTCATTTCTGGAAAAATGTCAAAATACTTTTAGGTAGAAAATGTCGTGTTGTTTGACATGCTTGTTCAAAAATGTATTTAGACAGCCGATTAGGGCAGTGACGACGATTAGGGCAGTGAAGACGATTAGGGCAGTGAATAATTATTCTTTTGTGTCCATCTACAAACCTGGTTCGAATAATCAAATTACAATTTTTCATTTTCACCCCTATGTAACCGAACTTCCTGAGAGACGTAGCTCTACGCAATTTAGTCGAAAAAAGAAGGAATGCTTTCAAAGGCCAATAATGAAAATGATTTCAAACGTAGCTGAAAACAACTCAAATTTTTTATGATAACCGGAATCAAAAAACACAACTCAAAATACCAAACAGACAGACCAATACAAAATTTTGTTTAAAAAAGCGAACAAAGTTTAGTCTAAAAAAATAATTGGTAAAATGTCGGTAGTTAAAAAAGATCAAATAGTGAAATAATAGGTTCATTAAGCAGACAGTATGAGCTGTAGAGAGAGCGAAAAATAAGCGGACTAGAAATATGATACAGATTTGGAAAAATATACCGCATCCCGACGGGATCTGAACCCGCAATCTCCCTGTCTCCGGCATTGTGTTTTGACCAATAATAACCAGAATCTTACATAAAAATAAACAAATAAATAAATTTAAAAATAAAAAAAAAAATCATACTTTAATCCATTTCGGCTGATACAAATTTCGATCTCTTGTTACGTATAACGTTATCAAAGTTAGCCAAGGGGAGGGCGAAAAATAAATAACACCGAGACGGAAAAAAGGAATATCTTTGATAAAAGTTTGTATATAAGTTACGACGTTCGTAACTTGCATTCAAATAAATGTTGAAAAATAACACTTTAGAGCAATTCCACAAAAAATGTCCCAGTTTTAATTTTTTTTAAAATGTCATTTTTGATTTGACTGAAACTTTGCATAGACGTTTCTATGAGAAAAATATGCCATTTTGTGCTATTGGATATTTTTTTTGGAACAGGACTCATTCTTGAGAAGCTATTGGAAAATGCAATTCTAGGAAGGTATTGATGATTACAAAATATTATTAGGGCCTTGAAAAAATATTTTTTTTCCGAAAAAAAGTTAAAAAAAAAATTTAAAAATTCTCTATGTAAAAAAGCTCATTTTTAAAAAATATATTTTTTTTTATATAAAAACTACAAAAGATTACCTAAACAATGCAAACGGTTCAATCATGGAGAAATCAAGAAAAATAAGTTATGTTTTGAAAAAAAAAATTTTTTTTTCACAGGGTACATTTTTTAATGGAAGGACAAAATTACTATCTACAACTTTTCCAAAGAGACTATGCCAATCAAACAAACCGTTTTGACTATAAAAATATTTTCAATTCCCCATGGTGAGGTCTGCAGGAAACTAAAAATATTTCTACAGCCAAAACAGTTTGAATGATTGGCATAGTGGCTTGGGGAAAGTTGTAGAGAACAGTTTTGTTCTTCGTAAAAAATACTCCCCTCTAAAAAATATTTATTTTTGTTTTTTAAATCATAACTTTTTTTCTTCATTTTTTCGTGATCGGACCGGTTGCATTGTTTACATAATCTTTTGTAGGTTTTATATAAAAAAATTAAATTTTTAAAAAATGAGCCCCTTCAGATAAATAATTTTAATTTTTTCTTTTCACTTTTTTCAGAGAAAAATTATTTTTTGTTAGAATGTATATTTTTTTTGGAAAGAAGGAATTATTATCTACAACTTTGCCGAAGACGTCACACCGGTCAAACAAACCGTTACGGCCCTAAAAATATATGTAATCAATGATACCTTCCTAAAAAATCATTTTTCAATAGCTTCTCAAAACTGAGGCGTGTTCGAAAAAATTCAACCAATATCAAAAAATGATTTTTTTTTCCTTTAGAAACTTCTATGCAAAGTTGCAGCCAAATCAAAAATGGTCGATTCAATTGGTTGCCCGTTTTTTTGTGGAATTGCTCTTTACTATTATTGTTAATCATATTGCTTGCTTTATGATCCGCTGTTACTAGACTTGTTTGTTGCTAAATAGCATATACGCTGTCGTAGAACCAATAATCTTACCAAAACGACTTGAATTTTTGTCCACCTTCCAATTTTCAAGATTTTTGAAGGGGGTGGTGACATAAAATGAAAATAAAATTCGTAACGGCCTTATTGGCACACACCTGTTCAACAATCAAATTTAGAAACTAGGATAATAAGTAACAAGTTGGCACTATAAAAAATTAGAGGCAGCTAAGTAAAAGAAAAATTCCAAACCCAACTCAAAAGGTTGAAAAGGCCAAGAAAAAGTTACCTTTAAATGATTCTAGGTTCAGCTTGAAATGGTTTCTGGAAGAAACTCCTAGCTTTAATCAAAAATACTTCGAAAGGCTTGAATTCCGAGTTCAACTCAAAATGGTTGAAAAAAGTGTTGGAAGAAAATAATGGTTTAAAACGCTTTAATTAGATTAAGAAAATATAAATATATCATCCAGAACAGGTTAACCAAAAAGGGGTTGATAAATCGTTTTAGAAACAGAAGAATGATATCCAGGGAGAAAAAGTTGAAGAGGTTGTGTATGAGACACGACCGCAATGTATTTCTTGCAATAGGTTAGGGAACACACTCAATTGAAATTATTCAAGTTGAGAATCGGTACATTTCAGTAAAAATTTTCTTTCAACTCGCTCTAATGTTAAAATTACGCTAGATTATCATGTATCAGTATGTTCCTGCCAGTAATTTTATTTTTATCCAATACCATTGAAGTAACTCTCTGAAAATGATGTGACGGCCCTAAGTAGATTTAAGATGGTACTTGGGGTCGATTTACGGCCTCAAGATATCATATCGGTCCAGGAAATACGAAATTAACCATCTTAGATTTTAAAATGGCTCTAAATTTTTCAATAGTACAGTAGTTAACATCATGTAATACAAATTTTCCACATTTTGGTGGACGCTAAGCTAATCAACCAATCGGTTGCGGCAAGAACGAAAGGAAGCTGTTAAAAACAGGCAAAATATGCACCCCTATCCCAGAATATTGCCTTCAAAACAAGCAAAATTTGCACCCCTATCCCAGAATATTGCCTTAAAACGTAATTCTACGTCGAGAAAATAAAAAAAAGAAGATGACCTTAAAATTTGTTCAAATAATAAAGTAATTTTAACGAGAGCATAAAGCTAAGAAAAAAGTTTCAAAATCAGCTTAATGGTTGAAAAACGTCTCTAAATGGCAGAAAATGGCAAAGTAGAAATTGGTTCCAACTTTAGCTAAAAGTGGTTCCACAGATTAATGAGACTATAAAACCAAAACTTAATTTGAATTCAGCTCACAGCTCAGTGGATAGTGTCTCAAAGAGTTGAAACACAGTTTCTGAAAAATGGTTTCAAATTAACTTTGAAAAGAACAAAAGTATCTCTACTAACAAGAGAAAATAAAAGAAATAAATATATCTTATTTTACATTCAGTAACTTTCGATTTGTATGAGATCGATAACGGCGCCGGCTACGTCCTTGCGGTCGGTTAGGAAAAGAATGAACGGAAGTGTTACAACTGTTATTACCGGAGACCAAGGGAACGTTTCTATATCTCTCACGAATTTTACGAAATGGAAGGGTACTTTTACCACCATGATAAGTGACGGGTTCTGTATACGTTAACCCATTTCTTCACATGCTTATATGTAAAGACTCTACTGATCTTCTTTATCGAGCCTTGTTAGTTACTTTTGTCAAAGTAGGGGAATGGGGGAATCTGCGATTGAAATTCATGTGTAAAAAACCCTCTGAAGTAAAATGTTCTGAGTCTCCTAACATTCGAACTCATGACCAATCGCTCATCAGTCCAGACTCTGTTACCTTGAGACTGCTCAATAACGCAGTAGTGACCATTCCACAATGGTCCAGAAATCAAATTTAGGGGGAAGTTTAAGTCTAGAGCTCTATAGCAACGTTTTAGAGAGAAACTTTCTTCTACAAAATTGTTACATATGATAAAGGGTTTATTGAAAAATTATCAAAAATTAGAATGACTAACATTTTTGATGCAATCAAGTATCTAACTTTTTTATCTTTGTAGACAGAAGAAAACTTTGTTCTACAATGTTATAGTTCCGTTAATTTCAAGTAACTTTGCAAAAAAAAGTTATTCTTTATCTTTGAAAACAACCGATTTATATTGAAAAACACATTTCGCGCTCTAACTTCTTTATTTCTAGTCTTGTTCGTAGCTCTGATTGTCATCTCATCTCAAAACTGTCTTTGAACGAGAGCTTTTAAGAGAAACAATTTGCAATGCTGACATCGTAAATATCTCAATTTTACTCAAAGTTATTAAAATTCCTTTTCAAAAAATATGAGTTTTTCATTTGTATGTCATTTTTTTTTTGAGGCAAATATAAAAAATATCTCTTGGTCCCATTTTGAAGGGCAAACTTGACTCTATAAATGGAGGAATTTTTAAAATTATGTTATATTTTAAATTTGTGTAACACAATTAACAATTTTTAAAAACAAGACGAAAATTTCAATAATTTTATACATTATGCATAAAAAAGCACCCAGATTTATGTGTTGGTATTTTTTCTTATTACTAGGAATAATTACCTTTAATTTGATTCAAAAAGATTGAAAATCGATCAACTGGTTCAAAAGTTATGAATTTTTCGAAATAAAATATAGCCATTTTTTTGTGGTCACCCTATTTCGGAGATAGTCCCCCTAACAACCCAACGAAACAATATGAGTTCGATTATTTTCAACATAGATCCATCCCTGCGATTTTGAGCACAATTGAAGCACTTTGCGTGACCAACTTCGAAATAGGGTAACCATAAAAAACGACTGTGTTCGATGTATTTAATTTAAAAAAAAATCATTACTTTTGAACCAGTTGATCGATTTTCAATTTTTGGATCAATTTACAAGTAACTATTCCTAATTATCAGAAAAAATACCAAAATACCACCCAATAAATCTGGGTGCTTTTATATGCATAATGTATAAAATTATTGAAATTTTCGTCTTATTTTAAATTGAATTCAATTTAAAAAATAATATATTTTAAAAAATTCCTCCATTTATAGAGTCAAGTACGCCCTAGATTTTTTTATGTTTGCCCCAAAATGAATGACATACAAATGAAAAACGCATATTTTTTTATGAAAAATATTAATAACTTTGAGTAGGATTGAGATATTTACGATTTCAGCGTTGCAAATTTGTTTCTCTTAAAAAGCTCTAAAAGTCGTTCAAAGACAGTTTTGAGATGAAACTTGAAATAAAAAAGTTGAAGCGTAAAATATGTTTTTTCAATATAAATCGGTTGTTTTCAAAGATAGAGAAAAACTTTTTTTTACAAAGTTACTTAAAATTAATGGAACTATAACATTGTAGAACAAATTTTTCTTCTATCTACAAAGATAAAAAAGTTAGATACTTGATTGTATCGAAAATGTTGGTCACCCTAATTTTTGATGATTTTTCAATAAGCGCTTTATTATATGTAACCACTTTGTAGAAGAAAGTTTTTCTCTAAAATGTTGCTATAGAGCTCTCGACTCAAATTTCCCCCATAATTTGGTTTCTGGACCATTGTGCATTCATTTGTAATTTATAAACTAAAATTCGCATCTTCAATAATTTAAAAGTCAGGCGTCAATTTTACATCAAAATATCACCCAACGCGCGAAGTTTCACTGAAACCTGAACTCCACAGACGAGTTTGCGTAAAATCCATGTTGTAAAAGGTCGCAAAAATAGACGATGTGAGTAGTTTTTAGTATGAATTAATTAGATCAAACGACTTCTGCGTCAGATGACTATAAAACCAATTCTGATAACGGCAAACCCACTCAAATCCTTGACCGTAAAGTATACAATGTTCGAAGCTCGATTGGGCTTTGGCAAATAAAACTTATTGGCGAATTCGATAAGAGACACTCATTCGGACGTTTTTGTTACGACTAATTGCACCCACAATAAATACGACGTGCTCTAGATTCTAACTGCAATGTATCACTCATTGAAATTGTTTCAGAGAAAAAAATACATCAGATAAAGTCCGCTTCTCGTCTACTATCTCAAGCCTGTCAGAGTTATTGCAGTGCAAAAGAGTTGGTGCTTGCATTGCGGGTTCCGCCATGAACATTCAAAACAGATTTGTTGATAAACCCCGCGGGGCGGCATTCGGAGCAGTAACGATAGGCACGGATAATGACAGCTTTTGCAATGCAAAACCTTTCGACTTAACAGTCGTATAGTTCTCCCAAGGACCTTGCCAAAATAATAGAGAAATTATAAATAGGTATGTAAAATTCCACGCGTAAATTTCTCGAATATACATAGATATGTTCTCTGTTCCTCACCACTACTAGTGCAGGAGGCAGCTTGGCAAATATTTTGCTTTGTGCTAACGCAAAGTAATTTGCATGCAAGGCATCGGAATTCGCATTTTTCGACAGATCGTTAACAGCAGGCGATTAATATCGGCACCACAATGGTTCGCAACCGGAGATTCCAGTCCTTTTGCTAGGGTCTAATTTCTCCTGGTGAATTCTAAGCACAACCACTTACCCCATGATCCAGCGGTACGACCGAGAACTGTTCCTTCGTTGGAGTTGTAAAGAAACTGTCTGAATGGAATTGGTGGTGGTTTCTCTCGCAGAAACATTTGCTTCTGTTCTTCCTCTGCCTTGTCCATAGGAGACATTTGTTTCGACATGTTGATAGCTGCTATTTAAATTTTATTAGATAAGCAAACGGTTTTAATTGTAAATCCTATCCAAATGATTTGTTCTAACTTCGTTACACGTTTGAGAACCTTGACGGCACTCACTTCAAGGCCCCAGAGGAAAGACTCTGTTTGGTTCACGGGATAGGGTGTGGATTCTATGGAACTGATAGAAAGAAACACTGCCGCCTCGACGGTCTTTCACTTTACTGAAATTGAATTTCAAGTAATACTGGGCCAAATTTAGATCTCCGAAACCAAACTCGCGAGTCACGTTAGCTTCTTTTTATGTCACTCCAACATTCAGCGAAAAATCACCCCGATATTCTTCTCACGCGCGAAAAACGACGAGAGATGGGAAATTATAACGACCGAAACAACCGTGTGTACCTACTTATTCAGCTAACGAAAAGGCGTGAAATGGGGTGGGAACTCTTATTTATAACAAGACAAAAATAAAGTTCAACTAAAGATAGATTCTGTCTCGAAGGGAGTTCCCAATCCGCGAAACCGTCCAAACAGGTCTCCGATCGTGAAGAAACTGTACGTATTGTTGATGCTTTAACGATCGTTCTGCCAGTAAGCAACTTTTTTCTTCGTTGCCCCAACCATCGTGGCAACACCAACACAACCAACCGCCAGAATGTAGGGTCACCAACTTAGACTGGTGACAGGTTGTAAACCCCTACCCAACAGATGGTTTTGTGAGGTTTCCACCAAGGAAACAAATTACTCACAAGTTCATTCGAATCTGATCACCCTATCGGAAACCAACACGCTGCCACACGTACAGGTTGGAAAACCAGTTTTCATTGTACTGGGTGCGCTTTCTATTCCTCACATCCGCGCACTTTGCAGCGGTATGCAGAGTTCATTGCAACGACACACGAACACCACGATCCGTGGAAACCCCTTTACACACGCAGTCAGAACTTCGGCGGCACACATTGGCAGGAGTTTTTCCTTCACTCCATGCTACGCATGTGTAACGAAAGAACGACAGAACAACGCATTGGCGGTTTCGTTTTCGTCTTGGCTGACCGACCACCAGAAAAGGGCCAGAACGCAGAAGTGAAGCATAAACGTTAGGTTCTAGACCTCAGGTAAGCACCGCTAATAACGGCGACGGGTGCTCCACCCGATCGGCCGGAGTGCGTGTGGTGCATATATACAGACAGGCACGTTTGCGAATGAATCGTTTTATTGTGAACGAATGAATATGCGAGTGGTGAACCTACACCAGTTCCTGTGGGGTTTTAGTCAGCCACTAGCGATGCGGTGTAGCTCATCAGCTGCAAGCCATCTGCATTTGAAAGTTTACAGGTTGAATGAATTTGTCGATATATGATATGAAGTCGATCTAGTTAATGCTTCAAGATCGTTTGATTCTTATCGTAGCATGGCATGGATTGTTGCTTGTACCAGGTAAACTTCAAAATAACGTACATTTAAAATTAAAAGTTTTACGTTATTTTTTTTTAAATTAATTGCAAATTTAAATTATTGCAAATAATTTTATAGGAAATTCAATAACAAAAGCTCTACACAATGTATTTTACACCGGCATTTACGCAGATAATTCAACATTCGTCAAGTTGTTCTTAGATAACATATATTGGAAATGTTTAAAAAGAATCGTTGAAATAAGAAATATTACTGGAAAAATTTTCTAATGCCATCACTTGGTAAGAAAGTTGTTTTTTTTAACTGAAGAAAAGACTGTCTACTTAAGTATAGTTTTCATTTCCAGCACATATATTATTTTCATTGTGCATTTGCTTCTTTTAGACTGTTGGATGTTTTTTTTTTGTTTCTGAAAAACTTGACTAACTATTTGTTGAGTGCAATATTCACATAAAAGCACATGAGAATATTTTTTGTACTTTTTATCAAAAAAATAAATAAATAAATAGAACGCAGAAGTTAGAACAAAAATCTATATCCTTGCATAAATTAACTCAGGGACTCATGAAGCTTTGCTTATAAAAAATGTTCTAAGCATTAGAGAATTCCCTAACAGCGAGAAATCGGTAATATTGCTTCATAAGAAAGTGCAATCTACATTAAAGTTTACTAATCGTGTTGAAACAAACCCTCAAACGTTTCTTTTGTACAATGATTTTATTGCCTCTAACGATGAATTGGAAAAATGTAACCTAGGAAAACTTCCCAAAAAGTGCCATGAAGCAATAACAATATTTCCAGGATATGTGTCTGCACAAATAAATATCGATGAAGTCAAGAAGTTCTGAATTGGAAAATAATTACAACAAACTAAAATTATATTGTTATATATATATATATATATATATATATATATATATATATATATATATATATATATATATATATATATATATATATATATATATATATATATATATATATGTGTGTGTTTTGCGTGTTTATCCAAAAAAAAAAAATCAAAGAAAAAAAGAGAGAAGGGAAACTTGTTTCAGATGTTAGCCTAATATTAGTAACGACAGTTAAGACGGGAAAATGGAAAACTTATAAGAGTAACAATCTAAATAAATGCTATTTTAACCGACGGAAAACAGAAAACCATTATAAAATTCATTAGAACAAAATTAATGTTTCAAATGAAAAACGAAGAAACAAACTGGAGCTGGGGTTTAAAAAGTGGTTTCGCACTTTGAATTTTTATCACGGTTCATTTTTTTATCATACACAAAATAAAGGTCGCAATGAATGAGTCTAGGCGATCGACCATTATTTGTTGTGCAATTTCTTATGTAATAGAACGAGAGATCTTTTGAAGACTCTAGTTATCAAATTTAAATTAAGGAATGCCTTTCCTGTATTCACAAAGACAATGATCAAAGCAAAGATTTTCCGAGAATATTAATTACGTTAGGTGCGCAACTAAGATCTCGCTGTTTTTTTTTAATAAAAACTAGCTGACCCGGCAAACTTCGTCTCGCCCATTTTTGTGTTTAATTTAATAACTTTAAACATTTCAAATTCATTGCTTCCTTGCGATTTCTTTATAGTCTTCAAATGTACGACGAATCGGCCATAGGTTATGATCAAAGTCAAAAGGCAAATCATTTCGGAATGATAACATCCTCGACTTTTGGCTTCTGTACATCACCTCTATTCTGAAAATATCCATATTGAGTGGTATTCGATCATCTTCAGCTGTTTCTCTGGCATCAATCTGATTCCAGAAATACCCATATTGGGTGGCAGTTAGTAATTTTGTTGTTTTCCAGAAACTGAAAGTGGTCAGCTTTAAATACAGAATAGTGTCCAGGGTCAATGCAGGGTTTCTATGCATCATCTCGATTACGGAAATATCTATATTAAGTAATATTCGGTCTTTTACGGCAGTTTTCCCGAAACCAAAAGTCGCCATCTTGGATATCAAAATGGCATTTGGAGACAATTTCTGGCCCCTGAGCGTCATTCTGGTTTAAAAAAAAAACCTATATTTGGTGTTATTTGGTCATTTCCGGCTGTTATCCAGAAACCAAAAGTAGCCATTATACAATTCACTATGGTGTCTGTGGTGAATTTTTGGCTTCTGATTCCGGACATACTCATAGCGGGTGGTGTTTGATCATTTTCGGCTGTTTTCTAGAAACTGGAAGTTGCCATCTTACAATTCAAAATGTTGCCTAAGGTCGACTTGTGGCTTCAGTGCACCATTACGATTCCGGAAATATTCATATTAGAAACCGGAAGTTTCCATCTTAAATTTGAAAATGACGCCGGGAGTCGAGTTTTGGCTCCTGAGCATCGACTCATTGTAGGCTGTTTTTCAGAAAACCTGGCTGAAATATCTGTTTAATTTGTATGGGAGACCTGCTTCCCCTTCCAGAGTACGGAGGAGTATCAAACCACCATAGAAACTTATGTTTGATTTGTATGAAGGCCCTCCCATCCAGAAGTGGAAGGGGCGTCGAACCACCATTAACATATTTTTCGCCCCCAAAAACCTCCACATGCTAAATCAGAATTCACGATTGGTTCTGGAGTTGTGAAAAAATTTGAATTTCATTTGTAGGAAACCCCACCCTTCCAGAAGAAAAAGGGGTGTCAAACTATTTTGGACATATTTGTTACCCCTAAAAATATTCACCTGCCAAATTTGGTTCCATTTACTTGATTAGTTCTCGAGAATGTGCAGAAACTTGTGTTTAATATGTATTGAATTCCTTCCTCTCAGCAGAGGGAGGAGTGTCGAACCATTATGCATGGGCGCAACTGAGGAAAATTTCTAGGGGGGGCTAGTTTTCATGTATGTCACTTAAAAAAGAGAAAAAAGAGTTTGAATATGCTTATTTAATAACGCTTAAAATAGTATCGTAAAAGCAGAAACAAATCACTTAGGGATAGAATCTCCGAAGATGTACTGAATATCTTGAACACACCGTCAACGCCAAGCTCTTTCAGCAACACTGATTCGTTGTTGAGGAGAGCCAGATTTGGTAAACGGCTGGGCAGTGTTTTTTAACAGTTCACCCGTACTAGTTAGATTAAAATAGAGCCCAGTGTGGTTCAAGGCATAATGCCCTATTCCTACCTCCACGTGGTACCGACTGGGATACGAACAACTAAGGAAAAACCGTTGAACCGGTGGGAACTTGGTCGTATGCTGACAGGAAGGGGTAGTTGTTCTCCTTAGAGAGCAGCTTGTCTGCGCGTCTACCCCACAGGCTAGGGGCGGCTCAAACAGCGACTGATCCGGACCGGACGGTTGAACTATGAAATGCGGTGTCTCGCCAGCTACATCTATGGGGGCAGCTCCGTCGCGAGACTAGGCATCGCAGCCCTAGTAAGGCAGCATACTAAAATCAACATACTACGGAGAATCAAGAATTCAAAACCCAGCCGACGAAATAAAGCAGGCATTAGACGAAGCAAATATTTGCTATTTTAATTTTAATACAGAATTTATTTTGTGCAAATAAAAATCGTACCAAAAATAGCAAATATTTGCGTCGTCTAATACCTGCTTAAGGACGACGATTAGAAGCTCATGTACATGTAACAGTAGATCGCTTAACGACCCGGATCCCGGATCGTTGCGCTCCAGGAGCTTTGACGGAAAGGAGAGAAGGTACGGTGGGTTTGTGGCCGCAAGGCACGATAGCTGCTCGCGTAGAGACATCAAGATCGTCGTTGGGGACATGAACGGAAGGAAAGACTTATATAAGCCGGTTATTGGCCCGCACAGCCTGATATGCACCAACTTCGCAGCTTCCCGCGGATTAGCAGTCCAAAGTCCTTTCTTTCCTCGACCAACGTGCAGCAAAACAAATTGACCACGTTCTCAACGACGGCCCGTTCTTCTCAGACATTAAGAACGTACGCACCTATCACGGTGATGATCGGACATTACCATTTCGATACAAAAAACTACAAAACCCTGATATAACCGGTAGTCCTCTACGGAAGTCCTTTTGGTGTTTTCGAACAGAAGGTGCCTATCGGCGAACAGAAGGTGACTATCTACGGTGGAGCACAAGCGGACGACGGATAATGGCGACAGCGCATGAACCATGAGCTACAAGCGCTGCTTGGAGAGAACCCCATTGCACACCTGGCGAAAGACAACAGGTTGCGGTGGGCCGGTCACATCGTAAGAATGCCGGATGACAACCCTGTGAAATCACTTCTCTTCAGCAACCCTACCGGCACAAGAAATTAAAGGGCGCAGCGTGCATGATGGCTCGACCAGATCGAAAGAGACTTGCGAGTGATGAGACGTCTGGGGAACGGGTGAAACACAGCCCAAAACCAAGTAATATGGCGTCTTCTTGATACATCACGAGTCATACAGCTCTCGTCTGACTGGTAAGGTGAGTAAGAGAGCAAGGGTTGAGAATCGATTCTGGGTGCAGAACTAGTTCTTAGCGAATGAATGACGATATCTCAACTTGTGTTGATTTTGATGCTCTGATAAGTAATATGGAACGTAGATATATTGAATACAATCATTCTCTGGGAAATTCTAGGGGGGGCTAAATACCCCCCCTAGCCCCCCCGTAGTTGCGCCCATGCCATAATGGACATATTTGTTACATCTAAAAACATTCACATACCAAATTTGGTTGTATTTACTTGATTGGTTTTCGAGCTTTGCGAAATTTGTGTTCAATTTGTATGGAACCACTCCCTTCCAGAAGAGGGAGGGGTGTCGAACTATCTTAGTCACCTTTCTCGGCCCCTAAAACCCCTATACATAAAATTTTCACGCCGATCGGTTCTGCAGTTTCCAATCCTATATGGATCAGACAGACAGACAGAGCTGCATTTCTATATGTTCAGACCAGCGGTTTTCAACCGGGGGGGAATTCCCCCCTAGGGGGGAATTTAACCGTCGCAGGGGGGGAATCGCGAGTGGAAAAATTTCACATGTAATGGGCTTTTGTGATTGACGGTGGTGCGAAATTTTTTTCATTTTTTTTTTCAAATGTGCTTGTAAACGATAAATCGTCACACACACCTTCACAAGAGATGCTGAATTGTATGCCCGTGTATTGGTGTTCTCCTGCTTCTGCTTGAAACCTGGTCAAAATTAAAGTTTAAAAAGCCTTATATTTTTTAATTACTACAGCTTTTCTTTCATGGTGCCCATAGGGGAGGAAAAGCTTGTAAAAATTATCAAAAGGGGGTGCATGAACTGAAGAAGGTTGAAAACCACTGGTTTAGACAGTTCAACTGATTACCGTGACGGTAGATACCAGTCGAGCGTACTTCTATTTGTATTTAATCTTCGGTGGTAGTTTTTAAAGGATGATTATAAAATAACTGTTGAGATTCACCTGTTTTGAACTGCTGTCATATTATTGTTGTTCATTGCGCCTCCTGCGATCTCATTTCTTCGTTGTATGGAAATTCTATTTTCGTGAATTTTACAATTTTCCTTTGAATTTTCCTAGTTTTCTCGCCGTAACAATTTGCCTTGGACAAAGACGAACACAACAAAACAAAGCCAGCTCAAATCAGACGCTCCGTTGTAAAGTTATGGGCGGTCGCACATATATGTAACTTTATTTTATATATAAGAAGATGCTGTTTTATCTTGCGCTACGCTAGATACAACTTCGTCCCATCTTCCTGGCATAGCCAAGATGCTTAACTTAAGAGGATATATACCTTTTGTAGTTTTCAAAAAATCGAAAAAAAAATATTACATTATCTTGAACTACAACATCTTGATTACATTTTTACAAATTTTCATAAAGATCTGAGCAATAGGGAGAAAGTTGGAGCGATTTGCAACACGCCTCGCCACGGCCGCATAAGCTAAACTTGAAACTTAAAACGCGATTATCTCGGAATAGTGTTTTTCGAAAAATGACTTTGCGGTGATCCTGATTGCGGGAAAACTACGGAACCGATTTCCTTCTTTTTTTTTCTTCAATTTTCGTTATTAAATTCGCCGGTCCTTGAACGATCGCTTTTTAAAACATACAGTTACATTTTGCCACAAAAAAAACTTTTAATCATTTTTTAGCACTCAAAACGTGCATTTTTTGGGAAAAACGTTCCCGTTTGCACTGAAAACAAAATACTCATAAAAGCGATCGTTCAAGGACACGGCACACTTCTAAACTAATGAAATAATACGAGTTTCGCCTTTCTCCTAGAAAGGTATAGCAATCACTTGCAAAACCGAAAGTATAAAAGTGCTCCAAAGGGCCGAATGGCATATATCACCCGACTCAGCTCGACGAGCTGAGCATTTTCTGTATGTGTGTGTGTGTATGTGTGTGTGTATGTGTGTGTGTGTATGTGTGTGTGTGTGTGTGTATGTGTGTATGTGCAGATTTTTATTCTCACTCACTTTTCTCAGAGATGGCTGGACCAATTTTCATGAAATTATTTGCAAATGAAAGGTCTCTTTGTCCCATAAGACCCTATTAAGTTTCATTGTAATCGGATTTTTAGTTTAGAGGTTATGTTTCAAAATTTAAAAATCATGAAACATCATTATCTCAAAAACTACACAACCGATTTGAACAAAATTGATTTCTAATGAATTGGCTACCTGAAAAACTCCTAACTTTTGAATTTCATAAAGATTGAACTTGTGATTCAAAAGTTATGACAAGAAACGTGTTTTGAAGACTACTTAATCTCACTCATGTTTCTCAGAGATGGCTAAACCGATCTTCATAAAATCAGTTTCAAATGGAAGGTCTAGTTGCCCCATAAGACCTTATTGATTTGTTTTGCAATCGAACTATTACTTTGCCTGTTATGTTTAAAAATGAGAAATCCAGCTATGAAAAGGAACATATTCCAAAGACTACTTGAACTCACTCACTTTTCTCAGAGATGGCCGACCCGATTTTCACAAAATTAGTGTCAACTAATAAGTCTAGCTGCCTCGTAACACCCAATTGAATTTTACTGTAATCGGACTGTAACTTCGTCTGTAAAGTACTAAAATGTGAAAATCGCGAAACTTCATTATCTCAAAAACTGCACAACCGATCAATATTATTATCAGATGAGCGGGCTAGTTAAGGGTTAACTGATGAATTATGATTGAACACGTGGTTTCAAAGTTTGGCTGCCCTATACGATCCCATTTCATTTGATTATAATTGAACTTAAGCCACCGTTACGTATTAAATTGTTAATAAAACAATGAAAGTCTATTATTTCACATGACTTATTTGAACATAACTAGTGTCATACGAACGAGTCATCTCTTAAACTTACAAATAACAAACTTCATAACAATTTGATATGTGGCTCAAAAGTTATGGAAAGAAAAGAAATTCAAAGACTATTTAAAACTATACCTGCTTTGATTGATATATTTATGTCGAGGATCTTTTTGAACTGGAAATTTTCTCGACTCAGCACTGGGGCACGGTGTATCGTTGCACTTATCCCACACATGCAAAATGTGCCAGAAACAATATCCAAAATGTTGCCTGAGGTCTGAGGTATTTGTTACCACTAAAAACATTCACCTGCCAAATATGGTTCCATTTAGTTGATTAGTTCGCGAGATGTGCAGAAATTTGTGCAGAAAATTGTGCTTCCATAAGAGGGAGGGGCGTCGAACCATTATGGACATATTTATTACCCTTTAAAACATCCACATGCCAAATTCGGTTCCATTTGCTTGGTTTGTTCTTGAGTTGTGCAGAAATGTATGATTCATTTGTATTGGACCCCTCCTTTCGAGAAGAGGGAGGGGTCTCAAACTATCATAGGAACCTTTATCGGGACCAAAAACCCCTACATACAAATTTTCACGTCGATCGGTTCGGTAGTTTTATTTATTGGATTGAAGCGTTCATGTAAATCTATTTTTACAAATAAAAGTTTGAATGAGAAAGGCTGGGTCTGACCGCTAGGTGGATTAATTTAGGTTTTTGAATTAAGTTGACCCGCTGAGTCTCTATCAGGATCACCGCAAGCCACTGCGAAAAAAATAGTTTCGGGGAAACGGCCGTTTCTCCAGTAATAATTGTTATATCTCAAAATCAAACGTATTTTTTTGTTGTTGATAAACTGTACTTTCAGAAAAATACCACTTGGAAGCAATAAAAATGGTGCTATGCACTTAAAAATAAAGTCAAACTTCCCTCATTTTTCTCGACCTAAAAGGTATATAACCCCTTAATTCCTTGGCTTCAAATGCCTTTGTCCTACCTTAAAGGTGTCTTCAAAATAATTGTTTGTATAAAGGTCCAGCATAATCTCAATGTTCAACAACTATCTAAAGCATTTTATGATAAAATGTTTGGAATTTGAATCAAAGCCGAATTTTTAATTCTCCTTGTTTTCATGTACAAAACATGTATGAATCCTTGCGCAGGGGCAGACACGCTTCATTGCTAACAACAGAGATTCCAGGCACGGATATTAAAAATGATTTCCAGAACAAAATCAAATCCGCAACAGCTGAGAACTGCCGAACGGAACAAAATCAATTCCTTAGAAAGATCAAAGGTGATACAGAAAAATGGACTGACCGACCCTCACACAGAGACCAACAGATTCTCTCCCGGCTTCGAACAGGACATACATTGCTAACACACGGAGGGCTCTATAAAAGCGGTCGCAGAAACAAATGCGACACTTGCAATTACCCACTAACAGTCGAACACATCTTGGTGAATTGTCTAGTTTATCAGGAACTACGAGCAAAACATCAGATCGAGTATTCAATAAGAGATGCCCTCTTCAATGACCTAGTTAAAGAACAACAAACATCAAGTTTTCTACGAGATGGCGAAATCTACGATCACATATAAATTTGTTATATCAGTAATAAGTATCCCCATCAAATGTATATATTAATTCTATTATCACAGAGTGTCGAATGACCACAGGGTTAAAACTACTCTTCAATAAAAGCAATATCTATCTATGTATGAATCCTTAAAAATATGTAGTAATCTATTGCAGCAACAATAAAATTACCAAGATGCTCAACTTTTAAGATCAACGAGAAAACTCATTCCGATTTCTATTGCGAAAAATTACATTATAGCGTCGACGTTATTGGTTTTGATTTCGTTTTTAAACCATAAAATGCTCAGAAGCTTCCGATAATTCACAAATTTCTAGATCATTTTCTGCTTTGAAAACGACAGCAAAACAATCAAATTAATGTGAACCTCAAAAAGCGAAATTCAATATATGGAAAACTGCTGTAACTTATGCTCACCGTATTCTAATATCGGTGTATTGTAACAAACGGAACATATAACAGGGTCAAGACCTTTTGCCCCTTTTTACCCTGTAGGTTCTTAAAGTTATCGACGTAAAAGCTAATAAAGAATTTAAATTTGTAGGGAAAAGTCCGGAAGTGTGCCTCAACGGTTTCTTAGAACGATGTTTCAGTTTGTTAAATGCAACTAACAAAAAATACGTTCGAAAAAACTATATTTTAGATAACTTCTATCAAAAATACTCTACAGATCTGTATCCGATGAAGATAAGAATTTCGTTTAATCAGCATAGTTTCATATCTTTACTTATTTTAAAACTTTGCCAAATAAACCATTACGGAAAAGGCGCTAAGGAATTAAGTTTCTCTTTTTGCCCTCCAATTCACCATTTCAAATGGTATTCGCTCGTTGACAGAGATCTTCGTCTAAACACAAAAGCATGTTGCTTATTTCTCGATACTAGTACAACAAATGTTGTTTTCTTCCTCACATGTATATATTTCATTGATGTTGACCAGGATGCTATAGGGTGAATGTGACATTTTAAATCATTGCAACCGTTACGTCAAGGATTGGAAAAACTAGATGGCTGTAAATCTGGTCGGATGTGGTCCTTTTTCATATAACGCACAGAAAAAAATCGCACAAAAAAATTCGCACAAATAAAATAACCGCATAAAAAAATTCACACAAAAAAAAGTCGCTCAAAACCAGGTTTGACTGTACTCAAGGAGAGATATGCGGAGAGGATGTTGTGAGCCAAAACGACTGTCAAAATCGAAGCCAAAGTAACAAGAAAGGCAACAACACATTGAGAGGTATTACAATCAGGCAAAATAAAGGACGTGTTAATTTTTATACGTTTTTCTTGTTCCATTGCCAAACGATGAATTAAGAGTGCTTCAAAATTGCATTAGCACAGTGATTTTTAACAGAAGGTTGTATGGTTAACAAAATAACGATCAATTGTGGTGAATGTGTAGAGAGAATGAAACGTAAAATTGAATACCTTCACGGTTTTTTCGATGCACTCTTCTATTCTCCAGGACTTGCATCGTCACCACTGGTTATACGAGTCAAATGCAAAAGTTAGTATACATTGCGCAACAGTTGTCATATTGGCGGTTTTGTCATCGCTTATCTCTCTCTGGAGACTCATAGTAGAGGGGGCTCTGGCAGCACGCACAGCTATCGTCAGCACGTGTGAATTGTCTGCTTAGTAAAAGTTTACATTTCAAGTGTTTTTTCATCAGTTTTTTTCTTGCTGAAACTAGTGTGTTTGTTGTGAGTTGTTGCTGCAAGTTGTAGAGGCACTCGAATATGCAATTTTGTTTATTTGCCCAAGTTAATAACCTGTGCAAAATTTCAGCTTAATCGGATATGATTTGGAGGTGCCTCAAAGCGCCTGAAATTTCAGTGTTTTGACCCTCGAAAATTAACATTCCTAATAGAAAATTATGTTCAAGATGCCTAATAAACAGTAAAACGACCACTAGTTTTGTAGCAGCTCAAACTGCAATGTATATATTTTTTTATTATTTTAATGTTTATATCAGTGTATAATATTTTACCTACAGTTTAATAGTTTTTCCTTAACCTCGGCACAAGCTCGGTAGCAAATTATTTATTCCAACACTAGTCTGTCATTTAATTGTATAATTTTAGTATTCAATTTCAGACTTTTAGTATGTAGATTACTCACATTTGTATACAGAACGTCCATCTAATTAGTTAGTCACTAGATTTAGAACCCCTTTTAACACGTGTGTCTTTGCCAACCTAGTTGTAAGTAATATATTAATACTTTTAATAATATAATAATAATTTTATCACTTGATACCGATAAATCTACCGTATGCAACGTTTCTGTAACTGCTTCCTAAACTAATCTAATGTTCACTATATTATTAATTTGCTTTTATCGCTTCTAAATTTCACGCTGCCTCACTTTCTATTGTCTCCTATCTCTCCACTCTCGATGTCAACAATCAATGACCGAATGACCTCCCGCTACTCCAGACCGGCACCTCATAGTTGAAGTTTCTGATCGGGCGTGTGGCGTACAGTCTAGACCCAGTGATGTGAACACACCCCAGCCCGTAACTCCGGTACCCTTCAATGAGGTGTTCCGGATTTACCGTCAAGAACTTCCAGCACTGCTAGGTTTGCCACGCCGCGCCGAAATATGCCTTTGCTTGTCCGTACGTCTGCCTGCCGGACTCTGCCATCTGATCCAACAACTACTTCCTCGACTATACCTCTAGTCCAGCTTTTGCGGTTTTGACCATCTACCACAAATACGAGGTCTCCTTTTTCCAGTTTTTTGTTATCTAAAAACCACTTCGTACGTTTGTTGATCGTGGGTAAGTACTCCTTATACCAACGCTGCTACATCTGATCCGCTAAGTACTGAGACCGTTTATAAGCGTCTCGCAATGCCTTTGCAAAATTCATTGAACCTTCCACATAAAAGTCAGTTGACTTTACGACACCTCGAAGAAAGTGATTAGGAGTTATCGCCGCTGAGTCCTGGGATATGTACGTTAGTGGTCGGCTATTTATCATGTCTTCCGCTTCGGCTAGGGTTGTCAGTAGAACTTCATCCGTCAGCCGACACCCATCGTCGAGTGCTTTCATCGCTTCCTTCACAGACCTAAGCATCCTCTCCCAGATGCCACCCATGTGTGGAGTCCCGGGGGGGTTAAAGTTCCACTTCATCACGCTGTCAACTAGCGAATCTGCACATTCCATATTAATTCGCTTAATCCAGGCTATTAATTTCTTACTAGCTCCCTTAAAATTTGTCCCATTGTCCGAAAAGACTTCATCTGGAATTCCCCGCTTACCAACGAACCGTCTGATGGCCATCAAACATGCTTGTGTCGTTAGAGAGTGTACAACCTCCAAGTGCACTGCACGTACTGCCAGGCATGTGAACAATGCGACCCATCGCTTTTCTTTCCTTCGATTAACAGCAACTTCTACAGGACCCAGGTAATCTACACCAACTGCATTGAATGGACGTAGTGATTTTGTTATTCGTTGGACCGGAAGTGGAGCCATCATTGGAATTTCGGCTTGGCATCGATTTACCTTACACCATACACATTCTTTCATAACTTGTTGGATTTCTGTTCGTAATTTAGGGACATAACATATCTGACGAAGCTCTATGAGAACCGTTTCTCGATTTGCATGTCCAAATTTTTCGTGAAAGTGTTGCACTAACCGTTTAGTCACTGCGTGCCCTTTTGGAAGAATAATCGGAAACTTCATGTTGAACGGTATTTTGTTCGACTTAGCCAACCTACCATTCATCCGAATCACGCCACACTCGTCTAAAATCGGTGAGAGTTTATATAAAGGGCTTTTCTTCCCAATCTGCATCGGTTTCTGATCCGATTTCAGCGTTTTGTTTCCTTGAAGTATCATTACTTCATCAGTAAACGCCTCCAACTGCGCTTGTCGCCACAAAATGTTCTCCGCTTTCAACATTTCGTCCTGCTGCAATGGTTTCTGTACTACGTGGTACTTTGCCTTCAAAAGCCCTTTGTGCTTGTCGGTAGCGATCATCGTGTGTAATGGAACACCTTTTTTCTTGCGTTGCAGATTTGCTATGAATCTAATGACGCAAGCTGTGATCCGAACCAATTTATGCCAGCGCCACGTGACGTCTACATTAATCACAGATTCTGGAAACTCCATCACATCATGATGTAAAAAGTGCGCCTTCATTTCCTCCGCCGTGTTTTCTATCGGCACTCGTTCCCGCGGCCAGCAATCCTCCGGTTTGTATAGAAATTTTGGCCCCTTAAACCACTCTCCTTCTGACTCTAAAGGTGGACCATGTCCCCATTTTGTTAGTGCATCAGCTTGATTTAATCGGGACGGAATCCAGCGCCAATCTGTTGCATTGGTTGTCTCTAAAATTTCACCTATTCTAAAGGCGACAAATTGTTTATATTTCCGTTGATCGGAACGTAGCCAGCTTAGAACTGTTTGCGAATCCGTCCAAAGAACGCAGCGATTGAAAGAAAGTGAGTGGTTGGTTTTGATAGTTTGAGACAGTTTTGCACCGAGGGCAGCTCCTCTTAGTTCTAGCCTAGGAATGGATTGCAACTTGACTGGTGCTACTTTTGATCGAGACATTACCAATGAACATTTAATTGTGTTTCCTACTGACATGCGAGCGTATGCCGCGCAACCATACGCGTGACTACTGGCATCCGTAAAAATGTGTAGCTCCAAGTTGTCAATGTTCGAGGATCTTGTCTTTCCAAAGTATGAACGCGGAATATGGATACGTTCTACCAATGGCAATAGCTCAATCCATTGCTTCCACAAAGTTAAATTTGTGTTATCAATTTCTTGATCCCAGTCGCAGCCAGTTCACCACAACTCCTGAATCAATATCTTACCATGTATAGTGAAACATGAGAGAAATCCCAGTGGATCAAAAAAACCCATAATGCAGCTTAGTACGATGCGCTTTGTTGGGCTCTTACGACCTTGCAAATATTCCTGAAGATCTTCACGATGTTTTGTCGAAAAGGAGAAACGGTCTTGCGCTGAGTTCCAAATAACACCTAGTACCCGCTCATTCCCTGTTTCTTTGTCTTTGTTGAAATGGACATTTTGCATGGGTTTCTGTTCCCCAAGACTGTTGAGAACTGTGTCGGAATTGGAAACCCAATTGCGAATTTCGAACCTCCCCTTTGAGTGAATTAATCTCACTTGCTTTGCGCGCAGGATTGCTTCTTCGACGGTATCTACACTGTCGAAATAGTCATCAACATAGTGTTTTTGAATAATCGCTTCGTTGGCTTCAGGATACTGTGCTGCAAATTCCATCGCATTTCTGTTCTTTACATATTGGGCTGAACAAGGAGAGCTTCTGGATCCGAAAGTGGCAACATCCATCACGTACACCTTGGGTTCGTCTCTGGGGTTCAACCGGAAAACAAATCTTTGCACCCGTCTGTCAGCCTTGCGAATCTGCATCTGATGGTACATTTCGCGAATGTCTCCGCCGAAAGCAATTGGACCACATACATCTGTATGCACCAGGTCCAGGATGCGACGAGCTCTATGCTCTGTTGCTTTAGGAAAAGAATTTCTCGTAAGCTTACCTTGCAGACAGTGCTCACAGACTTGTCGAATTCCGCAGTCTTGCAATTTCAAACCTTTACTAAGCTTCTTGGTTTTAATTTGCTCCAACACAGCCGGATCACGATGTCCAAAACGCCGATGCCAGGTGTGCTGACAATTCTGCAAATGTATAGCTACTCTGCCTAGCTTTGCATTCTGCGCTTCCTTCAGTGCATACAAGTTTCCACTAAGCGCCGCAACAGCTACCACTTTTCCTTTTTGATCTGCAACGATACACTCTGCCTCGTTGAATTCTACCCGAAATCCTTTTTGAGCCAGTTTCCGAACTGATAAAAGGCCACTATCCAAATTCGGAACAAAAAGAACTTCCTCGAACGTTATTTCCCTGATATTTCCTTTATCGTCAACAGCATTGACCGTCCCTTCGTCGATTCCAGCAGATCTCGTGGCTGAGCCATCAGCCAACGCAACTTCTATCTTCACGGTTTCATCAAGCTTCCGGAAGAACGATTTACTGCATGTCATATGACTGGAGCATCCACTGTCAACGTACCAGGACTCTTTAAATCGATTTCCACCAACTGTGAAACAAATCGGGCTTTCATTTTCGACGACTTGTTTAGCTTTTCGTTGTTCATCATGGTTGTTATTTTTATTTCCATCTGCATTTCGTTTCTACTGCAACAATCTACAATTTTTACGGAAATGTACGGGTTTTCGGCAATGGAAACATACTTTTTCTCTGCGTTCCTTACTGTGCAATTTCATTACACGTTCGCCGGATTCACCATTTTTCTCCTTCCTTCTAGGTGCTCACCAAGCAGCTTCTGCTTTACCAATTCGATAGTTTGTTCCTCATCCTTACGATTTTCAAGTGTGGTTACCAACGTATTGTATGATTCCGGTAAACTACGATAACAACTGAGCTTTTCGAAAAATTCTTCCAGCTCATACAGATGTTTTTCCATATCTGCTCCATCCTGAAGATTCAAATTAGTAATCCGACGTAAAATTGATACACGTGACGCCATCGTTTTCTTTTCATGAAACGCTTTCAGCTGCTCCCACGCCTCCCGTGCTGTAGCAGCATTTTTCACCAAGTTCAGCTGGCTGTCCTCGATCAATAAAACAATCGTTGCCATCGCCTTTTGATCCTTCAGCGTCCAAACGGGAGTAACTGGTTCGGGTTTCACTTCACTAATCGCTGACCACAATTCATCCCGCTTTAAAAGCATCTCCATCCGCATTTTCCATATCGAGTAATTGGAATTACTGAGACGAGCAAACAACAATTTTTCAGCCATATTTGGTCAAACGCGACGAGATAAACAAACAGTTCAATAGTTTTTTTTTTGAAACCAACCGAGTAGACAGCGTAACTACTAAAATTGTATCACATCACCGCGATTTTATGCGGATGATACACAGCCAATTTTTCACTGCAACGCCGAATGCGTGTCGTAAACGCCAACTGGCTGATGTAATAATACAATGTGCGCTATGAAAATTCTACTCAAAACGTTTCGCAACTGAACTTCCTCTTCATGCAGCGGGCCTATAACCTGTGGAAAGTAAAACCGCTTTCCACAACCTTGCGCAGGAACATTAAGACCAAACCAATGAAGGCTTATTCCGGACACTCGTGTTTGGAGAAAGACAAACTAAGAACAACAGAGCTAGATCGAAACACGTCTTTATTGCAGTGAGGTATAACATGGAATGTCAAATGAAACTATCTCTTCGCGTAGTGAACCATAAACAGTGGCGGCGTGACGAAAGATATTGCCCCTACCAACGACATTTTGAACTAAATTTTTCATTAGGGATGTCCATTTTCTTTGAACACTTGAGGTACACCTAAATCATGTCCGATTGAGCTGAAATTTTACACAGATCATTTTTTAATGTCAATAAACAAAATGTACATGGTTGGTGATATGACCATTTTCGCTGCCACCCTAGTGTTGATTTTGAGCTCATACCCAGTAAAAATATTCTTACGCCGCACTTAAAGTGCAGGAAAATATCCGGAGTGTAGATTGCAATATCGGGTTTTCTTTCTGCCGTTTTTTCGATTTTCATCATACATGTTTTGTGCGTTTGCTTATGAACATACATTCCCCGTACATACACTTGCAAACGTGTACAGACCATTTTACGAATTGGTGAGGTAGGATACATGAAATTTTCTAATGTTGATGTTTTTACGTGCGTTATGCCAGTAGTTCCATGTTTTCTGTTAAATTTTTTTTTTTTGAAATTCATATTTAATTCAGTTTTGAAACGTCTCGTAAAATGGTCTATAGCCATGTAGGGTCGTTTCTGTTTCGCTCGACCTGTGAATCGTATCTCGGTGCTCCGATGTTTCCACTTTTTGTCGATAACGTTCGTGGTTGTGTGTGAACGTGTGGATGATCAGTTTGGATGACTTTATGCGGTGAATGGTTGTAAAAAGGAGTGACACATCTGTGCAAGAGCTACAATGTTGTTGTAACAACTTATTTTAATTCATGTTTTTTTCCGCAGAAAGGCGCAGAACAACAACTATTGATGTATCATGGATAAGTCTCATAAATGTTCATTACTTCTTTTGGGAACACAATATAACGGACAATTTCCATATGGTTTTTCTATTTCTGTTATTTTCTTGCGATTTCTACGTTAAAAATTTGAAAATTTCAGTAATGGAAGGCAATTGACCGAGATTCCTGTACATGCCCCAATACTTGTTATTGTATTTTATAATTCATTTTTATTAATCTCACATTATATGTATATGATCATATCTATATTTTTACATAAATCGCATTGAATCATAGCCATACTGCCATAATCGCATATTTGTAACATTTGTAAAATTGGTTGTGCGAGCAATTCGCACTCTTATATTTTGACCTTAAATGCTAAGTTCCCAATATATCCTTGCAAATAGACACTTTATTAAACTTTGTATCATAAAGAAAGCACTACTTTACGCAATGTATACATTAAATATTACTTTTGAAGTCAAATTGGTTGAAATTTTTGCAATGATACATTTATGCTGTCACTTTCAAGCTACTTGGAATTTATCACAGAGGAAATAAAAGTTTTTCATGTATACAACAAGCATGAGCTGAACATCAGAAACGTAGTGTGACAATTATGCGGTTATTTACGCTATGTGACAAAACAACTTGGTATTTTTTACGACTTTTTTCACACAAACATAAGCATATTTTTTCAGATGGAAAAAGTACATACTATTCTAAGTATTTCCCAATAAAAAGCACGAAATCCATAAAATGTCGAATGTTACAATTATGCGATTACAGGCAGCATATCACTTATCAAAGTGAATCCTGATCAAAAACCCACCCCACTAACAAAAACTCCCTCCCTTGATCTTTGTAGGGATGTCTCCAACAAAGCAAAGACTACATTCTAACATCACTTTCTTAATTTAGGTTTCGTGCAGCACTGGCACAACTCGAAACTCACAGTTCCAAGAAAAACAGGATTGAAATAGTAGGAGGGTGGTATCCAAGACACGACCGCATAGTTGACGTAGGACTACAATAGTTTTATATTTGCTTTTGAGGCTCTGTTTGATTTGAGTTCGTTTTACTTTTGGCACGGTTCGATTTTGGCACACATGTGCCAAAAATGAGCGAGTTTGTTTAATCACATTTTGTAGTTTTCATGATTTATTTTAACCAATGTAAGCTCAACATCTTCCAAAAGAAAAGTATTTTGGTTCTGTTTGTTGCCGAAGCAGATAACCGGGATAGGTGAAACGTTTCCGGAGATATGACTGGAATATGTTCCGGCAATATAGTGTATAAGTAAAGCAGTACTATGTTTCTAATCAATCGGGTGGTAATACCAAGTATCTAGGTCGTCAGCCGTAATTCATCAAGCGACACTTCAAACGACTTGGAACTAAAACTAGTTCATGGGGTCTGTATTTTGGTTATTTATTTGCAGCACTCTCTTTTAGAAGAAATATTATTCTTTTTAACATTGATGAATATCTTTCATTCTAATACAGTCAATTTCCCCTAATACGCGAAAAGGCAACCTTCTATACAATAATAAATTGAGTACGATTTAGTAAAAATTAAACTTCCTTTTATATCTATTTTATTATATTGTGGAAGATGTTTCACTCATCGATCACAAAGCGGCAAAGATGTCACATTTTTTTTCCTGCCAGTTACAAGCTCATGGAAAAAATATCGATAATGAATTACAGTTCTAAGTAGAAAATGTATATTCACAGAAAATTCAAAATGGACATAGATTTTTATGAACGTGTTAACATTCAATTCAGGTTAATTTAAACATTTTATCAGTATACAGAATCAATCATAAAAACCTAAATTAATCCACCTAGCGGTCAGACTCAGCCTTTCTCATTCAAACTTGTTATTTGTAAAAATAGATTTACATAAATGCTTAAATCCAATAAAAGTATATTCACTCTTTGGGTTCTAAAATATTGATGTTGTAATTGAAGTATAAAATATGAAATTTGACGTAATGTTTGTGCTTAAGAAATAGCGAAATAAAAGAAATGACTCTTAATTTCGAACAATTTAATCACGAGCGATACCGGGAACGTTCAGATAGTACGATATCACATTTAAATCATGTTGAGGCCATATATATTGATCAAAGCAGGTATGGTGTTGAATAGTCTTTGAATTTCGTTTCTTTCCAAAACTTTTGAACAGCATATAAAATTGTCATGAAGTTTGTTATTTGTAAGTTTGAGAGATGACTCGTTTGTATGACACTAGTTATGTTCAAATAAGTCGTGTAATACTTGAGATAATAGACTTTCGTTGTTATACAAATTAAAACATAACGGTTGCTTAAGTTTGATTACAATCAAATGAAAAGGTAACGTATAGGGCAGCCAAACTTTGAAACCACGTGTTCAATCATAATTCATCAGTTAACCCTTAACTAGCCCGTTTATCTGATATCAGTATTGTTCAAATCGTTTGTGTAGTTTCTATACACTACAGACGAAGTTACAGTCCGATTACAGCAAAATTCAATAGGGTGTTATGAGGCAGCTAAACCTTTCATTTGATACTGGAAATCGGGATAACCATCTCTGAGAAAAGTGAGTGAGTCCAAGTAGTCTTCGGAATATGTTTCTTTTTATAACTGGATTTCACATTTTTAAACATAACAGGCCAAGTAATAATCCGTTTGCAAAAAAAATCATTAAGGTCTTATGGGGTAACAAGACCTTCCATTTGACACTGATTTTATGAAAATCGGTTCAGCCATCTCTGAGCAACGTGAGTGAGATTAAACAGTCTCCAGAACACGTTTCTTTCCATAACTTCTGAACCACATGTTCAATCTTCATAAAATTCAAAATTTAGGTAGTTTTTTAGGTAGGTTTATTTTACCAATTTTGTTCCAATCGGTTGTGTAGTTTCTGAGATATTGATGTTTCGTGATTTTTACATTTTGATACATAACTTCTAGAAATCAGATTACAATAAAATTTAATTGGGTCTTATAGGGCAACTAGACCTTTCATTTTCAATTGATTTCATCGAAATCGTTTCAGCCATCTCTGAGAAAATCGAGTGAGATTGGGAGAGCGTCACACACACACATACACACACATGCAGAAAATGCTCGGCTCGTTGAACTGAGTCGAGTGGTATACGACATTGGGCCCTCTTGAGCACTTTTATACCTTTAGTTTTTGCAGTGATTGCTATACCTTTCTAGGAGAAAGGCAAAAAGTGAAATGATAGAAATGACTCTTTATTCCAACTTCAATCCCGAGCAAGGCCGCAAACATTGAAATAGTACAATATCAAATTTAAATGATGTTGAGGCCACATATATTTATCGTAGCTATAATTTTAAACAGTCTGCGGGTTACGTTTCTTTCTATAACTTTCAAACCACATGTTTAAACATTATGAAATTCATTGTTTAAGGGTTTAAAAGCCCATTAATTTGAATTCAACTATGTTCATAGCAATTTTCACATTCTGACGCAGCGCCAAAACTAAAAGTTTGATTACAGTGAAATTCAATAGCAACCTAAGCGGCAAATAGACCCTTCATTTGACACCAAGATAGAAAGAATCGGTCAGACCATCTCTGAGAAAAGTGAGTGCGAAAAAAATGTGCACATACACACGTACACACCCACACTCACACACACATATACACCTATACATGCATATATGCAGAAAATGCTCGATTCGTCGAGCTGAGTCGAGTAACATATGACATTCGGCCATTTGGATCACTTTTCTACCTTTTAATATGCCAGTGATCGTTAG
Organism: Wyeomyia smithii; assembly: GCF_029784165.1. Lineage (NCBI taxonomy): Eukaryota > Metazoa > Arthropoda > Insecta > Diptera > Culicidae > Wyeomyia > Wyeomyia smithii. Next base: position 93,272,212 of record NC_073696.1, read on the forward strand.
GAGAAAGTCAATATGTTTACTTTTATTATGTGATTTCACATCTTTATGAACAACGGACAAAGTTACAATCCGATTGCAATAAAATTCAATAGCAACTTATGGCGCAACTAGAGCTTTCATTTGCAATTAATTTTATGAAAATCGGTCCAGACATCTCTGAGAAAAGTGAGTGAGAAAAAAAAAGATGCACATACACACACACACACACATACATACATACATACAGAAAATGCTCAGTTCGTCGAAAGGGGTCGAGTGATATATGACATTCGGCCATTGTGACCACTTTTACACCTTTGGTTTTTCCAGTAATTGCTATACCTTTCTAGGAGAAAGGCAAAAACTTTATCTATTCCAAGCTACCAAAGAACAACGAAGATACCATATTTGAAAATCATATGTCTGTTATCTTCAAAAATAAATAGAGCTAGACTGATGCATAACATTTGCCTCAGCAATTAATGTTTGCATAGTATTGTTCAATTACAAGTAAGGTTAAGGAAAGTAATATTTTCTTGTTGATGCTAATGCAAAACAAAGAAAATAAATTGAAAAATACAAGTACAATTGTCGGAACTCTAATATCAAGATGAAATTAATTTGGTTTTCCCCTATACCGCCACCGCGGGATGCGACTAGAATTGTCATATTGAACTAAATTCATTTAGCTAGCAGCATTTTGGTTTTCTATTGACCTTTAAATACCCTATATTTAGTTTTTTAATGAATCTGAGAAAAACAGAGTGTACAGTTCAAAAATAAACAACGCATTTTATCTATACAATGCACCAAATTTTTCATACACTGCGCTATCTGCCTCTACCGACACGTTCAGCATTTTGTTGTCCGCGGCGGCGCAACGTATTTTGCGGCACACGAATAATTATATTAAATTCTGATATTTGCTACTATACGTAACAAGAAGAAGAAGATGACAATTCAAACGGCAATTTGATTATGTTTCAGATCGCAAAACAATACCTACGCATTAACCCAACACGCCTCACTGTGCGTCGGCAATATAGTCTTCGGTTGGCTTCGCTGCACACAAATGAGTATCGAGTTCTTCTGCACTGATAGACGACGAGTGACCAACGCTCTATTCATTGCTCGGGGCAGTACTGTTGCCTGTGCCAGCATGTTTCCCTTCAAGACATCAGTTTTAATAACATCCTTACAGCAGAACGTAAAACTGTCTGATAGTGGAGGTGGTTACGAACTTTCCGAAAAAGCATCACCTTCAAGACATCAAAACAGTCTAGGCTTGTGGAAGCAAACATTAGTTGACCTATTGAAACGGGGAGATTCTGTCAATTTTTTTATATCATAGCAGGCAGTTGGTGTCTAAGCATGAAGTCTGTGTCAGACGTGCTTGAATGTGATGTGTACATTGTTTGTGAAACTTTTATGAAATTTTCACTGTTTAACTATGAAATGATAATGATAACTGAAGAATCACAAAATTGTCCATCATTTTATCAATCCAACGACATATTGATTATTGTGGTCCATCGTATGGTTACATCAGTATTAACGTTTGAAATCTTTCATTCCGACGTTACACCTTGGTTTTAGTTTTCACAGAATGTATCTAGATATAGTGCGGTTAGACGTAGTCCTACGTCAAAATTAGCATTTAAAATTACCTTTAACACATTCACGAAAACTATGAGCATGTTAAAATTTCTTTTTTACCATCTTTGGAGCATGTTTTTGATTTGAATTTCAAAGACACATCAAACATCTTGAAACAAGTCTTTGTGAAATAAAACTTAACCGTATTTGGCATCGTTTGACATGCCGCTGTTGCACGAAACCGACGATATCAATATCTGACTGTGAGGACGTGGCCGGCGCCGTTATTGGTCTACACAGTAAAAAAAATACATTTCTTTAAATGCACATAAATGGAGCATTGAAAACCATGTAATATTCCGTGTGGCATTCAGGGTCGGCGGTTGATGTGGCTTGTGTGGGTAGTAGTACTCACTCGGAAACTGTCTCTGTGGGTACTTACCCACACGGAATTATCGGACAAAACCAAAAAAAATGTAATGTTTCCTATGTTCAAAACTTTAAAATGCCGCGCGCATGTGAGAGCGACAGATTTCTTGAGTATCGTTGTGCGAGAGGGTATAAAGCTACAGATTTATGTACAGTTGTAAAGTTACTTAGAAAAATCACAGGAGGGTTGTGTGCAAAGCCACGACCGCAAGGTTGAAGTAGAATACTTTTACACAGCTCTACTTACGGCTGTAAATTAACCTACGGCCTGCGTATCGGTTCGCGACGGTTATCGCATTTAGCTTGGCAGAGGCCTAATGCGCACGGCCAACACAATAGAAAGGTGTTTTCGCATTGAAAATTAGACACGGCTTTACTGGAGTAAGTGTTGGCAAATGCATCTACCGCTAATACCGCCGCTATCGTACGAAAAATGACGCGCGTCTAAGAACACCCGAACTGTTTCGCCGTGCCGCTTCCATTTACTTCCTTATTACATCGGCCTTAGGGAAGAACCGGCTGCACCTACCGCTGAGGTTGTTACCATACTGCTACTGGTACCCAAAGCTATTAACTCTTCAAATTAAGTGTTTTATTTGTCCTCAAAAGAACAATTGTTCAATTCCATATCGGATATGATCGCATCTCTGTAATATTACCGACAGTAATATTCTTCTAAGCAAAATGATCCTACTTTTCCATTAGAGGAAGTGCCGGCTGATGTACCGCAAAAATCTCGCCCGATCACTCGCGTTGGCGTTCAGCCTGGCAGAGGCCTGAGACGTGGTGACCAACCACAGGGCAAGTGATTTGTTTAATTTGAAGGCAGCCATAGGTGCGACCCGCTGCTATGGTCTGTTACTGCTGAGTGCCGATATCTGCTGTTACTGCTGTCAACGTTGTGGACGGTCCATCCAGTTCACCTTCCGACTAATGAATGTAGCTAGTTTTCCCAGAAACACATTTTTATAGCCGAAGGGTGCTACGTAATAGGCCACGCCTTTCAGTTCAGGTTTACCATTTCCTTATGTTATTTAGACGAATTATTCCACAATTCGCATATGATTTTTGAATCCAGCGAATAAACACCGATGGTGCTCTCACACACGCAACGGTTTTAACCCGTATCTTATTGCGGTTTGTAACATCAAGCGATTTCGTTTGCTCGCTGTTGCGTGTTGCATCATGTTGCAACTTGGCAACTGGGAGACGACGAAATTCTGTTACTGCTGATTGATTGAATCGACTTCATATTAGCTCTGCATAGTCGAACTAACTGTCTTTGTGAATGCGGTCTAACAGGGCAGTTTGTTATTCAAAGTTGGTCATGCTGATCGCAGCCTTTGCGCTGCCCCTACAGTGGGGAGTTTACTAAATAAAGTGAAAGCAAAAATAAGAACAACTACAACAGAATTTGATTGCGGTGCGGTATTTTATTTATTTTAAAACTATTCATCACATATAGGTAAAATTTGAAAAAAAAACTATCTTATTTTGTTGAATATAAATCATCTTATTTTATTTAAAACTATTCATCACATATAGGTACACTCTTTAGACATATTTATATGTTCCAAGAGTTCTATTTTTCGCCTTTCCAAAACAGCCTAAATATAAAAAATCGGTTGAAAAATAATGAAATAATAAGAAATGTTTAATACATAAAAATGTGAGCTAAGGTAAAAAACAGGGTTCTGACCATAACTAATAATTTTTGGGGTATTTGAAAAACTTCAAGTAAATGCGCAAGTAACTTTTGACTAAAGCTACAACCCACACTTAGTCACATCGAAAGTTTTTGCATTTTTTCATCATTTGTAGCACCGTGAAATAAATGTGCGATAGAAGCCAAAAATTTTGGTTTTCTTTATAAAATATATAACTTAGCCAAATATCAACCGATTTCCACAAAACTGCTTTTATTTGATACGGAATTGAATATACTTTCGAAATTATAGTGTATTTGTGGTATGTTTCTTACAAAAATAGACGGCAAATTCAAAATTAAATTGAAAAATTGCGTGAAAAAGTCTATAAAATTGGATATAAACTCAAATAACTTAACATGTTTTATTGAAATTAGAACAAACCTGTATATATTTTGAAAGCTCTATTTGTCCTCTTTCTAAAACTGCTTTAATATTGAAAATCGGTTCACAAATGACTGAGTTAAAAAAAATTATATTCGCTGAGGTCCAAAAACCGTATTTTGACCATAACTTCAGATTTTGAAGGTGTTTGGAAAATTTCTAGTATGAGCGAATGTTACACTCAACAAGACCTACAACCTACACTAGGTCACTTCAGAAGTTCTTGCCTTTTTTTTTCATTTGTAGCACAGTGTTATTTGTTTATTTGCCTTGAAAAAAGCATTTTGCGGTACAAAATCGGTTACTGATTACAACTTTGGAGCTGCTTTAACATTGGGGGAATTAAGAAACACGGACAACATGCACTGTGGAAGCTATTTTACAGTCAGTAAATTCGACGAGTGCGACAGATTTAAATTGCTAGGATGCAACACAGAATGCTTGCTTGCGTTGACAAAAATTATTAACTTTCAATGACTTGTTCATTTGCCTTGAAAAAGGCATTTTGATTTCCAACATTGGATTTCCCGATGGCAATCTTCATGTTGCCCCAACACGGGGGGAATAATGGCTGTCTGGCGACACACGCTGAGAAAAACCGCGCTGCTCCTGAGACGTGGTGACCAACCACAGGGCTAGTGCTGCTGCTAAGGAAGGACGACTGCGGTTGTCGCTGTCTAGAACTATTATGAGCGGCTCCAGCTGAAACAGGCTCTCATATAGGTCAAATAGCATGTTTTCAAATGCAAGGTATATGATCCTGTCGACCGTGCTTGGGAAGCAAGCATAAAACGACCAATCAGAGGTCGAATTTTTCGTTTTGACCAGGCTTGACTATTTTAAATAGTACAATAGTTTGAATAATAAAATTACAATTATCTTATTTTGGGAAGAATCTTAGAAGATTTTCCAGTCTATTGCTGCAAGAACGAAGGAAATCCATCGAATACTAACCGATTTATTAGCATTTGAAATTGGACATATTTTTCACTTTTTTCGGTTTTAGATTTTCATTTCACATCCCTATGTAGCCGAACTTACTGAGAGAAGTATTCTACTTCAAAAAGGATCTTCTTCAAAGCGTTCCTGAATTCGTTTGTTTTCTCTGATCAGTCACGACAATACCAAGATTGTTATAATGAAACAAGTTTTTTCTGATTTGCGCCGAATCAAAAACTATTAAATACTGCATTATATACCCATTCTTTACTACCCACTCGGGAAAATAATGTGACGCCGGTCCTGGTGGCATTATATTCACATGCAATATAATTGAATATATTGTTAATTTGCATGCTTATTTATATTCAAAGCTTTAAGTTTATATCACTTAACGTACAAATTTACATGGTTTAAAACGATTCTGTATTGTGCATTATTAACAGTGTGAAATTATATATGTTTTTCACTTTATGTGCTAGAAACCGTTATGTGCTTTCATTCGTATTAATTGTAAATTTAATTTTTTGGTACTGTGTATAATAAATCGGGTTATTGAATGATGCACAGTGAGAAGGAATTAGCACTCCCAGTTGTTTTTTCAGTTGATTCATTGTGCATCTTGAGTGGCTCGAACCCATCACGGAGTAGCAACCATTCATATGTACACTCAGAATTAAGCTAAGCTAAAACAGTGTTGCTGGAGACTCATAAACTAGCTATTATAAATGTTCATAAATTATGATACAAAAGTATTCAAGGCACAGTCTTAAATTTCGTTTCCTGTGGTTGGTGAATTTTTTTCCGATTTGAATTTTGTTTTGAATGTTATGTCTTAAAAGATCTGTTCAAAATGTAAAATCAATTTAAAATTGGAATGAGTTCATGTCACTTACTAACATTAATGCATTGGCTTCAATGATAACAAGATTTATTATTAGAGGTTAATAAAGCTTGAATCTGAGTTTGATTGACTACCACCGCTTGTCACTACACAATATCAATTTCGTCTCAAGAAGTCTGAAGATTGTGATTTAATTCGATAACCATTTTCTGATAAATAGTGTTTTCGTTTAAGGTGTAACGGTGTCGAAGCCACTACCAGCCACAATTTTGAATTTTCAAAAGCACACGACTCGGGAACAGTTAGCGCGTTGGCTGTGAAAACGCTTTTTTATGCTTGCTTCACTGCAGCACAGGTGACGTATTAACTAATACCTAGTCTTACGAAAATACGAAGTGGTGGCTTAAAGTCAACCATTTGTGGCTTCAACACCATTTCACCTTGAATGCGAACAAAGTATTCTCCTTTATTATTATAGCTCCTTTAGATCAAAAACGGAAACTTGCTCACTGGGACACAGGTGAATAAACTCGAATGTAACTGAATTAGATTTGGCTTACTTACACCAACTGGCTGGCGTCCTGCCGAAGATCTCCCCCTCGTCCGGGTTCCACAGGAACAGCTGGCAGTTCTGCCAGGCCGTTTTGTCGCTCGGCGTCCGGTAGTACTGTTGGAATTGATCGAACGGTTCTTCTACCTTTTTCGGCATTTTGGGTGATGATTGGTCGGCTTCGTAGGTTCTCTAATTCGATTTCACGTCTAGGGGAAAGAAATGGGGTTTCCATGTACGGTCAGTGGATGGGGGGGCATAAGGCACAGGGGAATCGTTTTCTTAGTTCGTCTAGTTTTGGATTTTCCCAAGCAGACTGGGAGCATTACTGGTTGCTGTGCGGCGAAAGTGTGGAAAATATTGCATAAACTATGTGGGCATGTGGCTTTGAATTGTAATATTCGAAGAACTGGGACACGAATGTTTTAGCCCGGCTGAGAGTGGTGGAGCATTCGATAGCATCATGCAGACCAGATCCGGGCGCCTGTGAGTCTCGAAGCTGTTTACGAGTTTGGAATTTCCTTTGCAACGAGAGCCGCTGCTTTTCTCTTCAGCTTTCTGGCGCTGCTGCGTATTGTCTTTTGAATACTTAACTAATTAGGTATATTGAGCAATAAAATAGTGACGCGATGTTAATATAACTAGAAGGGTGTTGAAGAATTTCGGTTAAAAGATTACGTGCATATATGTACAGCAGTATATTGCTGTTTGAACGTTTTTATTTGCTCTCAATCTTAGAGCCTCAGTAAAACGTACGGTGGTTGATGAGCATTTTTGATCAGCTGACTGCTGAAGTTACTAAATAATTTAAACTCGTTGAAACTTTCATCGATTTATTGTACAATATCGGGCTCTAAATCAAGATTATCGACAACTAAAGACCTATAATTAGTGGCGAATTTTCATTATTTTATGCTTTTTAAATGAACTTCGAGAGAAAAAACGTCTTTTCAAGAGCAAGCTTTTTTTCTCCCTTTTTTGAAAATCAACGATCACTGCCGAATAAAAAACAGAATCACATTAGAACATCTGTGGAGTAATTCCGGAAAACATAACTTTTATTAACCAAATCCCGTAAGAGTGAAAATGACTGAAAATTGGAAGTATTACTAACTTATCATTTCGATAGTAATAATATGAAAACCAAAACTATCATTTTTATTTTCCCTGTCAAACACTGTCAAATACGTTCTTTAGTAACTCAAGCGGAATTCTTGAGGGTATTCATTGGCTTATTTGCAAAAATTAAATTCTCATTAATATGTGTCACCTGTCTATTAGAATTTATGTTTGCAAAAAAAACTTTAAGATGAAAAGAAATCTAATTGACCAGTATCTTGATATTTCAGCTGGAATCTTTCCAGGACTCGAAATTATAGCTACTTAGGCGTTTGGGCGAATCTTTTACATAAATCGAATCCTTCTGTGACAATTTTTCCTAGTTAAACTATCACCTTATCACTTTTCACTGCCACGCATTATGCAACTCAATTAATGCCACTTTCGCCGCACAACCTGCTCCGCCTGATCCATAGGATCACTTTAGATTATCCTTGCACGAAGCTGGACCTCATTACCAGTGAATCTTGCAGCAGCCGATCACGTGACACAAAAAACTTGCACTGCTACCGAACCGAAGACGTTTCACTCCGCGCACGGTCAGCCAACGACTAAGACGGATCGTAGCTTCACGACATCCGAACTGTCCTAACACTAACTGTCCAGGGAGTTCGGAAGATCTCCAATCTGCGAGCCACGTACCGACCTCGAGATCGCCTGCGAGACTAACCGAGCCGCATGTATTACTTCCATTCTGCACATGGCCGTGGGGTAATCTTCCAATTTAGTAAATCTAGAGTATGATGAGCTTAAACAAGCGTAATTCACCAGACCGAATGCACGGTTATTGCGCTGGCACAACAAACACCGTGCCAGTGATCGAGGAAAACGGGATAGGTTCTGGAGGTTGGTGGAAGGGCTACTTGCGCTGGTAGAGTGACATGACGGTGATTTGCGGCTGGGAGGTACTGTCTGCAGTGGAGGGGCTATTGACGCAACAACATGGAAATGTTTACGAAATCTTCGATAAACATGGAAGTATATCGTTAACTCATCCGAAGGCAGAGCGCTGCAACTATTGATAACATGTTTTCTTTGGTTTCGCAAGTAAAAATTACATACTTCATTAATGCTAAGATAGTTAATTATAAAGAATATGATCTCTATCAAGTAATCAAGTAACTGTTAATTTTAGTAATTTTAGAATTATAAATTTAAGTTACGAACCGCGATTTCCGCTTGCAATTCCAATTTCGGGGCAATTTACTTCCAACATCTGCAAAATACTGGAAAGCACCGAAAACCATCGGAACCACTCGCTGCTATCGAGCATGTCTGTGTCTTCCACGCGGTGCTAAGCGGCGGCACTTATTTGCCTGCGCCGATGAAGGTCTTAAATGTTCGAAAGCAATAAGCACGATTCTACACGATGCACAGCCAAGTACCAGTTGCCGTGACGGAAAGTTATTCTCCGACCAATTGATTATATCCGTTCTGCCCACGACACAAAGTTGTCATGATTTATTGTTGTGTAGATGAGTGAGTTCGTGATATAGCTCATGATACTAAAATTATTAACTGTTATCAGTAATCTAAAATGTACTACCTTTGGGTTTTATGTTGAGAAAACTGTACCTTCAAGTCAAACTTTTTAACTGAGCTCAAGAAGATAGTTTTTTTTTAATGAACAAAAAGAAATTGCCATGAGACGGATACAGATCTACTACATAATTCTAGTAGATGTTGACGTTTTCGTGATATGCTTGATAGTACCTACTTCTTGTACATGCTCTAATTTGGAACCTGCTGTTTTCTTCACTGAAAGTTGTTTTATACTTGATGATGAAATAGCATAGAATAGAAAAAGACACAATAACAAATACCCAATCTGGCACAATAGACAAATTACAAACTTAAAAAATCGCAAACAAAAAGCACTTCAAAAATGCAACTGAATGAAAAAGTAGAAGGAAACCCAGCAGACATCTCCGATCTTTTTGCAGATTTTTTTCAACAAAGTTGTCGCAATACAAAGGTTTTTTTGCTACACCATAACCAATCATTCTCCGGTTGAGCCCCCAGACTACCTGAAAAAACGTTATTTTGGGACACGCTACTATTCAGGTAACATCAGGAGTTCCTCAAGGCTCTTACTTGGGCCCTCTACTATTTATATTATTGATGAACGACATTTCCTTCATTCTAAAACATGTAAAAATTCTTGTTTATGCCGACGACATAAAACTTTTCATTGAAATTAAAAACATCTCTCTTAACGAGATAAAATATTTTTATATTTGGTGTAAAAAAAGCATTCCTTAGCTAAACATAAAAAAATGTAGTTCGATAGCTTTTGGCAGAAAAAGAAACATAAAAACATTATTATTTCCTTGGGATATCAGAGAGTAGAAGAATGTGAACATGTTAGGGACTTAGGAGTCATACAAATACCCCGAGGTACCTCTCTGAATATCACTTTTTCTTTTTATTTGGAACTAGCTGACCCGGCAAACTTCGTTAATTGTTAATTAAATAATTTTTAACATTCAAAACTGATTGCTTCCTTACGACTCTTTTATAGTCTGCAAATGCACGATGAATCACGATGGTGATGTGGCATGTGAAACCAATTTTGGTCTCTAGGCATCATTCTGATTCCGGATATATCCATATTGAATGGTGTTTGTTCATTTTTGGCTGTTTTCCAGACACCGGAAGTCGCCAACTTAGAATACAAAATGGTGTTTGTGACCGATTTTTAGATTCTGTACATCATATTGGTTTCGGAGATACTCATATTGGGTGGAATCCGGCCATAGGCTGTTGCACGGCTGTTCCAAAAGCACGGCTGTTCCAATAGCACGGCTGTTCCGAAACCGGAAGTTGCCATCTTATAATTCAAAATGGTGTCTGAGGTCGATTTGTGGCTTCAACTACTATGATGCACTACTATTCCGGAAATACCCATACTGGGTGGTTTTTGGTCATTTTCCGCTGTTTTTCAGAAACCGGTAGTCGCTATCTTGGATTTCAAAATGGCATTTGGAGACATTTTCTGGCATCTGGGTGTCATTCTGGTTCCGGAAACACCCACATTAGAATCGAAAGTCCTTAAATTTAAAAATGGCGTGTGGAGTCAATTTTCGGCTCCTGTGCATCATTGTACGAGAGCCCTCCCATCCAAAAGTGGGAGGGGTGTCTAACCACCATGAGAATATTTTTTGCTCCCAAAACCTTAACTCTTACGAACGAGGGAGGGGTGTTAAAACACTGTGGACTAATTTTTACCCCTTAAAACATTCACTTGCCAAATTTGGCTCCATTTACTTGGTTAGTTTTCGAGATGTGCAGAAATTTGTGTTTCATTTGTATGACAGACAGACAGACAGACAGACAGACAGACAGACAGACATCCTTTCCCGGCGATCAAGTTCATTAATTACCATGGAACGGGGTAAAATTGATCAATTTTTATAACAATTTCCGATTAATTAGCTTCATGTAAATTTTTCCCGAAATAGTATAATTTTAAAACAAGTACTAGTATGTGCTCCAGTAAACCTCTACGGCTACTGGTGAAATTTCTATCGTCTACTTCATGAAATAAATTCGATAATTCTATAAGATACTATGAGGTAAATTGGGGTGAAATTGATCACCATTGAAATCCATACACGCAAAACTTTTCCTTATTACTTTAGAAGCAATAGCGCAAAATTGCCTTTTTGGTAACAAACCTATTACTTAAAAGGCAATAAAATTCTTCCCCAGTCAAGTAACAACACATACTGTCATATATTTAGCACGTGTTACGGGAGAACGAGTATCTAATAATGGTCGTTTCAACCACATGCAATTTTTTTTTCTATCGCAAAATGCTCCCTTTCCATCTCAAGTAAAAAAAAAATCACACACCGTCGCATATGTTGCACATGTTAGGCCTCTGCCAGGCTGAATGCCAACGCGAGCGATCGGGCGAGATTCTTGCCGTAGGTAAATAAACAGCCGTAAGTAAAACTGTTCATTAACCTTCGGCAGAAATCTCGCCCCATCGCTCGTGTTGGCGTTCAGCCTAGCAGAGGCCTTTCAAGTTTCTTCTATCTCCAATTCATCCGGTGTGCGTGTATTAGTTCGCTCGTTGTATGCATACGGAGTAGCGGAAAAATATGACAAAAGCTGCCAAGCAGCATTTTCCCCGTCATAGAGTGAGCAAACGTTGATGATTTTAAAGACTTGAAATGCGCCTTAAAATGACATCACGATCTGTAAACTGCGTTAGAGAAAAACAAAAACATTCGCTTTCTTGCAAGCTATCTACAGCACATAATCGTTGGTTCATGGAAACTTATTTGGACCTGTTTGAAAATACAAAACTTGTGCTCATCCAGAACAATATTCGCAACTTCGGCAACTCTGGTCAGACAGTATTACATATTTCCATTTCAAGTAAACACTGGGGGACGAAACGAAAGTGTTTCTAATTAGACAATTGAGGTTGACGGTTTAGATTCTGATTATGAATGGATGAAAGGGACAAAAATAAACCAGATCTTTGCAGCAATACAAATGTAGCGAGTGAAGTCTTGCTAACACATGCAGTGCGGTGCTTGGCTGTATGTTCTCCTGCAGAAACACATACAAGCGTGTGGCCGACATAATTTTTGTTACTTTTTAGTTGTTACTAATTGTGTATAATGCGCAGTCATAAGACACAATTAGTAATAAAAAATTGCCCTAAAGTAATAAAATGTTCCCCGTATGCGTTGGGTGTACATTCTTCTGGCAATGTGCTTTTTTTCGATATGCTAATGATAAATGATGATTTCTGTGCTGAAAAATATCATTTACAGCTAGTTTGGGAACGAAAATAACGATATTTCAGGTTAAAATTTGTATATTTTGGTTCACGAGTTGCTTGTTGTTAAATTTGCTCTCATTTGATCGTCGTTAGACCGATTTCAATTCGGTTTGTTGCAAAAGCTCAAAAACTAGCTTTGAAATTAAAATCTTTGTGGTTTCCTGCGAATTCATCAGTATTTCTTAAATGGTATGGAATGATCATTGTTGAACATTACATTTTTTGAGCTTCTATCAAACTTTACTCACTGCTCCAAATTTAACGTAATAAACCCTCAACTAAGATTACTTTGAGTAAATTCAATACTTTTTTTTTGTTATTTTGAAACTTGTATGATCAATTTTGATTGAATTTTGACTGAGTTAGAAGAATTTTTTGAAAATATGAAAAATTGCACCGGGAATGCAAGGATTAACTTTGACAGGTATGTGAATCATGCAAAAGTTGCGTTTAAGGACACGTTAACATTGCCTAGTGTTGTAAGAGCAATATCTTTCGATTAGTATTTTTTTATCACGAATTTTCAGGTGATCAATTTCACCCCACTGATCAATTTCACCCCATTCCACGGTACTTATCAACTATATGCACGATTGACACAAACTGGATTGCAATTTAAAGATCAATCTCTTCTTTAACCATACCGAATAGTTTCATCGTGCACACTTTCAAGTATAGTTGTTAAACTCAAATCGAAGTTTGAATATCAGGTAGTGCTATATGGCATCACCCGCCGGGAATGGGTTGAAAAAATGGCGCTTGGTTCGGTTTGGTCGCTCGCCGATCATCTTAAAGTCACTTTCCACCGTCCTTTGTCTTTAGCGTGATTTTTTGGCGGTTTTTGTCGATGCAACTGAAACAGAATCTTTAGCCACATGCTAACGTATCACGTGTACCAAAACAGTCAAGACAGTCCGATGGCTTCATACCAGGCGAGACGTACGACGCAATGAAGAAAAGCACCTGCCAATTTAGTACCGACCGGCACCGTTCTGATTTACAAATTTTAAAACCTATGGCGCACAAATTTTCGTGTTCGTGTTCAAAACGCGTGTCATCTCAACATGTTTATGTGTGTCGTATATTTGGGCACGTTAGCAGCAAACGGTGAACTACGATGGAAATCGCGCCGTCGCTCAACAAAAACGTAGAATTTTTACACGGCGTGAACATGTGACCATGTTTTGCAGAAGACTGTTGTGGAGTTTGAAAATAACAAATAAAACTATCAAGAAAACGAAAAAAGGGAAGCCAACTTTATAGAATTATTGAGCGGGCAAAATGATAGGTTGCCCCTTGGGAAAAATCTGGGGCGTGGGAGTAGGTTTGGTCAAAAAGTGCCTTGCCCTCCCGAAGTTGGTGCCTATGGGTATATAATAGTTATACTTTTTACTACACTAGCTACAATAATTCTATTTATGTTCTGAAGTTTTAGAAGTTCGAGACAGTTTGACGTTTGAATCAAAACGGTATATTATGAAATCGCGGCGCGTCCCAACGTGAGGAAGTAAACGAATACGGACTATAAGCGATGGTGGTGGGTGGTAGGAAGCCTGAGAATAAACCCACACTCAAGTCCATCGATGTCAAAACCCTGCTGGCCTGCTTCTAGTCAAGATCTGAACCATCTGTTCATCAATGCGGACTCTGTAACCTTGTGGCTACTAGCTCCCCGATTTCATTTTAACACTAATTACAAACAAAAATTAGAATGTTGATTTATTGAAGAAATAACAAAAGAGTTTCTTTCAAAAAAAGAAAGGAAACATTATTTTATTTGTTGTTTTGGGATGAATGCGTTCATTATGGCATGGCTCTGCGCTGGTTTTTATAGTTTGTGACATGTCTATTGATTCACATGTAGATGTCGCTTTTATATATTTTTATAGCGAATAGTGAGACTTTCATAGATACTATCGACGCATAAGGATCACACGTACAATACGTTACTTAATGAGGGGTAAGAGAAGGTGTATTGTTGTTTCACAATACTTGAATACAATATATAAAACTGGATAATGGTATTGACTGTAGATGTTGAAAATTACTAAACTGTCTCGTACGTCATATGCTGATAGCCCCTCATGCCGGGATATGTTTGTTGCTAGTGTCATCAGCTGTCATCCTGATGCAGAATCTTGGTACGAATATGTAAACATTGTGCAGTTAAAAGTGTTCAAGTGCCGGGTTAGTGAAATTCTGATTTTAAGGAATCAATTGCAGCAGATGAACGTAATTTATTTGTTGCAGGAAGTGAATTACTGGAAAAGTATTTTATGGTAATGAAAACGTTTACAAAAGTATAGTGAAGATCGTCGTCACAAAAAAAAAAAATTTGAGCCCCCCTGAACGGTAAATGTAATCCTTGCAAGGATTTTTGCTGCATTCAACAATTATGTTGAATAATTTAATGGTTGTAGATTTCATATAATCATGAAACTGAGTATACTCAGTTTTATGATTATACAAAATTTAGAATCATGGAATTATTTAACACAGGTCAATCCTTTTCTTGCTGTAGAATAGTGAATGCTGTATATAGGTAAAAGTTGAAAATACCTAAACAATGGTGATAGAGATTATGGATTATAGATTATAGATTATGGAATTTAGAAAGCGGCTCAAATGATAATATACTCTTTTACTCAGTAGCGTAGCTACGGGGGTGCAGTTAGTGCGGTCCGCACCAGGCCCACCACTCAAGGGGGCCCCAAAGTCTTGCGAACACCGAACCGGTCAACATGCTCATCTGAACTCAATCTCATGTATTTGTGCTCGCCACTCTGCTCTCGTGATCCACACGGACAGGGTAAACGTGATACAAGGGTGGGGCTTATTTTCAAAAACATTTAAGGGACCTGCTTTTCCAGGCAAAAAAATTCCTTTGGGTTTAGTAAGCAACATGTAAAAAATTGGTTAAATTTCATTAAGGTCTAGAGGTGGCGCAGAGGGTCTAAAGGTCATATTTGAAACGAAAGCAATTTTTCAACAAAACATTGGGTAAACATTGTGATTTTGTGACTCTCTTGGGCGTGAATTGTGTCCGTTTTGCGTTATATCTAACCGTTTTTGAGATATTCGTAATTTCAGTGTATACCTTTGCAATCTCGGGATATGCGATTATAAGGAAATGCAGAAGATGCCTGTATAGAACACGCCCGGTCCTCGAATATATTCTTTACAACAGACCTCCGTTTGTTAAAAAAATGTTCCTCCGTTTATTAAAATAATGCTTTCGTTTCAGGCCTTTTGCACCACCTCTAGACCTTAATGAAATTTAACCATGTTAAATTTTTTACATGTTGCTTATTGGACACCAAGGAGGTCTTTTTACCTGGGAAAACAGGTCCCGCAAACATTTTTGAAAATGAGCTTCACTCTTATATACTGGAGTGTGCTAAGAAATTAATGGCATTACATAAATTTTTGACCGATAAGCGAGAAGAAATTGAGGAATGTGGTCTAAAGTATGCAGAAGAAAAGTGTACTGAACTAGAAATTGGCCCAGAACCCCAAAAACATGTTCGTCGAAAAAAGAGAATGCCAGGTGAAAAAGAAAGGAAATTGTCACAAGATCTCAACAGATTAATGAACTCGCAAATGAATACGGCTTTTTAACACCCGACATGCTTTTGGATTCATTTAGGTGGAGCTATAGAGCTATTAAATTACATTCATAGGTATAAATTGTTCGATTCGGTTCCAAACGTAAAATTCGCTCTTAGAGTTTTTTCAACGATGGCAAATAGTATTGCAGCTTGCGAAAAAAGCTTCTCTAAGTTAAAGTTGATCAAGAACTATTTGAGGTCAACGATGAGTAACTTGAGATTAACAAACCCTGCCATTTTATCAATCGAACGTGAAATCACTGATTCCATTGATTTTAAATCTGAAATTTCTGATTTTGCCAATCAAAAAGCACGGAAAGCGATTATCTAAATCAACCTAATTTTTGATTTTGCGGAAAACGGAATAAATAAGTAGAAAATATTTTTTTTGTTTGTCTCAATTCTTTTTATGAAAAAAAAAAACTGCCCAGTCATTTTCATGGGGGGCCATTTTTGTTACCGCACCAGGCCCACCAAACCATAGCTACGCTACTGCTTTCACTTAACCCTCTAGTACCCAAATTAATTTTTAGACGGACTTCGAAAAAATCACTATAGAGCCTTATAAACATTTTTTAAGTCCATATTGAAGCTTTTTAGAGGTTTGACTGAAGACCGTCTAGAGGCGGCACTGGGCACTAGAGGATTAAGTTTTCGATGTTTTTCTTTTATTATTATTTTCAAATCTTTTTTTAACCAATCTTCATGAAAAATTTTTTGTTGTATTCAACGAATTCAAAAAACATAAAAGCTTTTAAATTAGAAATGTGTTTATTAGTAATTTTATGATAAAAAATACTTAAAACGTTATTTCATAAGGAAAGTAAAACATAAGAAATTTCAAAACGGTTTTTGAATTTTCATGCTTTTTATTGAATTTCATCAGTTTTCGAAATATGTAGTTTCCTATTAGCTTGAGGAGTGTATCGAAAAGTACTCATAAACTTATAAATAGCGTAGAAGCACCGGTTTTGGCCATAGCACCAGTTTTGATCATGGTAGAATAAAATTGATAATTGGGAAAAAGTATCTTAGATTACTCCTAATTCGAAGTCTCCTATTGAACCTGCTGATACTATTCAACAAAACTATTACAAACTCAAGCAAATAAATATGCGTATTTTAGTTTTAATAAAGGAACTAACTATGCTTTCTCCAGTTCACTATACAGCCTAATGTTAAGGTAGTTTGCAAGCTATTTTTCATAGAGCATAACTTTGTTTAAATTTTCCCATTTCTATAACAAATCTTGTTTGCAGCATCAGGCACAACTTACTACAGCATATGGATAAAAAAGTAGACATTTTGGTGTGATTTTACTCTGCAATATCAAAATTACCTACGACTTACAAAATCGTTCATTGATCCATTCTTGGCCACATATTAATGCAATTCCATGATTCATAATCCTGATATTGGCCGTATGTAAACAAAACCATTGTAACGTATTGATGTTCATGAGAACATGAAATGTATGGAGTTTTTCGGGCTGACATTTTAATCGCATAAGATATGTGAAACTACAAAACTGGTTTGGGATTAGAAATTCTTCGTTTGTTCAGATTATTTACAAATCTGTAACTTCATTTGTATTTACCAAAATTAACGGTTCGGATTCTCAACCTTAACCTGACTATAATAAATGGCACTTGAGTTACCAAAGTTGATGTTAGCAAATAATACGAAAAAGTTTCTATGTGAAAAAAAGAGCGGAAGCTTTTTAATGTAGATCAATGACAGACGAAAAATTAATATAGGTCAATGATGTGATGTCAGTGTTATTAAACATCCTACTACGTTTGAACAAATTCTAACTTGAAGTACTTTGCCCTGCTAGCTATGTGTGAACATAATATCATTATTTAGTTTGATTATTATATATACTGGCGCTTTGGTTAGTTCAAAAACGAAGATTTTTTGCTGTTAAAATATATCTATATGATAAAGTCAAAATATAAAATAAATTCGTGTGACTTCAACTTTTTCGCGAATTGGCCACAATAGGGGACCATAGTGACCAATTTAGAAATGCTATGACCGAAACAGGAGCCTAGAGAAGTTTTTTGATTGGAAAATATGTGAACAATACAACATAATTTGATTATTTAAACACATTGTTAGTGCAGAATATAGGCGATTTCATCCGATTTCCCCGTTGAAATTATTCAATTACATATTTTTCGAAGGAAGAAGGACACATATTTTTCATACATAACATACTATGGCCAAAACCTGTGCTCTTACCCTACTAAATATTCTGCAGAGTAGTCCTTATGCTCCTGCTGCTTACCAATTCTTTTTCAATTCTTTCATGTCCCGGTATACTGTACCTTCCTTTTCGAGTAGGTCATTTATAATTTCCCAGTAATGTTCAATCAATCGCAGTTTGGGATAGTTTGATGAGTTCCTACATATATTTAAACTCAAATAACTCAACATGTTTTAGTGATATTAGTACAAACCTGTAAATGTATTGAAAGCTCTTTTTATCTTCTTTTCAAAACTGCCTAAATATTGAAAATCGGTTGAGAAATGACTGAGTTAAAAAAAATGTATGCCTTGCGGTCCAAAAAACCGCATTTTGACTATAACTTCAGATTTTTGAGGTGTTTGGAAAATTTCTCGTATGAGCGAATGTTACACTCAACAAGACCTACAACCTACGGTAGGTCACTTCAGAAGTTCTTGTGTTTTTTCACCATTTGTAGCACCGCGAAATAATTGTGGGATAGAAGCCAAAAATTCTAGTTTTCTTAAAAAATATATAACTCAGTCAAATATTCACCGATTTTCACGAAACCACTTTTGTTTGATTCGTCATTGAATATAATTTCAAAAGTTTAGTGTATTTGTAGTATCTTTCTCACAAAAACAGGTGGCAAATTTTAAATTAAATTGAAAAATTGCGTGAAAAAAACTAAAAAATTATATTTAAACTCAAATAACTCAAAATGTTTTAGTGATATTAGTACAAACTAGTAGATTTTTTGAAAGCTCTGTTTATTTTCTTTCCAAAACTCAATATTGAAAATCGGTTGAGAAATGACTGAGTTAAAAAAAAGTTAAAAAAAACCGAATTTTGACCATAACTTCAGATTTTGGGGGTGTTTGGAAAATTTCTAGTATGAGCGAATGTTACACTCAACAAGACCTACAACCTACACTAGGTCACTTCTGAAGTTCTAAATCGCTGTAGCACAGTGTTATTAATGTTATAGGCACTCAAAGAAATATTGATTTTTTTTTTCAACAAATTTCCGAAGAATTTAATGTAAAAATATGAGGGCAAATGACGATTGAGATCTTCAACTATGAAACACTAGGATTGCAATTAGATCGATTTGACATCAAGAATACTGTATGAAAAAGTTTCTGTTTGAAAAGCTTTTTTTAATAGCTCCTTTTTTTAAAACAGGTACCTATTCATAAAAGTTTTAGATAATGAAATACTTTATATAAGAAACTTTAGTTCAAAGAAATTGGATTTTTTTCAATAAAATGATTTAATTTTGCATTTATGTTTTCGAAACCTGTTTTTTTTCTGTGCAAGATAAATGGAGGTTTGAGACGGTGAAACAACTTTTTGCTGCTTAATTTTTGAAGAAACGGGAACGTGGCGCAAATAAACACTAGATGTCCAGATTGCTGAAACATTTCTATTTCAACTGTCTGTTCTTTCACATCTACTCGTAACAAAAAAACGCTCAAACATCTCGTTTTAAATAAAAAATATTTTATTCAGTTTCCCTTTCGACTTCATAATTTTTCATAAGTTTTTTTTAACTAATTACCTTTCTAGTAGCAATATATAATTGTAGTTATAATGATAATCATAATACAGTGAAATGTATAGTAATCATAAATAGTGGGATGTGCAGTCCATCCCCGTCCTTAGCTAATAATTAGTCGATTGCAGAAGTTCGCCAAATAGTCGAAAAACCGCAGATTGATCGTTTACAACTAATCGACATTGTTCAACATTTTGCTTCACAGATATCCTTCTTCGCGTTAGTTTTTTTTTGTAATAATTTCCTGTTTTTTTTTTCATTTGTTTTAACAATAAACCTATCAGCAGAAAAATAATATTATCATAGCGTTGCTATGAGTCAGGTTTTTATCAGCGAACTGCTAGCGGGCTTTGAATCCGGCGGTATATTTCATTGAGGAATGGAAGGTGTAACATACATTATTAGTATAATTTTCTTCATCAGAATTTTACTTCTCTGCAACTGTCGTCAGTATTTATTTTCGCTCAAATGGGATGAAATATCACATTTATTGTATGTGCACTACCGCGTGCAGCAACGTAAATATTTATTTTAAGCCGTAGTTTGCAATAATAATGATGTTTCGACCGCCAAGCGGTCGTCAGGTTCTGCTAAAAGCTAGCGAAGTTCCATACAGGAAAGGCTGCTGCTGCTACGCTATCTAGGACGAAAGCTTACTCTGTTGGTTTGTTCGATTCACTACTTATTTGCGTACTTAGTTGGGAAAGGTGCAGTTTTGGTTCACGTAGCAGTCAATGTCTAGCGGGCTAAAAAAATCGGTTTTGGACCTACACAATACAACATAGCTCTAGGCTAGGGAGTGCCCGGTGTGGATTTCTTACCATCCTAGGTGTGGTTCTGCTATACCTTAACGCTAGGGGGGCTCGATTTAGTGTTCTGTGTTTTGTTTTTTTTTCTTTGTTTTTAGTTAGGTAATTTTTTACATATTTCTCGCCGTGTTTGACAATTGATTTGAACTAGATTCTATATAATTTACTTCTCGTTATTCAATTTAATTGTAGTGGTTTGCTAGATTTTTATACTCTTCCAATTTTATTAATTTATTTTCTAACTAACATGTCCTTCTTTTCTTTATTCTTGGTATAAAATTGCTAAGTGTTGTTTGTCGCTCATATTTCTTTCATTAAATTTAACATGCGACACATTTGGTTTTGACAGAACTATATTTTTACCCAGAGAAATTCGCAGTTTGTTTTTGAGTTCTAATTAGCAGAGAAATTTCTGAGCCAACAGACAGTGTATAAATTAGTTTTACCTTTCCGTTTTAACTCCTGCTTTCAAAGGTGAGATTTTTACCTCAGGAAAATTTAACTGTTGTAGTATGAAACATGCAATTGTAGAATCTTGGCATTACTCTGCATTATTGACGAAACGGTAATTTAGCGTTACAATAAAAATTGTAAAATTATTGCAAATACTTTCTACAAGTTTACCAATTATCAACAAATTTCCAGGAAGTAGAAAACTCTCCATCCAGTCTTCTGTTTGGTTTATTTGGCTGGTTGAATGACTCAACAACCGAGTAGTTACGTTAATATGCTTTAATGTTACGTAATGATCGACTGAAAAACCTTCAGGGTTATCATTTCACGTAACTACTCAAAAGTTAAAACGATTTTTTACAACACAGCCATCACCACATGCTTCGTGATTTCACCGTTGATGCTGTCAAATTTTTCTTAAGCTTTTTCCATCCTTGTTAACAGCTGCATCAATACTAACGCGTTTCGGTGACAGTTACACAATCCTTCTGCGCACTAATTGAAAACAATTGCTTAATAGGTTTCTTTTCATAATTGAGTTTTTTTTTCTCGGACGTATCGTTTTTCCATCGTGTTCTACAACTGATTGATTCTGGTTGCTGCTGTGGTTGCTCTACATTAGTGCCATTGGTTTCAATTAATTTCTTTTTATATATTGCTCGAAAACAACCGGACGTGTAATAATTATGCCCAGAACTTGCCACTTCTATGCCTCTATGCTTATCTAGATCTGGTTTTCCTTTTCGTCTGCTCTCGCTTTTGTCAGGTATAGTTATAGAAATAGGGTCTAAAGTGTGATATTCGTAATTCGAAAAAGCTTAAAGTGTAGGTTAATTGTTTTTAAGACTGATCTGGCTTTACGGGTTTTAAAAAGGGTGTGTGTCTTCGAATGTGTGAGTGTACGGGAAAGGGGAGAGAGTTAGTGTATGAATGTTTTTCCGTGTGCGTGTGTGTGTGTTTGCTTTGACTAGTGTATGTGGATGTTAAGATTAAATTGGGGTTTAAAATGCGCAGGCGATGAACAATAAGAATGTAATGATCGTTTAAGATTAGTGTCTAGAGTCAAAACAACTCAGATATAGGAATTTCTTGGCATTTAAAATATAAACTAATGCGACGGCTCGAATGTAATGTTAATGACTTTTACGTGTATGAGTGTTGAGTGGTTATAACAATTCGGAGGAACAATTCGTAGCGTTTTAGAGGTGAAAATACTTTTTCAAATACAGTTTCGTTCTTTGTCTCCACAACGTGTTCTTGGTTTGGCAATTTTTCTGATTCTTAAATGTTTCGAAAGCCAAAATGGTTGATAGTCTGAACTTAAAAATTAACCTTCTCATTTGCTTAGATTATGCTAAAGATACTTTCCCGTTTATTCTAATATCAGCATTCTTGAATTTTAAATTCTCCTGTCCCGTGGTGAGCTCACTACTATTTACAACAGTTTTTTTTTTCATTTCTTAAATAGTATTACTAATAAATAAACATATTTCTGTTAAAGCACAGTAAATGACGTATCTCCCCTAATATATCCGGTTCATTGGCATAGCCTGCAGCTTATTTAATTAGCTTAACTCATATTAAATACAATGTTATAATATAATATACAATTGTCCTGTTTTGAAATTTTCACATTTCCGGAGTGTATTATTTTCCCTTTGGGGACCATCGAATTCAAGTCCCTATTTAACGGTTTTCGGTACAAGTCGATTTGGTAGGATTGTAATTTCCATTATAAGGTAGGTAGTTTCAGTGCTAGAAGAATCAGTTTGTACGACAGCTGGACTTCTGCTCTTCCGTAACAGCACTGGTTATTTGGTTCCTCGTGTCAACTGCGTTGCTGAGTACATCATTAGTAAATATTAAACCTACAGGTTTTGCAGCACTGTTGCTGGTAACGGTGAAGTCTACATAGACCCATGGATTTTACATTTTTACAGTACCTCGATAAGTCTTTGCACTCTGATACTGCGCAGACGAGGGAAGAACATGAAAAATTAAATACTTTCCAAAGAAACTGTATCGCATCTATACTCACGGTTAGAAATACAAGGTGGTCCTTTACAAACTTTCATGACTGCCGGCCTGGGTTGATCCTTACAGGCATTACCGGCCGGCTTTTTTGTACCATACCATACGCACTGCAGTATTCGGTACTTAATTCCCTGACCACCGCAGGCGGAATTGCACTGAAACAAAAAAGCATATCATTAATTGAACCTACAACACGAAACCTTCTCAGCCCGAAACGGACTTACTTCCGACCAGGGTTCCACCCGCCAGACGCCTTTACACATCTCATTGTAACACTCCTGCTTGGTGACAGGCCGCTCCTGTTCGTCACATTTGTCGCTGTGGCTGATGTTGGCAAACTTGCAGAAAACATCTCGCTTCTGGAGGGCCGTGTGCCAGCTGAAACATTTGGACTGTAGACAGACGGACCACTCGGTGGTTACCCAGCGGGGACACTCGACATTGCCGCACTTTTCCACCGTTTCTGGTATCACCAGACCGGCGTCCTCGCACAGGCTGTTGTCCACCGTGTGGCTGGAGTTGGTTAGCTTGACCATGCAGTGGGCTGATCGAAGCTGAAATGGTAACAAAAACAAGTACCAAATAAATAAATGACATCTGGTGCAACAGGATGTTTCGTCATTTGCTATCTATGTAGTAGAGTGGCAATGGAAATGGACTTTTCGAATTTCACAATTCGCACCGTTGAAAAAAAGCACTGATAGGTTTATGAATCTGCCGGTATCGATTTTTTTGAAGCATTTGTCTTAGAAATACATGTATGCGACCATCGGATTGTATAAAACTATGCAATATGGGTCTTTTCGGAACAGGGATGATGCCCAAGGCAGTAAATAAACTTTGGATGTCATCTCAAAAACCAAGATGGCGACTTCTGATTTATGGGAAACAACCTAAAGTGACCAAATGTCATTCAGTATCAGTACTCCTGGCTTCGGGATAATGCTCAGAAGCGGGGATTCAACACTAGACGTCATTTTCAAATCCAAGATGGCCGATTCCGACTTTTAGAAAACCGCTGAAAATGTTCAAGTACTAAGGGTAAACAAAAATTAGGTTACAACTTTAAAACATTTGTTAGGTCTTTCGTAGAGAGTGGAGTGTAATAAAATATGATGACGTTTTCAAGAAATATGAAAAATCGTGATGTGAAGAGATGGAACTTTTGATGTAGAGCTACGTTTTTCTTCAGCCTACCACATAAGGGTGTAAATTGAAAATCTATTAACGGAGAGGGGACGAAGTTAATCCCTTTTGAAATGCTTATAAGGCGGTTTGTTATCAACCGATTTTCTGGCTGGTTGCTGGCTTACTACAAATAGAGAATTTGTGAAATTCAATCGCTCATTTCGTTGAGATAGGTGCGCCGAGTAGGTAGAGCGTTGCAATGTGTACTTCTGGCTGGTTAGACCGCATCGCATACTGCAGCGGTAACAGATGTTATGTTATTATTTCAAAATGCTTTTTATCTTACTAGTACTGAATGGTTTCGTAATCCTCTGTCCAGCCTTATTATAGACAGGGCCGGATTTAGGTGCTGGGGGGGCCCGGGGCAGAAAATTTCGTGGGGCCCTCTTTTCTGAATAAATTTAATGGTGAGAAATTATCAATTTTCGGGACGAATCAAGAGTCATTCCATTCTACTTCGCACATCGATTCTGATAGCCCATTTCTGGTTTCGCTGAAACTTTTCACAGTTGTTTCTTTTTGATAAAGGAGTCATTTTATGACAGCAGTTCTTTATGTAAACTCACGACTGCTGCTTCAATATGGCCCATTCAAAATAGTGACTGATGGATAAAAATTTCTATATCAGAAAAACGGCTTGTTTGATTGAAATATTGCCTTCAGCAAAGTTGTAGGTAATTAAAATTGTGTGGTTTTAGAAAAAAGGTATTCACTGCAAAAAATTTTTTTGTGTGCCAAATTTTCCAAATTGCCACGAAATATTAAACGTCTCAAAAAATACCATTTTAAAAAAAATTTAAACGTTGAAGATGACAATATGTACTAATATTTGTCAAAATTTGATGATGGTAACATGAAAAACAAAAAAGTTATGAACGTTTGAGTATTTTGACATTTTCACCCTGAACTGTTTTTTGACTGGTTTTTTCAGCTACACATAACAATGACGAAAGTTTATCACCAAGAGCATAAAACCAACCCAACGCACTGTTTTTGTACTACAATCGATCATTTTTATACTGGCTCTGTTGAAATTGAATATGCGTAACTCACCGGCGAACCCTGTTATTAGATGGCTGTAAAAATAAGACGAACACACAAGGTAACCAATTTATACAGTACGTGTTTATATCAAGTAAATCCTGGTTTAGAGAACTGGAAGTTGAGAGATTGCGCAGAGACAGGTTTCGCTATTAGTCTTGACCTGAGACAATCCACGTTACTTCGAAAATTAATGCTAATATTTTCGATTAGCGGCTTAGCGATTAGCGTCGCTAAATTTTCGGTTAGCGGTGCCCACCACTGCATTTGGTTGTTTCCCAGAAACCAGAAGTCGCCATGTTGGCTTTTAACATGACATCTAAAGTTTATGTCGTGCCTTGGACATCATCCCGGTTCCGAAAAGACCCATATTGCATGGTTTTGGTCTTTTTTTTTTCTTTTTTGACACTGAAAAGAACTCATAGTTTATATGGAAATCTTGCTTAGATACAGCAGTAAAATGAGATATGTTTATTTGAATTTGTTTTCTAACCAGAAATTGCGTTCCAACTTCAATTCATATCAAATCTTTTATGCTGTCGAAGAAAATTTTCTCTAAAAACGTAAAATAGTTTAGAATGATTTGACCGGACCATTCTGGTGATATTTACAAACCGTAAATCGAACTTAGTTGCCATTTTGAATCTTCTCAGAGACACATTATTTCCAAAGAGCTATTTCATTAGTGTTAGATAAAAGTTATTAACATAGATA
Organism: Wyeomyia smithii; assembly: GCF_029784165.1. Lineage (NCBI taxonomy): Eukaryota > Metazoa > Arthropoda > Insecta > Diptera > Culicidae > Wyeomyia > Wyeomyia smithii. Next base: position 93,298,191 of record NC_073696.1, read on the forward strand.
TAATATAATCTATCGACGGGTCGTAAGTTAGGGTCCTGGGTGGAGTCGCCTCCCCGGGCGTCGGTGATTGGCACTACAACAGTGGCGGAACTAGACCGACGGAAAATAAGCGAGGATAAAAAAAAATTGGTAATCTTAGCGTCTATCATTCAAAGAATTTGCGATCACTTCAGAATGCAGCAATGCGAGCGTTACAACGAACAGCTTTATGTAGTTTTACGTCAATCTTGCGGTCGTGACTTTGCAAACAACTTTTCTGTTATTTGTTACTACAGGAAGTAGTGCCGCTGCACCTCACGCTGACGCTACTACCACCATAATCGCTATTGGTACCCGCCGCAGCTACCGCTGCTGTTATCTACCGCCGCTATCCTCTGTCACTACTGCTGCAACTTAGTTAAAACCGTCCTAGTGGCCATCCTCTAGTAAACTTATGGTTTGATTATTGATTTCTTTCAAAATAACTTTAATCGATTGATTGGTTTAAGCAGAAACAGGTTCTTAAATGGCCCAAAAAGTGCATTTCCGCCAGAGATGCCAGAACTATTTCGTGTAAATCCGTAGATTCTACGGATTTTCCATTATGGTAACATTTCGACTGACAAGTGAAAATTTGTGTGAATAATCAAACGACGGGAGTACATAATTTTGTTGGCAGCTACAGCCATATTTTCAAATGGGATTGAATCGCGGAAGAATTCTTTTTTAATTTTTAAATATGTTGACGCCGGTGTAGTAAACGGAAAAAATCCGTGGTTTCCCGTACATATTTTCAAAAATTCATGAAATATGCTCATTAATCCGTATATTTCTAAAATTGAAAAAATAAATCCTTAGATCTATGGATAAATCCGAAGATCTGGCAAGCCTGATTCCTGGTTTACTAGGTATATAATTCTGTCGACCGTGCTAGAGAAAGTAAGCATTAAGGGACCAAACAGAGGTCGAAATCTGCGTTTCAACTAAGCTTGACAATTTTCAATCCAGTCTACCACGAGCCGTGAGAGCGGATAGGTTCGACACATGACTGTTTCCAACCTAAATGACTTATGGTCAACTGACGACCATTATTTGTTTGAATGAAACTTTGCACACGGTTCAGCAGATTGCATATTTTTCACAGGTGGAGAAACTTTTCAGACTCAGTATCAATTTCCTAAAAGGGTGTATGCATTTTTGCGTAGGTTATCATTTCAAAGCATCTCTCAGAAAGCTTTGGTAGTACAAAGAAACTATTTTAAAGAGAATTTTAGGTAACAAATGCAACTTTGTAAGAAGCATACACGGTGCAAAAAAAATGTTTTTTTAGTGCATAAATTTCTAAATAAACCCTAAATTTTGATTTGAAATTTTGATAAAGAAACCTGAAGTTATAATAAAACTTTTGATAAAAAGTCCAGGACGGAGAAATGAAAAATAATTTTTTATTGTAGTTAAAGTTTCAATTCAAAATATATTTATAAATTAAATTGATATTTAAAAATACCAATTTCGTCAATAATTTGAAATATTTGTAGAATCCAAATGATAAATGCTAAAAGGTCCAACAAATTTTGTTGAATGATTGATTAAAATCATATTCCAATGCAATATGATTTAAAAAGAAAAAAAAAACAATGTATTTGTTTTTATTAAGTTTGCTGAAGACGCCAAACCGATCAAACAAAACGTTCTGTCTCAAAAATTATTTGCATTTAATACCTTTTTCACAAATTAGTCATGATTGAAAAATATTTTGATAGCACAAAATATCATGTTTTGAGCCCATGAGATCATCTGTAATGTTTCAACCAAATCAAAACTAACAATTAATAATAATATTAAAATTGAAACAACTTATATGAATGTGCTCCTAATTTGTCTTGATGCATGCGGCTGATGGTGTCAAGATTCTACACATACAGGTCGGACTCGATTATATATAGTCTCCGATTTTTTTCACTATATATAATCGAATTTTCTACATAATCGAATCAGAGAAAAAAAAAGTTTTATATTTATTTTTCATAAATTATTTGTTGTTCGAATAAATAAGAAAAAATTTATTTTTGATTCATCCACCTAAAAGTCAGAAAACACATTCCTTACAAAAAATATATATCTTGTACTTATTCCTGCTGTAATTGCAGTCAAATGAAAAGAAAAATTATTTTAAAAAAATTATAAAAGTGTATGTAGATTTGTCAACTTGTTGGTATTTAATTTATCAAATTTTTAAAAATATTTTTTTTTTCATTTATTTTATTTTTGAAGTTATTTTCATTCAGGTATTTTCGTTTAAGTATTTTTAGTTTTTTTTATTTTTAAATTTTTTGAGACAATTTTCAAAATTAATTTTTTAATTTTTTTTCTATTTTTTCCCTTTTTATCAAGCCTTACGTGTTTTGTAGATACACTAAAGTCATTTTTCACGCGGGGGTTACATGCCGCGTATAAAAAAACGCGTAAATTCAGGTTCCGCGTAAAAAAAACCACGTGAAAAACCGCGTAATAATAGACCTTAGTGTATTCTCTTACGATATATTAGCTCTAGATAAGTATATTTGAAATTCAAGAAATTTTTTTTTTGCTTTTATGTATAATCGAGTCTAAAATAATATATAATCGAATCATATATAATCGAGTCAATATATAATGGAGTCTCTATATAATCGAGTCCGACCTGTACTTACAAAGACGGTGCAGTGCTGTTTCAATTTATTTAAATAAAGACATATTTTTAATACGGGTAGAAAATAGATCGATCTTCTATATATAATACAGTTTTTGCCAATTGTGCATGTAGCGGATGAATATTGGAGTTTGTAGGCCATTTTTCGAGATAAAAACCGATTTTTCTTCGCGGAATCGTTATCCAATGCAAGTATCGATATGAAATATCAAACAAAAACGTTGTTACTAGTATCATCGCTGCATCGCACAATACTATTCTTATCTGTTCAAAGTACGAACATACGTAGACGATAACAGAAGAGAAATATAACGTTACGTCTTCTCATTTATGCTGCATCACTCTCATAAAACAGCTGTACTGGCATAATTGTCCCATACTATGAACAAACGAAATTAGAAAAAAAAATGCAATCAAAATTTGAACAAATGTTTTATAATTTCACTGTTAGGATTAATTTTTCTTTAATCCGTTTCACAGGTAGTTTTATGCAGTTGGATAACCGACATTATTTCGATTTTTTTTCTAGAACAAAAGTGGCATCCACCGGCAACCAGCAGACAGTTGATAACAACAATACTAGTAACGAGTGTAATGATGACGGCAGTGAAAAGATGAACTATTTCGGTGTTCGCTATTTTAGTAGCATTTGTTATTATGTGATTGTGGATACAGATTAGTTTCGGAAAAAAAAATCGAACAGTTTGAAGTTATTATCATTACCGGCTTGTTACACGTGTTAATATGGCAGCAATTCCGTATATTACGGAGATTTCATCCAAGCTGATTCGGATTCTTGGCTGTAACCCGGGGCCTATGACACTGCAGGGAACCAATACGTATATTGTAGGATCCGGTCGAAAGTATTTTATCATTTCATATGTTTAATAAGTACACTTTCAACAGTGCTTGTAATTTTGTAGGCGAATATTGATTGATGCTGGCGATGCCGATGTACCGGACTACATAGGCCACCTCAAACAAGTTCTCAGGGATAAGCAATTTCAAATCAACGACATAATAGTGACTCACTGGCATCACGACCATTTGGGAGGAGTGGATGATGTGCTAAATGCAATTGACAACAAAGGTACTCAGTCGTAGCTGTGAACGGATTGAATAATTAATTTGATTTCGTTCGTTTTAGATTCCTGCAGAGTATGGAAATATCCCCGCTCGGATGCTACTGAATCATTCTCGAAAGTGAGTACATTGAAGAACGGCCAGGTTTTTGATATTGAAGGAGCGAAATTGGAAGTAGTCCATACCCCGGGGCATACAACAGATCACGTAATAGTTGTGCTGCGTGAAGAGCAGGCTGTTTTCAGTGGAGACTGTATTCTTGGTGAAGGATACACTGTTTTCGAAAACCTGGATGATTATATCAAAAGCTTACAGGTGATTCAAAGTTTTCAACCGGTTGTCATATATCCCGGACATGGAAACATTATTCCCGTAAGTTAATGAAGAGGTTCCTATAAGCACAGTGATTAATCTGTTGGCTTCTTCTAGGACCCAATGACGCGTATTTCACAGTACATACACCATCGAATGGAACGTGAGGCCCAAATTATGGCCGTTTTCAAAAAGCATCCAAATGATGAGTTTACCGAAATGGATTTGGTGAAGAGGATCTACACCGATACGCCGGAACAATTGTGGCCAGCGGCGGCCATTAATGTGAACCATCATTTGCAAAAGCTTGCGACGGAAAACAAGTTAGTCTTTGGTGGTAACTACTGGAAGCTTGTTCCGTCTTCTTCATTGTAGAAACTAGTAAAAATAGCGAAATTGTGTTAAATATACGTTAAAATATAATAGAAGTTGTTTGACTATGTAAAATTAACTGTCTTTCTTAATTCCAAGACCAACAAGTTACGTGGCGTCTGCCACGAGTTTCCCTTTTATGGCAACAAAGAAAGAGAGAACCTAAAGTAATTTAAGGTGATGATAGAATTGATATACCTAAGTCAAATATATTTTTGAAACTTTTTGGTCCCATGTTTCAATAAGTTAAAGTTCACCTCAGCTATCATGGAAATACTCTATAAAGTAATGAGGAATAATAGAACGCAAAACATCATTTCAATTTCCTTACCGAAGAAAGGTTATAATTACTGCGCTTCGAACATCGAACGAGTGCAAGTGTGTGTATGTGTGTTCTTATCCAACCCACATTCAGTCGAGTCGAAAAGAAATAACCGGCAGCCTGATATATTATACTTCCTTCCGCTTTGATTCCAAGCATCTTCTAAAAATGCCCAACCTGAATCCAGGTTTTTTTACCAACCTCATGCTCAATTTAGATACTTCCAAGAATAAAAGTCTACCGAAGCACATTAAAAGCTTAGGTTCATTTTTACTTACAAATCTGTTATTTTTAGCCTAATTACCATTTTTCATCTGAATGCTATCAAACATGTACAGATCGCCTCGGTCTTCTGCTAAACAATTTGAACTATATCTTTCTTGAGCCGTGTCTAATAAACTGTAGTGAAAAAAAGCTATGTTTCATTAATTTCATGATATTAGCGTTATTTTTTTGCATGGAGGTTCTTTATAATGCAGAGTATCTTCCTGAAAAAGATTAGTTCTCTATAATTTAATTAAAGCGATGATTGGACAAAGTTGACGATAATAGAGTCGATACCTTAATTACAAAAAAATTGTGAAAGTTTCAAGTCGTCGTTATTTTTTGCTGAAAAGATATGGGCTTTTGAAGTCGGTGCCGCACATTTTCACGGTTTTACGTCTTCTCCTTCTGTTTCTTCTGTTTGAAGAGCTTCGTATTGATTATGTTTGGGTCAATTCCTTTTTCAAATTCGGATATATCAATATATAATTTTGCAAGAACAGGAAATTACTAAGTAGATTCTTACATTGTATGAAAAACCACCATTTAAAAATCTCATAAAACGGCTTTGCATATTACTACCTCAACTGAGTTTTCAACACAAAAAAACATTTGGAGAACTCAGAAACAGATTTCCTTTCAGCAATCTATGCTCGATGGTCTGTATCTGTAGAACTTCGAGCATTTTGTACACAAAAAGTCGCTAACTGTAGTTTGTAAAGTTGTATCAAATTCACATAAATTTGCAAAGCATAACTCTTCGTGAAAATCTGAGTTTCTGTACTTCAAGAAAACTTTTTATGTTATTTGACGGTTTTATTTTAAGAATCACATGCAAATGGTTTCGAAGATGTTTGTATATTGGAGCTCAAAGACTGGGTTAATTTTTATTCAGATGCCGTTGCTGATATATTGCATCTCTGTACTTCGGGCTTCAAAAGGCTATTACAAATTTCATTTTAATTATATGTCAGCCACCCCTTCCCCCTTCCTTCAAAAATATTGAAAATTGGATGGGGAAGGAAAAAACTCAAGCCTCTTTGTTGTTATATGATAAAAACATATCACCAATCCTGATCCAATTCAGCCATTCTAGAGTGTAAAATTTGATACAAGAAACATTTTTTGAAAATTCATGTTCTTGATTTAATGGAAGAAAGATGAGGATGAGTGCCTATGTGCACAAACAAAGGCTTGACGTAGGACGACGCAAATTGTTATTCCTTAAACTCTTGAGATATATGTGTCATCGGCTTCGTTCGAAAATGGCACAAATCAAAATTCATAGTTTCGAGAAAAACGGGTTTGAAAATTTGTGTTGAACATAATCTTTTCCATTTTCACGAAAATTTCAAACTTTAAAACTTCCCACTTTCATCAAACCTATTTAGATCTTTTACGTACAAATAATGAGCAAGTATGAGTTAAAACTGCATTTTCCCTAGCTTTGTGAGGAAATCTTGAGTTGAGCAGTAAAGGCATTTTTACTCATTACTCTGGATTTTTTATTGCAATTTTTGAAGCGGGTCTTTGTGGCACGAAACTTGACAGCATTCGGCATCGTTTACCATCAACAACTGAAAAATGCAAAATTTTGAGTTGTGCTAGTTTCAAATGAAATCGATGATGTCGAGATATGAGTGAGGACCGTTTTTTTGGTTTGTGTTGACGAAAACTGTGAAAAAGCGATCGTCAATCACAGTACAAAACTGGCGTATTGTGCTGAGAATGCCGAATTTAGGAAATTTATTAAACTTCATTTAAACAAAAGTATATCAATTGGTTTACTACCTTTTTATCGGTCAGCACTTGTATTAGACTGTTGAACTGAGTTAGCCAATTGATGTTTATTCAAGGATTTTTCTATGTCGAGAGGTATTTTATGTATTCGTAAGACAGCTAGTTAATCTGAGTTGGCCCGTTTTCTTCGATTAGTTAAAATAGGCGCCGTTCCATACCCTACATCAAAGATAACTAGACAAGAAACCTAACTTCTAGTTTTTTCATACATTTTGCTCACGATACCTTCACAACAGTTAGTGCTGCCATCTGATGACTTAAATGCGCATCAAACTGTGGTAATTAGCAATTAGCACGATGAGTGCATAGTCCGCCAGATGGAAATTAAAACTAGATGGCAGCACTATATAAGGATATCAAAAATCAGATAACAGCACCATGCAAGGATATTGAAAATTAGGTGGTGAGACCGTACAAGGATATTGAAAAAAATCGCTTTACCTTTCGCCACCTTGCCGTCAAGCTCAAATTAAAAAGCAAGGCCTTGGTGCTACATTCCGTATCGGAACTCGACCTTCTGTTTATTATACACAGACTTCGCAGCCAACTGTTAAGTGTACAGGACAATTGCGGGGCTAGCGCTACGATCCTACTGACAGTAACAATTTTCCCGAGGCGAGACTCGAACCTACGACGACTGGTTTGTTAGGGCCATTTTCAGGACTGAGAATCAGTGTAAATCAATTTTTGTTAATAACCAACAATCAAATACAAACTTGGTAAGTGTCCGAATGTGCCCCATGAACGAAGTTACATTGCCCCAACACCATCCGAAGAAAAATTTTAATTTAATCTAATAAATAAGATATTTGTTTCCCCGTTGTTATGACGTCTTTTCATTACATATTAGTTACAAACTAAGGTGGTGTACTTGAATTTCTAAATCTCTCACAAAGAAATTAGAGAAATCCTAACAACTTCAAGCTCAAACGATAGAAAACATGTATGAAAAATGGCATGGTGTTGTTTTCGTAAGTTATAAACAACCAAGAGCTGTCAATTATATGGTAGCTGTTGGTGGAAGGGCTGCCAACTTACTTATATTTTTTGTTTGGTTGAAAATTGCACCATTTGCTTTTTTTAACTTCTGCCCTAAACTGCCCCCGTCCGAAACTGCTCCCCTTTCCCCTATAAAATTTAGTTCGACTTTCGTTCACGCACTGCGACATTCATGTCCGCTGCATACTGCAAGAGTCAAGTATCTTGTACAAGTCATCTATGCTTACTTTCTAATTAAATACTGAATAAAATGTCTGTGCTTCTTGTGAAACTAAGAGAATGATATGAATTGAAAATAATGGCGGGGCCACTTACAATATGGGTATTGAGGTGCCAATGGAAAAAAACTGTTCAAATTTCGTTTAGCGGTCAAAAGATTCGTCTTTTTAGAATAAGTCATCATGCCGAATTTGAGCAAAGTGGTGTCTCAAAGTGGACAAAGTTTCATTTGACATTGTTTCCTAACTATTGTAGAAATCGATGCCAAATATCTTAGAAGTGAATGAATCGTCGAGACCTGGTGTTATCTATCAGAAAGTCGTATTTTTTGTTGGACGTAAAAAGAAAACCTTGTTTCCCTTAGCAGTGCTCACTTTGGAAGATTTAGGCAACTAAATTATCTATCTAAAAACTTGAGTCAAAAAAAATCTGAGATGGCCGTTTGAATGGCAATCTGTATTTTGTATTTTTTCTGAGATTTTTCCGATGTCAAATGTCAAGCTTAAATTCAATTATTTTAATATTTTTAAATGAAAATTGAGACAATATCCTAAAAGTCTTTTCTTTATTTGCCGTCATTATTTGATATACCGATCTGCATAATATCCCAGATAAAGTTTGTTTATAGACGAGTAGACGAAAATAGATTTCTCGATTTAAAACAAATATACGCAGGAAAAAAGCCACATTTATTTCGATAAAAATTTTTTTTTTTTAACTCCATTTGCCGAATATACCATTCTCAAATAGTTTTCGAAATTATAGGTCTGTACAATTGATGTTATTCAGAAACTTGCAAACTAGAATGGATTGACTCATTTCTGAGTCAATTTTAATTAGAACAATGTTCATTAAGAAGCTTTATGACATATGAGCTGAAAACACCCTCCCTTTGCACAGTGGTACGAGTGCTTAAAATCGTTAACTTTTTTCAATTACATACTATCTTTAGAAGAGTTTAGTATATTACAGTTCTCCCAGCTGGTTTCGAGGTACGATGCTGGCCTAGCAAGCCTGTCGTCGTAGGTTCGAGTCTCGGCTCGAGAGACTGTTAGTGTCAGTAGGATCGTAGCGTTGGCCCCGCAATTGTCCTGTACACTAAAACAGTTGGCTGCGAAGTCTGTGTATATGAGCAGAAGGTCGAGTTCCAAATCGGAATGTAGCACCAAGGCTTTTAGTATGTAAGAAACGACGGAGGATGACAACAAGTTTTAGTCCGAAACTCCGCCGCTGGTGAATAGTAAATCTAATTAGATTTTTTTGAATATCTCAAAAACTGTAGCATTTGAAGGCAAACAATGTTCAGCATATATTTGTATATCACCCCAACACACAACTTTAGGGAAGACAAAAATCAATAGCTTCTACCCAGATCGAGTTATTGCCAAAAAATATAAAAAAATGTCTCTCTCAGTTGCATATCAGGCAATGAAGATACTGCAAGGGACAAGCATTTCAATCAATTTCGCAGAGCGATCATGATAAAAATTCATCCTATGCAGATTTCGTCTGCTAGTTTTTGCTGTTTTGTGATTTGGGGATTAACTAAAAATGATAGTTTTTTAAATTTATTTTGGCAATAGCTCGTTCTGTATAAAAACTATCTTTTTGTTTCTTCTACAGAGTTGTGTGTATCGATAGTATGCAAATGTATGCTGAACATTGTCCTCATCAAAATGCTACAATTTTTGAGATATCGAAATAATCTACTTTTGAAGATTATTTAAATATTAAACGTGATGTCTCAAAAACAAAAAAGAGTTAGAAGAGTTTATATTGTTTCTCCCGACATCACGCTTAGACGATATTCGCTGTTTGGGCCGGTGCGTCGTCCTGTTGAAAGACGCAATGATCCTTCCCGTTAAGGTCTCGTGGTTCCTGGGCTATAAATTTTTCCAAAACCTTGGTCTTATAGTACGCGTCGCTGATTTTCACTTTTTTCTCGATTAACACCAGTGCACAGTGGTCCAATAAGGCAAAAAGTGAAATTCAATTCCATAGCGCCTTTCACCTTCATCCTAGCTTAATAAAGTGTTCGGGACAATTGTTTCTATGAATGACCCGCATAATCGCAAAATGTCAAAATATACAAAAAATTAAAAAAATAACTTTTTTGTGTTGAGAGATAGAAGAATAGTTTATTCAGCAAAGTTGTAGGACATTCAAAAATATGAAACTTTGTTGAAAAAAATGAAAACCCTATCTTTTTTGGTACAAAGTCATAAAGTATATAACATGTAACTTACTTAAAAGTTAGTTTTTTTTTATTTAACTTTTGTTGGTTGCATTTTACACGAAAGTATTGTTTGGAGGAATTTTTAGGGCACACAAAACACACATTTTTACCAAAGACCATATATCTCCCGGACTTATCCTTACAAAGTTATGTCATATTTTAGCTTATTTTTTCGATAATTTTAAAAACGTATAGGTTAAAAAGGGGCAGTGGAATCATGATGTCAATACTTTTTTTTAAGTTAAGCTGAAGTACTATAAACTCCTTTAGGTTCCATTTATCCCAATCCACCCATATTAGAGTAGAAGTATCAAGTAGAAGGTCATGCATCTCCAGAACTTTTCCTTACAAAGTTATAGCATGTTTTAGCTTATTTTTCCGATAACTTTCATTTTTTCATTTCTCATTTGAATTCGATCCCGCTCCTTCACCACTTCGATAGCTGCTGGCGTTCTCGCCGAATGCGGCTTCCGGGATCTCGCACGGTACTTGGCTCAGTCCGTTCCGCAGTACCGACAGATGATGGTATAAATGACGCTTCATCCTCTGGCATTTCAGCTAGAGTTGACATCAATACCAAAACACAGACCTACACAACGTGCGCATCTACACATCGTGCGTTCCTACACAATGTGCGCACCTACACAACGAAAACAGTTGTATTCGAACTTATGGAGCACCCTGTAGGATTTTAGAAAAATAGCAGAATTTCCATTCTGTCAACATTACAACAAAAAATATCTTTGTCAGCACTTTGAAAAAAGAAGTTTTCGATTGTTACCATCCTGAAGTTTGAGCTATTCAGGGCTATGCATGCCATAAAGATTTTTTTCCAATTCATTCAGTTTTAATAGTTTTATTAGCAGTCAAACTCTACCAAAATAATTGGAAAAGGTATTTTTAATTTTCAAATAATATCATATCAAACATATAAGACTACTGTTTATTTTATTGGGTGTGCAGCTAAGCTCTCACTATTTGTCAATAAATGGCGCCAAAGTAAGTGGTGGTCGATGACACCGATGACAAACCAGACTGAGACATAAGGTAAACAAACCGTTTTGACACGTTAGCGATTTTCATTGTGGCGTCATATACTTTTAGTTGTGTTAAAATGTTTTGTTTTGTGCCAAATAATTGTCATTTGCGGTCAGCGTTACTTGCCCCATTTCACAGCGGCTCAAAAGAAAACGATAACTGAAACCGGAAATGCTGCTCTAAGTAAAACATGCTAAGATTGGTTCCGTTGTTACAAGAAAGTGAGTTCAATGTGTGTCATATTCAAATGATTGCAAAGGACATTGAAAGTCGTGCACCTTCAGTGGCAAAAAAGGAAGGGTTTTCTTCATCGCTTCGTGACGGGTGATGAAAAGTGGGTTCATTACCAAAGAAAAGAAAGTCATGGGAACTGCCCGGTCATGCTTCTATGTTCGTTGGTTCGGCCTGATATACACGCTGCGTATGTTATTTTGTGTATTGGTTGGGGCCAGGTCGGTCTATTTATTATGAGCTGTTGAACCCAACGAAACCATCTTTTGAGAATGGTATTCACTTCAATTTATGTAAAAAAGTTCAAGCTAGAAATGGGCAACAACGAATGATTTGAGGATGACTATTTTTTTTTAAATTAATTTGCATTATTATTAAAAAACAGCGAGGATATAATTACGCACCTAAAAATAATTTTACTGAAAAATGTTTAAAAAACTGAACCGAAGATTTAAATAGAATTGTTAAAAATTGCCTCTCAAGTTAAATTTTTGGTAGGTCTGTTGCGTTCACTAATAATAACGTTAATTGAATGAAAAAATAGGCTATAGTTTGAATTAGGTATGTGTGCGATCCTGATGCCACAATTTTCTCATTTTTCACTGCAAATTAGCACTGATGAAATCGTTTCTGTAAACGTGTTAAATGCGCGTGGGCATACAAATAGTCTTGTACTTGTCGTATTATGTAATTTTTCTTGTTTGTTTTGTGAAAAAAATATGCTTAAATGAAAAAAAAAATATTTTGATTTTTTTTATGTACCGTGGAATGGGGTGAAATTGATCAGTGGGGTGAAATTGATCACCTGAAATTCGTGATAAAAAATACTAATCCAAAGATAATGCTCTTACAATACTAGGCAATGTTAACGTGTCCTTGAACGCAACTTTTACATGATTCACATACCTGTCAAAGTTAACCTTTGCATGCCCGGTGCCATTTTTCATATTTGCGAAAAATTCTTCTAACTCAGTCAAAACTCAATCGAATTTGATCAAATAAGTTTCCAAATAACAAAAAAGTATTGAATTTTCTTAAAGTAATCTTAATTGGGGGATAATTACGTTAAGTTTGGAGAAGTGAATAAAGTTTGATAAAAGCTCAAAAAATGAAATTGTCAACAATGATTATTCCATACAATTAAAGAAATACTGATGAACTCGCATGAAACCACAAAGATTTTATTCTCAGAGCTAGTTTTTGAGCTTTTTCAACAAACAGAATTAAAATCGATCTAACGATGATCAATTGAGAGCAAAAGTTAGCTGCAGTTTGGTCGTGAACTGAAATGACTAACTTTTAACTTGAAATATCGTTATTTTCGTTTCCAAACTAGCTGTAAATAATATTTCTCAGTACAGAAATTATCATATATCTTTAGCATATCGAAAAAAAGCACATTGCCAAAAGAATGTATGGATTTCAATGATGATCAATTTCACCCCAATTCATTCACCTCATAGTTCCTTATAGAATTATCGAATTTATTTCATGAAGTAGACGATAGAAATTTCACCAATAGCCATAGAGGTTTACTGGAGCACATAGCACAGTGGGGAATCGCTGGCCATCAGCCAAAAAAAATTTTTTTCGTTAGCTGTTTCAAAATATTTTTCCTTTATTGCTATAACATTCAAGTGTCTAAATCCAAAATTTGGGCGCAATATCATTAGATCTGATTTTTTATGACTTTTCAAAGCTTGGCGAACTGACGTTTTTTGACATGTTTTTGAAAAAAAGTGCATTACTTTGAAACGCTCTGTAGCTTCAATGATAGCCTGGATTTTTTTTGACGTCAAAGAAAAAGTTGTTGTAAATATTGTGCAAAACAAACCCTTTCCATTAAATATTGTAAAATTTGGTCATAGTAGGCCTGACACTAAAAAAAATTTAAAAAAACGTGATTTTTTGTAGAAAAGTAGCATAAAAATTTAGTTGCCGCAGTTTGCCACGGTTGTGACTACATTCAAAATTTAGGTAAAAACGTAAGCTTTCAAATGCATACTGTCCGCTGCTGCGCAAAACTGCGCAAATTGTCACTTTAGTAAAGAAAGTGATAGCAGATTTTTTTAGTTTTTATTTTTAAAGGTAAAATTTCATCCAGGATTAATTTCAATCATAACCATGATACCCCATTAATAAAGATTTATGTTATCGTACTCAATCCATAAGGATAAAATATAAATTTGGGTAAAAATCACAAAAATTATCAATGAAAAGTTATAAAATAAGTGTAAAATAAGAAAACAGTAAACAATTTTTTATGAAATTTTAATTATGTCAAATTTTATCACTTTCTGCAAATTTGAAACAATATTAGAAATATTCAGCCATTTTCAATTTATGATCATGAAATTCGCTAAACTGATTGAAGTGTCAAATACTAACAGCAAATTCATACCATCAAACTCCGGCTAACAATAGCCCGTTTGAAGATTGCTTTTGCCTTTCACTCGTATGCATACAAAAGTAAAGCACACATTTTGCTTTATGAGAAAAAAAAACAAAGAACAGTCGTCGCCCTCCGCATCTTTTCGTATTCATTTAGAACGTTGTGTCATTTCAGTGTCTTGGTTTTCAAATTCATAAATTCATTAAATATTATTATGGATCCTTCAACTTCAGCGGCATCACCTAATTTAATGTCTAGTAAGTTGTCAATTCATGGTGTTATACATGTATTTAAATGTCCTCTTTCAACCATAGAAACCGGATTAGGAAGATAACATATATATGAAACAATGAAACATCGAAAATTACTAGAAGAAATGAAAATTGCAGCGAAACACATTTTTCCTGCTAATAAGTATAATGAACTTCAAATTTTCTGGAAACAATTCAACACGAGATTTAAGCGATCACAGCAGAAGATGATGATGCTGATGATAATTTTTTTAATTTGTAATTAGTTTGTATTACTTATGTTGTTTTAGTTTATTAAAAAATATATATAAATTAAGGCAAAATTTGTTTAGTTCGAGGGGTCGTCTATAAATTGCATATTTTTTTTAATGGGGAGGACGCCCGGTGGCACTACTTGTGGTCAAAGATCATATAATTCTATAAAAAAGAAAAAAAGGACCAAAAAATATTGAAAATTGAATTTCGTGCTTTATGGACGGCCCCAAATAAAAAATTGATGCCAAATTCGTGTTCAGCGCCCCAAAATTATGTAAATACTAAGTTTTTGTCGCATTTATCGACACTTTTTTAGCTTGACCAGCCTTTGTATGGAGTCGCCCCACTGTGCATAGCAGTACTTGTTAAAATTATACTATTTCGGAAAAAATGTACATGAAGCTAGTTAATTGGAAATTGTTACAGAAATTGATCAATTTCACCCCATTGCATGGTATTCGATTTCCTGCGAGATTCTTTCTCGTAATCAAAGAAGGTTAAAAGATAGTTTTTTTTTATTTTTCATTTAATCTTAGTCTGTTTTGCAGCTTTTACTGACCCTAGAAAGAAAGTCTGCGTTAATCTGACTTCTCGCTTTCAGCAATATCACCCAATTTTTTGCCAACAGTGCGTCGTTTTTTCTCGTTTTGTTTCTAATCAATAAAAAAATTAAAACCTCAATTCTGGTGTTTGTACACCGTAATAACTATTCATCAATTATATATATTGAGAAAAACTTGCATTGTCGATTATTTAAAAGTCGTGTGCACATCACAGTAGAATTATCTTTTGAAGATTAAAAGTTAGTGTCCACAGTCACAAATAGAAACAGTAACTTTTCTACTCTTCACTGCTAACCTGAAGATATCGGTAGAGGTAAGAATTAATCAAACTCAAACTGTCTTAGGACCGTAACACGAATTGCCAGTTCATGTTTCAAGTGTGGTTCACTAGAACATTAATCCACTTACCCGATATCCGCTGCCATTGGCTCCGCACGTCTGTGAACACTCGGACCAGGGTGTTGTCATCCACTCGAACTCGATGCTCTCGACCAGTGATGCCAGTTCCCCGCCGGCATCGGCTGACTCGTTCCGGTCCGCTCCCGTCAGTCCCAGCCCGTATCGATCTCGAGCCTTCAGCAGGTCGTACACGTTGAACGGCTTAGCCGGTTCATCCTTCTCCGCACGATCCGAATCAAAATGGCTGTACTCGTGTTCCATCAGCAGCTGGTGACCCTTCGAGTTGGTGAATGTCTGAAATGGCCATAGAAGAAGCTGCTGGTCCAGGAAAAAAGACGAACGGGAAGCAGATATCAGATTGATGCTATTAATTAAGGTCGTTATGAAATTGGCGAAAGCTGTTGGTAAATTGGAAAAACCCTTGAACTCGGATTGATCGGACGACGCCGTTAGATTGTTACACGCGGAAATGGCAATGTGAGAAAATGAGAAAACAGCAAAAATTTACACACACAGAAAAAAATGCAACTATGCAAGGGTGGTGCGTTCACACGGTGGTTGTGCTGATGCACGTGATTCGATATTTTCACAGGTGAAAAGTGAGGGTGGTTGAAGTTTTTGACGATTATGGGTGCTAGTTTTGGGTGCAAATCTAAAGAGAAGGTGTCCGCAGGTGAAGCGTTCAAAACATCTGAATCGTTCTAGCTAGCAGAAGGCATGAAATGATGTTTGGTGTTTTTTTTACTCTCTCGCAAAACCAATCAATGTAATACCATTAGCTTATGAACCAACCACCATGAAATTGAATGAATATTTATTATTTTGATGATGGAGCGACCTCATCAAAATACTCAATCAACACTGACATGCATTTTCAAAATGTTTATTGCTTGGTGGGGTAGATCAATTGCAAGAGCCAATTATTTTATTTATACTTTTTTTTGTTTTTCAACATCGCCGATTGGTTTAGCCCCGAAATCACAATGCGGCACTGATTCGCACATTCACAGTGCATCGAATCGAGTTGGAGTACGATGATGTAGCGACGATATGTCGTGGTGATTGGAAAGCTTGTTTTTTTGTCTCCCGTTTCGACTATTGTTTGCAAATTTGCTGTGAACAATTAACTTGTTTGTTCCGGCAAATTGTGCGCGGCGATGGGTTGTGAATTCGCACGGAGACAACACGAATATCTACGGTATGATGCGAATGGATCGTGATGAAAATAAAGGTAAACCTAATTAAAAGAAATTACCTATTTGTGTCCATGTGTGTATAATTCGGTGGTGGTGGTTGTGATGTAATAAAAAGATAGGGTAAAAAATTCGAGGTATAATATCGTGTTTGTGTTTTATGCAGGTCCGATTTTTAACATTTAGCATTCAACGAACTTAGGATAAGAAAGAATCAAGCGATATAGGCGAGCCGACTTGGGTTGCGAGAATCTAGGGTAATTTTTATTGATTATAATAAAGCTTATGATGGAGACTTCTTGCTTATTACAATAGAGGCGCTGGGTTTTGCATGACCATGCGTCTCCATAAAAATTGATATTTGTTTCCATGGCTAAAAACGCGATATTTTTCCGGCACAAAACTGAGCTACAACCTACATTTTTTTGTGAAATAATTCCATACGTGAACGTGAATTCGAAGAACACAACTCACAGCAGAAAAACTCATACGACCATATGGCCAGGCCATGTCGGGAGCAAAGTGAATGGGACGAAAAAGTGCATCACACTCTGTACGGCAATGCGACATCCAACTGATCCCGGCGTGACAGCGGTGGTGCAGAGGAGCAACCGCAATGGTCATGTTATTGGTTAGGTTTTTAATTGGAACTTTTGTGGGAGGCAAAACGACGAACAAAAAAGAGCAACACAGTTTGACTGACTTTTTGGTACGAGACGAGTATAGTTTGGGCTCTCAATTTTATGGAGAGGCCATCCAACAAATTGGAATATCGAAGCCACTTTCAATCGAGAAAGTACTGGATGATATATTTTTTTACTTTTGTTGGAACACAAAACCCATTGACTTTATCGCCGGTTTAAGAGCTAAAGCTAGACACGTACCGCAGTGCCGACAGGTTTAGTGACATGTACTGAGGCCACAACTCTGGAAACGCGTTTAGAATTGGCTATCAACGTTGTGTTCCCAACGCGGCGTTGCATAACGCAAAATTATTGAATTGCAGTACGTGGAAGGTAAAAACAGCGATAGAATTTCGATTCGATTGGACCGGAGAGTCAACGCTGTCATGCACGGTACATTATTATTTAAAAACTAATTTAACGTTTCATGCTGTGCAGCATATTTTATGAGCTGCAGCTAATTAGAGTTAGCGCGGAATTAACGGTCAGAATCGCAATGAGTATCGCGTGAGTGCGATATGAGTTCATAAGTTAAGGGTGCAACTTTCTTTTGTTCAAAAATATTCTTGGAACTCTGGGTCTGTGTAAGACTTGCAACCAAATTTCAAGACTATTCGAAAGCTCGATCATAATCACTCTTGTGTTATAATTAAAATTTACCATAAATTTTATGATAAATGTAAATTTATGCTCAAATAGGGGGATTACTCTAGATAGCGTGTCGGTATTTACAACTCTATTGAGTGTAATTGGTAGACTAAATGATTCGGTTCACAACCTATTTAGGTCCATGACAACCTTTTGTACTTTAATATGTAGTAATGTAGTAATGCATTGTGAGGCGCTCCGGGTGCATTGAATCAGTTGGTTTACATACGTAAATTTAATTAAATGAATATACTAGACTACATGAATGTGGATTTATTCATTAATACGCCTTTAATTTTTTTGTTATGTTGATATCGACGTTTGTTTACATTGTATTGAAAATTTGCCAGCTTGCTTTTTTCCTGTTAATTTCTGTATAATAACATTGTAATTTTAACCTACATTCTCTTTTGGTTGCTGACACATAGTGCGAACTTTTGCCCCACAATGAATTCAATAGTTTTTACATTTAATCATATTTTTGGTTCTGTTATTTCCTGTAGTGCTGTACATTGCATATTGATATGTGTAATTGCACATTAAAAGTAAGTAAGTACTACTACTTAGGATGACAAGGTTATCGCTATAAAAATGGCATTGAAATTATCGACCATCATTGGGATCAGACTGAGAGTAGACTTTAATCCTTATATTCATTGTACTTAATTTTTGACATGCCATTTTTAGGCAAAAGATGTTTGACATAACTGACACAAGGTTTGATGCATGTACATGACATCATCCTTTGTCTATTGTGTGAATGAACAAGTGAAAATAGAGCTAATTATCCGAGATAATGGAGAAATAACTTAATTAATTACATTACGTTCAAGGTTTGCCGCCTGACTAGTAGTTTCGTCTCAGGGAGAAGGAGTCATTAAACGTGTAGAGCACAGAATCTATCTAGCTACAGATAATCCAATATCATAACGAACAGTATAAAAAGGCAGCAGAAAGTAATTATTGAATTTACTTGCACTTCTGATTTTATCAGGCTCTTTTCGTTGTCACGAAGGTTGCTATAAAATTTTCGTTGTTTCGGATTTCGAAAATCGACTGATTTGATCCCAATAGGCAGGTTCATTTGAGCCGTTGCGGAACAGCGTGGTCTAAGGACCATTTTTTTCGAAAATGAGTTTTTTGCATAAACCGCATCTACTCAAGAAGCTGAAGTTGGGAGATTAAGAAAATTCCGGAAAATCGAATTTTAAAGCTGATTTATTCCGTGTTGAAAATTCGTCCGAAACAGAATGGCCGTTTTGTTTCGGAACAGAGTGGTCTATGTACATAAATCGATGTAATAGTATCATGTAACACGTAACATGTAGCATATTACATGTGATAAGGAACATGCCGCTTGTTTTGTACATGTCACACATGATATGTAACATGTTACACGTAATGTAACATGTAAAATATTATGTAATATGTAATATCTGGTACTGTAACACGTGACATCTTACATGTGACATGCTATATGTATCATACAACATGTGACACTATAGCCATTTTATACGATTTACCGTCATTTTATTTGTCATTTACCGGGTTAGTGTACATAGACCACTCTGTTCCGAAACGAAGCTACGAAAGCGAACGGACGCGAAAAGTTTTCGTGTCACAATTTTCAGAGTTTCGATTGTGTTTTGTGGAAATATACAAATTTTTATGCAACTGGAATTACTCATACGAATATGAACTGGAGTTACTCATAGGAATTGGTTAACTGATCCCGTTGTTGCTGCCCTGGAGTCAAACAACCTGTGCTCAAGGTCTTTTGTTGCTGTTCATCGCTGGCAGTCGACGCATCGTTTTGATATTGGAGTGCTGTGCGTTACAGAAGACCAGCTCCGGTGGATACTCGCTGCAACGAGGTTAGGGAGGCCGAAAGTAAAGGAGAATCATCGGTCTGCCTCGGTGCTTGGAACAGCTAATTTGTTTTTTTTTGTTTTTTTTTTATTCTTCTATTCTGGTGTGAGTTTTTTCTAACTTCGGTGGACGATCCACGCGATGGAGGAGGACGTAGCACAGTGTTCGGAAAGGACTGAAATCAGGGTCAAATAAATAACTCCTCTTCTTTTTGATAAAACCTCTAGTCTTGGTCTTAATCAAATAAATCATGTGAAAAATGGACAAAATTGTTATCTAGATCTGTTAATGTCCAACATTAGTGAAGACTTTTGTGTGACGAATTCATTACAACCATTATGGAAGAACGAAGTTTATCATACAGCAATAGAGTTTTCTTTATTTGTGCATGTGAATAAAAGACCTGACGAATATGAATTCGAAGATGTTTTTGACTTTCAGTCAGCAAACTATGATGAATTAAAACATAAACTAAATAGTATCAACTGGCAAGATGTATTGTTTGAAGACGGAAACGTCGATTCGGCTATAGAAAATTTTTATAACATATTATCTGATTTATTTATTAGCGAAATACCATTGAAAAGAATAAGACGTCATGGCAATTCCAAATACCCAGTCTGGTACAATAGACAAATTAAAAACTTAAAAAACAAAAAACAAAAAGCACATAAAAAATACAAAACTCATAAAAATCGTGATGCTTTAACAACTTATCTTAACATTTGCGGCGAATTAAACGATGCCGTTAGTAATGCGTTTGAAGAGTTCACATTAAAGACTGAGCTTGAAATCAAA
The DNA here is from genome assembly GCF_029784165.1 of Wyeomyia smithii. Classification (NCBI taxonomy): domain Eukaryota; kingdom Metazoa; phylum Arthropoda; class Insecta; order Diptera; family Culicidae; genus Wyeomyia; species Wyeomyia smithii. Next base: position 93,318,789 of record NC_073696.1, read on the forward strand.
TCCTGTCCAAAAATTTTTTTCAAATATGTTAAATCAAAGTTAAAATCTGAAAATTTTCCTTCAAAAATGCAACTGCATGACAAAGTTGAAAAGAACCCGGCATACATCTCTGATCTATTTGCTGATTTTTTTCAACAAAATTATACAACTTTCTCCGAATCTGATCGTGACTATACATTCTTCACCAACTTTCCTGAGTTTCCCAACTATTTCAATATTGAACATGTCAGCGCACGCGAAATTGAAGATACTTTAAAAGCTCTGGATGCGTCTAAAGGTCCGGGACCAGACGGAATTCCGCCAGCATTCATGAAACATTTAGCTAAAGAGCTAACTTCCCCACTGTTCTTGATTTTCAATATGTCGCTGGAATCCGGTTGCTTCCCGAAATTCTGGAAAAACTCATATCTAGTGCCTGTGTTCAAATCTGGTAAAAAAACCGACATTAGCAACTATCGAGGCATAGCCATTCTTTCCTGTATACCTAAGCTTTTTGAAGCAATAATAAACAAGAAGTTATTCCACCAAATAAAAAATAGAATTACCCCAACGCAACACGGTTTTTCCAAAGGGCGCTCAACAACAACTAACTTACTCGAGTTTATTAACTTCTCTTTGAACGCAATGGATAAAGGTAATTATGTTGAAACCTTATATACTGACTTCAGTAAAGCTTTCGATCGCATTGATATACCCCTGCTTCTCTTCAAGTTACGAAAAATTGGAATTCATCCACAATTACTCAAATGGATTGAATCGTATTTGACAGATCGTCAACAAACAGTCAAATTTAAAGGTAGAATAACGAAACCTATTCAGGTAACCTCAGGAGTTCCTTAAGGCTCTCACTTGGGCCCTCTACTATTTATATTATTTGTAAACGACATTTCCTTTATTCTAAAACATGTAAAAATTCTTATTTATGCAGACGATATTAAACTTTTCATTGAAATTTAAAACGCTGATGATGTAAATATTTTTCGTAACGAGATAAAATATTTTTACATTTGGTGTAAAAAAAGCCTTCTTCAGCTAAACGTTAAAAAATGTAGTTCGATAGCTTTTGGCAGAAAAAGAAACATGCCAAGCAATATGATTTCCTTAGGAGATCAGGTAGTAGAGAAAAGTGAACGAGTTAGGGACCTAGGAGTCATACTCGACTCAAAATTAACATTCACTGATCACTACAATACAATTATTAATAAGGCTAGTAACATGCTCAGTTTTATAAAACGTTTCTGCTATAATTTCCAAGATCCATACACAATAAAAACACTTTATAATTCCTATGTCAGGTCACTTTTAGAATACTGTAGCATTGTATGGTCTCCGTTTTCTGCAACACATGTAAACAGAATAGAATCAGTGCAAAAACAATTCCTGTTATATGCGCTTCGTAATCTACGATGGACGTCATTTCCCCTACCATCATATGACGAACGCTGCAGACTTATTGACATCCAATCATTAAAAGCCCGTCGTGAATTCGCAATGATGTCATTTGTTAACGATATCGTATCTCAACGTGTCGATTCACCCGAAATATGCAATATTCCAGCTCAATCGATCTTCGGATTAAGAAATTTTAAAGTGATCGAAGTCTCGTTTTGCTAATCGATAAAAAAAACAGAATTTTTTCATAGAAAGTTTCAATTGTTTTTGTTGAAATTACCGAAATCGTAATTTTCGGAAACCAGATGTCTTGAAAATGACTAAAACTTCAAGATCAGGTGTAGTCTTAAATTTTTTTGCCTTTCTCCTAGAAAGGTATAGCAATCACTTGCAAAACCGAAAGTATAAAAGTGCTCCAATGGGGCCGAATGGCATATATCACTCGACTCAGCTCGACGAGCTGAGCATTTTCTGTATGTATGTGTGTGTGTGTGTGTGTGTGTGTGTGTGTGTGTGTGTGTGTGTGTGTGTGTATGTGCAGATTTATATTCTCACTCCCTTTTCTCAGAGATGGCTGGACCGATTTTCGTGAAATTAATTGCGAATGAAAGGTCTTGTTGTCCCATAAGACTCTATTGAATTTCATTGTAATCGGATTTTTAGTTTAGAGGTTATGTATCAAAATGTAAAAATCACGAGACATCATTATCTCTAAAACCACACAACCAATTTGAACAAAATTGGTTTCAAATGAACGGGCTACCTAAAAAACCATGAACTTTTGAGTTTTATAAAGATTGAACTTGTGGTTGAAAAGTTATGAAAAGAAACGTGTTCTGGAGACAGTTTAATCTCACTCATGTTTCTCAGAGATGGCTGGACCGATTTTTATAAAATCGGTCTCAAATGGAAGGTCTAGTTGCCTTATAAGACCCTATTGATTTGTTTTGCGATCGGACTATTACTTTGTTTGTTATGTTTAAAAATGTGAAATCCAGCTATGAAAAGAAACTTATTCCGAAGACTACTTGAACTCACTCACTTTTCTCAGAGATGACTGAACCGATTTCCACAAAATTAGTGTGAAATGAGAGGTCTAGCTGCCTCATAACACCCTATTGAATTTTACTGTAATCGGACTGTAACTTCCTCTGTAATTTACCGAAATGTGAAAATCACGAAACTTCATATTATTATCAGATGAGCGGGCTAGTTAAGGGTTAACTGATGAATTATGATTTAACACGTGGTTTCAAACTTTGGCCCTATGCGTTCCCATTTCATTTGATTATAATCGAACTTAAGCAACCGTTATGTATTAAATTGTTAATAAAACAACAAAGGTCTATTATTTCAAAGATTACATGACTTATTTGAGCATAGCTATTGTCATACGAACGAGTCATCTCTCGAACTTACGAATAACAAAGTTAATAATAATTTGATATGTGACTCAAAAGTTATGGAAAGAAAAAAAATTCAAAGACTATTTAAAACTATACCTGCTTTGATCGATATATGTGGCCTTAACATAATTTAAATGTGGTGTCGTACTATTTGAACGTTCCAAATTCATTGATTCTTTGCGATGTGTTCAAAGTCTGCAAATGCACGACGAATCGGCCATAGGATATGATCAAAGTCAAATAACAAATGGTTTGAAATTATTGGTTTTTTCGAAATGACAACATCCTCGACTTTTGGCTTCAGTACATCGCCTTAATTCTGAATATATATTCATATTAAATGGTGTTCGTCATTTTCAGCAGACGTTCTGGCATCAATCTGACACCGGAGATACCCATATTGGGAGGTATATAGTTATTTTGGTTGTTTTCCAGAAACTTAAAGTGGTCGTCTTTAAATTCAAAATGGTGTCCAGTTTAAATGTTTGGTTTCTATGCATCATCTCGTTTACAGAAATATCCATATCGAGTATTATTCGGTCATTTTCGGCTGTTTCCTAGAAGTTGTCATTTAGCAATTCAAAATGGTGCCTGGCGTCAATTATTAGCTCGTTGCATCATTCTGGTTCCAGAGATGCTCATATTGGATGGTATTTGGTTATTTTAGGCTGTTTTTCACAAACCGGAAGTCGCCATCTTGGATTTCAAAATGGTATTTAAGATAATTTCTGGCCTCTGAGCGTCATTCTGGTTTAGAAACACCCATATTGGGTGTTATGTGATCATTTTCGGCCGTTTCCCAGGAACCGGAAGTCGCCAACCTAGAATCCAAAATAGGGTCTGTGGCCGATTTCAGCTGCTGTGAAATCGGCCATTTTTGCCTGTTTTCCAGAAACCAGAAGTTGCCATCTTTTTTTCCTCTGTGTGACTCATCACTGCGACCAGAGACATTTTGATCTATTGTGATAAAGTTACCATATTACATTTCAAAATGTTGTCTGAAGTCGATTTGTGGCTCCAGTGCACACTGGGCCAGAAATGGAATCTAGCGGAACGAATTTAATAGCGCTCTCAGGGTTTGACCAATCGGTTTCCAGTCTTCTACAAAGTTTCTTCGTATAATTAGGGCTTCATTTTGAATGTTTGAATCAGTTCCGAATTTAGCCGCAAAGCTGGCGTTGCGATGCCAACTTCTTTCTCTTACACGCTAGAGCTTTGCGTTGTCCGACAAAGTTGTAGATCTCTAAATTCCATGAAACTTCATAGAATATACAAAATTTCTAACTCTTCAAGTTTCAGAGATCTACGAGTTTTTATAAATTTTGTCTGAATTTCAGGTTTTATTGTGATAATTTTATGAGTTCACTCGAACTAATTTCTTAGAAATTTTTTCTCGATAGAAATTGAATAAATATGTCGTTTTCGTCCGAGTACAGAACTTTTTGATGTACTTAAGTGAAAATATTACACAAAATTTGAAAAAAATACATAATTTTGTGAAGTAGATATTTCAGCGGGTAGCAAATATTAGCAAACCATGATTTTTTCTAAAAATTTTCCATCAAAAAATCTTCATTTTCTGAAATTTTGAAAGAGGTGTTTTTTGGTGTTTTTGTGATATTTCAGTTTGAATATAACCATAGGTTTCATGTAAAAATACAATTGCTATGTATTTATTGCATGGAATACACGGTTCAGTACTTTGATACTCTATCCAACCTATGTGCAGTCTTCAGCAAAGTTTCTCAGTGTAATAAGAACTTCAACTTGAAGCTCAGTTTAATTCGCGATTTGGCCGCAGAGATGGCGCTTCGACACCAACTTTTTATTCTTACACGCTAGAGCTCTGCAGTTTCGACAAAGTTTTAGATTAGAAAATTTTATGTAACTTCATAGAAAAATCAAAATTTCTCTCTCTTGAATTTTTTTGGAAATTTACGAGTTTTTGAAGAATTTGTTTGAGTTTCACGTTTTTTGTAATAGTTTTGTGATTCGAAACAATTAAATCACCAAAGAATATGAAATTTTCTGAATCAGCATACGTTTTCGGTTTAAGTAGACGTCGAGTTTTCATTAGTAAAGCTTGGCTTATTGAGAGTAGATCCGTTGCTATTGGATTAAATGTTACTTTATTTGTTTCGTAGCTAAATTTGTATTTTATAGCAATTATAGCAATTGGATTTTTACATGAAACCTATGGTTATATTCAAACTGAAATATCACAAAAACGCCAAAAAACACCTCTTTCAAACTTTCAGAAAATGAAGATTTTTTGACGGAAAATTCTAAGAAAAAATCATGGATTCCTAATATTTGCTACCCGCTGAGATATCTACTTCACAATATTATGTATTTTTTTTAAATTTTGTGTAATATTTTCACTTAAGTACATCAAAAAGTTCTGTACTCGGACGAAAACGACGTATTTTCCAATTTCTACCGAGAAAAAAATTGTAAGAAATTAATTCGAGTGAATGAAATTATTACAATAAAACGTGAAATTCAGACAAAATTTATAAAAACTCGTAGATCTCTGAAACTTGAAGAGTTAGAAATTTCGTATATTCTATGAAGTTTCATGGTATTTAGAGATCTACAACTTTGTCGAACAACGCAAAGCTCTAGCGTGTAAGAGAAAGAAGTTGGCATCGCAACGCCAGCTTTGCGGGTAAATTCCGAACTAATTCAAACATCCAAAATGAAGCCCTAACTATACCAAGAAACTTTGTAGAAGACTGGAAACTGATTGGTCAAACCCTGAGAGCGCTATAATTTCGTTCCGCTAGATTCCATTTCTGGCCCAGTGTGCAGTGCATCATTACGATTCCGGAAGTACCCATATTGGGTGGTATTTGGTCGTTTACCGTTGTTTTTCCGAAACCGGAAGTCGCCATTTTGGATTTCATAATGGCATTTGGAAACAATTTCTGGATTTTGAACGTCATACTGGTTAAAGAAACACTCCTATTGGGTGGTATTTGGTTATTTTCAGCTGTTTTTCAGAAACCGGAAGTGGGCGGAATTCAAAATGGTATTTGTGGTTGATTTGAGCTCTTGTGTATCATTCTAGATCCGAATATTACCATACTGGGTGGAAATCGGCCATTTTTGGCTGTTTTCCAGAAACCGGATGTTGCCATCTTACAATTCAAAATGTTGCCTGAGGTCGATTATGAAACATATTTGTTACCACTAAATACATTCCCTTCCGAATGAAAGAGGGGTGTCAAAACATTATGGACATATTTTCTACCACTAAGAACATTTACCTGCCAAATTCGACTCCATTTAGTTGATTAAATCTCGAGATGTGCAGAAATTTGTATTTCATTTGTATGGGACCCCTCCCTTCCAGAAGAGAGAGGGGTCTCAAACTTTCATAGGAACCTTTATCGGCATCAAAAACCCCTACATACAAATTTTCACATCGATCGGTTCGGTAGTTTTTGAGCCTATATGGATTAGACAGACAGACAGACAGACCGTACTACATTTTTATATGTATAGATTACAACATCATTTTTTTAGAACCTAAAGAGTGAATATACATTTATTGGATTGAAGCGCTCATGTAAATCTTTTTTTTACAAAGAATATTATTGAATGAGACAGGCTGGGTCTGACCGATAGGTGGATTAATTTAGGTTTTTGTGAAAAGTCGACTTTCGAGGAGAGTCCTTAAACTCGAAAATCTCCGGCTTTTCTGAAATCGATCTTTAAAACAATTGTTTTAGAGACAACACCAGATTTCAAAGTTTTGTGCAATTCTATAACATTTGGTGTTGAAAAACTGTTCGGAAATAGGAAATTTCTTACTTCTTTTTATTGGTCAAAAGAGTAAAATTTCGACCGTTCTGAGGTACAACCTCCGCAAGCCCGATTGCAAAGGCTACGTTAATCTTTTAGGCCATTATCAGAGACTTGTATTACTTACTTGTATAAATAACGACCACCCGGAATCAAGTCTATTGCTAGCGATTTTATTAAACAAATTCTACTTCAACTCATCTACTGGAACCCCGGAAACAATTGTCCCTTTTCTTCTATAACTTTTTGTTTCTCGATTTTTTGTTTTTTCATCACTAGTTAACTTTTTTACCTCGCTATTCAACTTTTTTGTTGCTCCCTTCTTATTTCGCTGCTATGCGTCGTTGTTTCTCTCATGGGAAACCAGGTGTCTAGTATCACCACGTTATTTCGCCATCTGTTTGTCCGTGGGTATGGAATTTTGGGTTTGAATAATTTATATTTTATTATCAACCCCTCTTCTCCCAGATCTTTTTCTTCTGGTCGCCAACAGGAATGGGGTTCAAAACAATACTTAAAAAAAGGTGGAGCCTCCTCAAATTGATGAAGCCGTAAACTAATATAATCAAACTACGGTAAGGTCTGTCCAACACATTTTTACGACAACTTATGATATAAGGCGTTTTCCACGTTTTTTTGCACGTTACGTATCCCCAAAAGACCACGGAAGACCACGGGGGGTACGAGGGGTATAAAAAGTGACCAACATATGACCACGGGGGTAAGTTTGATTTTAAGAAAAACTTTTAAGATACTTAATTTTAAATTTTGTTCATGATTTTTTTTGAAATTTTTTTTCCGCAATGTATTTTTTTTTTTTTTTGAAAGACGAGTTTATTAAAACATTGTCGAAGATGTCACATCGATCAAACACGCCGTTCTGGCTCCAAAAATATTTGTATTCATCAAAACCCGTTTCTCAAATTAGTCGTTATTCAAGAAAAAAAAAAACTACTAATAACACGAACAAGGTTGCATATTCAATTTCGGGGAGTCAATTCCATTTGGTTGGTCGCGTGCCGATAATTCGTTCAACAAGTATAATTTTGAAACATCATATATGACAAACTTTCAGTCCTTAAGTGATGCTACAAGTTTGTCGAAGAAAGCAGTGCTCTATCTCTTGTGGCCAAAATGTGATAGCTCATATTCAGAGGGATATTCAACCAATAATCGCGGTGAATATTATAATATTCACCGCAGATATTGGCTGAATATTGCAATGAATATGCGTTCTCACACTTCAGGTTTAAGAGTTAGAGCATTGCACTATTCAACAAACTTGTAGTACTACTTAGGGACTACAAGTTTGTCATACATTGTTTCTCCAAATTGTACTTGTGGAGCAAGCTACCGGCACGCGGTGAAAAAGTACCCAAAATTTGAATATGCAACCTCAAAAATTGTAGATTAAAATGCTTGCTCGTTTCTTTTTGTGAAATTGCACTATACTGCCGTTCCAAGCATAGTTGTCCCATGTTCTACACAAACCTTATGCACGCTGAGACAAATATGCTTGGAATGACAGTATAGTACTGTTTAAAATTGTTAGGCCTTGATGAATCATAGATTCGAATAGAATATTATGCCTGATTACCTAGAAACGCACTTTTTAGGCTATTTCCGAGTCTGGCTTCGGCTATAACAAATACCATAGCATATATCAATATGCAATACACCAATGCGTTGCGTGGTAAAGACACGACATCTGACACGAACGTACTTTTGCCCTCCAGCTGCGGCTGGTATCAGGTGCAATATGCAACTCGCAATTGCCTGGCTGAGAGTGCGTTGCATATTCTGCAATCTGCTTTCGTCCGACATCAAAATAATTGCAACATGACACGAATTATATTGATGCGTGTGCGAGAAATCAATTAATCTTTAGCCGACACGAATGAGGCTCTAAGCAAGGCTCAAAACAAGGTGGATTCTCTTGAGTAAAAAATGGATTTCTTCTTTGAATGCTCATTTGTTATTCTCTTTCGTGTAAAAAAATAGTTAATTGTAGGTATTTAACGGTTATTAAAACACTAACTTTGATCATAATCCTTTCCAGATACGCAGAACTGTGTTCACCTCGACTCGATGATACAGTGCATAAACAGTGCTTCGTTAGTATGCATCGTAGTGTGCTTTCGCTCGTAAATGTAGACCGACCGTCGGCTCTTGCACACTGAGCAAATGGTAAAATAACTTTCGTGCATCAAATAGATGCACACTGTCATTGGTTAAGCGATGTTATTTTGTTTTATGTAGACAACATTTTTTTTTCTGTGTAGGCTCATCACTGCGACCAGAGATTAGATCTATTGTGATATTGCCCAGGTGTTTTCTGTACTCCGCACTTCATGTTTTTGGCAGTTACACTATTAAAGTAAGTGATACACTTATCATTCATATCCGTGCTTGTGTGTTAAAGTTTTACCTTTCCATTTCAAGCTTACTGCACTACTCTACCTAGCCTGCGTCCATCCAAACAATATCGCTGAATTACACGACTTTCTGGAGAGAACTTTCATATGTTACTCACACCAATTTTATGATAATAGGGACTTATTTTTGTTAAAAGGAGTGTCAACAGGGGTACTGTAGAATTCAGATTGAAGGAAGGGTACGTGGTGGGGAACCTGAGAATAAACCCATGCTAAAAGTCCTTTGACCAAATGGCCTGATTCTACTAAGATTCGAACCCACGACCACCCGCTTACCAAAGCAGACTCGGTAACCTTGCGGCTACGGAGTTCCCCCATGTAGACAACATAATTCTATTTCTGCTGAGAAATATTACTACAAGATCAATAATATAGGTAATTTCCAAAATCTCTAAATATAACGAGCGTGATTCTCTTTTCTAGAAAAAATTTCGAAATACGTTTGAAAAATATCGTGGTAGCAAGTATGTAATGTAAGTAATGTATGTAGCGCTGCAAACTTTCACTGTCATGAAAGGATTTTCAGTTGAAATTGAAATCTTTGAATTTCAATTTTCAACGAACGAGCTTAGAATGAAAAAGACTTTCAACTACAAACAGTTGACAGTGGCAGCACCATTTCTGTGATTTCGCACACTCTGTGTTGCTTTAGCGATGTTTATGCGGTTGAGAATGTAGATACTTATAAAGTTCATCGACTTCATGCGGGGCCGTTCCTAAACCACGTGGTCATAAAGAGGGAGACGGGGGGGGGGGTCTGTCAAAAGACCACGAAAGACCACGCAACAGGGTTGGGAGGGTTAACGAAATGACCACGTGGTCTTTTTTCCTGACTTATAGTTTATTGTTGCCACCAAGTCAAGAATGAAGCTTTTGCATTTTAAAATATAGAATGTACTGAAAAATTAATAATAAAGATGTAAAAATTTAAGTGAATTTTTGGCACTTGACAAATTGAAAGATCACGTAGTTAAAGTCGCAAGGGTGGGGGGAGGGTGTTGGCCAAAAGACCAGAGAAGACCACGGGGGGGTACGGGTGGTATAAAAAATGATCAAAACATGACCACGTGGTTTAGGAACGGCCCCATGCAATGAATTGGCATACATCAAATAATTTTGATATTAAATCAGACGTCACATTCCTTCCAATGGCTGAACTTTCATTGAAAATTGACACTGAATTGACATTGACATTTTCGTTTGCAGTGTCGAAAATTTGCAGCATTGAATGTATTTAGACAGCGAGCCTTATCAACTTCAGAAGCAAAAGAGAATAATTATCGCAGTGAAAAAAATTGTATCGTGACCATTAACGAGCCTGGTTCAGCGTGTTTTGTAGGAAAAATCACACAGATCACAAAGACAAATAATTCAACTTCGCAGAAGCATTTAGAACAGCATTCTGCCAGTCAGTACGAACAGAATTAGGTTGTCCTCCAGCCGTACAGCTGTAATATGAAACACGAAACAGTAGAATAAACTATTGCGTGGTTGAGAGTCCTGCATCTTTTACCAGCTGATTCCATTGTAAGCGAGAATGCAGTTGATATAACAAACAGCTTTATTTACTTCAACAACAACCTTGCGGTCATGGCTTTACACACAACCCATCGGTTATTTAATAAAGAAAAAATCTTCAAAGATTTTTCTCTAGTCTAGTCTAGTCTAGTCTACACTAAAAAAATCTTCAAAGATTTTTCTCTGATATAAAACAAAAATCTGGTAGGATGTGGCTCCAATATGAATTTACGTGCCTCGGTTTTTGGCCAATTTCTCATTCAGTAACTGAGCAACTGATGAAAATTGCGCTCTCTTGAACTGAGAGAGAAAACAATTGCTCAGCTCTCGCACGCGATGATTGTTTGTGGAAAGACACTGCACGACTGAAAAGCCTAAACTATGACAGATAGATGGAAAAATGTGATAAACAATCAGGAGAGTTAATGAAACCTGCAGTTAGGTGAACAATTATCATATCGAAAAGAGAGAAAAAAATGAAAAACGGAGATTATACGGTATATTTTTTTCGGAAATGCACTTTGGTGATGCTATAAAGCTTCATTGGTTTGGAAGATTGGAATTATAATCTTGTCACTGTTATTCTATCATCGCTGTGACCGTTAGCATTTTTTCATTACACAGGAATAGGTTTGTGCTCGCATAATTTTTCATTGCATTTGTTTATCAAACTCCAAAGTTGACAGTTGACTGAAAATACATCGTAGCTGATTGCAAACAAGCTTGGTGAATAATAACCCGTTAACACAACAGCTGATATCATGTGATATCGCTTGTTTTAATATCAAATGTCGTACACCAAATTCCCCATAAAACCTAGATGTATGGACTCTGCCATTAGGATACACGATACCACATGGTATCCGCTATAATGTAAACACGGCATAAGATACATAACTTGTAGCTGAAAAATTGCATGCAAGCCACACACTCGTAAACGATTTTTTTCAACGATCGCCATAGAATTTCAGCTTCAGTATGCAATAAAGCAAAGCAAAGCCTTGGTGCTACATTCCGATTCGGAACTTGACCTTCTGTTTATTTATACACAGACTTCGCAGCCGACTATTTTAGTGTACAGGACAATTGCGGGGCTATCGCTACGATCCTACTGACACTAACAGTCTCTCCCGAGACGAGACTCGAACCTACGACGACTGGCTTGTTAGACCAGCTTCGTACCTCGAGACCATCTGGAAGATAATCAGTATGCAAAATCTTGATTAAAAAGAATATTCACCATCGGAACTGAAATAGTCGAATGAAAGGCGAAGGAGGAGCGGTTCCTGTAAAGCTCCTATATATTTCAACACCTATATTTATTTCATCGCTCTTATTTGTCCAGTTTACAGTCGAATTTCAAAATTTTATAAAGTAAAAGTAATTTTTGTTTTATCTTTCGATTTATTTGAGTAGTCGGAAGCTTTACTTTTCAAGAAAAAATAATTAAATTTGACAGTAAACTCAACAAATAAGAGCAATGAAATGAATATAGGTGCTGAGATGAACGTAGGAGCGGTTCTCCTACATCCTTCAAAATCTACAATTTCTCTATTCTCAACAATTCGGATTATGCTGGAAAGGTTTTTTTCTAACGGTTTCGTTATTTTTTCCAAAAATTTGAGTTTCAGAATTATATTTGATTATTGTCATTCATTCCGGGAACATGGAAAGTTTAAAACATTTTTGTTTCTCAGTTTTTTAAATTTTGAAACAAAAAATCCAAAAAATACACTTGGAAGAAGCTCGGACATGATAATATTGAAATTTTCTATTATGTTTATCTTACTTTTGAATAAATATAATGCTGTTATTTGTTTCGTTTCGTAATTACATGATATATGACAATGGGAAATTCAAAAGAAACATTGCAAAGCCAGAGAATTTTTTCAAATTTATTAAACAGTTTTATGGCCCGTAGTTTTCTACGTAATTTAAATAACGCTAAAATTTTCTTCGCTTGGAAACGCGACCTTCATAGAAAAAATTTCTATTTTATTAAATTGTTGTATATCAATTTTTATATCTGAATTTGAAAACATTTTCGTCCTGTAGTGTAAGCCTCTTCAGTATTATGGTTAATGGTTTTTCTCAACTTAAAGTTGATTTTATCTCTACGCGAACTAAAATAGGTGTTAAGACAATATTGAAAGTAGAATCGAATAAATTTTATAATTCGTCTATAAACGAATTAGTAGATTGTTTTGAAGTATAAAAGGGGTTGTGCATTTTCGGCATACTGTTAGATTTAATTATACAACTATCATGCAATTTTCTAACGTTTCTTCAAAGTAAAAGCTGTAATAAAAATTAGGCGTTAATGAGAGCAGTCTCGAATACCACTGAATAAAAGGGCAAATAAAATAACTATGATGAACATGCAACCACTTCATGCATTACAGTAGAACTCCGGCATAACGAGTGAGCTACGGGGAAATTTGTGAAACGTAATTCAGATTGTGACCAAGGTTAGCCACCGGTCGACGATCGGTCCCGAACAAAAGATAATAAAAAAACGAAAATACGACGGTTGGCAGCTTGGTGCAACTTGCCCGTCTCACCTGTAGGCTGGCCAGTAGATGCTGAAAGTGCGGCATCGGCATCGTGCGGCTGCCGGAACTGGCCGCGATTGCTCCGTCAGACGGCACCGTACTATCCGAGGCGGTCATTTGCGAGTGGGATCTCATGAGTTCCTTCGGTGGTGGTAGCGGAAAACACGAAGCAAGGGACGGGGTAGTACGCAGTACATTTCGAGCCGAGCGAGGGGGGTTTTTAGTTTACCAAACCAGGAGGAGTAGTGATTGCAGGACAGTCAATATAGATAGAATACAGAGAAGAAATAGGGTTGTTGTTTGAAAAGTGAAAGAAAGCAATGATTAGTTACCATTAGCATCTGTTAATACCGTAAGCAATTGAGCGTTATTTTAACTATTTAATCTAGCAAATAGCATTTGAAAATTTATTCAAATAAAAACTTACCTCGTCCTCCATGACACTACTAGCTGCGTTTTGGACAGTATCAGATGGTTGTCGCTGGCGGTTCTTCCCTCGAGCTCTTTCACGGTTTCTGCGGCCGCTGTGGAAATCAACAGAATTATGAACGTCGAATGTAAAATTCGCATACCATAAGTTACCCTTTCTCATCGCCCCCGTTCTGGGACACCACGTAGGTATGATCTCTTAGCGCATTTAGATCCGCCCCGTCCCGGTGACTTTCGTTATCCTCACTGTGACTGTCCACTCCACCGGGTTTCGGTTTTACCGAGAGGCGAAGATCGGCATGGCTCAAGCCGGCATGGCAAGTGTACAGGCCCGCTTCACGGAACGTGACGTCTATAATGCGCAGTGCTCCCTTTTTGGAGATTTTGATTTTCCTCGATTTAGTAAGAGGGGTTTGATCTTTGCTCCACTTGATCTTGGTGCGATTGAAACGTTTCACCGGACACTTAATTTTGATTTGTGTTCCGAAAAAGACGGTTGCGGCACCACCAATTTTAAGTGTGATTTTATTTTTCTTCGGGTCGTGCTGAATGAAGGTGGAGTTTGTTCCAGCAATCGGCGGTCGTTGGTCTTCTGGGGCGCAGGCTTTCGTGTTGCAAGGTTTTTTATCAGCTGGTTTACTACTCGGGCACATAGAAGCCGGTCGCTCAACTTTATGCTCTTGGGCCATTATTTGTTTGCATTCAACGCGTCGCTCTTTGATTCCTCCGCCACAAGGTCTAAAATGGAAGGTCAAATATTATTGTGTTTTTACATTGTGACTTGAAAACATACTTTGAACACTTGCTCCAATCGGAAACCTCCCACCGCACGGGACAATCGATAATGTTGCAGTACTGCCGATCGGGCTGGGGTTTCGTTGTGCACATACTATTGGGTACGATCATCGTATTCTCGCCACCTCGGGTCACTTCGTGGATGCAAGTAACTTCGCGTGTTTGAATGCCGAATCCGCATGATTTGGAACACGGTGTAAATTCGGAATAATTCCATCGAGGCGGACAGGGAATGTCGTTGCAGGTTCGTATCCGCGCCTCAGGTTTCGTCTCTGGGGAACACAAAAACGGAGAAACTATCTTTCCCGTGTCATCTCGAATACAGTTGATGATCAGCTCTTCGACTCCACCCAAACAGGAAGCGCTACAGCTTGTGTAACCTTCCTCCCGCCAAGAATAGGTCTTCCCTGGTACGGCTGCTTGAACTTTTATCCCGTCCAGATTCTGCCGGTTACCGTCCCTATGAAAAGACGCATTTTGTCTAAAGTAACTGTCTACCCTATTTTATCAGTATACTTACTTTAAGTAAGATTCTTCAAAATTGTGTGAGTACGAGCATGGTTCCATGACACACCGTTCGACTTCATCCAGCGGTTTGTAGGCGTGGCAGAGTGAATCGTTTAGAATGGCTACCCTTTTGGAGAATTCCAGAAAGATTTTACACCGGAACGGTTTCCGACGGATTCCTTCACCGCAGGTGACGCTGCACGGTGACCATTCGGTGTCCTGAATGTACCTGTGGATTCCAAAAATGGAAGGATTGTGAGTAAGAAATTGGATATATATTTCCCTAAAACATTTTCAGTGTATAAAAATTAGTTTCAACAATTCATAGATAACAACAAAATTCTCAATTGGAACACCTAGAAGACAGCATACTAATCACCAATTACAAGCTCTGACATTAGATGAAACAAACTAAAATCTATTTGAAGTCTGTATGCTCGGGCAAAACAATTGATGCAGCCTTTTCAATTCCACATCTCTTGTACAGATGTCAATTCGGTCAGGCATCGAAGTTGTATCCTTCAAACAAGACGAAAAAAAAGAACAAGCTCGACCAGTGACAAACAACTGTTGCTTTCCTGTGTGACACGCAGACGGGCAAAAGGACTGTCATCTTGCTCGCTCACTGCCGCCCGTCCGTCGTCGATTGATTGCCCTTTCGAATCACTTTTCATTGCTCGACCTCATCATTAGGGCTTTTTTCCCTGCTAGCCAGCATCTTGCAAGGATACGGAAAATTGATGATCATTATGCTATCGATGTGCCTGCATCTGGAACTCGTCATTGGTGCTGGTTGCTTGGCTGTTGGTTAGTGATTTTTTTTGCTGCAGTCGTTTCTAAGTATATTTTTGTCGTACGGAAGGAATGGTAAATATATGTCAAGCAACATATTTTATTACGTTCTAAAAATAATAAATGGCTTCTCATATTATTCACATTTGGTGTAACAAACCTAATTTATGCATTTGTTGATGAGAAAACGGTTAGATCTCACTAGTAGGTAGAAAGCACTGTGTTAAAAAAATATTTTCGTTCAGATCTACGAAGCAGGAAAATGTCGAACGAGTATGCATCCGGGTTGGTTTTTTAATTCAACATGTGAAGTGCATTCAATAGTAATTAAATTGAATCCTCTCTCATCGATTCATCCAATTCCGGTACACGAAGTGATACGGTTCGAATGTTTTTTCCTGTTGCTCGAGTGACAAAAGTGAACTTAAATCTGCACAACTTCTGGGTCAGTTTTTAATAATAGTTCAATTGTGCTTTCGTGTGCTTTAATGAGTTGCTGCAATTTGATCTTGCTTTGTGTTTTGAGTGATGCAATTGAATAAGGTTTATGAATAATATCGGAATGTAGATTTTTTTGTACATTTAAAATGGTCGCCAATCTTACACAGTCTAGACAACGTTTATATTTTTCAATTAAATTTGAATTATTTTTCAATGAAATACCGTGGAATGGGAAGAAATTGATCAGTGGGGTGAAGTTGATCACCTGGAAATTCGTGATGAAAAATACTAATCAAAAGATAATGATCTTACAACACTAGGCAATGTTGACGTGTCCTGAAATGCAACTTTTGCAAAAATCACGTACCTGTTAAAGTTAACCTTTGCATGCCCGGTGCAATTTTCGAAAAATTCTCCTAACTTAGTCAAAACTTAATCAAATTTGATCAGACAAGTTTCAAAATGACAGAAAAATATCGAAATTATATGAAGTAACCTGAATTTTAGCCTCAATTACGTTAGTTACGTTAAATTTGGAAAAGTGAGTAAGTCTCAATAATAGCTCAATGAAAATATTGTTTTCAGCAATGATTATGTCACACTATTAATGAAATACTGACGATTTTGCAGCAAATTACAAATAAATTTAATTCCAGAGCTAGTGTTTTACCTTTTGCAATAAACCGAATCGAAATCGGTCTAAGGATAATAAAATGAGAGCATATTTAGTAAATTGCACCTCGTGAACCAAAATGAAAAAAAAATCAACCTAAAATATCGTTATTTTCGTTTCCAAACTAGATATGATTGATATTTTTCATTAGTTCAGAAATCACCATCTATCATGAGCATATCGAATTATAGCACATTTCCAATAGAATGTATGGATTTAAAGGGTGATCAATTTTACCCCGATTTATCTTATACAAGTACCTTATAGAATTCTCGAATTTATAAAGTAAACGATATAAATTCTACCAACAGCCATGAAGCGAGCTAATTGGAAAACTTTATAAAAACTGATCAATTTCACCCCGTTGAATAGAAATTAATCAGAATCAATCGGATAACATATTTACTTAACCGATATGTACTCGACGGGGTACCCGGGTGTCTTTTTAGGTTTCCTAAGACGAAATTCCATAGTTCACTACAATCAAAAGCAAAGCCTTGGTGCTACATTCCGTATTGGAACACGACCTTCTGTTTATTATACACAGACTTTGCAGCCAACTGTTAAGTGTACAGGACAATTGCGGGGCTAGCGCTACGATCCTACTGACACTAACAGTCTCTCCCGAGCCGAGACTCGAACCTACGACGACTGGCTTGTTAGGCCAGCATCGTACCTTGAGACCTACAATCAAAAGTGATAAAACTCAGTGACATCTCAAAGCCCATTAAAGGCAACTTTTGATAACATTAGTTTTTATAATTGTAATTCTTGTAACTTTGACAATTTTTATCAGATTTCAATACTTTTAGCACCAAAAGATTGAATAACTTCTCTACTTTGAAATCAGAGTCAGCGATGCCTCGAAAGAATTTTCTCGTTGCCGGAAATCCGGTTTTTCGCGGATATGTTCTGAAACAGAGAAATCTCGAGAATATATCAACAGAATCTTACAACTATTGGTCCAAGGTTCATAAAATTACATCTAGAGGGCATTTTTATGGTTTTGGGTATTATAGTGATATGTCCTCAAAATGATCCTTCCGGAACAGATTCCACCGGGGCTCTAAGTGGCCATGGAAAACATTAAATAATACAACGTCACATATCATCCAATATGGGTATTTTCAGAACCGGGTTGATATCTAGAGACTATAAACGATCCCCGACGCCATTTTGTATTCCAAAATGGCGACTTCCGGAATCTGGAAGAGAACCAAAATTGACCGAATACCATCGAATATGGATATTTCCGGAATCGGGATGATGCCCACAGACCGGAAATCAACTCCAGTCGCCATTTTGAAATTTGTGGTGGTGACTTCCGGTTCCCAAAAAGTGCAAAAAATGACCAAAAACCACCTTATATGAGTAGTTTTAGAATCGGGACGTGTCCGGAGACTTGAGAACGACCACAGAGGCCATTTTTAATAAAAACATGGTGACTTCCGGTATTTGAAAGAGAACCAAAATTGATCGAATATGGATATAACCGGAACCGGAATGATGCCTAGAGACCGGAAATCAACTGCAGACGCCATTTCAAATTCGAGATAGTGACTTCCGGTTTTTGGAAAACATTCGTAATTGACCTTATATGAGTACCTTTGGAATCGAAATGATCTCTAGAGACCTGAAAATGACTCCAAGGGTTATTTTTAATATGAAAATGGCCACTTCCGGTTTCTGGAAAAGATTGAAAAATGGCCGAAAACCACTTAAGATGGGTATTTTCGTAATCGTGATGCTACCCAGAGCCCTCAAAACAACACCAGACAAACCGGAAGTCACCATCATGAATTTCAAAAAGACGTGTGAAATTGATTTCTGGTCTCTAGAAACCATTCCGATTCCGGAAACACCCATCTTGGGTGGTGTTCGGCCATTTTTTTTCAGAAACTGGAAGTTACTATTTTGATATTCAAAATGGCCGATAGGGTCATTTTCAGGTCTCTGAACATCATCCCGATTCCGAAAGTACTCATATAAAATGGTATTTAGTTAATTTGTGCTGTATACCAGAAACCGGAAGTCACCATATCTAAGTTCAAAATGGCACCAGCAGTTGGTTCTCATCATCCTTATTCCGGAAATACCCATATTGGGTGGTGTTTGGTTAATTTTGGTTCATTTCTAGAAACCGGAAGTTGCCATTTTTTATTCAAAATGGCCTCTGGGGTCGTTTTGAGGTCTCTGGATTTCATTTGATTCAGAACTACTCATACGAGGTAGTATTCGATCAATTTTAGCTGTTTCCGAAAACCAGAAGTCGCCATCTTGGATTTCAGTTGGAGTTGGAGTTGATTAAGGGTTACTGGGTCTAATCTCGATCCCGGAAATACCCATATTCGATGGCATTCGGTCAATTTTGATTAATTTTTAGAAACTGGAAGTCGCCATTTCATATTCTAAATTGTTTGCAGGTCTCTGGGCATCATCCCGGTTCTGGAAGTACTCATACGAGGTATCAATTGTATTAACACCAATAAGGGGCCATCCACATACCACGTGGACGGAATTATGGTAAATATATGTCAAGCAACATATTTTATTACGTTCTAAAAATAATAAATGGCTTCTCATATTATTCACATTTGGTGTAACAAACCTAATTTATGCATTTGTTGATGAGAAAACGGTTAGATCTCACTAGTAGGTAGAAAGCACTGTGTTAAAGAAATATTTTCGTTCAGATCTACGAAGCAGGAAAATGTCGAACGAGTATGCATCCGGGTTGGTTTTTTAATTCAACATGTGAAGTGCATTCAATAGTAATTAAATTGAATCCTCTCTCATCGATTCATCCAATTCCGGTACACGAAGTGATACGGTTCGAATGTTTTTTCCTGTTGCTCGAGTGACAAAAGTGAACTTAAATCTGCACAACTTCTGGGTCAGTTTTTAATAATAGTTCAATTGTGCTTTCGTGTGCTTTAATGAGTTGCTGCAATTTGATCTTGCTTTGTGTTTTGAGTGATGCAATTGAATAAGGTTTATGAATAATATCGGAATGTAGATTTTTTTGTACATTTAAAATGGTCGCCAATCTTACACAGTCTAGACAACGTTTATACTTTTCAATTAAATTTGAATTATTTTTCAATAAAATACCGTGGAATAGGAAGAAATTGATCAGTGGGGTGAAGTTGATCACCTGGAAATTCGTGATGAAAAATACTAATCAAAAGATAATGATCTTACAACACTAGGCAATGTTGACGTGTCCTGAAATGCAACTTTTGCAAAAATCACGTACCTGTTAAAGTTAACCTTTGCATGCCCGGTGCAATTTTCGAAAAATTCTCCTAACTTAGTCAAAACTTAATCAAATTTGATCAGACAAGTTTCAAAATGACAGAAAAATATCGAAATTATATGAAGTAACCTGAATTTTAGCCTCAATTACGTTAGTTACGTTAAATTTGGAAAAGTGAGTAAGTCTCAATAATAGCTCAATGAAAATATTGTTTTCAGCAATGATTATGTCACACTATTAATGAAATACTGACGATTTTGCAGCAAATTACAAATAAATTTAATTCCAGAGCTAGTGTTTTACCTTTTGCAATAAACCGAATCGAAATCGGTCTAAGGATAATAAAATGAGAGCATATTTAGTAAATTGCACCTCGTGAACCAAAATGAAAAAAAAATCAACCTAAAATATCGTTATTTTCGTTTCCAAACTAGATATGATTGATATTTTTCATTAGTTCAGAAATCACCATCTATCATGAGCATATCGAATTATAGCACATTTCCAATAGAATGTATGGATTTAAAGGGTGATCAATTTTACCCCGATTTATCTTATACAAGTACCTTATAGAATTCTCGAATTTATAAAGTAAACGATATAAATTCTACCAACAGCCATGAAGCGAGCTAATTGGAAAACTTTATAAAAACTGATCAATTTCACCCCGTTGAATAGAAATTAATCAGAATCAATCGGATAACATATTTACTTAACCGATATGTACTCGACGGGGTACCCGAGTGTCTTTTTAGGTTTCCTAAGACGAAATTCCATAGTTCACTACAATCAAAAGCAAAGCCTTGGTGCTACATTCCGTATCGGAACACGACCTTCTGTTTATTATACACAGACTTTGCAGCCAACTGTTAAGTGTACAGGACAATTGCGGGGCTAGCGCTACGATCCTACTGACACTAACAGTCTCTCCCGAGCCGAGACTCGAACCTACGACGACTGGCTTGTTAGGCCAGCATCGTACCTTGAGACCTACAATCAAAAGTGATAAAACTCAGTGACATCTCAAAGCCCATTAAAAGGCAACTTTTGATAACATTAGTTTTTATAATTGTAATTCTTGTAACTTTGACAATTTTTATCAGATTTCAATACTTTTAGCACCAAAAGATTGAATAACTTCTCTACTTTGAAATCAGAGTCAGCGATGCCTCGAAAGAATTTTCTCGTTGCCGGAAATCCGGTTTTCGCGGATATGTTCTGAAACAGAGAAATCTCGAGAATATATCAACAGAATCTTACAACTATTGGTCCAAGGTTCATAAAATTACATCTAGAGGGCATTTTTATGGTTTTGGGTATTATAGTGATATGTCCTCAAAATGATCCTTCCGGAACAGATTCCACCGGGGCTCTAAGTGGCCATGGAAAACATTAAATAATACAACGTCACATATCATCCAATATGGGTATTTTCAGAACCGGGTTGATATCTAGAGACCATAAACGATCCCCGACGCCATTTTGTATTCCAAAATGGCGACTTCCGGAATCTGGAAGAGAACCAAAATTGACCGAATACCATCGAATATGGATATTTCCGGAATCAGGATGATGCCCACAGACCGGAAATCAACTCCAGTCGCCATTTTGAAATTTGTGGTGGTGACTTCCGGTTCCCAAAAAGTGCAAAAAATGACCAAAAACCACCTTATATGAGTAGTTTTAGAATCGGGACGTGTCCGGAGACTTGAGAACGACCACAGAGGCCATTTTTAATAAAAACATGGTGACTTCCGGTATTTGAAAGAGAACCAAAATTGACCGAATATGGATATAACCGGAACCGGAATGATGCCTAGAGACCGGAAATCAACTGCAGACGCCATTTCAAATTCGAGATAGTGACTTCCGGTTTTTGGAAAACATTCGTAATTGACCTTATATGAGTACCTTTGGAATCGAAATGATCTCTAGAGACCTGAAAATGACTCCAAGGGTTATTTTTAATATGAACTTAAGATGGGTATTTTCGTAATCGTGATGCTACCCAGAGCCCTCAAAACAACACCAGACAAACCGGAAGTCACCATCATGAATTTCAAAAAGACGTGTGAAATTGATTTCTGGTCTCTAGAAACCATTCCGATTCCGGAAACACCCATCTTGGGTGGTGTTCGGCCATTTTTTTTCAGAAACTGGAAGTTACTATTTTGATATTCAAAATGGCCGATAGGGTCATTTTCAGGTCTCTGAACATCATCCCGATTCCGAAAGTACTCATATAAAATGGTATTTAGTTAATTTGTGCTGTATACCAGAAACCGGAAGTCACCATATCTAAGTTCAAAATGGCACCAGCAGTTGGTTCTCATCATCCTTATTCCGGAAATACCCATATTGGGTGGTGTTTGGTTAATTTTGGTTCATTTCTAGAAACCGGAAGTTGCCATTTTTTATTCAAAATGGCCTCTGGGGTCGTTTTGAGGTCTCTGGATTTCATTTGATTCAGAACTACTCATACGAGGTAGTATTCGATCAATTTTAGCTGTTTCCGAAAACCAGAAGTCGCCATCTTGGATTTCAGTTGGAGTTGGAGTTGATTAAGGGTTACTGGGTCTAATCTCGATCCCGGAAATACCCATATTCGATGGCATTCGGTCAATTTTGATTAATTTTTAGAAACTGGAAGTCGCCATTTCATATTCTAAATTGTTTGCAGGTCTCTGGGCATCATCCCGGTTCTGGAAGTACTCATACGAGGTATCAATTGTATTAACACCAATAAGGGGCCATCCACATACCACGTGGACTGCTTGGGGGGGGGGGGGGTATGTGTAATGTCCACGGTCCATACAAAATTTTCAGAATTTATATGGGCAGTTGTCCACGGGGGGGGGGGGGGGTCAAAATCTCCTAAAATCTGTCCACGTGGTATGTGGATGGCCCCTAATATTATCAAATATCCATAAAAATCCTCAAACCCGATAACAAGAAAATGTTTTCGGGGCACCGCTGGCACTAATTTTGAAGTAGATAAGTCGCTTAACCTTCAGTACTAAAAATATTGGAATTAGATGAAAATTGTCGAAGTTACGAGAGTTTCAATTTGTGGATACCCGAGTACCCCGTCGGGCATCGAAGGGTGTTTTTGTCGAGCACATAACGGTTAAATTACATCTATCATAAATAATGAGGAAGAACATAATAAAATATGACAAACTTGTCATAGAGAATCTTGTACCAGACAAGTCGAAGAAAAGTACTACAAGGAACTAACAACGGATCGTCTCTATTTACTCAGTCTCAAACTTCGAACAGTTTGGAATAGAAACCACATTATTATAGCAAGAGTAATCAAAAATATGATTATTATATACCATTTCGTTCCTCAAAAATATCCTTCACCCAGACCACTTCCAGGGAACCAGCAGGCATAGAAAAAAATTGACAGTCAGGGTTAAAACGATTTGCCTATCTAGCTCTTAGTGATTACATTGAAGTGTTCGGAATTTGAATCAAAGCCGAGTTCTAAATTCTCGTTAATTTAATAAATAAAACATATTTAAATCTATATAAATAGCACTTAATTGCAACAAAAATAAAATAACCAACATGTTAAACCTGAACCTGACCCTTTCAACCTAAACTGAACACAACGTAAACCTGAACTGGACTAAACTGGAACTAGACTGAACTTCAATTGAAGCTGAACTTGGGTGGTCGGTTACCGACTTTTCGAAAACCGGTATTTCGGTATTCATAAAAATAAAAACCGGTAAAACCGGTAAAAAACCGGTATTTTAATTTTTTTTTTCGGATTAATACAAACCAGAGGCGACTCGTGGTTTCTGAACTTACTTGTTGAACTACAAAATTCTGAAAATCATGATTTAGGGAACTAGCGCCAATCAGGTCCGCGAAAAACGCAAGTCATTCTCTGTGTACTATTTAAAAATGAAACTGAAAAATAATTAAATATGTAGAGAGTCTCAGGTTGCATGTATGGACGTGTCGCTGCATAGTTATGTTTTTTTACATTTATGAGATCCTATGCTTCATTACGATTCAGAATTTTTTTGGACCACTGCGACCTCTTGTGGTATACGATCAAGATACAACACTGTATAGATTTAACAGTGTTTGGAAAACTTCAAAGAACAAATCCGAAGAACGAAAAACATAATTTCAAAACATGCAGATTTTTTTTTCAATTTTCTTTCACATCGCAAAGCTTGGTTTTAAATTAGTGAATAACTTTGTGTAGTAGAGATCTACTGCAGGGGTACCAATAATGGGGGTTCGGCTTAGCAGTCTTTAAACTCTAGATTTAGAACGAATTTGTTGTTATTCGTCCCAACGTTTCAGCATATGTTGGTGCCTTCATCATGGGAAACTGTTGAGAAGTGTTATTTATTACCTAAATATATTAGTAATAAATAACACCTCTCAACAGTTTCCCATGATGAAGGCACCAACAAATGCTGAAACGTTGGGACGAATAACAACAAATTCGTTCTAAATCCAGAGTTTAAAGACTACTAAGCTGAAACCCTGTTATTAGTGAATAACTTTAAAATTCTTAGAGAAACTATATATGAACCTGTTGAGAAGAGTAAATGAATAAAGAAGAAAATTTAATGACGATCAGACCAGAATTTATATTTTACGAATCCGAAGGAATCGAAGGTACATACTTTTAACTACTACTTACTTACTTACTTACTTACTTACTTACTTAGATGGCCGTACGTCCTAAGACATGGCCTGCATAACGTGGTTCCGCCAATTCACTCGGTCCATGGCTGCCTGCCTCCAGTTCCACGGGCACCCGGTACTTTGCAGATCGTGCTCCATCTGGTCCACCCATCTCGCTCGTTGCGCCCCTCGCCTTCTAGTTCCTGCCGGATTTGAAGCGAACACCAATTTTGCAGGGTAGCTATCCGGCATTCTAGCTACATGCCCTGCCCAGCGTTACCTTTCAGCTTTAGCCACTTTCTGAATACTGGGTTCACCGTAGAGGCGCGCAAGCTCGTGGTTCATCCTACGCCTCCACACTCCGTTCTCCTGCACACCGCCAAAGATGGTTCTTAGCACCCGACGTTCGAAAACTCGGAGTGCTTGCAAGTCCTCCTCGAGCATTGGCCACGTCTCATGCCCGTAGAGAACGACCGGTCTTATCAGCGTTTCGTACAGGATACACTTGGTGCGAAGACTCAGTTTATGCGACCGTAGTTTTTTATGGAGCCCATAGTAGGCACGACTTCCACTGATAATACGTCTCCTTATCTCCCGGCTGGTATCGTTATTCTCAGTTACCAGAGAGCCGAGGTACACAAACTCGTCGACCACCTCGAACTCATCCCCGTCGATTGTTACCGTATTGCCTAGGCGTACCCTGTCGTGCTCGGACCCACCTGCAAGCATATACTTAGTTTTTGACGTATTAATCTTCAGTCCGATCCTATCTGCTTCACGTTTCAGTCGGGTATACTGGTCTGCCACCGTCTCAAATTTTCTGCCGACAATATCCACGTCATCCGCAAAGCAAATAAATTGACCCAATCTGTTGAAAATCGTGCCCCGCATGTCAAACCCCGCTCGTCTCATAACACCCTCTAGCACAACGTTAAACAATAAGCAGGAGAGACCATCACCTTGTCGGAGCCCCCTGTGAGACTCGAATGGGTCCGACGTTCCACCCGAAATTCTCACACAACACTTCACATACTCCATCGTAGCCTTAATCAGTCTTGTCAGCTTCCCCGGGAAGCCGTTTTCGTCTAGAATTTTCCATAGCTCTTGTCGGTTTATTGTATCGTATGCGGCTTTAAAATCGACGAAAAGATGGTGTGTAGGGACTCTAAACTCACGGCACTTTTGGAGGATCTGCCGCAGTGTAAAGATTTGGTCAGTTGTAGACCGTCCTTCCATGAAGCCGGCCTGATAGCTTCCTACAAACCTACTGGCTAATGGTGACAGGCGTTGGGAGATGACCTGGGAAAACACTTTGTAGGCGGCATTCAGGACTGTGATCGCTCGATAGTTCTCGCAGTCTAGTTTGTCGCCCTTTTTGTATATGGGGCAGATAACCCCTTCGTTCCACTCCTCCGGTAGCTGTTCTGTTTCCCAGATCTCGACGATCAGCCGATGCAGCGAGCTAGCCAGTTTGTCGGGGCCCATCTTAATAAGCTCAGCTCCGATGCCGTCTTTTCCGGCCACTTTGTTGTTCTTGAGCTGCCGGGTCGCATCCTTAACTTCGCTTATTGTGGGGGGTGGCACATCTTCGTCGTTCGTTGCACCGACCACGTCTTCTCCGCTCCTGTTGTGGTCTCCTGCTTGCACGCCATTCAGGTGTTCATCGTAGTGCTGCTTCCACCTTTCGATCACCTCACGATCATCCGTCAAAATGCCTCCATTCTTATCCCTACACATTTCGGCTCGTAGGACAAAGCCTCTGCGGGATCCGTTGAGTTTTCATCCGTTGAGTTTTCATCCGTTGAGTTTTGAGAACTTTCGTGTTTCGTGTGTGCGGTGCAGCTGCTCGAGTACTTTACATTCCTTCTCTTCCTGGCGACGCTTTTTTTCCTTGAAGAGTTGGACTTGCTGCCTCCGTTTCAGTCTATATCGCTACACATTCTGACGGGTGGCTCTACGCAGCATTGTTGCCCGCGCTGCGTTCTTCTCGTCCAAAATCTGCCGACATTCTTCGTCAAACCACTCGTTACGTCGATTCGGTTGCACGTGTCCCAGGACTTCCTCCGCAGCACTGCTGATAGCTGTTTTCACGGCATTCCAGCGATCCCCTAGAGGGGCTTCTTCAAGCTCTCCCTCTTCTGGCAGTGCAGCTTCGAGCGATGACGCGTACTGTGTTGCGATGTCGTGTTGCTTCAGTCGCGCGAGATTATACCGTGGCGGGCGACGGTACCGTATGTTATTCACAACGGATAGATTTTGGCGTATCTTAACCATCACTAGGTAGTGATCCGAATCGATGTTAGCGCCTCGATGTGATCTGACATCGATAATGTCCGAGAAGTGCCGACCATCTATCAAAACGTGGTCGATGTGTGTTTCTGTTCTATTCGGTGATCTCCAGGTGAGTCTATGGTGGAGGCTATGCTGAAAGAAGGTACGTATGGCCATGTTCTTGGAGGTGGCGAAGTCGATTAGTCTGAGGCCATTTTCATTCGTCAGCTGGTGTGCACTGAATCGTCCAATCACCGGTCTGTACTCCTCCTCCTGGCCAACCTGAGCGTTGTAATCCCCGATGATGATCTTGACATCATGTTTTGGGCAGCGGTCATATTCACTCTCCAACTGCGCGTAGAATTCGTCCTTGTCGTCATCGGTACTTCCGAGGTGTGGGCTATGCACGTTGATAATACTAATGTTGAAGAAACGGCCTTTGATCCTCAACCTGCACATTCTAGGGCTGATTGGCCACCACCCGATCACCCGCTTCTGCATCTCTCCCATCACTATAAAAGCTGTTCCCAGCTCATGTGTGCTTCCACAACTCTGGTAGATGGTGTGACCATCCCTGTACGTACGCACCATCGTCCCCTTCCAGCATACCTCCTGCAGCGCTACGATGTTGAACTTGCGGGTCTTCAATTCCTCGGAAAGCACGCGGGTACTTCCTAGGAAGTTGAGAGATCGGCAGTTCCATGTTCCGAGAATCCAATCGTTAGTCCGTTTTCGTTGCCTAGGTCTTAGCCGATTGTTCCGGTCCGTACTTAACGTTATTGCGTTCGTTGCTGTTGTTTTTTAATGGTGCGGGCTTGCAAGGCCAGCAACCAACCCCACTATGTCGCAGGAGGGCCATCGTAGTGCCATTGTTTAGAGTCCCGGGCACTACCAGGACTTAAGAAGGACACTGCGTTACTTAGAACGCTTCTGTTGGTGTCGATCCCAGGAAACTCCCTTCCGAGAAAGGAAGCCCCACCCCCTGTCAGCATGCGACCAGCAGTCCAGCAGCAGTTGGTTACCCGATCTTTCCACTGGTTACTCGCACATCAGTTGGTACCACGAGAAGGTACGGTAGCTGGAAGGCTGAGGTTCACTAGTGGGAACTGTTATGCGCCTTTGGTCCAGTCATTAACCAACTACTACTAAGGAGCAGTAATTTTCAGGAATAAATTCTTTATTGATTGATTATTTCATCCTATATACACTTTGTACCAAGGGCAACTTGTTCAAAACTAGGTGCAATCTGTGCAATGCACACGGAGATGCCAAACAAAACATGAATTCTTAATCCAAATTTATATTTCTATATTTTTTTCAAGTTTTACTTTTAAATAGCATAAAACGAATAATGACTTGTGTTTTTTTTTTGCGGACATGATTGTGATTACTGCCCCAAACTATGATTTTCAGAATTTGTAGTTGAACTGGTAGGTTCAAAACCCACGAGTTGTCTCTGTTAGTATGAGTGTGAAAAGAGATTAGCAGTTCTACTTAGAGAATAAATGTTTTTCCTTTTTTTCTGCATGGACTTATCACTGCGACCAGAGCTTAGATCTATTGTGATATTTCCCAGGTGTTTTCTGCATTCCGCACTTCATATTATTGGCAGTATCACTATTGAAGCGAGTGATACGCTTATAATTCAATATCCGTGCTTGTGTGTAAGTTTTTTTACCTTTCCGTTTCAAGTTTACTGCTCTACTATACCGTGCCTCTGTCCATCCTAACAATATCGCCTAATTAAAATTTCCTGTAGAGAACTTTCTTACGTTACTCATACCAGTTTTATTATAACAAGGACTTTTTTTGTTAGGAGAGTTAAAAGAGTACTGTAGATTTTAGATGAAAGGGTACGTGATGGGGAGCCTGAGAATAAACCCAAGCTAAAGTCCTTTGACAACCAAATGGCCTGATTCTATTAAGATTCGAATCCACGACCACCTGCTTACCAAAGCGGATTCTGAAATCTTGCAGCTACGGAGCTCCCCATAAATTGTTTTACTTCATTGATATGAAGTTTTTTGACATATTATCGATACATAGAAACGCATGGTCTGAATCCAAGCAGAACAAACAAGAAGGAAATAAAAATTGATAGATAGATAAGAGTGAATTAATATTCAATGTTGCTTCTGTCTAAATGTATTTATTGTTTACACCGTCATGTATTTGTTACGCCTACCTAAGTGGAAGGCATTTATAAGCCTTACAATGCTTTATGAATATTTTGACAGTTTTTTTTTAATTTTCAGAAAAATACCGAAAATACCGGTTTTTTCGCCTCTCCAATACCGGTATTTCGGTATTGAAAAAAATATCGGTTTTACCGGTTTTATCGGTTTTTGTTTTACCGGTAAACCACCCTAAGCTGAACTAAACCTAAACTCAACCTGAACTTAACTGGACCTGAACTGAACCTGAACTGAACTGAACCTAAGCTTAACCCGAAGTGAACCTGAACTGAATCTGGACTGAACCTGGATTGAACCTGACATGAAACTCAACTGGATTAAACTTGAACTGAACAAGAACATGAACTAAAGCTAAACTGAACCTGAACTGAAATCAAACTGAAACCTGAACTAAACCTAAACTGAACCTGAACCTGTACTGAACTGAACTTGAATTGAACTTGAACTGAACCTGAACTGAACCTGAACTGAACCTGGACTGAACCTGAACTGAACGCTCGAACTGGAGATTTGAACATGAAATGAACCCGAACTGAACCTGAACAGAACTGAAACTGAACCTAAATCTAAATCTAAACCTAAACCTAAATCTGAACCTAAACCTGAACCAGAACCTGAACCTGAACATGATCCTGAACTTGAACCTGAACCTGAGCCTAAACCTGAACCTAAACCTTAACCTGAACCTGAAGCTGAGTCTGAACCTGAGCCTGAACTTTAACCAGAACCTGAACTCGATCCTGAACCTGTACCATAACCTGAACCTAAACCTAAACCTTAACCCAAATTTAAACCTGAACCTGAACCAGAACCTTAACCTGAACCTGAGCCTGAATCTAAGCCCGATCCTGAACTTAAACCTGAACTTGAACCGGAACCCGAGACTGAACCTGAGCATTAACTTAAACTAGAATCTGAACCCGATCCTGAACCTGAATTAGGTTATAGGAACCTAAACCTTAACCTAAACCTAAACCTGAATCTAAACCTGAGCCTGAATCTAAGCCCGATCCTGAACTTGCTAGAAGAGCAGCTCCAGTGGAAAAACCTTCAGATTTATTAGCACGAATCGTATTAATTACTCTATGTAACTGATGAGTAGCCGAATGCCCATGGCTAAATTCAAACTGTTCATTTGCAAAAATTGAATTTTCATTAATGTGTGTGTGTCTTTCAAAAAGTTTGCTTGTAGCAGAGAGTAGACTAATAGAACGATAACTTAATGCTTCAGCTGGATTTTGTCAGGTTTAAAATTGGAGTGACTTTGGAATTTTTCGATTTTGAGGGAAAAATATGGTAATTCAAAGCATCTGTTAAAAATTCTCACCAAGAAATTTAAAGAGCTTTCGGGAAGTCTTTTGAAAAGGATATAAAAAATCCCATCATCTGCTGGTGCTTTCATGTTTTTGATGTTCTTGATAGTAGTTCATATTTCATTCAAGTTTGTTTCCAGTACCTCTTCAGACAGAAATTCTTGACTGGTGATCTGATTATTCTTTAGTAATACCTAATTTTCAATAGGACTCATTACGTTCAAATTGAAATTATGAACACTCTCGAACTGCTGAGCAAGCGTTTTGTTCATTTGTTAGAAATATGTGGTCACCATCTTTGAGGACTGGAATGGGCTTTGAAAGTTTCTTGAGAGCCTTCGAAAGCTTCCAGAAAGGTTCGGAATATGGTTTTAGTTGTTCAACTTCTCTCATGAAATTTTCATTTAGCAAGAGAGTGAACCTATGATTGATTTCCGTTTGTAAATCTTTAAAAATAACTTTCAAAGCAGAATCATGGGATCTTTGATATTGACATCTCCGTTTGTTCTTCAATCGTATAAGAAGTTGAAGCTAGTTGTCAATAATTGGTTGATTAAATTTCTCTCTAGCCTTAGGAACTGATAAGTTCCGGGCATTGAGTATTAAACTATGAAGAAATTTGTGTTTTATTCGTATGAACCACCATGAAAATATCTCTTGCTTCCAAAATTCCGAGCATACTGAATTTGGTTTCATTTGCTTGTATAATTCTCGAGTTGTGCAGAAGTTTGTGTTTTATTTGTATGGAACTCCTCTCTTTTAGAAGAGGGTGGGGTGTTGAACCACTATGTAAATATATTGGTGCCCAAGTCTATATGAATCAGACAGAAAGACAGACAGAGTTGCATTTTTATATGTTTAGATAGTAGGATGATGACACGGCCGCATGGTAGACGAGGGTATATTTAAATAATTATCCATCAAACATTACAGTTAAATAATTATGTTATTGCGGATTTCGTACGCGGTATAACCATGATGCATTTATGAGATAAGTGAATAAATTTGCAATTGCATTAATCGGCCTTTTTCAAGGCTACTATTATGTTCACCACAATTCGATAATACTGTGCATAACCAGCGGTATAAACGAAAGTAATTCGATTTTAAACAAAAATGTTACGCACGTTCTGTTAACAATGAGCATTCCGTTTTAGATAATTCACGACACTCCTTTAAAAAGGATGTAACGGCTAAGAAAAAGACAGTTTTAGTTTGATATCACAGTGAAATTTTGAACTCCATACTCATTTCTGCCTCCAGTTAACGTCAGCTCGAACAGAATTTTTTCCCAGTCGCACATCTGAAATATGAAACACGTAATATTTGCATTTTTTTTTGCTGTAGTACCAGAAGACAACTGGGTCTTATTAGGACTATTGTTGTATGACCCATTTTTGATTTGGTCTTAGGGGTCATGCACATACCACGTGGACAGATTTTTGACGATTTTTACTCCCCCCCCCCTTCACCGTGGACAAATGCCTATATAAATTCTTTTTTTTTTGTAAGGACCGTGGACAAAAATATGCCAATTATTATATCAAAAGTTCAGGAAAAACTTCACCGATCAATTAAGACATTAGTGTTCTGTTAGACAAAAGTAACATTGCTTGTATTCAAAACGGAATATAGCAAGTACAATATAATCCTTTTCTTAGCTTTAAAAGCGAGTTCAACTCAAGTTCACTTAAACCTTTCATCAATTTACTATTGGAAAATTAAGCAATGGCTAATTGAGTCTGACATGTGCTGGTAACATACACATCATTAGCATCCAATTAGTAGTTATGATTGCAAATTGTTTGTAATCGTACCGAGCAAATTGCATTCGTGCATAATGTTTTCGATGTGCAAGCTTCATTCCGCTCATAAATATGCACGTCAAAAAAAGATGGCTGCATAACCAAAACGACAAATTTTGGTTATTTCCAACAATGTTGGATGAACTGATTGCATTGTGAAATATCTGCTCGATAGTAGATGCGTATCATCGAGCAAAAACTTTCGCATGCTCGACATGACCATGCTCGCATTCAAATGGCACTATTTGGACTAGCTCACCTGGATGGTGCATTGATGTGAATTCTATTGTAACCAGAGGAAGGGGGACGATGCCAAAAAAAGTCCTCAACTAAGATAAATAAACTGTGAAACAATGTATTTTTCTATCAGTGAAAAATAAATATTGAGCAGCTTGTTTGCAATTTTATTCTTTTTTGGACACAAAACAAAATTGTTTTCGTTCGCGAATTGGTTTTTACTTTAGCTGGAAAATGAATAATCAATTCTATCGAAATTGTTTTATCCAAAATTTCACTTTTACTGATACGGGTTACTAGGGCAGTCGTTGTATGATCGTACTTTCAGGGTCAGATAGAGACAGATGAATCATATCTTTTAATCATATAATAATTGCTAGCAAAATTGTCAGCTACCCCTAGTTTATTCCATAATTGGGTAGTGATTATCTTATTATTTAAAGCAATTATGGCATGTCTACTATTATCATCATTTCTATTAGTTGGAAAAGAAGCCTGATGTAGAAGCCTAAATTGTTTTTTTTTTTGCAAAACCGAGAAAATCCGAGAAACACAAGATTCAAAATTTTACTGACCAATAAAACAGAGATGAAACTTTTATCTGTTTTTTGCGGAATTCAACGAACAGATTTCGTATTTCAAATAGCTTCCTGGTCACTTTACGTGCTTATATTCCACAGGAAGTTGCAAAATTTATCTCGTGGTGTACGCAGTTGCATTGAGAGTTTAAGCTCTTGATAAAAAAAGAAAATATTGATTATATTATAACCATTCACAGTTCTTGCAACGAGAAACACCACGCCAAGCTCTCTGTGTTGAGTCACAATTTGATTGGCCGCAAATCAGTCAATTTAGTGGAGAATAAAACCCGACACACAGAGCAGCGAATCCCACCTCATCCTCCTCGAAACAAAGATCCGGTGCATTGTCTGCACCGGTTATCAGTTTTCCACCAATGACACACGAGATTTGGAACGCGAAGTGATTGCGGATAAAATTATTATCCAAAAGTACGAGCAAGCCAAACCATGCTTGGGTAATTTTGTGCTGCTGGTATACTTACGTTGCTTCGCTGGGTACCCGCTGGGATACGATTTTCTCCGCTTTCGGCAGCCGATCCTGTCGCAGTGGTTGAGCGTAATACGGTTGGTCGTTGTACGTCATCAGTGTGGGATCGCGTTCCACGTGAGCGAGCTTTTCATTCACCGAAGAAGCTCCACTGCCGTGATTGGCATGCCCGCTGCTGTCATCGGCTGGTCCGGATGACGACGGTGACGCGATGATAGCTGCCAGTGGTGACGATGCGGATAAATCACCGTTGCTGCACCCGATACCGGTCGTACACTGCTGGCCTGACGGTGGCTTTGTCTTATGTTCGCACTGGTTGCTGAGATGGCCGTTCGAATCCATGCATTCCACGCTTCGAACCTGAATGCCACTACCGCAAGATACCGAGCACTGGGGAAAAAGAAAAGTAAAATTTTTGTTAAATAAAGTCGTATTTGTGACGTCAAATATCTCTGGTTGATCAGTTCAAATATTATAACAGACCCATGACAGAAGTGCGACTTATTATTATAATAATAGCATCCTTCAAAAGTCTTTTTAAAAGTTGCCGAAAAGCGTCAGAATATCTAATTGCAAATGCATCCGAACATGCGATAAGTGTTTTTCCTCTGTTTACAGTTCGAATTCGTTCCACTGACAAACGCTTTCATCTCGACGACCACATCGTTGCTGGAGAGCTCTCCGCACTCCGTTCGAGTGGCTCCGTTGCTATCCCAAGCCACGGTGGCGGGCGATAGAAAAGTTTACCAGAACGGTTTCCCGATGCCGGCGCTCCGGTCTTGTGCCAAGTGATATTCAAATCAGTGAATCACAACTTCAGAACTTTTCGAGCGCCATACTTCACGACCGAAACCAAAGGCCTGCCTGCCGTGCAACTAACGAGATGTGGGTAGTTTCTGCTTTGCGGTTTCCACAACCATTTACGTTTGATTTGTATGGAATCTTGTTTTGAACGATTGCTAGCTGATTTGCGGTGGTTTCCCGAATATACCGACCGAGTGTTGCATTTCAAGAGCGTACTATTTTTCCAATATCGGACGTGATATAGGGGAAACAAAGTACAGTCGCGGAGAAAGAAACCGTCTGTTGTAAATTGAATATGCAAAAAAGAAATTCGCTGAGTAAAAAAACTGTACGTACGCGAAGCGTATGGAACGGATATCCGGCCGATGAAATTAACGAGGAAGAAGTCTCGTTATTAGCGGCGTATTAAACTTCAGACATCCATGATTAACCCACCATGGTTTTTGAGAGAATACGTGCGTGAACCACCTATGAAAATGTATACGAAAGAACACCTGCTGCTCGTACCGCTTTGAAAAATCTCACAGTTCATAAAATCGCATCTAAAAGCAATATTTTCTTTATATACCTATACTCGAACATTTCATTCAATACAATGAGCATAAAAATGTTTGACGATCAAAAACAGAACACAACAAGAATTTACATTGAAACATCCATACCTGTAGCGTGTCGGTGCTTCTGGGGCGAGGAAAACTCAAAGGTTTTTTATTGGACGTTCTAGCGCAGGAATATGTCAAAAGTTTTTATTGGGTATCAATGTTAACACATCATAAATTCGATATAACAGTTGTGCTTATATTACTGAGCTCGCTGAATGCGTCTTATACTCGAGCGCCCCAGTAACCTGCAGCAACTTTGTACACGAAACATACAAAGGGAAGAAACACTTTAAATACAGCTTTAAATGAGCAAACGTTAGTCGTACTACTAGAATCTTCCCGTGTGCTAATTTTTGAAGTGGCACAAAAGTTATACAGCAAAGTGTTCTTTCAAACTTTATTTGAAAAATCGTCGTGAAAAACCGTGTTAGAAAAACTTTTCTGTATATGTAGAAATCAAAACGTGCTAAGATAAATTTGAAGATGGAGAATTTGCTGTGCATATGGTGAGATCAGCGAGTCGCAGTATATCTTGAAATACTCCAATCAGAAGAATCTATTTTAGGAAACCTCTGAACCGGCTAATTAGTGCGTTTAAGCTGGGTAACAAAGGAAAAAAGTCCACAATTAAAGGATCGACAAGACAAAGTGATTTTGCTTCGTGACAATGCTAGGCCACATGTTGTAAAAGTCGTGAC
Source organism: Wyeomyia smithii (assembly GCF_029784165.1). Classification (NCBI taxonomy): domain Eukaryota; kingdom Metazoa; phylum Arthropoda; class Insecta; order Diptera; family Culicidae; genus Wyeomyia; species Wyeomyia smithii. The sequence goes on from NC_073696.1 coordinate 93,354,441, forward strand.
ACACTTAGAGAAACTGAGTTTTTGTGTTATTATGAATAATGAAGCATTTTTTAGGAAAAGTGAAAAAATATCCAAACCTAAGTTTACAACAAAACAATAGAATAAAATCACTCTCCAATATTCACGATAATGTTTATTTTAACAAGAAGGATTAAAAAAACGCTGATAATTACAACTTTTCAAATTGAAACTCATCTGAAAAATTTTAAAAATTACTTCAACGCAATTTCAAGAAGTTCACATGGGTTATAGTTTCAAAAGCAGTATCTCCCAGTTTGAATATTGCAGCATCCCGAAAAGTATATCATCACCTTGAACGAGCAGATTTATGTCACATTATCTTGGGATTTCGCCAACCTGGAGAGCTGCGGTCTTCAGCAAAGTTGTTCTGGAAATTAGGGGCTGATCGGCGGACAGGTATGAGTTTGGAATTTAGCTGCAGCGTGGTGTTAGTGTGCATGTAGTTTTGAGTATTTTGAACTAAATATATCTGGTGATCTGGTTGGCAAATGGTTGGACACGTGTAATTTGAGACCCTAATGTGGTCATTCATCTCTGTCCAGCAACTCCTATCTCAACCTCCACGAGGTGCCGACCGGCATACGAGTAACCTTAGCGGAGATCGGGTAACAAACTCCCGGTGGAAACTATGGTCGTATGCTGACTGGTACACGGCTGTGTCCCCACATCAGGGGCGGCGTACAACAGCGTCCGACCCGGAGCGGGCGGCTGAGTAATGGAATGCTGTATCCCGCCAACTACACCTAAGATGGCAGCCCCATCAGCAGGATGTAGGTATCGCGACCCTGGTAAGGTAGCATACCGAAACCTTTCTTTCAACCACGAGCAACAAAATTAGAAACACGGAACGGATCAATCGGCTAATACCTAGGCTACGAACACGGAAAAAGATTAAGGTGAACGATTGGAAATTGGGTACTTGGAACGTCCAATCCCTCAATGAACCAGCGCGGGCTGGCTTGCCTGCTCGAGAACTACAGCGGCAGGGAGTCGAAATCACAGCGATTCAGGAGGTTCGGTGACCAAATTCCGGAGAAAGGGAATTCCGTGCAGTAGACCCTATTGCACACACTTTTTTCAAGTACCACATCTGCTACAGTGACGGCAAAGCAGCGAAACGGAGCGTCGGTTCCGTAGTGCTGGGAAATCAGAAACAAGAGTCATCCGGTGGAGGCCCGTAGATGATCGTATATGCGTGTTGAGGATTAAGGGCAAATTCTTCATCTACAGTTTAATCAACACCTACGCACAACGACAAATCCGATGAAGTCAAAGATGAGTTCTATGAAAAGCTTGAGCGAATCTGGGATCACGCCTTCCATCGCATGAGGAAGTAAAGCCGTTGGCGCCGGTCCGTTAATAAACGGGTCGTGAGTTAGGGTCCTGGGTGTGGAGTCGCCTCCCTGGGCGTCGGTGATTGGCCACAACAGTGGCGGAACTAGACCGACGGAAAATAAGCGAGAATAAAAAAAAAAATTTAAAATGATTGGTTTTATCGGAATGATAACATCCTCGACTTTTGGCTCTTGTACATGACCTCTATTCCGGATATATATTGGGTGCATTTCAGTTATTTTCGTTGTTTTACAGAAACTGAAAGTGGTCATCTTCTAATTCAAAATGGTGTCCAGGGTCAATGCTTGGCTTCTTTACATCATTTCGATTACGGACATATCCATATGTAGTAGTATTCGGTTATTTACGGCTGTTTCCCAGAAGCTGCCATTTTTCAATTCAAACTGGTGTCTGAGGTTAATTTTTAGCTCCTTGCATCATTCTGGATCCGGTGATACTCATATTGGATGGTATTTGGTCACTTTGGGTTATTTTTCAGGAACCGTAAGTCGCCATCTTGGATTTTAAAATGGCATTTGGAGACAATTTCTGGCCCCTGAGCGTCATTCTGTACAAGCAACACCCATATTGAGTGTTAATTGGTCATTTTCGGCTGTTTTTCAGACACCGGAAGTCGCCTTCTTACAATTCAAAATGTTGTCCGAGGTTGGTAGGTCGATTTGTGGCTTCAGTGCATAACAATTCCGGAAATACGCATATTGAGTGGTATTTGGTCATTTGCCGCTGTTTTTCGGAAACCGGAAGTCGCCATCTTGGATTTCAAAATGGCATTAGGAGACAATTTCTGGCCTCCGTGCGTCAATCTGGTTAAATAATTACTTATATTGGGTGGTAATTGATCATTTTCGGCTGTTTTCCAGACACCGGAAATTGCCATCTTACAATTCAAAATGTTGTCTGAGGTCGTTTTGTGGCTTCAGTGCGTCATAACAATCCCGAAAATACCCATATTAGGTGGTATTTGATCATTCGCCGCTATTTTTCAGAAACCGGAAGTCGCCATCTTGAATTTCGAAATGGCATTTGTAAACAATTTCTGTCCTCTGAGCGTCAATCTGGTTAAAGAAACACTCATATTGGGTGGTATTTGGTCATTTGCCGCTGTTTTTCAGAAACCGGAAGTCGTCATCTTGGATTTCAAAATGGCATAAGGAGACAATTTTTGGCCTCTGAACGTCAATCTGGTTAAAGAAACACTCATATTGGGTGGTATTTGGTTATTTTCGGCTGTTTTCCAGACACCGGAAGTCGCCATCTTACATTTCAAAATGTTGTGTAAGGTCGATTTGTGGCTTCAGTGCATCATAACAATTCCGGAAATACCCATGTTGGGTGGTATTTGGTCATTTGTCGCTGTTTTTCAGAAACGGGAAGTCGCCAACTTGGATTTTGAAATGGTATTTGGAGACATGCCAGAAGAAGGAAGGGTGTCGATCCACTATTGACATATTTGTTACCTCTAAAAACATTCACATACCAAATTTGGTTGTATTTGGTTGATTGGTTCTCGAGCTGTGCGAATTTCGTGTTTCATTTGTATGGGACCCCTCCCTTGTAGAAGAGGGAGGGGTGTCAAACCATTATGGATATATTTGTTACCCCTAAAAACATCCACCTACCAAATTTGGTTCTATTTACTTGGTTAGCTCTCGAGATGTGCAGAAATTAGTGTTTCATTTGTATGGGACCCCTCCCTTCCAGAAGAGGGAAGGGTGTCGAATCAACATGGACATATTTGCTACTCCTAAAAACATCCACATGTCAAATTTGCTTCCATTTGCTTGGTTAGTTTTCGAGATGTGCAGAAATTTGTGTTTCATTTGTATGGGACCCCTCCCTTGCAGAAGAGGGAGGGGTCTCGAACTATATTAGTCACCTTTCCCGGCCCCTAAAACCCTTATATACAAAATTTCACGCCGATCGTTTAGGTAGTTTTCAAGCCTATATGAATCAGACAGACAGACAGAGCTGCATTTTTATATGTTTAGATTTCTCTTGAATTTGTCATTGAACCCCCTGCAACCAACACGTCGTTTCGAAGAGGAAGGATAGAGTTCTCATTTGAAATAGAAAAAAAAACCTGAATTAACCCACCTAGTGGTGCAGAAACCTTTGTTATACTAACTATTACTTTATACATATTAGGCCAGTCAATTACAAATCGTATACCAAGATAGTTTTCAGAACGTTAACCAAAGACGATCATTGAATTAAAGCTTGACGTGATTTTCGCAAATAATATGAATGTTATCACTGGAGTACATGAGTCTTATTTTTTCGATCACAAACCAATTTTTGAATGCTGGCTAAAAGCAATTAAATTTTTTTTGAGATAATCGAACGTGGGGAAACAGTAATAGATGCTGATTTCACACTAGAACAGCAACCATGTATGTTAGTTTAATGCGGTTCTACTTATTCGCTTTATTTTCAGAAATCGCAGGACCTAGATTTATGAATCAGCATCGAGTTTTTTTTTACGAATTGAAGCAAACTTCTACAAACCTGCTCTCGAAATATAATTCAGAATTATACAAGAAAAAAACATAGCTATTTATGAAAGTTGTCAATTTAATTCTATCTCAAATGCATTATTTGAAAATGAAGGCTCTCCACGATCTTTGAGAATTTTGGATTTTCAGAGTGTAGGTGAGAACATTACTCTTTTCGAAGGCCTAGGTTGTATTAAAAAATCCGGAATAAAGACTTTTTTAATCTTGCTACGGTAACGAGAAGTGGAATAACATGGATACTCTGTTTGCACTTAGTCCTAAATTAGAAAGCAATATTTATATCTTACATGAGCATATTGTATCATTCATAGAGATAAGTGACTTTTCACCTGCGCACACTAGTAAACGTGTAGAGCCATGTAGAGTTGCTTCAACACTTTTTCCTTATTTTGCCGATTACGTTCATCAGCTACTTTAGATTCCTGGTCACAAATTTAAAACATAAAATAAGTGTTCAACTGAAAAATTTTCCAGCTATTCAAAACGTAGCATTGCAAAAAAACAGCGATTTATTTGTGTTTTTCTCAACGGGTGGCACTGACACATTAGTACGTAAATAGGTCTATACATCTTTGGTAAAGCTTTTCAAAATATCTGCATCTCTAATTGTTTTACATTAGCACACTGTGGGATCAGATTTTACTACAATGCTTGGCTCCCGAAAGCTGTAAATGTTTCTTACTCTTCGCAAATCTAAGTTCAACGTACAATATTTTATAAGAAGTGAGCACGGAAGCTTTGGAAGATAAAGAGCTAAGTAAGCATTGCAGTTTCTTCTAAAATCTGCACAGTGGTTTAAAATAGCAATGTCGCGTACTTAATTCTATAGTGCCTAAGTGCTTTACTTTAGGACTATAGTGTCTTCGAAGCAATTGTTTGTATTGAAATTGCCCACATGATGGTGCTATGCAACAATAGCCATAGCCTACTATGTAAAAAATACAATTTCTTACTTTTTTGTTTCTGCATGAAACTAAAAGTTGTCTTCTGCAAAGTTGTAGATAATTTCATTACAAACAACTTTGCTAACAAGACTTTTGTTCTATATACTGTAGATTTTGAAATAACTTAAGTTTCGTATGACTATGTCTGTAAAATATGTTTTTTGCTCCTAACTTTTTGGTTTGATTTTTTTTATAAACACATTGTTCTAGAGAATTTTAGGCCTCATCATGCTTTAAAAATTTTATGAAGACACTATGCTGTATGTGTATGTATATATGCTTGCGTATGTAAGTGTGTGTCTCTAAAATCGGTTATATGTGAAGAATGAGTGTATGTGTGATTCGTATTTAGATTCTAATTTCTAAATGATTGTGTGTGATATCGCGAAAAGCCATGCAGTGTGTGTATCGGCAGCAAGCGGTTGTGAAAACTAATAAGCAGGAGATAGAGACTAATACCAGTTTGCTTTTTGCTTGTAAACTCACGTATGATATCAGAGAATATGATTATACCTTTCAATGAAAATTACAGCAGGTTATCGGACTACTTCGGTAGTGAAGTTTTCGGCAGGTTTTCTACAGCATTCTGAATAATGCAAAACATATAACGATATTCTTACTTATATATATCTAAACTCACATACACAGATAAGCCCACACATACAATCACACACATACGTCCATAGAGACACACACTTACATATGCAATCATATATACATACACACAATGTCCAAAACCGTGTTACTATGAAGATATCTCGTTCCGCTGAAGGAAAAGTACGCAAAATTACGAAAATGTTTAAAGCTCTTTCTCAAAATTGTGACGAGTCGGACGAGTAACTCTTCCGCCATTTTATAGTACTAACCTGAAGCTTCAAAATGGCGGTGAGTGTGTACTTCCGGGTGTCCCCCTTTTTCTCTAATCCACAGTTGAAAATAGGGTAAATTATTGTTAATATTGCTTTTATCTTTTAAACCTAAAGGAATTTTAGCATAGTGTCTTCATGGAATTTTTAAAGCATGATGAGGCCTAAAACTCTCTAGAACAGTGTGTTCATAAAAAAAACATCAGAATCAATCCACCAAGCGGTGAGACCCAGCCTTTCTCATTCGAACTTATTATTTTTTATAAATTTTCACGAACACTACAACTATTAGAAAAAAAATTTTGATAATTTCCGCCTTGTTTATTTTCCATAACAAATTTTTGGTAGCTAACAGCACAACTATACCGAACATTTAAAACATAACACTCACACGCATATGAATACGTTGTCATCCTGGATTTCAAAATGGCATCTTGGATCGAATTTTGACTTATGTGCATCATTTTGATTGCAGAATCATCCATAGTGGTAATTGAGATGTTTTTAGGAAACCTGAAGTCACCATTATGGCTTTCAAGCGCGTCATACAGTTTTGTAAATTTGTCGGGCGTGCCTCAAGGCAGCAATCTTGGTCTGCTGCTATTTTCCTTATTCTTCAACACGGTTTGTGTTGTCATTCCACCAGGGTGTAAATTAATCTACGCCGATGATTTGAAGATTTTTATCGTCATAAGATCTACAGCTGACTGTGAAGAACTACAGCTTTCTATAATTGATGCATACGCAATTTACTGACAGCTAGTATCTCCAAATGCTCTGTGATTTCATTCACCCGTAGAAAAATTATGGAGTTGCACAATCTCTGGATCCAGAAACAGCGAAAAAGTATTTACATGGAAGGGGTTTAAAACTTAGAATATAAGTACCATAAAAATGACAAAGCAGTGTTTTGGCCTCACCTTATAGTGTCACACTATGCTAATGCAAATTTAGCGGATTTCTGCAAGGCAATATCGAATTTATTCCGAAAGAATGCAATCCTTAAAATGTGCCACATCTGCAGTTTATTGAAACTTTCTGGGCAAATTTGAAGCGAATGGTCTACCATAAAGGTTACAGACAAAAAACGTCGACTGTTTTTGATCGAAAAATTAAGAAGGAACTCAAAGCAATTTAAACATCCGGAATTCAGGACGCTATGAAGCAAGCACCCCAGAGGATCAGGAAATCAGCGCGATGTAGAGCTGAGCTTTTCTTATGAGGTTTGTTAATGAGTTACACTACTTAAATAAACAAACAAGTTTAGAAAAATAAGTTGCGCAAGATTTTTTTTTGGAATTGAAAGTTTGTTTTTTTTTCATACGTTAAGGACGAAGACACGGGGTAGGAAACTGGCAACAAAGCCAATTGTTTGTGCGCGTTTTTATCTCCACGTAATTTCTTCATTACAAGTGTGTTTTCTGAGAAAATAAATGGTGAAATCAACTAACTATCGGAATATGCAGCCATAGGAGGATTTTGTGCGAGATAAGTGATATTATTTATGTAGATTTTTCTGTTTGAGTTGTTTGCGTTGGCATACTATATGCTCAACTTCAATTGTTTTTGACATGTAGGCGGCGTTGTATTTTTTGCTTTGATCATCGACGTGTAGAGGTAGATTCATACGGATCTGTTTCGTATGTGTTTTTGGTTGAGGTAAGAGGAAAAATAAACTAATTATTTATTGAAATATTTGTAAATACACAGACGATGTCTTGTTCATACGAATGCGTCATTTAGCACATATTTTTAGAGTTTCGGGTTTATGTTTCTGAGAACATTGGACTTTGTTCGCGTAGGTCTTATTTTACAATGTTCAACTAAGAGGTGACGCCCCTTTAGGTTAGCTGACTGAAGATTGATTTGCTACTAATGAAAGTTACGTCAAATCGGTGGATAAAAATAAGCGTATAACTAAATTATTAAGAGTCTAAACTCTACGTATTCATTCACCCATAACCACAAAGCACAAAACAGTAAAATTGCTATATAAATGATCTGAAAATTCAACTGATAAAATACAAATTGAACTGAAAAGTCGGTAAATCACAATAGCTTCAGCTCTTCGTAGCTCTCAAAATTCATACCTATAATATACTCAATTAGCGACCGGAA